>NC_132879.1:52487093-53217093 GCF_030463535.1 Salminus brasiliensis | reverse complement strand
TTTAATTAAAAAAATTATTTTATTATATATATATATATATATTTTTTTTTTTAAAGGAATGTATTATATTACCATTTTTTCAGTTGTTTTGTTTGTATTTTTATATTTAAAAAGTTGAGAAATGCCATAGATGATGTAATAAGACTCATTTGCATATTATCACTTTCCCATATTGTCTGAATTGCCAGTATTGCAGTAGCACTAATGCAACCAGTATACTGTATCTCACTTTGTGTTGTGATTTAATCTCAGTGTGATGAAACATTGCAAGAACTCATGAAGGATGTGTGAAAGTGTGTCTGTATTGTGGTGTGTATCAGCCTGTGCATGTGTGTGCATAGGTGTATTTTAGTGCCAGGGCACTACAGACATCCCAGGGGTCCGAAATCCCTAATTAGGCACCAATCAGTACAACCCCCATCTCTTTTGCTCTACCGCCCTCACCCCCGCCCCCCCCCCCCCTTCCCTTTCTTGCCACCTGAAAACCTCATCTAGCGTGAAATAAGATGCACCGACCTCAACCTTTTTCTTTCCCCTTCTACAGGAATACCCACCGTCACAACCAGCATCAGCATCCAGCCTGGCTGCAAGGACGGACGGTCAGTTAGCCAGACTCTCCCCAGCACCCCCTACCCCATTTACTGTGGCACACATAGAGCCTTCATTTTCCGCTATAAAGAAATTTTCCTCTGCCCACTGTAATAGAGGCTTTTATTTCCACGCACTATAAAAGGCATTTATGACCAGTGCATTATCCAGAGAAACTTCATTCCACTCTCTTAATTGGTGATGTTAGGCAGTGCACTAGGAGGATGGCACTAAAAAGTCGTTTATGGAAAAAAAAAGGGGGGGGGGCTGTGCATTTTAGTCTGTTCATTACTGCACCTTGACTTGAGGAATATTTTATGGGAATCTGAGATATGCAATTATTGATCATATTCGAAAAGCTGGTGCCGCTAATAACGTGAAATATCGTGAATATGATTGAGATAATCAGAATTCCACGGTGTGCGCTCCGAGGTGTTTTTGCAAGCCTTCCGTTATTATAAGTGCATTTATGACATCTTCAGCCCTCTGCTTTCGAAGCTGGTCAGAAACTTAACTTTTGTTTGAACATTTTTTGGGTTATGAGGGCAAATAGATCCATTCATTGATTTAAACCCAAGTACATTTTGTCCTCAGTTGAGCTTCATTTCAAAAGGGAAATCGTTCCTGGCACTTTCTTTGAAACAGGTTGTTATAACCACGTCCACCAGGGGCGCGCTACCTTTGTGGCCTATGTGCGGGATCTGGTTTGGCCATTATCTGCTCCTCAGCCGCCTCTGAAGTGCACAGCAGCGGAAAATGGAAGGTCACATCCGCTTGCAATGGGAGGCCCGAGACTCAACCCAGTCCAAATATTGACATGGGTATGCTAAACTGGGGCAATAAAATCAACAATGGCTAGCTTTAACCACCGGTGTTATTCTAGCTCTGTGCTGTGTGGCCTTGAGTTACGGCACAACACAGGGGCCCTTCTTTCTGTTCTCAATAACACAAGTGTTCATTTCGGGACGGATTATTTTCCCGGCCGGTCTCGTAGCTCTCCGTCTGCGTGCATCTCTAGACATTTTAGTGTAATAAGAGCGCCTGGCCTCGTGCTTTCCTCTGCCGAGCCATATCAATAATAAAGGGCAGGGTAATGTGGGAGAAAAGCTCGCGTCAAAGCAGCAGGGGGAGGCTTCCATCCTTCTCCAAGGTCAGATGAAGGATGATCTGGCCGGTCAGGTGGGCCCCCGGCCGGGACTCAGCGTTTTTTAAATATGCAATGAGGCCTGGAGACCTTCCAGCACTGTGTGTGTAACCTTCTTTATGCAACATGGCTGCAATCTGCATTGGCCATCGTGTTAAGAGGAGTTAAATGACCGCCTGGGAGGGGATATGTTCCCACCCTGTGACCCCTCGTAGCTGGGTGGGATGACACACGAGGCTTTTGTATTTGTGCCAACACTCATAAAGAGGAGGGCGCTGAATGCAGCAAGCATATGGAGCGGGTTACGGTTTACCATAAGGCCTTTGCACACACACACACACACACACACACACACACACACAAGCACAATTACAGGCACTTGTATCTGAACAGCCTTAATAGGTGAAGATCAGGACTATTATTAGAAAGTACCGGACAGACAAACACACACCCACAGCACAGCACAGCAGTCTAAAAGTCAGAACAGCCCTTAAGCACACAGCATGTCCAAATGTTTGTGGACACCACTTCTAATAAACACTAATAAATTCAGCACTTGTTATAAGTTGCACCTATGATGACACCCAGGTACAAATGCATACATACACAGCTTGTCTAGTCCCTATAGAGAAGTACTGCCAATAGAATACTTTGGACTCTTTGGAGCAGAACCTAACATGAACCTATTGGCCCCATGCCTAATGCTAGGTGTGGGCTAGAGGGAAGCAGTGGGACTGTGTGTGTGCTCTGGAATGATGGCTGGTGCTCCAATGAATTCACATCATTGGATCATCCAACAGTCTGACCTCACTAACCTTTGCTCCTGTTGCTAATTTCAATCAAATCCACACAGCAATGCTCCTCCAAATCTAGTAGAAAGCCTTCTTTCCTGGACAGTAGAGACTAGTATTGGAGTAGTTACTCCAATAAAAGCAGGATCAGCTCTCTTTTGAATACCCTTAATTGCAGAAGAAACAGTGAATGAGCTGGTGTCCCAATACTTTTGTCCATATAGTGTCTATATCTCCAAGGATAATGGTGACTTCTAAGGGTTAAATATGTGAGCAGTGGACATATTCACATGCATGGCTACAGTAGCTGCTGTAAGTCCAGGGGAGGTGACGAAGATGTTCTGTTATCATTCTGGAAATGAATGTCGTGATTTTTTTATGACTCCAATTTTATTTTCCAAGCTGAGGAAGAGGGCTGGTATTGATTGGGATTTAGAATTCCTGAAGAGTTGAGAGAGCTGTTTTGCTCCTCTTCTCTTCACCAACATGGAGCTGCCTCTTGCCCTGGACAGGTCTAATGGGAGCGGACACCATTTTGTTCTATCTGTTGTGTCGAGACCTGTGGCAAGCATGAATATTCGCTTTCAAACAAGCATCCGCAGGAATTCATTTATCTTGGTTTGGCTTTGTCCGCATAGTGACACATAAGCAGGGCCTCCTTTTGTTGTGGGAGAATGAATGCGGTGGACAGTGCAGTAAAAACGTCTGAATGTCAGGCCGCTTTAGAAGCACAGAGCAGGGCTTTTGTTCTGGTAGCACATATTGTATCAGAAGATAACTGCTCCAACACAGGTTAGCTTTACTGCCTGTGATTTACTTGTGTGGAGCGTGGGCAGTAAATAAAACGAGTAAAGCAATAAAGAGTTCAGGTCCTACATCTTCCTTTCTTTCAATTTTTCATAATTTCAATTTTTATGATTTTCTATTTTCCAACCTCTTCAAATTAAACTGGCTGTTTTGCTTACTGTGCCTTTAAGACTGATATACACTGATCAGCCATAGCATTAGCACCATCTCCCCAACATTGAGAAGGTCCACAACATGTTAGATCATTCGAGGCATGAACTCCTCAAGACCTCTGGAGGTCTCGCCTGCTAATATTGGCCCCAAGACCAGTGTTAGCTGCAGATCCTGTTGTGAGTTGTGGGGTGAGGCCTCCATGGATGGCCTCCATCCTGCCCTTTCTTGGAGCACCTTTGGTAGGTACTCACCCCACAAACCCCACAAGACCAGCCTGATGTTTTGGAGATGTTCTGATCCAGTCATCCAACCATCACATTCTGGTTCTTGTCAAAGTGACTCAGATTCTTATGCTTTTTTGCAGATTTTTCCTGCTTTCAACACCTTTATCACCTTCAAGTGGTAAAGGCCATTGTGAGCTAGCAAGACCATTGTGCTCTCCCTGGCTCCGGCTGCTGATGGCTCCGGGAGGCAGAATGGCCCACCACAAGCTTGTGGATGGCTAATAAAAGCTCTGAAAGAATCTGGTCAAGGTGCAACTTGCTAAGAGACCTTTAATCAATATTAGATGTGCTATATGTATTTGTTTGACCATGTATGTTTAGATTTGATCTATTGTTGATTTCAGAAAAGGTTGTCAGTCATTCTGCCCCAGAAAATGAAAATGCCGAAAATTGCCATGACACACAAATCCGTGATGAGTGTATGTGCATGGATTGGCACGTGAATTGGGATGGATTTTGGAATTTTAATGATGTTTACTAGGGATACACCGATACGATATTAGGATTGGATATCGGTTCCGATATTAGCAAAATTAGCTGGATCGGGTATCAGATAATTAGGCCGATCCATGAAACCGATCCTTTCACTTTTCACATTTTTTTGGTGTGAGACTGCACTAAATGTGCAAGTAAATAAATGACAAATGGCATTTTAGTACATTTATATCTATGTGTTAATTTGTTATATTATATAAAGTAATGTTTAAGTCAATCCTGATGTCTAAGTCTCTCCCACATAGTGAGGTGTACAGTTTATTAGGTCAGCAATGGTATCGGACTGGTATCAGGTATCAACCGATATGCATTTTATGTATCGCATTGGTATCGGAGCTGAACAAGCAGGATCGGTGCATCCTTATTGTTTACATACTGCATCAAAGTGAGAAATAATAATGCTTATATATATTTTCCATCATATTGACCGATATTGGACCAAATAATTTGAATTCTCAGTAGAGTATCTTAGTACATCTTGTACAGCATTAGTAAAATAACTGAAGTGGGCCTTGTGTACAATGACCATTGCGGGGGAAAAAAGCCATCCATGGTCATGAACAGGGAGAAAGTGTGTGGAGATCACGGAAACAGCTCATATTTAATCATTACAGACAGCCTTATCACGAACGTGGGCCGATAAGCATCACACACTGAGTTTGCCATCCTTCATTAAGCACGCTCAATGTAAACTGTGCATGAGGCCTTTGTCTGAATGCAAGCCAGGCTTATAATTTTTTCCCACCGAGGTGACATAACCAAATAAAAGAAGCAAAGCATAGAGAAGCGCCTTCTTTTTTTTTGTCTCATGACAAATGGTAACCTGACACCACTGAATTACCGAACTGTGTCTGAGGACTAATGAGAAAAATTTCCCAAGAGAATCTTTATCTATTGCTCCTTGGAGAGCACCTTGGGGACTCACTCCTATGTCTGTCACCCACCTCCCCCCCCCCAAACACACTCACACACACACATTCATTTACACACACCCCAACTCTCAGTGACACTCTTGCTTCCTTAGCTCTATCATGGAGTGCAGCCATTTCACTTTACACCTCGCAATTAAAATCAGAGCGAGCGAGACAGACAGACAGAGAGACAGATAGAGACTGAGAGTGAGAGTGAGAGAGAGAGAGAGGAAGATAAAGAGACAGGGACAAAAAGTGCACTGACTTTCATAGCTCATACTCACCCCTTTCCTTTCCGAACCCCCTCTGCTGGGTGGTGTACATCCGAACACGGCACGTGTTAAGAATTCCAGAGTCGAGCATGGAGACAGGTATGGAATTAATTAACAAAAGGAACGGCACGACTCCCTTCAGCTCGAGCAGATAATATCAGCTTTTTACACTGTGCCTGTGTGATGGCATGAAGGGGTACACTACCAACCCCCCCTCCACTACCACCCACCCAAAGCAATGCGTTCTTCAGTTTGAGAGAACTGGCAGGTTTGATTTGGAAGCAGTGTATCGTTGCTGTGGTAGGGAAACATCACACTTCACACATCTACAAAATGGTAAGGAAAACATCTTATTAATATTTAATGTTTTTATTCCAAGTCATTTTGAAGCACTGCTAGTGGTCCATTCGTCATGACATGTTCAGAATAACAGTGGTGTAAGTGCGTATAACAGCAAAGACTGAAAACTTCACTGGATATAAAATATAAACCTGCCTGATTAGGGTAATTACAGAGATCACAGGTCACAGGAACTGACTGCAATGATCCTAATGTGAATTAGCTCCATAATGTACATTCAACATGCCTATTCCTATGTAGGTCCCACCTGTGCCACCACAACAGCTCTGACGATTTGAGGCATGGGCTCCACAAGACCTCTGAGGCGTCCTGCAGTGGTATCTGGCACCAAGACCAACGTCAGCAGCAAGTTCTTTAAGCCCTGAAAGCTGTGAGATCTGGCCTCAATGGATCGCATGGTTGCTGGTTCACCAGTTAGGCTTTCTTGGAGCACTTTTATTAGGTAGGTCCTGACCACTGCATACCAGGATCAGCCAACATGACCTGCCTGATGGTTTGGAGATGTTCTGATGACCCAGTCGTCTAGAACATCACAGCTTGGTTCTTGTCAAAGTGGCTCAGATTCTTCTGCTTGACCATGTTTTCTAATTTTAAACCATCACCTTCAAGAACAGACAAGAAAGTTCACTTGCTGCCTCCCTTGGCAGATAAAGCCACTGTGGAAAACTTTGGTTATTATTTATTTATTAAAGCCGATTGATGCTTCTACGTCGAGTCAATGCAGATCCTACCGCATCACCTGTGCAAGTGGTGTATATTGTTGTGCATAGTTGTGGCTGCGTCAGCCAAAACACTGGTCTGTTGAGGGGTTCCTATTACCACTGTGTTGACTCTCTTGGCGTATTTCAAATTACTTGAAAATAGCTGAAAAATTGATAAACACTACATCATGGGTGTATATCGATCCTGATTTGAGTAGTGGGAATCTAAAGGACAGGAAAGGAGGTACAGGTCATGAGCAGTGGCTCATTATCATTTAACAAAACAGGCCCAAAAACCAGCCATCCTGAACAGGGCCGTTTAAAGACAGGTGCTACTAGTTCTTGATTCTTGAGGTATTTTGATCAAAGCATGGCACAGACACCACACCCCACATAGCTGTGTTAGCTTCTAGAGTTGCTGATCTCCTGGGAGTGGTGTAACAAAGAAGAAACAGCCAGTGAGCAGTGAGTTCTGCTGATGGAAACACCTCCTTACTGATGAGAGAGGTCAACAGAGAATGGCCAGACTGGTTGGAGCTGACAGAAAGGCTGACAGAATAGTAACTCTGTACAATTGCAGTGAGCAGAAAATGCCATGTCCAACCTCTAGGCAAATGGGCTACTGCAGGAAGCCACGGAAGGTTTTACCACTGTCAGCCAAGAACAGAAAGCTGAGGCTGCAGTGGGCACAAGCTCACCATAACTGCTGAGGCACATAGACGGTAGGGTCAGAATTCAGCACCAACGGCATAAATCCATTGACCCAACCTGCATTGTGTCAACAGTCCAGGCTGGTTAAGGTAGTGTAGGGTACCGATCATCACATGAATTCCACAGCCTATTTGAGTATTGTTGCTGACCATGTGCAGCCACAATTTACCCAATGGCTACTTCAGCATGATGATAATGCATGATGCACCACGTCACAAAGCTAAAGTCTCCAGCTGGTTTCATTACCATGACACTGAGTTCATTGTTCTTTAGTGGCTTTCACAGACACCAGATCTTCAGTATCCAGAATTCAGTAGGATACCTTTGGGAAGCATGAAAGTGCTTCTGAAAATCAGCAGAAGTGATGCAACCATGTCAGCATGGACCAGAATCTCAACAGGAAGGTTTTTGACATCTCATGTCCATGCTATGTCCATGCTATGAAGAATTGAGGCTGTGGGCTTTGAGAGCAAAGGAAGGCCCTGCTTATTAGTAGCATTAGTGTAGCAGTGTTCCTAATAAAGTGCTTGGTGAGTGCACATAGAGGATATGGAATAATACATAATATACATTGTATAAAAACGTGTGTGTGTGTGTGTGTGTGTGTGTGTGTGTGTGTGAGGGAGAAACACATTGGACTTACATCCTCTGGTAAATATATGGGGTCTCAGGCTGCAGAGCTGCATGTAATAGCTAATGTCTGGGTCTGGCTGTAGTGTTTGAACACAGTGCCACAAACACTGGCCGGGACAGGAGGGGCTCCGGTGTCAAACACGGAGATCAGTGAGAGCAACATCACGCGTGCACATGCGTGCACGAGTCAAAGATCAGGGCCGTGTAAACAAGAGGCTTGATTAGTATTTCATAAGTCTTAAATTTTTCATTGGGCAACAAATTGGAATGTGATGTGTCACATATTTGGCTTTCTCAGGCTTCGATATTAAACATGAATTATGCGGGTCTGAGCACTCGGGAAATACAAGGAAAATCTCTCCTCCCCGCACGGAGCTGCTATCCGCTTGTTTGTATGTACGGACACACTGGATTTGCCGGCGGTTAAATGTGAAAGGCATTAGCTGTCACATTAGGGCCCTTTCTTGTGCTTTGCCAGGCCTTATCAGATCACAAAAGGTGTACTCTGTTCGCTGAAGCTCTCTGTAGCTGCCTCCTCACGTCTGAGATTTAGATGTTGTCTGTCTTTGACACAGCCACTTGAACTGGGTCATATATCACACAGCGCTGCCAGGAAAGAGACTGCTGCTGCCACTCAGCGCAGAGCTAAAGTGATGTAGTGCTGATAGTCGTGATACTGTCATGCAGCAAGCAGGTCAGAGAGACGTCTGAGCTGTATATTAGTAACACTCCCGTCAGCGAGGCTCAATGGCCTAAGTTCTTGAAGTGATGTTGGCCGGTACAGGCCTCTGTTAACTGGGAACCCAGCACTTCGCATGTCCTTACCCGTCTATTGTCGGGAAGGTTGCTTGTGATAGAGGGGGTGGGTGATATGAACGGGTGGGTTGTCATCATTCCAGAGAACACTGTTCCACTGCTTCACAGCTCAATGTTGGGGGGCTTTTTACCCCTCTAGCCTTCACCTGGCATTAGGGATGGTGCCAATGGGTTCATGTTTATCTGCTCCAGAGAGTCAACAGACTCCCGGTGTTTGGTTTCTGTATTGTTTGTTGTGGTGTATAGGACATAAAGCCCAAAACTGATCCTGGATCATCATGTAAATTCTATATGTGCCCAAAAAAGTTCACAAAAGAATCACCTTGGGTTCCTTATTGGAACTTCTAGAAAAATAAACTGTGGGAAATTTTATAAAGATGATCCCAGACCTGATAAAGACAGAGCTGCTGTAGATTCTGGCCTTTCCAGACATGATAAATAATTATCATCCCTCCACATGCACTTCTTGGGGCCATGGATATACTTGTTTAGCTTCAAACTGCTGCAATCAATAGACCTGTCATCTAAAATTTATGAGAACACTAGTTTCGGGTTATTTATTTATTTATTTATTTACTCACTCACTCATTCGTTGGGAAATCTTTATCATGTGTAGGACTGTGTATGTGTGAGTGTCTCTCTGTCTCTCACCCCAACTCTCCCTTTCTGTCTCTCTCTCTCTCTCCCCCTTTTTCCCTCCCATCAGGGGAGCTGGAGATTATAGATTGAGGACAGCGGTGGCGCAGATGATTGACAGTCGATCCGTCGGCCGATGATGAGGTGCGCGTGTCCGAGGAAAAGCAGACATGATGGAGGTTTGAACAGGGCCGTCTCTAATTTCTGCTCGGCGTAATTATGATAAATGATGAGCCAGGGCAATCACCAGGCAACGCACTTCTCCATAGTCACCTTCAAAGAGCGTGTTTGCTCAACAGAGGAATCCGCGCCGCATCCCAATTAACCTCCTCCACTGACGCCAGCTGACAACGCCATCCCCCCCCCCTTTCCCAAAACCCCCCTCTCCAACACCCCCATCCCCCCCTTATATTAAAACTTTGATTCCGTGCCTTTGATTCTATTAGTGCGATACCACTTACCCCTGCACTAATGCCGGTGCATCTTTGTTAATTTGGTCGGCGCTGTGCAGGCGATATTACGCCTCTGACCGCTTCCGTCGCCGTGATTGTTTGGAGGGGAGGATGTCTCAACTTAATTCCAATTACGTCTTGCGAAAGGCGCTGGTGTGAGTTATCCTCTGGACCCAATTAAAGCTGTTTTCCACCTGAGAGAGACTCCTCGCGAATAACCATAACAAACAGATAACTCTGGCACGGGCCTATGAAAAATGCATCCCCTGCTTCTCCGAGGTGCAGCCTGTGTCAGGAGCGATACAGGCTATGTGTGCTTTAAAGATTGTTTTGTAGTTCCCCGAAGATCAGTCACCTCGGTTTGAGTGGAAGTTAGATGTGAATTTTCTTTTTATTCTGAAACTTTAAAGCCTAATATGCACTATATACTCTGGACAAAAGTATATAGACACTTGCTCATTCATTGTTTCTTCTTAAATCAAGGACATTTCTCCTGCTTTTGTTGAAGATTTTAGGGATGGTGCCAATAGGCTTGTGTTATGGGCTTCTATGGGAGAGTCCTATTTTATTGCCAGTACTTCTCTACAGGAACTAGACAAGCTGTGTGTGTGTGTGTGCGTTTGCACATCTGTGTTAGCAATGGGTGCAACCATTTGAACATATAGTGTATGTTTAGCGGACTCACCTTTAACCTATTCGTGTGGTGAGGGCCTTGCTTAAGGGCCCAACAGTGAGGGCCTTGCTTAAGGGCCCAACAGTGGCAGCTTGTGGAACCCTGTGATCAATAGCCTGTTTTTGATAAACGCCCTGTTTCTACCTCAGGGACAATGCACAGGTTCAGCCAGTCAGCCACCTTTAGAGTATATACACCAATCAGCCACAACATTAATACCACCTGCATAATCTTGAGCAGGCCCCCTTGTATCTCCACCACAAGAGATAATTGAGCCATTTGAATGATGGACTCTACAAGTGGTCTGAATGTGTCCTGCTGTGGTATCTGGCACCAAGGCCAGCGTTAGCAGCAGATCCTTTAAGTCCTGTAGGTTGTGAAGGTGTGCCTTAGGTACCCATGATCCTTGACCTTTTATAGAGCACGTTTGGTAGGAACTGACCACTGTATACCAGGAAAAACACATGCCTGCTGTTTTGGAGATGTTCTGACCCAGTTCTGATTCATGTTCTAGTAGCAATCACAGTTTGGTTCTTGCCTTCTTTTGGTTCTTGTCCTGCTTTCAACACCTTTATCCTCTTTAAGAGCTGACTGGTCACTTGCTGCCTATTATTATACATCCCACCCAGATAGAGATACAGCCACAGTAGATGAAGCGAATCAGTGTTTTCCACTTCAGCTGTCAGTGGTACTAATGTTATGGCTGATTGGTGTGTATATTCAGTGAAATTTCTAGCCTGTGGTCTCTATTGATCCTGATGTTTCCACTGTAGGCATCTGGAGGTGTGTTGCATTGTGCTGCAGTACAACCTGTATTTGCTTGCTTGCTGTTACGGCACAGTATACGCAATAAGGGGGGGTGAAGAGTGGTCAGGTACATAATTAACATATTTTTAGGTCATAAATCCACACAATGTTATAAGTGGACCTTTTGGGAACTCCTTTATTTCTGGATCGCCCATTCCTTTCTCTTCCATTCCCGTCCATTCTCTCGAACTCTATCCACGTCCTAGTGCCTCTTGCATCCCTCTGTCCTGGCTCTCTCTCCCTGTCTATATACCCCATGTTTCTCCTTGCCTTTCCCTTTATCCCTCTCCCTCTCTCACGCCACTGTTTCCCTTTCAGTATACCTGCCTCCCTCTCTTCCTCACCTCCTGCCTCTCTTTCTCTCTCTCTCTCGCCCATCCTCAGTGTAAGAGATAGTAGAAGTAGTAGTAGTAGTTGGATGAAGCTCGGCTCCTCCGACTGTGGCCTGTGTTGTGTGTGTCTCATTACCTCAGCCCATCGGACAAAACACGCACGTCTGCTGGCCTCTCCTCCATGTCAGCTGCGTTTACCCTGCCTTTGAACGCCCAGCCCTGCATGTTTTATTGATCGCTTTGTTGGTTGATGCCGGACTCCCCCCACAATGGCCAGCAATGGGCTCATGTATTAAGAATGGGCATGCGATGGGGCCGGCCGGGATGAAAGGGGCTCAGAGGCCTCTCCGCGTTCCTCTGATGCAGCCGGAGAGGAGGCTTCGTGCTTTATTGCACACCTGCATTAATTAAACACAGTTTTCACGACTGTGTTGATGGAGAATCTCTGCGAAACCAGTGCTTTTTCTGTTTGCCGCAGAGTTCACGTAGGGCTTCACATGGCCCTTCACCTTACCATGTGTAAGATGAAAATCGAGAAGACGATGCTATGCTATCTTCAAACAAGCTCACTAGTGCTACACTGCATGGACAAAAGTATTGGGACACCTGCTTATTTATTGTTTTTGGGTTTTTTTTAAAAATCAAGAGTATTGTGTAATCTATCTCTACGGTCCAGGTAAGGCTTTCTACTAGATTGTGGGGCATCGTGGAGGATCTTTAGGCTTAGATCCAACTATGGGGAACTTTTTAAGCTCTTTGCAAAGGCTATCATCCTTAAGAATATCTAAAGCACCTTAAGAGGCTTCTCCACAAGTTCTAACATTCCTGAGGAACAGTGTATTTAGAAAAACACAGGACTGCATAAGAATGACTACACACACACACACACACACACACTGCATAGTCTTGTTGCTGTTGCTGTTTGTGTGCCATTGCATTCAGCTATGTGTGAGACCTCTGAGGCAAGTTTACACCTTTCTGGAGTTCACAAGAAAAACTTCATCTTCTCCATTGGTTTTCACACCATTTGAAATTCACAGTTTTGTGAGCTTGAGGATGAATAGACAGATTTTGAAAAGCGACACAATGAAGCTGAAACAGATGTTAACTGCATGACCGGCTGGTAAAGAAACCGAAAACCACTTATAATGGGAGCCAGTGGGCAGTGGCTCTAGCACTTGGCCTTTGGCCTCAATTATAGGTGCACTTCAGGTTGATTGGGGGTTTCTGTTTTGGGAAACACATCGTAATGATGATTGTACTAATTCACTGCTCCAGATCCAGCAGATTGAGATCTTCTGGTGTATTCCTTTAACCCCCTTAAACAGGCTATGGACCTCCGGCGGGCCGAAAGCGTTATTACCAAAGAATAGCTCCACCAGTTTGCACAGAAGTCGCTGTAGTTACTGAATAATATGCCTTAATAATACAGGGCTAAGGCCATTTTTTCCTCCCCTATGAAGTCACTGCTTCTCGGAGAGTTTTTCTTTATGCTACTTACAACATGCTCAATGAACACGTCTACTGGTGTGAAAAAGCAGGCGAATGTTGCCCTCTGAGTTCATGAACCGTGGTTTCCACGCTTGGCGCTGTACGTGAACAAACACTGTTAGATTCAGCCACTGTTGATTTGAATTAAAGGCGCAGCCACCGGAGAGACGGGCCTAGCGCGGTAAAACAGCGTCGCCCAAAATAAGTGAAGTAACATTAATTAGTTCTAGGGAGAGGTGAGTGGAATATATTTCTGCGAAGTTGTAATTACATGCTTAGTTTAACCCCTTGACTCACTTCTATTTGTTATGGGGGGAGACAGAAACATGCAGACGTGTCAGGACCTGCATTAACACTCCATATTTTAGAGCCTCTGCAAGCTGCAAAGTGTTATAAAGCATCCTCTGCTGATGGGGCTCTGGCTTGTTGTCAGCGTGGCTTTAGCACATCTGCTCCCCGCGGTATTCTCTGCAACTCTTTTGTTAATTCTAATAACGCGTCGCCTGAAACGGTTACATTAAACTTCTCCATATCTGCCTCCTTAGCTTGTATTTTCCACCCTCCCCTCCCTCCTCTCTCCAATCATATCACAGCCTGTTTGTTTAAGAGGGCTGTAATTGTTGGGACAATGTTTAAGTGAGACGTCAGCACTAAACAGATGTTCGCGGTTATGGCTGACAATTGCACGCGGCGGAGTCTCTGGGAAGAGCAGGGGGAAAAAATGGCTGGTGTTTATTTGAACAAAAACCATTACACGGACTTCCGTCTCGCTGGCTCGGCTCGGATTTATTTGAGGTCCAGGGCCGTTCTGCTGATACGAGAGTTGCTCTCCAGCGAAGGGAGTCGTAATCTCGCCCTCCTGTAGACTAAACACAAAATTAAAAAAGCACTTTCGCCATCTATCTCTTTCTCTCGGCCTCTTCTCCTCTTTTTTTCTCATCTTTAAGAGGCTGGCAGAAGTGCACACCAGCGACTTTGGGAGATAAAAGTGGCAGCGGTAGCAGCCAGGGAGGATAAGAGCAAATACATTTCTTGCATATGTTACTGAGCTTGATTAACGGCAGGGCCCAGCGAAGAAAAAAAAAAAAAACTAATTATTTTATTGAGTCAGGAGACGGGATCTCCCCCCGGGGGGATTTGGCATTAGCTTTAGAATGGAGGCCGCTTCGACAGAGGGATGAGCCCCAGGTATGGGTGGTCTCAGCACATGTGTATCAATAAGGAGCTTACTGGCAGAACTGGAAAAAGGAGGGAATACAATACCCCAGCAATTTGATTTTAAGCCCTGTGGGTCAATCTCCTGAACCCTCCTTTTCTCCCTCATCCACACTTCACTTTTCTTTTTTTTCATTTTTATCAGGGTACTTCCTGTTTCTCCATTCAGGACGTTATGAGTCGATGTGCACAAAGTTTGCTTGCTAATGACTGTCTTTCAGAAAGTCCTCAACTCAGGAAGGTCCATCAGAGACCCCTTCTTTCCATGGCCGTCTTCATAATGAAAAAGGTGCCATTCGCTTTTGAGGCATTAGCCGATCGCCCTTGAACTGTGAATGCAGCTTTCCGAGGCAGTGCTCTCTCTCCCTCTGAATGGCCTACTGTACCTACTGTCTCTCCAGCTTCTTGTAATCGATATTATCCCTGACGTTTGTGAGGTTTTATGCACAAACACTGTTGTAATATATTTCACATAAGCATGTTTTAAACCTCTCCTTGTTTTTGTTACCATACTTGACATCTAGAAGAGTCACGCTACAACCTTGCATCTCCAAAATGGAAAACTTTACAGCAGGAAAAGCCTTCTTAACCTTCATTGGAAGTCATTTTGCAGCATATTGATTGATCTGTGCATTATAAAATGTTGGTAGAATTGATAGAATAACTTCCTCTATGTTCAAATCCCGAGTCATGCCGCTGTGCCATCAGTAGCCGACATCAGAGAGAGCAAAATTGGCAGTACTTTCTCCGGTAGATGGCTCTCTTTCCCCTCATTACTTTTAAAGCACCTTAAATGTTGGCCGGCACAGGTGTCTGTTAGCTGATGTGGAGAATCTGGGGACCCGGGGCCTTTTTCCCAAGCATGCCGGCTGCCCTACAGCAGTTTGAAAAGAGGTGTTGGCTGGTTTTGCATGTATCGGAGGAGACAAGTTCTCACCCTAGCGTCAAAAGCATTGCTAGAGCTAGGGGAGCTACAAACAGAGGTGGGTTGAACAGACAAATAAAAAAATGTATAATGGCCAGACTTAGCTTATGTTAAATGGGACAACATGGCAATATGTAAATTACCCTTTTTGATTTTTTTATTTTTATTAGCTTTTATTTGCCCTATGTTTTGCCCTGGAGCACTCCTTATTACTCTACAGAGTGAAAATTTAGACTAGTCTTGGCTAAATCACAAAATCTGTATTTTTTTCAGCATAATTTTCCTCTATGGAAATAAATGAATACATCTTAAAAACACTGTTTACATTTCACATTTAAGTCTTTTATGTAAAAAAAAAAAAAGCATGACATGGGCCCTTTAAAAAAAGGGGGCCACCTCAGTTACAGTCCTCCACCTTAACAATCCATATCGGAAGCCGCGGCTCTCCGACAACAAATTGCCCCCCTGCGCAGGTCTCTGTCTCCAAATGCTAAGGTTCGCCTTTAATTGTGACGCAAGGGGGGAGAGCGCGGCGGTTATAGACAAAATAGCGACGCGCGTGTCACAGGACGTGTTGTGAATAGTTCACTTAATACCACTGTATACACAGTGGACGGAGAGCGGCCACCTTTGCTCCGCTCTCTGCAAATCTCTGAATAACAATCTGACATAAATTCTGCACATATAAAATTAGTAAATGCCACTGTAGCCGTAGTTAAATATCACACGCTTCCCCGGGGAGGGCCCTCGCAAGTTACCTTGGCCTATTTTGCAAAAAAAAAAAAAAAAGAGAAAAAAGGAAAAGAGAAGAGGGGGAAAAAAGAATAGGAAAGGGGCGAGGAGTACAGCTGTATGCAGGTGGAGAAGGGGTGGGAGGGAGATGGTGGTAGAAGTTGAAGCACAGGATTAGGGAAGGGCGCTAGATTTTTGAAGGGGGGGGGAAATGGTGAGTAAGCCCTCCTCTTTTTGGTGCTCATGCTGAAACTATCAAATAAAAGGTGGCGTATAGAAAAGCCTTCAGTGAGCTTCTCCTATGGCTCATTAGGGGTTAAGTGTGGCCTAATCTTTTCTCTAATAAAGTTGCTTTGAAGTGAGGAAAGGGGGCGGGATGGGGGCTGGGGTTTTTCACACAGGCCACTTTGTAAATGAGCTCAACCACAAACTCTATATATGTGTGTGTGTCTTTGTCTGTATGTGTGTGTGTGTGTGTGTGTGTGTGTGTGGTTAGGGCTCGGCCTACTCAAGCTGTCGCTTTGAACTGCAGTCAGGTTTTAAAGATATACACTCCGGAGTTTGTTCTCACAAATCTGGAATCCATCTCCATCCTCTGCCATTAAGCTTCAGCGCTGCTGACTGGCTGGCTGGCTGGCTGGCTGACTGGCTGGCTGGCTGGCTGACTGGCCCTGCATAGAGATTTTTCCTTTTTTTTTTTCCTCATGCCCGCCTGTTGCAGGGCTGGCACAGTGCCAGGTGCGGGTGGAGGGAAGCCCCCTCATTAATTTGCCCGCAGATTGCTGTTAACTTCTCGCACTCGGGTGAGAGGTGTTTACAACAGTTTAGCGCGTGAACTGTCACAGGCTGAGGCCTTAATGTAGCGCCGTGTCACAGCCTTGTTTGTTTTTTGGCGCTGTAGGCATTTCTCCTTAATAGGCAACCCTGGGCCGCAGCCAACAGAGCGAGCCAAAATGCAACAAGTTCAGGCTTATCTGTCCAGAGAGAGAGAGAGAGATGGGGGGGGGTGTAGAGAGAGGGGGAGAGAGATGTCTGTAGGCCGCTATGCACTTTATCCAACACATCACAATGTGGTTGTGATTCACAGTGTAAATGTTATTGTACTGGTGTGCGCCTGTGTGTGTGTGTGTGTGTGTGTGTGTGTGTGCGTCTGTGTTTTTCATCCCTACCCCTTGCTTTTTTCCTTTCCAAGGGTGAAAGGGATAGAATGTGCTGGAAGGGGTCTAGACTCGTTCTCCAAACGGATCATGTTAAATTACCCAAAACCGTTTAACGTCCAGCACACAAATGGCGTTTTTAACATGTGGAACTCTTTATTTAATGTTTTCCTTGTTGATATACAGAATCTATAACAAATGGTAATGGTTTGCAGCTGCTGAGGAGATGTAGCGTGGTGTCAGAGGTTTTCTCCACAGCCTGATGGCTGAGATGATGAAGTGCTGTGTGTGTGTGTGTGTGTGTGTGTGTGTGTGTGTTTTATGTATTTCTGATTGGGCCTTTGGTTTGACTGATCCTATCCAATAAGGAGTAATGAAAATGTAATTGAGGGGCTTACTGAAAGAGCACGTTATCAAAATACATTACTCGTCAACCTGACGTGCATGTGCATATTCCTGCAGATACACCACCATCCAGACGAATGGAACAACCACTTTCAATAATATGAGGTCAATTTGTACAAGTTTTATTTGTCACATTCACAGTTATTCACAGCTATACACAGCTATACACAGTTATTCACAGTTATACACAGTTATTCACAGTTATACACAGCTATACACAGCTATACACAGTTATACACAAATATACACAGTTATACACAGCTATACACAGCTATACACAGCTATATACAGTTATACACAGATATACACAGTTATACACAGCTATACACAGTTATTCACAGTTATACACAGTTATTCACAGTTATACACAGCTATATACAGTTATTCACAGCTATACACAGTTATTCACAGCTATACACAGTTATTCACAGCTATACACAGCTATACACAGCTATACACAGTTATTCACAGTTATACACAGTTATACACAGCTATACACAGTTATTCACAGTTATTCACAGCTATACACAGTTATACACAGCTATACACAGTTATTCACAGCTATACACAGCTATACACAGCTATACACAGCTATACACAGTTATTCACAGTTATACACAGTTATTCACAGTTATACACAGCTATACACAGTTATTCATAGTTATACACAGTTATACACAGCTATACACAGTTATGCACAGCTATACACAGCTATACACAGTTATTCACAGTTATACACAGTTATTCACAGCTATACACAGTAATACACAGCTATACAGTTATTCACAGTTATACACAGCTATACACAGCTATACACAGCTATACACAGATATACACAGTTATACACAGCTATACACATTTATTCACAGTTATACACAGCTATATACAGTTATTCACAGTTATACAGTTATACACAGATATACACAGTTATTCATAGCTATACACAGCTATACACAGCTATACACAGTTATTCACAGTTATACACAGTTATTCACAGTTATACACAGCTATACACAGCTATACACAGTTATACACAGATATACACAGTTATACACAGCTATACACAGTTATTCACAGTTATACACAGCTATATACAGTTATTCACAGTTATACACAGTTATACACAGATATACACAGTTATTCATAGCTATACACAGCTATACACAGCTATACACAGTTATTCACAGTTATACAAAGTTATACACAGCTATACACAGCTATACACAGTTATTCACAGTTATTCACAGCTATACACAGCTATACACAGTTATTCACAGTTATACACAGCTATACACAGCTATACACAGTTATACACAGTTATACACAGCTATACACAGTTATTCACAGTTATACACAGTTATACACAGCTATACACAGTTATTCAAAGTTATGCACAGCTATACACAGCTATACACAGTTATACACAGTTATACACAGCTATACACAGTTATTCAAAGTTATGCACAGCTATACACAGCTATACACAGTTATACACAGTTATACACAGCTATACACAGTTATTCACAGTTATACACAGTTATACACAGCTATACACAGTTATTCAAAGTTATGCACAGCTATACACAGCTATACACAGTTATACACAGTTATACACAGCTATACACAGTTATTCACAGTTATACACAGTTATACACAGCTATACACAGTTATTCAAAGTTATGCACAGCTATACACAGCTATACACAGTTATACACAGTTATTCACAGCTATACACAGTTATTCACAGCTATACACAGTAATACACAGCTATACAGTTATTCACAGCTATACACAGTTATTCACAGCTATACACAGTTGTGCACAGTTATTTACAGTTATACACAGTTATACACAGCTATACACAGCTATGCACAGTTATTTACAGTTATACACAGTTATTTACAGTTATACACAGTTATTCACAGTTATACACAGTTATTCACAGCTATATACAGTTATACACAGCTATACACAGTTATTTACAGTTATACACAGTTATTCACAATTATACACAGTTATTCACAATTATACACAGTTATTCACAGTTATACACAGTTATTTACAGTTATACACAGTTATTCACAGTTATACACAGTTATTCACAGCTATATACAGTTATACACAGTTATCCACAGTTATTCACAGCTATATACAGTTATACACAGTTATTCACAGTTATACACAGTTATTTACAGTTATACACAGTTATTCACAGTTATACACAGTTATTCAGTTATTCACAGCTATATACAGTTATACACAGTTATCCACAGTTATTCACAGCTATATACAGTTATACACAGCTATACACAGTTATTCACAGCTATACACAGTTATGCACAGTTATCCACAGTTATTCACAGCTATATACAGTTATACATAGCTATACACAGTTATTCACAGCTATATACATTTATACACAGCTATACACAGTTATCCACAGTTATTCCCAGCTATACACCATTATACACAGTTATTCACATCTATATACAGTTTTACACAGTTATACACAGTTATCAACAGCTATACAGTTATACACAGTTATGCACAGTTATTCACAGCTATAAACTTAAACCTATAAAAAAAAGTTTTTCACGATTCAGTAGTTATTATTATTTTTTATTATTATTATTTTTACTATTAGTCAAATTAATCAAATGACTACAAGTATCAATATGACTAGCAATTCCATTTTCGAGTGGTAGTGTGAATGTTTTGTGGCCTTTTTTGTTTAATCATTGACATTGAAATTTTTCTACTCCAACTGTAAGTGACTTCATAGAAATGCAAACATGTGATAGACGTCTGAGGGCAGGCTAGAAAACCCTAAATGAAATCTTCAAACAAACATACCCGGTGGTAAAATTTCACTTCCCTTTACATTTGTATGTATTACCTGGAGGAGCACACACACCTTATTCAGCGTTTCCATGATTGCAGAGGCCCCCCACCTCCCTTACTCTTAACCATTGCGACCCTAGTTAACTCACCATAGCGTGTTTCAGTCTGTCATCAAATTGACTTGATGTAGCATAGCATGGCAGGGAGAATGTTGAGTTTCAGAGACCTCAGGCCTTGATTATAGCTATCCGACTGTGACCAAAGCAAATCATAACAATAATCGCACATTCGCCAGCCCCCCAGGGGCCCGATATGAATGCTCAGTCAGGGCCTTAATAACTGATGTATGCGCCCCCATGTTTCTACCAACAAATCGCTGTTGATTGATACGAACAGGCATCATCTGGTGAAGCCAGGCTCCGCCAGTCAGCACTAAGTGGGAGTGACATTTGAGAGTTAGACCAAAAAAAAAGCGGCAATTGTTCAATCACTTCTGGCAAAGTGACTTGTTAACAGAACATAGAGAATACAGAGAGGATAGTGAGGTGGGCCTGTATGATCGTATGAACGGCATATGTGGTGTTATTGCTTTCAGGGAAATGTCAGTCCGATACTTCCAGTCGTTCCAGTCGTGTTTAAAAGTGAGTAGTTCTTGGCTTGAATGCTTGCTCCTAGGAAATACCTTTAATTAGTATGGAAACTCAGGCGTCTGCTATACAAAAATGGTTCTTTAAGAACCGTCCACTGAATGGTTTAGGGAACCAAAGGTGGGTAATGAGCTTGATTTTTTATGGCAATTGCTATCACAGGTATCCTACGTTTGATTAGCAGCTTAGAGGCTGCTCTTACCTTGAAGTAAACTAGTGTTCAGTTATGGCTGCGATCCAGAGAGTAAGTGCTCTTCCTCACTCAGTGTTGGATGTCCCAATCAGGTTATTATGCCCCCTGATCCGATCTGAGTGTCTTAATGCTGATTATCAGCCGATACCAATCTGATCGAGCGTTTGAGTTTGTAGAAATTATAATCCAGACCCACAGTTTAGATCAGATGAGCTGCTAATTCATACATTAAATAAAATCAGACTTTCTAGACTGATTTGATTTAGTTTAGTCGAGACTTTTCTTAAAATCACTGTTTTATAGTATTTAATATCTTATAATCCAGTCTGATCTCCTCCCTGACCAATCACCTCCCAGCTCCTTTACAACACTGCAGTCTGATCACTTCTTGTGTGTGTGTGTGTGTCTATGTAGTGGTACACAGTCTGGACTGATATCTGTGGTTGTTGGTCTACTGGTGTGTATTAACTGGTTTATAGTGGGTGAATGTGCTGTTGTGTTTCTATAGCGTGTGTGTGTGTTAGCATTAGCGTTAGCCTCCACTCGGTTCTGAATGGGTTCTTCAGTGCTGGTTTAAAAGCAGAGAAAGGCGTGCGGTTCTCCCGCTGGTAAAACAGAGCATTTCAGTGATGGGTTTATAAAGGGTCAGATATTATGGTCTGTTTTCATGTTCCACTGTAAAATAGCTCCACACTGCAGAACCTCCACTCCTTTATTTACCTTCTGAGAATGTCCGTTAATAGTGCCTTGAGGACACCAGATGGAGCTCTGATCACCACAGTGATCAAAGACTCAGAACTGGATTAGGATTAAAATAGCCGATAAAAATTCATGAAAATATGCCTGGCTTGGTCCTGATCCCAATGTACTTGAATCGGATTGGGACATCCCTAATTATTATCTACCTCTTTTGAGGTATTAATGATCTTTAATGCTATTATTTTTTCATATGTCTTTGTGTTTTCTGTGTCTGTGTAAAGCACTGTGTACGAAAGGTGCTAAACACATAACCTCAGCTTGTCTTGCCTTGATGTTTATGGCCATTTAACGACACTCATTCCAAATTTACTGTCGAAAGATAAGCAACATATTCCATTACACGGTTAACACACTTCGTTTTGGGTCTACTATTCTTCCATGTTGCCATGGTTGATATTTATAAATCCATTACGCGTATTCCGTCTGAGCCTTTTTTTTTTCATGACACCTTCAACAAAAGTATCAGTAGACCAATGAAGAATGATCACAGAGCGCTCCGAGTTGTCAGAGGAGGCTGTACCTGTCTGACTGATTATCCAGCTATTACTCACACATGTTTGCTTGACAGCCTCTATCGATAAAGATAATCTTTGATCAAACAGCGTGTATCGAACCTGACACTACTCCTCGCTGAATCCCGGGTAAACAAAAGCTTCCTCCAGCTTTACTGGCAGTGATATCTCCTCTGGTATCCATTGCGAAGCTGTTTTCTGAGCCTTTCACATCTTGACAGCTTCATATGGGACTGTTTTTCTCTCTTGAAAAGCTTGAAAGAATCATGAAGGCTGACAGCGCTGGAGGATGCTGTGTTTGGAGTCCGTATTGGTACTGTCAGCTCTTTGTTTATTCAGATATTTACTCTGTTTTCATTGCGTTCGCCCTCGGCCTACTGCATTCCCTTTCATAAGGCACATGAGATGAATGTCGCAGGCTTGATTATGCCTTTACAAGGAAAGCCTTGTTGTTGCAAAGGCAGTATTTTGGCGAGGCGCGCCAAGCGGGCTGAGCCGGGATGTTAGTGAGTGTTTATTTTTGTGTTTTGTTTGGTTTGTGCGTGTGTTTGTCGCCCTGCAGAGATTGGCAGCGACTTGGGAGAGCACGCTGAATAATACAACAAATTACAAGCGCTTTCTGTCCTTTGGCAAGTGTGTGCTCAATTAAATATCCATTATTCACTGTAACATCTTGTTGGCATAAGAGAAACAGTTTTGTTTACTAAACATGTGAATGTGGAGATGAAAGCGTGGCGCTGCATAATTCATGTGCGCTGTGTTTGTGCGCGTAAAGCCCAGCATTGCGAAAATGTTGTGGTGTCAGGCTTCTCCTTCCCCGCGCATTAAAAATACACCAGTGTAACGCAGCAAAGCTCCCCCGTATTGTTATCATTTATTCAGCCGCTGTGACATTAATATTGCACGTGGCTCCTCGGCACGCGCCTCATGCCCTGCGTACCTGTTTTTCCTTGCGACTGGAGCCGTGGTCGGAAGAGCGGCCAAGCCAGCCTGCCTCAGAAAATGAATCCTTATTATAATGACGGCATTGGGCACCTAGATTAGCCCAGGTGAGTCAAACCCCCAACCCCCTCCCCCCACACACACACATACACACATATCGCTGCCCTTCAGGGCATCTCGGCACGCCGTTTAATCCAAATGCCAATTTGGCGTGGGTTTGTTTGGAGCGGGGGTTGTAGAGGTGGGGGTATGTGGTGGTGTGGTGGGTTTTGGGGGGACGTGGTGTGTGCGCGTGCCAAGGGGAGGCGCTCCTCCCAGCTTGGTGCGTCTCTAATTGGAGTGCAGGGAGCGGCCGGGGCTGCCGGGATGTCAGTCAGTGTTTAGGATGCCCCCGGGCACTCCTCTCCTATGGGTATCAAAGTGCTCTAATTAAATGCGGGGTTCGCGGCGCGGCCCTCCACATCACAGGTCGGCAGAGAGCGGCCCGTGTCCTCGTGCCTTTGACTAGCCACAGTCTGCGCTAATTACCCATTGTCCAATTGACTTGCCACTCGTACATAGCAATGACCAACTACCCCCCAACACCACTCCCCCATCACACTGTTCCTGTTCCTGTCCAACCCCACCACACACACCCACCCACCCACCCACCCCCCATCACTATCTATTTTTATTTTTTCCCTTTTCCGTCTTTGCCCGGCCAGCCTAATTAATCTTATGGAGATCTCCCCCAGCCAGGTTGCCGCGTGCTTGGCCCCCTGTTTATAATTTGATTTGGGAATGATAAAAGTGCGCATGGCTGTGAAGGAACAGTGTCATTTCCCCAACGCTGGGGAGATGTGCGGGGGCCATCAATCTTCCCCCACGTGCCCGGCAAACTGATATCCCAGAAAATTAACTTCAATTAATAACACAAATCCCCCGGCGCGGCCGCGGAGGCTAGCGCCGCTTTGAAGGAGAACCTTCAAAGATGCCTCCCCGCTCCCTTTCATAGCCAGGCCCAGGGTTTGTGCCTTTTGTTTTTCAGGCAGCATGGGAAATATTTGCTGCATCCACACAAATATTCCCCCATCAACATGAAAAATTGATTACACTCTCCCTGCTGAATGCTAAGTAGCGTGGCAGTTCCTAACGAGGCTTTCAGGACACTCATTAATTCATGCTACTAATACCTTGTCCTTCAGCACCTTGAACGAGCACGCCTATTGTTTGTTGCATGATGGAGGAATATGGAGGACTGTCTCTGGATAGTCTTGTTACCAGTTTAGCCTCTTTTCCTGGAGAGTTCAGTGTGTCTCCATGCCGTTATACCATCATTTACTCTTTAGAGATTCTTTAGATACAGAAATGTGGAAGAGTTTGGACACCACTGTTAGAATTTTCATTCTTTTTTTATTCATTCGTTATTATCAAAACACATTCAAATTTGAAATGTTCCACATTAAAATTTGACCTGGGGAGCCCAAACCTTTGCATGTGGCTGCACTCACTTGTCTTTCTTATATAAAGCCCCCCAGCATTGGAGCAGTGGAGCAGTGGACCTGTGTTCTCTGGAATGATGAATGGTGCTCCATCCAATACCTTTGGGATGATTTGGGGAGTTTGGTATAAGGTGGAGTGGTGATCATCCAACATCCCGGCCCGACTAATGCTCTTGTCGCTGAGTGCAATCAAAATCTCACTGCAATGCTTCAAAATTTAGCAGAAAGCCTTATTTTCTGAACTGAGACATTTACTACAACAAAAGCAAGAGAAACTCTTTTGAAATACCCCTGATTTCAAAAGAAACAAAGAATCAGCAAGTGTCCCAATACTTTTGTCCAGCAATGTTTTTTGGGAGGGGGGACCAAAATAGGTTCTTCTAGCACTTCATTAAAAAAACTATTTGCGACCCCTTTTAGGAGCGTAACATCTGTAGACCACCAAAACTGCCCACACCAGATAAAAGCTTTCATCTTTAAGAAAACCAAGAAGGAAACCAAGCTCCTGAAAGGATGTGGAGCTGACCAAGAAGATCTTACTGAGACACTGATCTAATGAAACAGCAAACAGCTGATCTTTCCTTAGGCCAATAGACCAACCACCCCAGAGTCCAGACCTCAACATCATTGAATATTGAATTTTGGGATTTCTTGGATGGTAAGAAGCAGAAACTCCTCCAATTATTTTGGAGATGTGAAAAAAAAAATCTCTCTAGATTTGCAGAAAGGCTGAAAGTGAGTATCCTGAGAAGAATGGAAGCTGTAAAGGTAAAGCTCACAAAAACACTAAATAAAAAAAATAGGGTGGTCTCTTGGTTTCTGCACAGTACAGTGTGTATACTCCAATCACCAATTAATTGTCCCACCACAGCAGATCTGGCCATTCGAGGAATGGACTCCACAAGACCTCTGAAGGTGTCCTGCTGTTGTATCTGGCACCAAGACATACGCAGCTGATCCTTGAAGTCCTGTAAGTTGTGAGGTGGACTGGGCCTCTATTATTTCATGCCCATGACCCGGTCGCCTTTTTTACCGGTTGACCTTTCTTGGACCACTTTTGGTAGGTACTGACCACTGCATACCAAGCAAATCTCACAAGACTTGCATATCGTCGTCTAGCCATTGGTTTGGTTGTTGCCTCAGATCCTGTCAGTGGTCATAATGTTATGGCTGATTGTTGTAGTTGTTAAGATCATTTGTTCAGCTTATGACATGTGTTATGACAGCTACGACGTATGTGTGTGTGTCTGTTTCAGTTAGTGTGTGTGTGTTTGTGTCCCTGACCCACCAGACACACTTGTCAAGATACAGGCCGCAGCATAACCCCACCACTGAGGAGATGGCAGCTCAGTTCGATTACAGTCAATCCTCCCCGCGGACTGCTCTCAAGAGCTTACGCTAGCCAAGCAATCCGTGTCAACAAGCAGGCAACACACACACACACACACACACACTCCCGCAACAGGCACGAAAATGAAATCTAGATAGCGTGGCGGGCTTTTGAAGGGTCTATTAGAGGGGTCTGTGAGGAAGCGTTAGGGCTGGGCTGAGTGTCGGCCCCTGCGCCGCAGGGCTGCTGGAACTCCGCCAGCTGTTTGTGCCTGCTACTGTCTGATAGAGCCAGGTTTGCTCTCTCTCTCTCTCTCTCTCTCTCTCTCTCTCTCTCTCTCTCTCTCTCTCACTTTCTGCATATCTGTTCCTCCTCACTACAACCGAGGGCATCCTTCCCCCACCAGAGCAGCTGCTCGGTCCCAGGCCCAGGATGCTGACTCAGAGAGAGGCCGTGTGACAGGAATGGTGATGGCGAAGCCGTCTTCATCATTATGAGCTCTTAAAGCATGCAGTGCTTTCGTACATAAAAAAGACACGCTTCTGCTTTCCCTCTGAGGCTGGTTTAGTCGGCCTCCACCTTAAAAACATCTTTGCAGCGTTTCTCCATCTGCGACTGAAGCAGAAGTACACAGTGCCGGGCGTTTACAGCAACTTAAGCCGCATTAATAATGAATGCTGACAGTTCCTTATACTCCTACAACACAATAATGCCTTTATTAAGCCGCCTTGAGAGCCGATGTGTCAAACCCCATTGCACACCTGCAGCTCAGTCAATGGGAATATTGTGTTTGTAAGTGTGTAATGGTTCGGTATGTGTGTCAGAGAGAGAGTGTGTGTGTGTGTGTATAAGCTATGAAAAACCTGTGTTTCCTGCCTCTCTACCCTGCCTCAGGCACTGGCTCCATTGGGATGGTTTATATGCAATAGTGGGCTTCTGCGTATTGATCAGTGCTAATGTCTCAATGATCTCCTCATGATGCTTTTCCCTCTCCCTCCTTCTCTTTCCCTATTTCGCTCCATCTCACGCACTCTCTCTCTCTCCCTCCAGTGGGGATATTACAGCACAGCTGCCACCTTCATGTTACAGTCTGAGTTACAGCTGCTCATTAATTAGCCTCCATGCTAATGAAGAGGCAGCGGCTGGCTGTGGTTCGCTACACAGGCCCTCACTTCTACATTGCGGCCGTGGGCTGGGAGGAAATTAGGACACGTTATCTCTACGAGTTTCTGGTTCAAGGCATCATGCGTTCTTACAGTACAGAACAGGCTACTGGTCAGAGGTTTAGGGTCATTGTTCAAAAGTTTGATATCAGGGTTTTTGAAGGAATGTTCAGCAATGTTTTTAAGAAGGTTCCAGGTGTTCAGTGGTGGGCATTATAATAATATTAGAAAGTTTCTTACACAGCATTCCCAGTTAGACCAAAACATTATGGAAACACCTGAAGTAACTATAATACAATAAACAAAAGATAATACAATAAAGTATGTGGGTATGATCACTCAATCATAACCACACTGATTCATAATATTATTTAATAAATGTGCCATTAAACTGCACATTTCAATATAGAACTGAATATCTCCTGAATTACAACTGATAAAAAGGTTAAAATGATGAACTTGCATTACTTTTTGAAATATGCATGTAAATAATTGTGACAATACAAAATAAATGTAAAAAGATAAATAAATATAATGTTAAAAATATAAATATGAGAACCAATATGGAAAGTTAGTGTAACATTCTGCTAACCACAGATGTCTTGCTGGGTTGTAAACAATTTTTGCTATTTAATATAGAGTACAATTTTGCATAATGCAGATTCAAATATGACTTTATCTAAAATTTCAAGAGATATAAACAATTAAATGATTAATCAAATACTGTAGTTATTGTTGTACATTCATTCATTGCATTGTCAAGTTGTCTGCCTTAGAATTTGTTCTTACTTTTGAAATAGGATGAATTATTGATTTACATTTTATAATAAATGAATTTTCTCTGAATACTGTACTGCTTTTTTCCACTTTTAAATCTTGTTCAGCTTCATTTTTCTGGACACATCTAAAATTATATTTATATTTGCAGCTTTTTACTCTTTTTGAACCTGTGAAGTTACACAGGACTAAAATATTAAAATAATGTATTACATCTTTGGGTAAGAACGAAAAACAAATTAAATTAATTAACTGAGATTTAGTTGAATGTAGGACACTTCCATTGTGGGCATCTACAAAGCATCTACTGTACACTAAGCAAGAAGGGTTCGAAAGACTGGTAACAATTGTACAACAACAATTTTTGCTGCTATGTTGGGCCCTTTTTTAAAAAAGGTCCAAAATAAAAGCATCTAGGTTTTGGGAAAATGTTTGTACCCATGCAAAGAACCATTTAAGCATCAAACTAGGATTGAGAAGTGATATATGTATATATTTATAGTGTATGTAGAAACATTGCATTGAAGAACCCTTGAAGATCCTGTTGTTATAAGAGCGTAGGCGATCCCAATACAGAAGACTTGTAATTTTTCAGATGAATAAAAGTTTACTGGTCAGATGAATAGTTTTATGTATCCCGTTCTCTGGTGGTCTAACAATTATCCACGGCCTTTTACTAAAAGCTTTACTGAACTTGGTGTTTTTCTCTTGAAGGGTGGTAATGAGAGGTGAAGCAGCTGTAGGGCCTGTAAAGTTTTGGACTTTGCTGAGAAATCCCCAGTGCCTCTATAAACATGATTGCAGAGTAGCGAAGAATTATTTCCTCACTTTATCTTCAAACCTCTTTAAATCTGCATGAGTGGCCTGAAAAACAGCAGAAACTACTCTCTCTCTCTCTCTCTCTCTCTCTCTCTCTCTCTCTCTCTCTCTCTCTCCATCTCAGTTTCTCTGTATGTCTGCATCTCTCTCTCCTCCCTCTCTCTCTGAGTTGTGTTTGATTATCCAGAGGCTGAGCAGCCTCCTTCTCCCTCGTTTGTTTTCATTAGAGTGATTGCCTCAATGTCTCGACGACCTTCAGCCATCCTCACATTCCAGAGGAAAACACACACACACACACACACACACACACACACACACACACACATCTATATACACATACACAGTGTCTGCCTGTGACTAATGGCATATGTGTACAGATTCTCTGTTAGCATTACTGTTGGGGCATAATATGTTTTGGGTAATGAGGAGCGGTTTGAATGGCATGGTAGTAGGGCTTCTTTCATTTGCGCCGTTGACTGGCTGTGGCCTGTCACTCAGTTGTAGCCTGAGGAACTCCCTCCAGACCCACATCCAGCTCCCTGCTGGGGAGCAACACTCTCCCTGCCTGGCTCTGACACGTTCGCGCCTGTATCTCTGCAGCTGTATCCTTCAGCAGGATTAGGTATGATGAGGACCTCTGTGTGTGTGTGTGTGTGTGTGTGTATGAGTGTGTATGAGTGTGTGTTTTAAGGGGAAAGCACAGGGAGCACAAATTATCTTTTTGTGGGAACCAAATATCCAACATGTAATAAATGGTATTGGGAATCAATCGTTTTGATATTGTAACGAGACATTAAGTTGTTCCCCGTGAGGAACACAGAACTCCCTGGAAATGTCCCACAACGGACGGGAATACAAGCATGTGTGTATGTGTGTAATGTCACTTTGGTATTAGTCATTGGTTTTCAGTGGTTTACTTCTGTTTCTTTATTACGTTGATTTACTGTATAGAGGAGGATAGAGTCTCCTAGTTTCCTAGGGAGCTTGTTCTTGCCACAGTCATCACTGGCTCAGTAAAACTGGAACTCTGTAAAGCAGCTTTGCAACAACTCTCGATGTTAAAAGCACTATATAAAATATATTGGCCTGAACCTGTACTTCGATCCTTGTGGGGACCAAATGTCATTGGGATTTTGTGATGTTTTAGGGACAACTCATTAGAAATGTCCCTCAAAGATGTGTCTGTGTTTTTTGGGCCCAAATGAAGGTAAACAAAATCATTTTGGTGTTTTGGGGACCTGGTCCCAACAATGCATGTTGGATTCACAGAACATGTCCAGCAAAGATGGGAATACAAACATGTGAGTTTGTCTGTTCATGGATTTAGCTCATTTGAGGGACCAAACCTATGTCCTCAAGAGGATGGAAAAGAAATGTGAATGTGTAGCCATGCATTTAGCGTTTTGCACATTAATATAATGAGGACCAAATGTCCAAACGTCTTCATTATGTTGTTGATGTTTTAGGGACTCTGCATGGTCCCCTGGTCCCTACACGGACTATAGAACCCAGAGAAAAGCCCCCTGAGAAATATGAACTGTGTGTGTGTGTATGTGTGTTTATGTGTAGCCATGCATTTAGCTCCTTGTGTGGACCAGATGTCCTCAGGACGTTTTAATGTTTTGGGGACTTTGTCTGGTCCCCCAGTCCCATAAGGAGTCTAGAGCTCAGAAAAATGACCCCACAATGATACAAATACAAACTATGTGTGTACACAGCTATGCATTCATCTCCTTGTGGGGACTAAATGTCCTCAGGATGTTTTGGGGATTTGGCCTGGTCCTGAAAATGTCCCGGAAAGATGGGAATGCAAACATGTATGCATGTGCGTATGGAGCTGTACTGTGATGTTTGGAGAAGTAATTACACCCAAGATGATAAAAAAGAAATGACAATAATAGTGTTTTGGGAACATTTACCTGGTCCTATGGGGCATATAGAACTCAGTGCTAAGACCCTGCAAAGATGGGAACACCAACATGCTTGTGTTTGTGTGTGATCATGTATTCAGCTACTTTTAAAATGGGAACATTTGCCTGGTCCCTACAGAGCTTGCAAAGAGCTTCAGAGAAACGTCCCGACAAATATGGGAATACAGACATGTGCATATATGTGTGTGTGGTCATGTGTGAAACTGCTTTTATGGACCTGAACAAACTAAACATCCTCAAGATGATTTTGGAAATGACAATAATAACGTTTTGGGGACATTTACCTGGTTCCTAAGAGGGTATAGAGCTACTTAGAAAAGATCCCACTTAGATGGGAATACAAACATTGTGTGTGTGGGACTGGAGGATCGTAGCCACTTGCTGTGTGTGTCAGTCCCTCAGTTGTTGTGTGGACTTATGGTGAAAGCCAGTTTTTGGCAGCGGTGGGACATCATAATGTGGCTGATCATAATTGCAGTGTAGTTCATAAAGCGAGGGTCCGCACGGTAAAAGTGAGGACCTGAGTTGTTCTGAAATGTGGATGAACAGAGAGAGAGAGAGAGAGAGAGAGAGAGAAAGAAAGAGAGAGAGTGAACAAGAGAGTGTCTCTCGCCCCTCCTGCACTGTTTGCTGTGTTAAAGGTGCTGAAGTGCGTTCCTCTCAGATACGGCTTATTGCAATAAATTGCACTGACGCCATTTGGCACAATATCCCCTCAGCACAGAGTGATTAATTATGGTCTCAAAAGCACTGAACACACACACACACACACACACACACACACTGTGAGACGATCAAGTGTGGTGAAGGGCAGTGTGGTATGGAATTGATTTCTATGGTAACAAGTCAGTGAAAGTGTGTGTGTGTGTGTGTGTGTGTGTATGTGTGTGTGTGTTTGTGTGTGTGTAGAAAAAGATGATGCTTTAGAGTGTGTGATGCGGCCTCTCTGAGTATGTGTGTGTGTGTGTGTGTGTGTGTGAGGGGAATCTGTCAAGCGAATCTGTTGTTGTATGAAGTGGCCCAAACAAACTTAAAACAGACTGAGACAGACAGTCTAGCTTGAGTTACACTATATGGACAAAAGTATTTGGACACCTGCTCATTTATTGTTTCTTCTGAAAGCAAGGGTGTTAGTTAGTTAGTTAGTTAGCTAGTTGATCCTGCCTCTGTTGGAGTAACTGTCTCTACTTTCCAGGGAAGAAGGCTTTCTACTAGATTTTGGAGCAGCATTGCTGTAAAGATTTGATTGCATTCAGTGACAAGAGCACTAGTGAGGTCAGGATGATGGATGATCACCACCCCAACTCATCCCCGACTCCCCAACTCATCCCAAAAGTATTGGCTGGAGCACCATCATTATTCCAGAGAACACAGTTCTTCCACTGCTCCACTGATCAACGCTGGGGGGCTTTATGCCCCTTTAGCTGGCGCCTGGCATTAGGTAGCATGGTGGCAATAGGTTCATTGGTTTATCTGTATCTGTGAGAGTCCTATTCTATTGAAAGGACTTCTTTACAGACACAAGCTGTGCAGCAGTGAGTGAAACATAAAGTGGCTGAACAAACATTTGGACAGGTGTTTTTGGCAAACACACACACACACACTGCTGGGATGAAGTGATCCTGTACAGAGGGTTGTAGTGAGGTGAAGTGAGTGTAGCAGCAGGTCTGGGCTGATTGTAGTGTGAGTGGGGTGGGGGGGGTTGTGTTGGGTAATGATGAGTTTAGAACAGTCAGCAGTTTTACAGCAGTATTACAGTTATTATCAGGTTACGTCAGCGAGCCGCTGTGTTACTTCTGGCCTCAGCGCTGATGTAATTAACCTTTACACAGTTCAGCAGGAGCCAAGTCTCTACAAGCAGGTGCTCCAGTTTAGACTAGTCTGCACCCTCTCTCTCCCTTTAAACTCGCATGTTTTTACTCTTTCTCTCTCTCTCTCTCTCTCTCTCTCTCTCTCTCTTTACACTCTCTCATTTTTACTCTCTCTATCTCTCTCTCTCTCTCTTTACACTCTCTCATTTTTACTCTCTCTATCTCTCCCTCTCTCTCTCCCTTTAAACTCTCATGTTTTACTCTTTCTCTCTCTCTCTCTCTCTCTCTCTCTCTCTCTCTTTACACTCTCTCATTTTTACTCTCTCTATCTCTCTCTCTCTCTCTTTACACTCTCTCATTTTTACTCTCTCTATCTCTCTCTCTCTCTTTACACTCTCTCATTTTTACTTTCTCTCTCTCTCTCTCTCCCTTTACACTCTCTCATTTTTACTCTCTCTCTCTCTCTCTTTACACTCTCTCATTTTTACTCTTTCTATCTCTCTCTCTCTCTCTTTACACTCTCTCATTTTTACTTTTTCTCTCTCTTTACACTCTCTCATTTTTACTTTCTCTCTCTCTCTCTCTTTACACTCTCTCATTTTTACTCTCTCTATCTCTCTCTCTCTTTACACTCTTTCATTTTTACTTTTTCTCTCTCTTTACACTCTCTAATTTTTACTTTCTCTCTCTCTCTCTCTCTCTCTTTACACTCTCTAATTTTTACTTTCTCTCTCTCTCTCTCTCTCTTTACACTCTCTAATTTTTACTTTCTCTCTCTCTCTCTCTCTCTTTACACTCTCTCATTTTTACTTTTTCTCTCTCTTTACACTCTCTCATTTTTACTCTCTCTATCTCTCTCTCTCTTTACACTCTTTCATTTTTACTCTCTCTCTCTCTCTCTCTCTTTACACTCTTTCATTTTTACTCTCTCTCTCTCTTTATACTCTCTCATTTGTACTCTTTCTCTCTCTTTACACTCTCTCTATTTACTCTCTCTCTCTTTCTCTATCTCACTCTCTCTCTGTTTACTCACTCTCTCTCTCTACACATACTTTCTCTTTTCACTCTCATTTTTACTCTCTACCACTTTCTCATTTTTTACTGTCTTCACTCGTTTTTACACTCTCTCCTCACTCTTCACACTCTCACATTTTTACACTCTCTTCACATTCTAATATTTACACTCTCCTTACTCTCTCGTGTTTACATCTCTCCTTACTCTTTACACTCTTTTTACTCTCCTGTTTTTACACTCTCTCTTTGTGTATCTCCTCTGTCTGTCTCTTAATCCTCTCTCTAATTCTGTCCCCCTCTCTTTCTGTCTCTCTCTTTTTACTCACTCACTCCCTCTTTCTCATTACTGCCCTTTCTTCTCTTACTCTCTCTCTCTCTCTCTCTCTCTCTCTCTCTCTCATTGGTTCTGTGTCTCTCTCTTGTGCTATTTTGGCATGTTTTCAGCCATGTTTTTTTTGTGTGTGTGTGTGTGTGTGTGTGTGTGTGACTATGCACTAGAAGGTCTTGTTACTATTGTGAGCCCCTTTCAGTGTTCAGCCATCACCTCAAAAGCCTTTCCCTGCTTTTTAACAATTTAGCATTCCCAGGAAACGCATGTGTTAGGAATACGCTTCAATTGCTTCGATGCGCCGGCATTTCTGGCTCATTCTTTCATCGCCGGCGCATTGCATCGAACCGAGGGGAAAATAAAAAGTCCAGAACAGGTTTGCCGTAAATGTGTTCTCGCTCACTGATTTGGCTGTCCGGGAGAATGCTGGCATTACTAATTCACTATTGATATTTCATATTGTATATAGCTGCGTAAATTTATTATGTGATCAGTGAAACTGAATAAAGCAAACTGTCCAAACTGCCAGCAGAAGACTTCATAAGTACCTCAGAGCAGCTGCAGATTTCACAATACAAGAATCAGAGAACACACCCGAGAGGGGAAGCCTGCATTATTACCATCTAAATAGATGAGCAATTTCACTGTGCTGTTTTAATCAGACCTGATTTCAAGATATAATAAAGTGAGAATCAGCTACAAGTGGGCTTAATCAGTCCCTCCGTCCATCCGTCTGTTCGTCCATCTGTCCGTCCGTTTGTCTGTCTTTATTCTCTGTATAATTTATAAGTAATGTTTTTTTAATTAGTGATATCACTTCTCTAAATGTAGAGACAATAACAATAAGCAATAACAGCAGACAGCATTCACACACCTCAGCAGACAGCAGTACATACAGTCAGTACTACATACACTGCCTACTGAAACACACTACTCTGACTGCCACATCTGTAACATCCTGTTTCTTATCACAGACAGTAATGTCTAAGTGTTTATCTATACTTCCAAATTAATTCATTAATTAAGTACAGGTACTGGAGATTAATTTGATGATAGAAATACGCTGGACTTAATTGTTGGACAGACATTGAATTTTAAGTTTTTAGTTGAATTGTAGTTGGATTTTTGGTTTTAAGTTGAATAAGAATCAGATTGATATCACGCTTTAACTTTAGACAGATGTTGAATTTTGTTAGAAAATCAAAGGCACACACCCATCAAAAACTAACATTGGGTTGACATCAAGCTCCAGCGTTAGAAAGACATTGAATTTTGGTTGGAAATCAGGCACACACCCATTAAAAACTAGCATTGCGTTGACATCAGGCTCCAAAATTAAACAGACAACACTTTCTGGTTGGAAATCAAAGTCATATATTTGTCAGAAAACAATGGGTTGACTTTAAGCTCCAACATTCGACAGATATTGAATTTTGTTTACTTAACACCAAAACATAAAGCCAGCATGATTACATTTTCTCACTTTGTGTGGACATTAACTTTATGAAGTTTGACCACCAGAGATTTTGGTCACCATACCCAACAACTAAATCTTCTTATTTTTCAGCGAGTTGAGGTTGGCATGTTGGATTTTGATTGGAAATGAATGTAACATACTCGTTAAAAACCAACATTGGGCTGACGTCAAGCCCCAACGTTAGACAGACAATACATTTTTATTGGAAATCAGGCACATACCCATCAAAAACTACAATTAGGATATCTTCAAGCTCCAACATTAAACAGACAATATATTTTGGTTGGAAATCAAAGTCACCGATCTGTCAAATCCAACATTGGGTTGACATCAAGCTCAAACTTTAGACAGACATGAAATGTTGTTTACTTAACATCATGACAAAGTTAGAATTTTTCACACTGTGTGCACATTAACTTTATGAGGTTTTGCAGATGTTTGGTTTTGGGTTTTGGTCACCATAACAACTAAATGTTCCCCTTTTACATCCAGCTGACGTTGACACGTTTGGATTGTGTCAGCTGTCGTCACTATTCTACGTCACATTGACGTTGGAATTAGATGTTGTCCTGACATTGAATGTTGCCTACCCAGATAACACCCTCTACTGACATTGGTGGCCAGCTAGGTGTACTGGAGAAGTCACTGGGCAGGTGCTGAAGCAACAGCAGTAGTTTCAGGCCTTGCTGGACTGTAGCAGCTTAGCTGAGTGTTTCATCGCCTAGTTAGCCCATAGAGTGTTGGTACAGAGAAACATGGGTAGGAAACAATGAAAGAGTGTTGTGTGTGGCCTGTGTGTGTGTGTGCAGGTGTGGGTCTTCTCCCAGCACCCTGCAGAGAGAATATCCAGGCTGTCCAGCGCTAATGAACAATGATGCCCCGGGTTGTGTTTATTTACTTAGTGTGTAGCTCAATCTGGCTTATTTTCCTCCCCCCCCTCTTTCTCTCTCTCTCTCTTTCTCGCTCTCTCGCACTCTCTCTCTCCCCTGATATGTAGCTAATGGTTGGCAGATGCGGCGTGATCGGTCCTAGGCCTCATCCATATTTGTTTGTGCTGGCCTGGTTTTGCAGACTAAACTGGTATCAGGGCCCCAGCAGCTGCTTTAGATCAAGACGCTGAGGCTCCACCTGGCTAAACAAGATGGGAGCAAGCCTGACAGGAGCGTAATGTCTCTGTTAACACACGAGCAGATCGCTGAGGGAAGCCACCTGATCTGTAAAGGTTTTTTTTTTGTTTTACTTCTGAATGCTACAATTCTGTAAGATGGTGAAAGTAAGAAAGCAAAGGAGAACTGTCTGCTTCAGGTCTATGGAAAAGAGATCAGACTGAATTATGGGGTTTGGAGTCTAAAGGCCAAATACTATATTTAGTAAAGAGGATTGGAAGAAGACAGGAGGAGGAGGAGGAAGATCAGGAGGCCTGGTTTTTGAAGTGTAACACATTTGGCGACTCAAACAAAGCCAGGCTTTTTGTTGCAAAAGCTTTTACCCCACCAAACAGCAACTGCTGTCTTAGAGTCTTAGAGACACACTGGTCTGGGGTTTAGGCTCACGCAAGGTGCAAGGTAGATCTGTCCCAGGCGGTGCTGGGACGTGTTTTCTTTACTGTGATGAGTTTTCTTTCAGCCGCTGTCTGTGTTGATAAAGTGCAGTCTCAGGTCTGAAGCTGTCTGAAACGAAGCCCTGGTGGTTCCCAGAATCACACATAGTTGGATATATTTGTCCAAAGCTGAAAGCCAGGGTTCGGTTGGGTTAGGACATCATTCCTCAACTAATTGTCAAACACAGGTCAGGTCCTATATATACATATACATAACCTGTACATACATAAAAGTGTATTTTTTGCAAAGGAAAAAAAAAATTAAATACAAAAATTTTAAATTGTTTTTCATTAGATTTGATTGCAGGATTAGAAGTCATGTGACCACTTTATCACAATTAGAAAAAAGCTATCAATTATTTTAACTGATTTAGATGAACTAATTATATATTTTTTATCAGTATTCAAAACTGGGCCTGTTTTTAGCTTATCTAATACTGCCATCATTACTCCATAATACACTCTTAGCAAAAAAAACATTTTAAACCATTGAACCATTTTAAAGGTTCTTATGAACCCTATTACAACTGTTTTATCCTCATAGAGAAGAACCCGTTGACCAGGCAATGCAGAATTGAAACATTTAATTGGCCATTGGGAATTGGAATGGTTCTATACCATTTCCTTTACAACATTTCCCTCAAAGAACCAACCTTCAACCAAAACCAAGATTAAACTGAGTACGCCAATGGAAAAGTGTTCATGATACATACCACATACCACACGATCTGTCAAACATGGTGGAGACACTGTTATTGCATATTGTGTACATTGCAAATATGGCATGCGCATGTATGGCTGGCAATAGAACTGCGTCTATGCTGAGGTTATATACCCTTACCTTTACCAAAGTACTCTTAAAGGGTTCTCTATTTAAGAATTTAATTTAACAATTTTAAGTCATGTCAAAGCTGCTAAAAAATGGCTAACAAAGCTGGTCAAACTGCAGCTTTTTAAACTAGCAATGTTATGCAGCAATGTTATTTTCTAGTGTCTACAATAATAATACCATAGGGCTGAGCAACATAGGCCCTAAAGATATTCAGTCTGTGTGGCACACGTCTGGATTTCATGTTCAGTTCAGAATTTCAGGCCCAGTTACAGCTCTTCTGTGAGGCTGTACTGAGACACAATGCAGCTTGTGTGCCTTCGCCGGCAATCCACAGGTGTGTCACGTTCGTCCACAGCTGGGCAGGCTCCGGGCCGGACGTGGCCCGCCTCAGGTTCACCTACACCAGGCCAGAGCAGCTGGGTGCTCCCTTCTTTCTGCTCCGTTCACAGGTGGCTGGATGGCTAATGAGTCTGAGCAATCAGCAGTATGAGGGAGAGGCCGCTGGGGAAAGCACAGAGTCGGGCCGGACAGCTGCAGAGGGTGGATTTTCAGAAAGATCAACATTTTAATCTCTCGATGTGAATGTTAGCTTCAAACCTGCACATTTTAAAAACACACACTTAGTACGGTTTTGAAATAGGGCCATATTAAGCTAAATTCAGGAATACTCGTATGTGGTCCAAAGAAGTGTTGATTCTGGTGAAGGAGGCTTTCATTAGGCTGAAGCCAAGATCCACAGTGACTATTACTTGTATCGTTTTTTCGGCAGACGTGTTGTGATCGCACAGATAACATGTTCCGTTTATACTTGTATTAGATGTGGCCGAGATCCGTCTCAGACCACTTCGGAATGTGATTTGAGTGATCGGATCAAAATCTGATCACAGTGCATCTTGGGGGTGTTTACACCTGACGTGATCTGATCTCTAAAAACGCTGATAATGCCAGGTGTAAACCGGCCCTTTAAGATGTGAAGAATTTGTACAGTGCACATAAACCTAATTCCAAACTTAACCTACTACACCTAAACCTAATTCTAAACTTAACCTAATTCTAAACTTAACCGACTACACCTAAACCTAATTCTAAACTTAACCTAATTCTAAACTTAACCGACTACACCTAAACCTAATTTTAAACTTAACCTAATTCTAAACTTAACCGACTACACCTAAACCTAATTCTAACCTAAACCTAATTCTAAACTTAACCTAATTCTAAACTTAACCTAATTCTAAACTTAACCGACTACACCTAAACCTAATTCTAACCTAAACCTAATTCTAAACTTAACCTAATTCTAAACTTAACCTAATTCTAAACTTAACCGACTACACCTAAACCTAATTCTAACCTAAACCTAATTCTAACCTCAACCTACTACACCTAAACCTAATTCTAACCTCAACGTAAACTTAATCTTAACCTACTACACCTAAACCTAATTCTAACCTCAGTCTAAACTTAAGCTTAACCTGCTACACCTAAACCTAATTCTAACCTTAACCTAACTTAAACTTAACCTGCTACACCACAGCTTAATTCTAACCTCACCCTAAACCTAACCTACCTGAACCCACACCTCAACCTAAACCTCACCGTAATGCTAACCTTAACATTAACCAAACCCTTACCCTGACGCTAACCCTAAACGTAAACTTAGTAGAACCACAGTAGTTTCCATCCATTAATTCCTGGTTTAGAAGCTCTGTGACGGATTTGTTTGTTAGGAACTACTATAAAACTAATATCATCTGTTTTGTAACAGGTGAACTCCAAATGTCAGTGTAGTGCATTTTCTCATTGATCTGTGCAATCAAATAAGATTTTGATATGACAATTCTATTATATTTATGCTTTCTAAACTATTCCATGTATATAGTCTTTGTCTCTCTCTCTCTCTCTCTCTCTCTCTCTCTCTCTCTCTCTCTCTCTCTACCACATGCCCCTGTATTTTTTCAGTTACTCTTGCCTGTTTTATAAGCTGGAACTGGAACACTGTACAGATATAGACTTCAACTCTTTGCCATAGTTCTCTCTCTCTCTCTCTCTCTCTCTCTCTCTCTCTCTCTCTCTCTCTCTCTCTCTCAGTCAAACTGCCAGGTCTCTGGCTGCCTTTCACAGCTAAATGAATTCTTGACACTCTTCTCTGTGTCTGGTCAGCCACTCTTTCCTGGATTGCAGACTGTTTTGTCATAGCTTTACTGGTCTGAGGATTGTCAGAATTGATAAGAATATCTTATCGCGTTTAGCCACTAAACAGACCCATGTCAGAATGTCTGTATTTTATTTTTAGAGGTGGCTGCAGTCAAGGAAAATGAAGTGAAGGATTATAGAGTCGTCGTAGCAGAATAATGACTCGGTCTCGCTATTCTCACTTCTGCGTACCCACATCCACATCTGCTAACATATGTCTCGTCTTTGAGATGTTTTATGCCGGCCTGAAATCTGTGATGGGTCCTGTGATGCCAGCATTTGTTAGACTGCTTCATACCGATTTTCCATTTCCACTGCCTGTCAGAAGTTTGGGGACATCTTGCCTTGTTCTCACTTTTCGGAGTTTTGTTAACTTTCAACAACTGTTTGCTGATTTCTAGAGAATTTTTCCACAGCACTTAGCCTTGTGTTGTTAGCTGGTTTTAAATATCTGGAAGTTTATTAAGTTTATTAATACTAAAGATAAGCCACAGAAAAAGCATACATATATGTTTATATATTAATGCATTAATGTTTAATCCTTGTAAATGCTCCAATAATCACGACCTGCACCCCACTCAGAACTGCGAGGGTGTGTCAGATTACAGAATGATTGGCAGTGGCATCACCATGGCAATGTAAACAACCGCGTCAGTAGCCTTATGGCTGTTGGTGGTGCCAGGGCCTTTCTAAACTGCTAACATTAGCTAACCAGCAGACCATCTTAGATCATTATGCCGCTGGTATCTGTTCATTATTTTAACCTTTTTATTTTTTGTTTTTGTTTTTGTCATGTTTTCATAGTCTTCATGACTCATGATTCATGTCTTCACTGGATCTGACTGATAATTAATGTTTTAATATATAATAAATAAATAAAAACAACACTGAAAGTTTGCTTTGCGCTTATCTCACAGCATGAAGCTGAAATCTGCTGTTCCAATTGCAAAATTACCGCACAGCGTCCTCCCGTCCTCTGGAGTTTGTACTCGCAAGCTGAACTTACCAAGTCAGTTCTACCCACCAGGTACACCAGTCCCAACTTGGCGTAATTGGTATCCCCCATATACTGATTAACACAGGTGTTGCAGTGTTTTGTGGATGGCTGTGGGCTGGGGAAGAGGGTCTGATGAACCGGTGGAATTTTCTAGTGGTGTCGAAGTAGGTGTCGTTAAACAGATTGCTAACTCTGATTGGTTCTTTGGCTGATCTGACATCAGATGGGCTTATTTTAGCCCCACCCAACTTAAATCCAGGATCTAAGGAGAACAATTATGGAAAAATTTCCACAGGAAAGACCATCATGTTTTTCTCGGCGAGTTCAGAGTTAATTCATCTGCAACAACAACTGCAGATGATAGTCAGAAGAGACTCATGAGGGCTGGTGAGTGCCGGCATCACAGGATGGGAGTCAAATCTGTGTGGGCTGTGGGGATGTTAAGATAGTACTGTCCTAAGTACGGTCATAAATATATACACAGTGTGAACGGGCAGAGCTAAACTGCTATAGGCTAAATAGGCAGGCATGTAGGCATGTATCAATCAGCCATAACATCAATACCACCTGCATAATGTTGACTAGGCGAATCAGCTCCGACCCATTCAGACATGGACTCCATAAGACCTCTGAAGGTATCCTGTGGTGTTGGGCACCAAGAGGTTGTGGGGTGAGACCTTCATTGTTGGCATCAACGAGCCTTCAATCAAGGTGCCCAATGGCCCTGTTACCGGTTCACTGGTCGCCCTTTCTTGGAGCACTTTTGGTAGGTGCTGACCTCTGCATACCAGAAAGAAAGTGTCAAAGTGTCTCAGATTCTAATGCTCGCCCATTTCTCCTGCTTTTAACACCTGTATCACCTTCAGGAACTGAAGAACTGGATGCTGACAACAAATGGTACATTTCATAGGTTCAGAGGTGCTTCAGTGCCGGGCAGGACTGAACCAGTTCATCTAACATCCTTTCTCATGCTCCTCAACTCTCAGCAGACGACCAGGAGGAACAGACCAGAGCAAGTCTGTGTGTGTGTGTGTGTGTGTGTGTCTCAGGTGTGCTTGCTGAACAAACGGGGCTTTGTTGTGCAGTGAGAGAGAGAGCGGCCTGGTCTTAAGCCCACTGTTATCACCCCTCTACTGTAGAGAGAGCAAGGATTAGAACTGACACTACAAATCAAACTCTCACCCCCCCCCCCCACTCTCTCTCTCTCTCTCTCTCTCTCTCTCTCACACACACACACACACACACTTTCTCTATTTTTTTCTCTCTGAGGAAATGACCTCTCTTTCACTCTCTCTGTCTGTATGTACAGTATATATGTCTCTCTCTCTCTCTCTCTCTCTCTCTCTCTCTCTCTATGTATGTATGTAGATCTCTCTCCTTCTCTTTCTGTCTCTCTCTCTCACTCTCTATATGTATGTATGTTTCTTTCTCTTTCTCTCTCTCTGTATATGTGTAGGTAGGTCTCTCTATCTTCCTCTCTCTCTTACACACACACACTCACATTTCTCTCTGTGGAAATGACCTTACGCTATCTTACCATGTCTGTATTTATGTATGTATGGTTCTCCCTCTTTGTCTCTCCCTCTTTCTCTCTCTCTCTCTCTCTCTCTCTCTCTCTCTCTCTCTCTCTCTCTCTCTCTCTCGCTCTCTCTCTCTTTCTTTCCCTCCTTCTCTATGTACGTAGATCTCCCTCCTTCTCTCTCTGTCTCTATCTCTCGCTCTCTATATGTATGTAGGTCTCTCGCTCTCTCTCTCTCTGTATGTATGTAGGTCTCTCACAATCTCTCTCTCTCTCTCTATGTATGTATGTTTGTACGTAGATCTCTCTCCCTCTCTCTGTGGATGTATGACGGTCCCTCACTCTCTCTTTTTCTCCTGTCTTTGTTTTGCTTTGTCTGGCCTCTCTCGCTCTCTGTCTACCTTTACATTTGTTTCTGGCTTTCTGTTCTCTCTCACTCTCCTGTTCACCCTCTCTGTTTTTTTTTCTTTCCCTCACTCTCTCTCCCTTTTCCACTCTCTCTCTCTCTTTTCATTTCAATTTGTCTGGCCTCTCTCTCTCTCTCTCTCCCTCTCTCACTGTTCCACAAAGTAAGAGGAAACAATAAGCAGATATCGGAGCTTCTCTGAATGCTGGAATATTTGGTGAGATCTCGTCTGCTTTAGCGGGAGAAGTGTGAAGAGGGTAAACACGTCTCTGCCTCCTGATCTGAGTGTGTGGGAATGATGGATCTCACTGAGGTGTCTGTTTGCCTCGCAGTTTGTAAAACACAGTACAGTGCTGTACTCTGATTGCCACTGCCTGAACTGTTACTGTTACAGTACCAACAGCACCGGTTCAGAAGCCTTACTGCTGAGTCTGAGGGCAGGCGTTCAACAGAGGTGTGTGAAAGGAAATATGTGTGTGTGTGTGTGTGTGTGTGTGTGTGTGCAGAGCTCAGTAACCTTTGCGGGGGGAAAAAGTCAGTGTGTGCTGTGAAAAAGGACACAGATAGAGATCACACAAGGAGACAACGGGCTATTTTTTTTAATGTCTGGTATTTGTAAGTACATGCTAATGAATAGATCCATACACACTCTTTATCACACTTTCCCCTCACTCACACACACATATACACACATTCACATACACACACAGCCAAAGCCAAGCTTCCTCGAGTCCTCCAGCGCAGAACATTATTTACTAAACTGGCTCCCTAACAAGTGAAGAGTGATTACCATGAGGAATGCAATAAAAACACGGGCGCTGGAGGAATATCCATCATAATTGATGTGTTGCAAAGCAGATTACACACATTAACGCTCACAGTTTTAAATATGACAGCTCCAACCGAACATGAAAAATTCCATCATGTGGGGAACGGGGTGGGGGAATAGAGGGGTGTTTTATTCTCAGGTTATTAGGATGCATGGCAAGTAACAAAGCAGCGTTCGCATTAGTGTGTATCCGACCCCCCTCATGCCTCCCCAGCCATAACAGGCTATTATTTGTCCCTGATTTCTGAGGGATCTTCCGCAGCGCATCCTCTGCTCTGCTGTTGCCTCGGCTCCGTAATGCCATCTAAGTCAACTGGGCTAATCCATAACAAGCTATTAGATACAAGAGCCCGTTTGATAAAAGGGCTTCATGCGTGTGCTGTTATATGCAAAACAGCTCGTCTTATACAGCACACGTAACTTACACAGACCCTTCATTATGGCATTATTATTAAATGGCTATGAAGCAGTTTATGGGTAATAGTAAATGAGAGAGTATTAGTGACTGGAATATTGCAAGAACTGTCTCCTAAATGTATTTAGTATTCATGTATTAATATGCATGATTTTAGGCTTTTATTATTATTATTATTATTATTATTATTATTATGTATTTTTATCATCATAATATATTTACCTTTCCCATGTTCTTACTCTCACAGGATTGCATTCCTTTTACTTAACTCCTTTATTAAACCGTACGTTTAATTATCAGTTATTACTCCTAATGCATAATTATTTGGGAACCGGTCGGTTTAGTGTGCTTGTGGGGTTGCACAGGGTTCCATGCTGGTGCATATAAAGCTGATGTTAATTATGACCGGAATGCAGTTGTACCGTAATGTGTGGGCTTAAACACAGGTTTTGAGGGGTTAAAGCTGAAAGTCATGAACACGCTGTGTCTGTATGCCTGAGCAAAACCAGCAGACTGTGGAAACAGTTCCTAATTTTATTTGTCTCCCCGAAAAGGTAATATTTTCTTACATTTGTTTCCCATGATTTAATTAATCTGGGCCGATTTTAATTTGGACTATCATCCTCATAATTACAGCACTAATTAATTGTTCTTTAACGAGACCAGATCCGGGCCGTGTTTGTGAGCAGAAAGCCTCTTCAGAAAAGTGTCATTAGTTTCCACGCCCACTCTCGAGCCCTCCAACTCACACTTCAGATTAATCACCCTCAGCACCACAAAGGTAATGAAATATTCCATCGCTCCCTGCGCCTCCGACAAGATTCCGCTTCATTTTTTTTAACTACTGCCCCCCCCAAAAAAGAGAGAGATGAGGCAGTAACACTGTGCAGCACGTGAGATTGTGAAGAATGTGTTGAATAATTGAATAATTCATGTTACTTAAAGAGATGCTCCAACAATTTAACAAAAAAACAAGTTTACCTCCGTCAACATCAGACACAATACAACACCTGCGCTCAGCCATCTGCACAGATCTGTTTTCATCCATGCTCCCATGTTCGACTGTTTCATGTTTTTCACAATATTTATCAAATCTAATAGAGAAGTGAAACTCTTCTCACAGTCTGAGCTATGATTAGATTCCCTCACAGAACATACACTGTTGTAAAAATGTAAAAAAAAAAATGTTTACTAACTTTTATCTGTGAATCTGTCTGTGCAGTTAAAATTAGTTGGATTTTTTTTTCTTTTTTTTTGGAAATCTAATATTTTTCCTGTTTTTATTAATTTATGCGATTGTTATGTTCTTTATATTGAGAATAATTTGTATCTTTTTTATCTGAATTTTAGCAAGATCATTTGTAGCTGATCCAAGAGTTGCCAGCCGGCTGTGTTAACATTATCAGAGTTGCGTTCATGTGTTTGCATGCATCTACACCATGTTGTCCTGTGTATTGCACTAGAAGACTGTGTGTTCGACCACAAGAGCAGAGAGAAGCACAAGCCTAATTCTGCTCCAACACTGACCTCTAGTGTCCGTGGCTTTTCCATCCACACTGTTGAAACGAAATGACCTTTTATCAGATTCAGTCACTCACACACACTCACACACACACCTAGAACTGCTCCAACTGTCATGTTCAAGCCTCCACTCCTTCACTAATGATGTTACAATTGCCCACTTGCCATACTGGCACTGAAGAATTCCTGTAATTGGAATTTCAAGAGTTTGGCCCTCTTATAATCAAGTCTCAGAGGAGTACGGAGCTGAGTGAAGCCTGTGTAGCGGTCTGAGTGTTAGACAGGTTTTGGACTACTTTTGAGGTAGGGGGACCAGTCTGTGTATTTTTATCAAGATAAAGTATTTTAATAACTAAACCAATAGATCTGGCTGTATTTCCCCCCATACAACTAAAATAGATCTTTGGTGCTTGGACCCCTTATTATTTTTCAAAATCTGTTCCTTCTACTTTTAACGTTAATATGTATTCACATCTTTAAGTCTTCTGCAATCATAAATATTGTATCCCTCATCTCCCTTTTGACCTCACGGATCCCTCTGTGTGTATCTGCACCTGTTAGCACTGTCTTCATAACTCCTCATCATTCTCTCCATCAGCATCTTGCTCCGTCCCTCCCGGCTGCCTCTGCCTTTGCCTTTGCCCCGCGTGGCTCTGGAGCTGCGTGAGGATCTGTGGAATATGGTAAAATACGGCCAGGCTGCACTGTGCAGGCTGTAATAGGCGTAATAGGGTCAAGGCTGTGCATTTAATAAACAATTACCCATTAATAATAAATGAGTCCACCTCTAAAGGGCCTGGTGGCGGCCCGCCGTCGGATGAATAATGCACAGAGCCGTGGTCAAACGGCCGGCCCATGCAGCGCCAATTATCTCTGTGTGGTAACGAGCCAACCAAACCTGACACCCTGGACCATACATTTACACACACACACTAGTTTTTATACAATGTCAGGACATGGGGTAATATATGTATATTCTATGTGTGTTATATATTGTACATATTAACATGCTATATGATATATGCTATTGATATTAATACTGAGGGTCCAAACTAGACTTAAACCTAACCTAGACTTAAATCTTAGTGACCACAAACAAACACACAAAAAAAACAAAAATCTTATTGGGATTATTTTAAAGGATTAGTCCTGCTCATCCCACAAAATCGTCCGTCCCGAAAACGTACGAAAACAAATGCTCACCCTTGCTTGCACACACTCCTAGCTATGCCCAGAAGAGCAGCGAAGGGCTGTATACCTCAGCCATCACACATTCGTAAGCACACACACACACACACACACACACACACACACACACACACACACACATAGACTCCCGCACGCACACACCCGGATTAAACTTTCATTCCGGCTTATTTTATTTGCCTGATTTCCCCTCAGCGCTAGGCTCCGTTATAGCGGCCCGTGGCTCCAGACCTGTCGCTCTCATTTTGAATTACAAATCAATCACAGGTCCCGTCCGCCGCTCTGCCAAGGTCACTCAGATTAGCAGAGGTTACGGCAAGAGAGTGGCGGCCGGACCGGTGGATTAGCATAGTCCCGCGCAGGGGCCTGAATTAAACAGAGACAGAGGCCTCAGCACTGCTCTCCATTTGAATACAGAGGCACAGATAGGCAGGGCTGGGGGATCACACAGCGAAACAGTGAAATGGTGCAGTTAAACGGGCCGGGGCCCCAGTGGAGATCTTCTCTTCCACAAGGCCCCCGCAGGCCCCCGCTTTTAACGCTTTTAACGAGATAAGCACCTAGCCCTTTGCACACAGCGCCCACACTATAGATATTAGACAAAGGAAACAGCACAGTGGATCTTCAGTGCAGTTCTCTCTTGTGTTTAGAAAATGTCTGCACTCCATTCCACAACATAAAGGTTCGTGGCCGGGATGTATGGTTCTGGTAAGTATGTGTGGAGGATCTTTAAATTTTAAAGAGGTTCTTCACTCGTGCACATCTCATTTTGAAAAACGGTTCATTAAAGAGCCATCCATTGGAAGGTTCTTCAGGGAATAAGAGGTGGTTCTTTGCTCCAGAGAACCTTTTTGTCACATTTATTTGAACTGTGAGGGAGATATAAGCACAGGGTATGATTTTTAGAAGTTACTAGAACAGTTTTTATGATTTTACAAAGTGTTGGATGTGTTGAAATGATATTTTCCATCATACATTTACATTTTTTTCCATGATGGGAAAACCTTACCCATGTAACACATATAAATATGATAATATGGAGCATGCATTTACAAATACAAATGTGCAGTTATGTGCTTTCAAATTAATTATTAATTGTTAACTAACTAAATTATAAACAATAGTTTTATAAATATACATTTCATTTATTGACCACTAATCTGCATTGCATTCCCTTCTTTCTTCAATTTCAATACAGAATTATTGGCCTTTATTTAAAATAAACTACTCTTGTTGATCTCATTAGTCTGTCTATGCTGACCTGTAAAACACACCTGCAGCAATATAATACATACAGGTAAACAAACACCAGCAGTCAGAATATGTTGTTTTCAGTATTAGTTATTGATATTTTGGTCAGAAGATCAGTAGTAAGGTGTATGTATGGATTTGATCAGTTCTACCAGCTGCTCACCTCATTTACTTTAATAAACCAGGTATTAGACAGGAACTGTAAATACTAGGCTTCCTCAAAGAGAAGGCTTTGAAATGAATAAGCTGACACTCTCACACAGATCAGATCATAACGTTGTTTATTTGTTCGTTTGTAATAATTAGGTTAGGTTTGTAATTTAAGGTTCATTGTTCAGGTGCAGGGAAGGGTTTCTTTGAGTGATTCAATAGAAGAACTGTTGTTGTAAAAGAGATATTAGACTGAATAAGGTTTAAAAAGTGTATATGAAGGTTAATTACCCTACACTAAAACTCAACATCTCTTTTATATAAATGGTTCTTCTGTGAAATCAAAAATAGTTCTTCTGTGGAATTGCTTAAAGAACCATTTGTAGCACGTGTCATCATTTATAAGAGTGTAAATAGAGACTTTTGAGCAAGTTTGGGCAGAAAACTGTGGCAAATATTCAATATCAGTTTAAATAACTAATAACTAAACAATAATGTTTAAGCAAAAGCTGCATTTAAATATATCCCAAACGAACGAGTTACATTTTAAACCTGTACTCAATTCATACGACACCTTAATTAAAATGTGACTTAAATTACAGCTTGATGAATTAAGTAAATTAGACATTAGGTCATAAGGTGAAGCACTGCTTTCATGTACAATATATATATATATAAGGTCTTTTTGACAGTAACACCCACTGATCTCGTGTTTGAAATACAGTATTTGATTTAACATTTTTAGACTTAAATTGAAGAAATTAAATGGAAGATGAAAACAGCACATGCGAGTGCCTGCAGAGTGTGTCGAGAGCTGGTTGGGTGTATAAAATGCGAGTGGCGCTAAGCCTATGTCCATTCATTACAACCTTGCAAATATATGTATAGGTATAAATTAATATGCACTCATGCATATGCACGGCTGAGCCGGAGCCGCGAGTGTCCTCTGCCTGTGATTTCATTTTCAGGATGAAGGTTTCGCTGGAGATCACTTCTGAATTAGCATTAAAGAAACCTCCCGGCTAGATGACAGCATACTGCTTCCCCCCAATACCCCACCGCGGTGTGTGTGTGTGTGTGTGAGAGTGCATGTGTGTGTATGTGGGGAGCGCTGTGGATTCACTTTGTCCTAATGACACACTCTTCTCTCCTTAGCCGCATTCGTCCTCTCACATCCTGTCCCGCTCGGAGCTGGGGGTGATTTAAAACACACCCTGCTCTGCCCTGGCTTTATTGTGGCCCGAGACACCTTTCGCCCACCCCTCCCTCCTCCCCATCTGTAGCACATCTGGAAGTGTGCACTCCAATAATTGGAAGTCAATTTGTTTGAAGTTATGTTTTTGGCATCTGGTTCGATTCAATCGAACTGTCTGGAAATCGCATCGGGGGGCTTTTATAGCGCTGGGCCCAGCTGGAGGGTTTTCATCTCTTTGTATTCCGTAGTTAATACGCCGTTCTCCGGCCGCTGACGTGGGCGTCAGCGAAGTGCGGCTGGGGTGCGGCCCCCATAAACACAGAATAGACTCGCAGCCCCAGAGGATGCTGGGATGGCTGGGCACGGTGTGGCACAGGGGGTCATGAAGTGGGGTCGTGACGTGGGGTCAGAGCACATATACATACACACACACACACACACACACACACACACACACTTTAAAAAAAAGTAAAGCTGCCTCTGGAGCGAGGCAAAAAAAACCCACCTCTTTTGTAAGGAACCTTTCATTAGATGGGTCGATTGAAAGGTTCTTTAGGGAAGGTTCTTCTCAGGAATTGCAGTATAAGGAACCCGTTTTGGAATTGCACTTTTTGGTACAATTATATCTAGAATACAGAGGATTGAAGCTCCCTCATTACCCGGTGACTAACACTGACTAGAAGCAGCACTTGCTCAGAATTGATTCCTCATCTTTAACTCCTGCTGGCTTTAGTAGCACCTCCAGCTTATATAGAGAGTGGAATGGTGGCTGGTGTGTGTATTCAGGGTGTGTTTGTGGCTTTAAGTGTTTATGTTTTTGTAAAATTATGGAGATGAATCATCAGTTTTCAATTATTAGTTTACCTGCTTGCCCCATATTAAAATTCCAGCTGCTCCTGCTACACTGTGTGAGCATTTCAGGATGAGTGAACCAAAAGAAGAGCCCCAAAAGGACTTGGAAAGCAAATCTTGGGTAAAACAGTAGTGAACATTGAGTTTTTCTGAATATTTTAACTATAAAATTCTTCGTTTGACTTGGTGTATTCTGATGTCTCTCATTTACCAGTACTGTTTGTATTTAGGTCTTCATGGGGACCCAGTGGAAAACATGCCATTTTGACATTTTCTGAGGTTACTGTTAGGACTGGCTCAGGTGTGGTCAGGTTCAGCTTTGCTGCAGTCTCTTTATGCACCAGACCTGGTGTATCTTTATGCCACTCATGTACTGAGGCTGTTTGTATTTAGGGTTTTGTGGGGACCCAGTGGAAAATATGACATATTGACATAAAATTAACTTTTGGACTCTATAAGGTTAAAGTTCAATTGGGTTGGATGTGGTTAGGTGTAGCTTTATTGTACTCTCTTCATATACCCAACCTGGTGTCTCTTGGTGCTACTCATGTACTACAGCTGCGCTGCTTGTATTTAGGTCTTTGTGGGGACCCACTGAAAAACATAATATTTATACGTAAATTTCACTTTTGGTTCATGAGGTTAAAGTAAGGTTGGGTTAGGTGTGTTTAGGTTTAGCGTTGCTGCAATCTCTTTATACACAGACCTGGTGCATTGTGGTACAACTCATGTACTAAGACTAAAGTTTTTGTGGGGACCCAGTGGAAAACATGTCATTTTGACTTAAAATTCATTTTTGATTCTTGAGTTTCTTGGTTAGGTTTGGGTTAGGTGCACACTTGTGGGTCACTTGTAAGCTGACATACGTAATACATATGTATTATTGGTGCTATTCATGTACTACAACTGCTTGTATTTAGGTCTTTGTGGGGACCCGGTGGAAAACATGACATTTTAACATGAAATTCACTTTTGATTCCTGAGGTTAAGGTTAGATTTGGATCAGTTGTACACTTGTGGGTCACTTGTAAACTGGGGAACTCACTAAATCTGTTGTTATTATGACATCAGAATAGGTCAGCCCATTTGCATTGTAGTCACTGTAGTTACTAATCTAGACCACACTAAAATAATAGGCCTAAGGATGTAGAAAAAAAGAGTATTCTGAGTATTATAGTAATTATTATTTTACTTCAGATTTCTATGAAAGTACAGGATTTTCCTGGAATTCATTAGAATCAACCTCAGCCTAGTTCTGCCATGAATGGAAAATCAGTGTTTAGGAGCCGGGTTTAGAAAAAGGTTTACTCCTACAGACGAGTAATAACATGTGCTGTAGAAAGTAGAACAGAAATATTAATTTCACAGTGTAAAAGTCTCAAAAGACAGATATTTAGTCCTTAAATACAGTTCTAAAAACTCCTTTACTGTCCACCACCAAGAGCCAGGCTCCACACAGATACACTGAGATACACACACTGTCAGTGCTTGCTGTGGATGCACTTTATTATATTAAAATCACATTGCTTTTGTTTTCAGGCCTAAGGTGTGTGTGTGTGTGTGTGTGTGTGTGTGTGTGTGTGTGTGTGTGTGTGTGTAGGTTTGGGTTAGGTGCACACTTGTGAGTCACTTGTATGCTGACATACGTAATACATATGTCTTGGTGCTATTCATTTACTACAACAGCTTGTATTTTGGTCTTTGTGGGGACCCAGTGGAAAACACACATACACACAGATATACACACTGTCAGTGCTTGCTGTGGATGCGCTTTATTATATTAAAATCACATTGCTTTTGTTTTCAGGGCTAAGGTGTGTGTGTGAGAGGGAGAGAGAGAGAGCAGTGTGAATGGGGAACACACTACTGCTGCTGAAGTTAGCTGTGAGGAGTGTATTCTGGCTATTTGCTGGCAGTAATGATCAAATACAGAGAGGTCAGAGACACAGTCTGTTATCCCCATCTACTGGTGAAAGTGGGGAGTGAGCGCAGAATGAAAAGATACAGTAAGGCAGCACACACCCGTGTTGTCCGTTAAAAATAACACAAATCAGCAGGAATCACTGTTAAACACTGTTTATTACTTCATGAATATGTGTGTTAGGGTCTCCCTGGCTTGTTAGATTGTTAGACTGTGTTTGTTTAAATATGTTTTACTAACAAATATCAAATCTCTGAAAATGAGATTGCATTTCCATTTCTGTGAATCTGGCAGCTGTTTTTACATTGTGTGACAATTTAATTGTGAATGAACCAATAGAAATGCTCCAAAATCCAAAGATTGTTATATTGACTTTATTTACATTAAAGGTTCAGATTTTATTACTCATCTTCTGTAAAATTACCATTTTGGAGATACAAGGTTTTTGCATGACAGTGACAATATACACTATTGGGACGTCTGCTTATTTGTCCTGTCTTCCGAAATCAAGGGTATAAAAAACTCATTGGTCTTGGTGCCAGATACCACAGGATGCCTTCAGAGGTCCGTGCCTTGAATGGTCAGATCTGTTGTGCCGACTCAAGGGGGACCATCTCAATATTAGACACAAGTGGTACTAATGTTATGGCTGATCTGTGTATATGAGGTGCGCTTTCAGTGTAATTCCGAAATGACCCTCCTTGATAATGTCCAAAATACTTCCTGACAGTGATGTTTGACCATGCATGTCCACCTTTGACCGCATGAGCGTTTAATTAATGAACTTGTGTTTCCCAAATAATGTTCAGCTCTCTTTTGTGGACGGCCTCCAAAAATAGCATCCCTGTTAGACCCTTTTGACCCCTTCATGAAATTGCCCGTCTGTTGATGCTGCAGGAACTGCTGCTCTTCTACAACATCTGGGATGGATCTTTACTCACAGCCATGGAAGGAAATATATTGTTGATGTCAGATCAAATCAAAAGACTTCATAACTTCTTACACCACTTCAGGACACTTGGCCTGTTGTTCAGTTTGACCAATAGAAACGAAAGCACACGGGATTAGAGGTGTAACGATTCACTCAGTCCACGATTTGATATTCTCATTAAATTTTGATCAACATTTGAATTATAAAAAATTAACAGCAACAATCTTCTACAACAAATTCACAGTTACAATATATGGACAAAAGTATTGGGACACCTGCTCATTTATTGTTTCTTTCAAAATCAAGGGTTTTTATTCAAGTAACCGATTCACCGATTGTCCTTTCTTGGAGCATTTTTGGTAGGTACTGACCACTGCATACCAGAAACACCCCACAAGACCTGCCTGATGTTTTGGAGATGTTCTGACCCAGTTGCCTAGCCCCCATCACAGTTTGGTTCTTGTCAAAGTGTGTTAGATTCTTATGCTTGTCAATGTTTCCTGCTTTTAACACCTTTATCACCTTCAAAAACTGGCTGTTCACTTGCTGCCTATTATGCAGATCCATACACCACTCAATCAATGGTTCTTACTTCACCTGTACTATGTGTACTAATGTTGTGGCTGATCAGTGTACTTGCCCAAGTAAATAAGCATTCATACTCCTTGTACTATTTGTACTTCTAACTGTACTTTTTAACTGCAATAAGCTCAAAATAAGGCAGGCGTGTGATGGTAGCCTTTGCTCTGTTGTTCTAAACATTGGATTTTTTTGTTGTGCAAAGCAATTACGTAGGCATATATCAAAAGCCTGGTATTAGCTGATGTAAAAGACTTCTGGAAGTGGTTGAGAAATGGGAAAAGTTGAATTGCACTCATGAAAATGAATTTCATAAGGCCTTCCGGAGGCTCTCTGTGTTTTCCTTTTAATGAAAATCCATATTTACTTTCTGTAATTGCGTCGGCCAATTACCCGTAAACATCACTCGGCACTTTGTAGTTGGAGTATCTGCATTTGATAATGATATGGTGGTTCAATTTTACTTTCCAATGATAGAGCAGACACACGCCGAAGCTTTCGATTTCATTATGGAGAAACATATAAGCTAATAACATTCTAAAACATTAATTTAGCCAGGCTTTGATGAGGAACACAGGCTATCCGCTGAAATGCACGGACATGTTTTTCTCCCTACCCGTGTTTGTTGTATTATTAATGCATTATTTCATTTCTGAATTTGCTTGGAAAAAAAAGAAAGAAATCTCAGCTAATGAAATGTTTCTTCAGAAGACTCCCTATCGTACAGTGCTAAAACAAGCCCAAAATAAAACTTTAAATAAACTTCAGTAAAAAGAGACTCCGGGGGAAAGCCGTACATGCTGTTGATAAGTATTTATGATGGTTTATGTGTAATATTGAGAAGGAGGCATATGCTTTTGGGGCAGGGGGTAGTGGGGTGGGGGGGGTATGGGAGTTAGCCTCAACATTGTGCTCATCAGACCCCTAGAACTAACACGCAGCTGTGTTTCAGCGGCTGTCGGTTGGGCCTGTGTGTAATTATGGGTATTTTCCGTGTCATTAGTGGCCTGCGGCGGGGGTCATCCTCATCAGTGGTCAATCAGGATGTCACTCAAAGCCAAAACCTCTCAGCTGGCCGTTCTTCAGACAGGACAAGACCTCATCAGAGCTGCAGCGCTGTAGAGGAGCTCTAAAACACAATCAGGCTGTTTTGAGTATGGTGTGTGTGAGTGTGTGTGTGTGTGTGTGTGTGTGTGTGTGTGTGCTAAATATTTTAAAGCAAAAATGTCTTTAAGATATAGTAGTAGCAGTAGTTTGGCAGTGAAGGTAGGTAAAGGTTTAGAAGACCTGATTTACTTAATGAAGAACTGATTAGATAAGCTACACTGTAAACCTAACTCCACTACCTACTAATTAATTGAGTAAACTTAAATACTACCGATGTTTAAGGTCACTTAAGATGATTAAGCCAAACTTAAAAGCGGATAGTTGAGATACGCTCATTTCATTTGTGTAAGATCAACCTTTTGGCAGATTTTGATTTAAAGTGAATTAAGCTCAAATGATTTGAGTTAATAAACTTAAATGGTTTAAGGTAATCAGTTTCCTCAAACCATTTGAGTTCATCTTAAACATCAGGTTTTACAGTGTTAACTTAAATACTACAGAAACGTAAGGTCGCCTAAGCTGATTAAGCCAAGCTAACTCAAAAATGAATAGTTGAGAGACACTTTTTATACAGTTTATTTGTGTAGGATCAACCTTTTAACAGATTTTGATTTAAGGTCAATTTATTCAGTTGAGTTAAACTGACTGGACGGAGTTGTCCCAGTGAAATACCTTGTCCTTTAGGGTGTGCCTTATGTTTGTGCAGTGCAACGATGAAGGGTACAACTCACAACCTTTCCCATTGGCTCCTGGCACCATCTATTTGCATACTGGGCCTGTCTTCCCAACCACCACCCCCACCTGTGATCTGTAGCCCCATTGCCTTCCCTGTAATGGTGTTGTGGAGACTTCTGTTTGAGTAACGTCAGCTTAAACAGAGTAGCTACAGCTCACTTACTCACTTGACAAGTGCATTGTTTATACTCAGTTCAGGGTGGTATTTAAGCTCATATAATTAGAGTTATTAAACTCAAATGGTTTAAGGCAATCAGTGTCCATATTAAACATCGGTTTTACAGTGTAAGTTTTTACGTAAATACCTGATCTCCTCAAGAAGATCTTGTTAAGCTCACACACACATATCAAATCAGAGTCAGAAGTGTCTGTTTTAAAGTAGCAGTCCTTAAAATATTTTCATTTCAATTGAAAGCAGTAGTCTTTCTGATCGGGGAGGGGCAATAATATTGTAATGAGTGGTATCAGTGTGCTGCGTGACCATCTCTGCAAAAGCCTAATTTTATTCTTTCTAAAAAAAAGAGTGGTCTGGTAGGTTTCCGTGGGACATTTTCTGGCCATGTAGGGCTCTTACGTACCGAGCAACCACATCAGAGTGTGCCAGATGCCCAGAGAGGCCACATCTGCGCTAGTTTGAAAAGAAGTGGTGGTTGACTTTGCATGTGTTGGAGGAGACGTGTGTTAAGGCCTTACCCTCCTAGTGTCGGGAGCATTGCTAGTGCTAGGGGGAGCTAAGAACGGGTGGGTTAAGTGGCAGTACCAAAGTGGCAGTACCAAACTGGTAATTACTGAGATAAAATTTGACAAATTAACCATTTCTAAATAATGTAAAGATGTGGAGTGTCTGTTTTCAGCGGGATTTAACCTCATTTAAATGAGGTTTTATGGTTTTAGGGCTTGAACATTAAAATGAGTCCACTAATAAACTATACTCTTGGTGGATCTGCTGATATTTGGAGATTTTTAGATTTGAAGCTTTTGTTTTTAGAACAAGAGAAAAAGCAATGAGAGAAATTCAGCCTTGATTTATCAAAAAGGGGTTTAATGCATTTCCCCCACCCCCAAAGTTATAAAAAATGAAACATGTTAGATTGTCTACAAATTGTGTTTGAAACAATACAGAGATTAAGACATATAAATACATAAACAGATATCTTCCTTTAAAAATACTTTAAGAACAACTGAAAAAAGAGAACCATAAAAAGGCGTGTTAGGTTTTTTTGGCTAGTTACTTATTACATTTGCATCGCTTCCTCTTTAAAGTGGTTATAAAGCTAACCAGGTTCTGGATAAGGCACGAGGGGAAATAAAACTCCTCCTTTGTTCTCCTCTTCTTCTTCTTCTTCTTCTTCTTTTTACTGGTCCAGATGAACAATGCCATTATGTTACATTTCAAAAATATACAGTTTTTGAGCTCCAGTGCACGCGAGTGCCCAGCATTATAAGTGTGACCCAGGATATACAGTAGAGGCCATCCGTCAGACACGGTCGGCTGGACAGTAGATAAGTATCAGCACTTCAGTCAGTCTCCCTTTTTCTTTTGATGTGTCTGATTCAACATTGGCGCAAGACATGGAGAAAAGGGTCCCTCCTTGTCTCTGTAGTCCAGGATCAGCCAACTCTGGGCCTGGACATCTAATGTTCGGCAGAGTTTAGTTCCAACTCGGAACTAAAGTTCACACACCGGGTCCTGCAACCAGTCCTGCAACGCTCAGGCTTGGGTTAGTTACACATGTCTATGAAGTTAAGTTGAATAAATGAATAAATAAGGGTTGGCCACCCATGCGTAGCTTGGATTCTAGGTTTAGCACCTATTAAATATTTCTAACAACCTAGAAGCAACCCATGAGCATGTTACAGTAAACAGTTATTGGGCGATTCAGTGGATTGAATACTTGATTCAAATGTGTATTATTATTTCTGTGTGAATGTATTCTTGGTGTCTGTCTTGGTGTTTTTTAGGCTTACTTACTTTTAGCCATAATTTTATTCATAAGGAAAACCTTGTATTTTCATTATTTATTTATTTATTTTATATAATTTCAAAACACCAACTGTCCATTAAACTGAATGGTTTAAAATGACTTGAGTAAAAAAGGTTGGTATAATTCTGCATATTAAATAATAAAACTAAGTTAAAAAGTTACTGTTTTAGAGATGCCAGAATTTCCCCATAATAATATTAACAATTAGAAACCATATGCAGGACATTTGGTCTCTATTACTGGTGTTGACATCCACTGTCTAAAATCATATATTTTCTTTTGCTAAAATAAGCTTTACGTCCTACAAAGTTTCAAAAATAATGATTTTACATAAAATACAAATCTGTTTTATTAAAACTAGGATTGTTTATATGGTTATGAGTATTTGGAATCAAGTAAATAAAGGCCTTTAGGAGCAAGGCCAAGTCTTCCATAACTAAACTCTCCAAGGTGGTTGATCTCCAGGACCAGAGTTGGGCTCCCTAAAGTCCAATGCCTAAAAGCGGGAGTTTGCAAGGGCCCAGTCTTTTATTTTTCTCCTTCAGAGGGCGCAGTGGAGCGGCCCCGACCACAGAAGTCAACCTCCGTCTGTCAGAGGTCGCAGGCTGGCCAGTTAGAGGTCGTCGCCGTCGTCTGTGCTGAAGCTGCTCCTGCGGCTGCTCTCTTTAGAGGCAGCAGGGGAGGTGGCCGAGAGCAGGGGGTCAGCGCCAAAGGGTGAGAGCGCCTCGTCCATCAGGATCTCGTCCAGGCGGTGCTCCTCTTTCAGCGTGGCACTGAAGAAGTCCGTGAAGTGCGAGAGCGGGTCCGAGAACGTGGTGGAGATGTCGGCCTGCTCAGCGGCTCCTCCGCCTCCTCCCACTGAGATGACCGCTGGCAGGGAGTTTCTCTGGAGGTAGTCGGGTGCATTGAGCTCCTCCTGAGGGTACAGAGCAGGCTGAGAGGCCTGAGGGGCCTGTGGTCCCGGGACAGCTTGGGGGGCCTGCTGCTGCTGTTGTTGCTGTTGTTGCTGCTGCTGTTTGAGGAGGTGAGAGGAGAGCTCCACGGCCCCCAGAGCGCTCGGAAGACCATGAGCCCGAGCCTGGATCTCCAGCTCCTGTTGAAAACACACAAATTTTGTGTTACTTTTAACACAGTATTAATGGGGAAACCTTCCAACCACTTTTGCAGTCATATACTTAATGGACAAAAGTATTGGGACACTTGACAATTCATGGTTTCTTCTAAAATCAACTAATAATGGTGATTAATAGTCAACTACTATTTTATTACCTATAAATTATTATGGACACCCCTTCTAATAGATGAATTCAGCTACTTTAAGTTGCACCCACTGCTGACACAAACACAGCTTCTCTAGCCCCTGTGGAGAAGTACTGCCAATAGAATAGGACTCTCTGGAGCAGATAAACATCAACCTAAAGCCCCCCAGAATTGAACTGTGTTCTCTGGAATGATTTGGGATGCGTTTGGGATGACATGGGGAAACAATGAATGAGCAGATGTCCCAATATCTTTTGTCCATATAGTGTAAGTGTCCAGTGCTGTAAATTATGGACCAGTTGCCGTAATCAAGCTGTGGATAGTTCTGCCATTTCCATTAGTAAAACCCCCTCTCTGTACCACACAGCAGATCGTCTGACAGTAGAATTGCCTGACAAAGGATCAGTAGCTGCTGGAGAGGGAGACTCTGGGTAATTACTTTGGGGGTCTAATTGCGTTGTCTCTGTGTATGAGGACTCCTGTAATGTCTCCGCCGCCTGCTCTGTGAGTATGTCAATACTGTGGGAATGTAATGCATAATTTCAGACGAGGGGGGACTCTTCTGTATTATTAGGCCTCATAATCTAATTCCAGGCCCAATCCTCTCCTGACAGAGCTGTAACTTCACTGTTTATTAATCAGGTAATTACCTAGACTCGCTGGCTTTAAACCAGGAGAGGAATTAGGCCTGAATCACAGTTAAAAACATCAGAAGCACAGGCTGCTTCACTATCAGGCCACAGAGGAGGTCAGGGAGGGTTGTGGGAAGAGCTGGGTGAAGGTTTTATTGTCTGTCATTCTCATATCCAGTGCTGAACTTATCTATCTTTTACAATTAGGCATTGGTTTATAAGATTTGTTTGAGGTTTATCCTGCAATCTATGGGTTTACAGTCTATTATATAATACTGTAAACCTGTAACTGTAAAATGCCTTAACTATTATAAAAATAATATGAAAGATCCTGGCAGGGGTTCGAATTAATAAGGAGAATTTATAATAACTATATTTTATATATCGTATTATCTCTAAAAATATTTGCGGACACCTCTCCTACTGAATGCATTCGGCTACTTTAAGTTGCACCCATCACTGACAGATGTGCAAATGTACACACAGTACTTGTCCCTATAGAGAAGTATTGCCTAATGCCAGTTGTGGGTTAGATGTATATGAAGCTCCACCAGCATTGAGCTGTGGAGCAGTGGAAGAACTGTGTTCTCTGGAATGATTGACTGCATCCAATACTTTTGAAATGAGTTGAGGAGTTGGGGAGGATGAGGTGGAGTGGTGATCATCCAACATTCTGCCCTCACTAGAGCTCTTGTCACTGAATGCAATCAAATCCTCACAACAATGCTCCAAAATATAGGAGAAAACTTTCTTCCCTGGATAGCAGAGACAGAAACTCTTTTCCAAGACTCTTAAATTTCAGAAGAAACTGTAACTGAGCAAGTGTCCCAATACTTTTGTCCAGTGTATAGTTTCTCAAAATAGTCTATGCCTGCCTGTGATTTGCATGGCTCTTTTGTCTTGCAGATTTGCTTTGGGATTAAAAAAGTTTCCCCTCCCTCTCTTTCTCTCTACCTGGATTCTGAGCAGCAGTCTCCTGTTGGCCTGCTCCAGCTTCTTCTGTCGGCTCTCCAGCTCGCGGGCATGCTGCTGCTCCTTCTGTAGCCACTTAATGTACTCTACCGAGGCCTTGAGGATGGTCCCTTTGTTCCAGCGCATATCACTGCCAGAGAAGGGAAAAGATAACCTTTTTCACACAAGCTTGGCGTCAGCAGAACCTTCACACACAGGAAAAATACCCTCACAAAGAGCCCCCTTTTTATAGGAATAAGAAATGGTGATTTACATGGCCAATTATTCATTCTCGGACATTACATTGCCTCTGAATGGGAATTTTAATAGAATAGTTAAGTGTGTCTGCAGAAAGTCCATTCTGTGGCCCTTGTATGGTAAAATTAATCCTTGAGTAAAAATAGGTGTCGGAAGAGGTAAGGGGGGAAAAAATGAACTTTGGAAGCTGAAGTAAAGTGCGCCCATTCCCGATTCCATTACTTTTTTAAAAGGTGAAGAAGTGTGGTAAAATTGTCTCTTTCTTTGGAGTAAGACGTTGGTCTGATCAGAGCTAATCATCTCTTTTATCTTGTGTTAATGGCACAGTGACAACGGTAACCTTCCATTTAAATTCTATCAAAAGTTCAATTGAGCTGGGCCACTGGATTCCCTTTCTGGACCATATTCCATCTGTAGGTGCAATTGTGCTTAAACTTTGATTCGACTTGCATGTGCTTCGCCTTTAACCCCATTTTCATCATTCAAATGGAGCCTTGCACCGAGCTACTGATACCTCTTCACACCAAGCGAACGGGGAAGGTAAAATCACTCTTTGGGTGTCACTTTGAAAGTGGGGTCATTCACCATTTCTGTGTGATTCAGTTTTGTGTAGCCATGTCAGTTTTATGCTAATGCGTAGTGGCTGTAGGCTTTCTAGGCTCCCAAATTAGACTAATAGAGGTCAGTCTTAACGTGTTAGTAAAGTTTACAGTTTTTCCATTGCCCCAATTGTAGTCGATTGGCTGAAATATGTGGTTGGTGTTGGAAGTTTGTTACGGGGCTCATTTAGCTAAGTCATGAAGGTTCAGACCTCACCAATTAGTATTATGTGACCTGCAGGACTAACTCATCACACAGTCACCTCAGACTAGTCTTGAAGTTCTAGTTTATTTGGTTAAAGATGCCCGATATCACATTGCCTGCTCTAAAAATTGTAGCAATCAGAAATTACACTAAATGGACAAAAGTATTGGGACACCTTCTCATTTGTTGTTTCTTCCAAAATCATGGATATTAAAAATAGAGTTGATCCTGCTTTTGTTGGAGTAACTGTCTCTACTGCCCAGGGAAGGATTTTTACTAGATTTTGGAGCATCACTTTGAGGATTTGATTCCATTCAGCGACAAGAGAGTCAGTGAGGTCAGGATGTTGGATGATCACCACCCCACCTCATCATCCCCAACTCCCCAATTCATCCCAAACACATTGGATGGAGCACTGCCATCGATCAATCCAGAGAGCACAGCAAGTTCCACAGCTCCACAGCTCAATGCTGGGGGGCTTTATACCACTCAAGCCCACGCCTGGTATTAGGCAGCATGGTGCCAATAGGTTCATGTTTATCTGCTCCTTATCTGAGAGTCCTATTCTATTCAGCAATGGGTGTAAAAGTAGTTGAATGCCTTAATTATAAAGGGTGTCCACAAACTTTTGGACAAATAGTGTATTGCTTGATGTGATGATTTACAAGCATAAGCATGCAGTTGTACAATGTTTATTTATAAAAATAGCTACCATCAATGTTGGCTACAGTAGGCGTGTAGCTCTTTAGACACCAAGCATGTCATTTTTGATTGATTTTGAGGAAATTTGTAGATTTGTGTCAGTTGACCCCAAACTATCCCTTCAAGAGTCAAAGTGAAAAAGGGTGGCACTCACGGGTCGTTGGACTTTGGTATGAGAGTTCCAAGCTCCTTGATTCTGTAGTTGATGTTGTAGCGTCGTCTTCTTTCAACTGGTAAAAGAGGAAATGGGGTAATGGGTATCCAGTGTAAAAATAAATCACAAAAAATCATACAAATACAAATACCATAATCACACTTTAATGGAGACAGGAGCTTACTCAGATTGTGGTTGTCTTTCTTCTGTCTCTCCTTTGCTAAGACTCTGGTGTCGTGTTCTGCAGGGAAACAAAGGAAAAGAGAAGTTTTGAGAAGAAGCCCTGAGACACTGTTCAGAATGGCTTCAGGTCTAGTGCACATAGCAGTCTTGCCTTTAGTGATTATCAAGAAAACAAGTCAAACATATGACCAAAGTTAGACCAAGATGTTAATAATGCAGGTAGAGAAAATGACTGATGAAAGATGGTGAGAGATTCCTCGCAGACCTGTTGTTAGATCCAGTCTGATCATCAAATATCATGAAATCAGGGCTCTGAAATCCAATATGCAAATTCACTCCTTGCATGGCAATTGTTATTGGTGTTTGGGTTGTCCTGGGAGGGGTTATTATTGTTAAATGCAGTTAGTCACTTTTATCCCTTGAAAAGACATCAGGTGCATCAGGTTGCATTATTTTTTCTGGGCAGGTTCTGCTGCTGAAGTCCATATTTGTGTTGACAGTTAATCCCTCAGCCTTCTGAGTGCCCATATTATAAACTTCCCTTAAAGCAACACTATGGAAAATTGGCATTTCTTGCTCCTGGGATCCCCCTACAGTCAGGAAGTGGAATTCCAGCCTTGAGTCACCACTACGGGACCCATTTTTTTCTGGATGAGCTAAGAGATACAGAACCATCACTGAAGATAAAAGAAGAAGCATGTGGACAGAGGCAGTGGAGTAATACTACAGGAGCGTTATGCAGTGGTGCACAGAGTTACATAGTGCAGTTAGCAATGCTCCAAGCCAGGAGTAGCAATGATAGAGGTGCAATGCCCCCTATTAGTGGAGTCTGTGGAGCAACACAATGATTTTGAAGCTGTCATTTTAAGGTAAAAATGCTACATAATGCTCCTTTAAGCTAATAAAGTAATGCAAGGGCCCTTAAGATGGTGTCAAAGTCGAGTGTGCGAGGGCCTGTTAAAAGTCATGCTGAAATGGGCAGCAGGCCTAAAGAACAGCATGCTTTTCTAACACACCCTAAGGAATAGAGTGGTTGTGAATGAGGGGCTGTTTTCATCCTTCTAGGCCTTTAAGGTGACTCTCTGTAGAAACACTGTGTGCCCTCTTTTGAGACACCCTCGCCGACAATTAGCTCAGCTTTACAAATTTGCTGATTTACCAAATCAGGGTAGAGGCAAAGTGCTCCCGCGTCCAGAATCTCACTTGCATTCTTCTAAATTATGTAATTGGGACGTGTGATTGGATTTCTCAATTCATTTTCTGCTGATTCAATAGGGATATTTAAGCCCTGTGCAACCGCTCATTGTCCTGCAGCACGCTTATGTGAAAGAGATGTAATTGACTTATTTTCTCGTCAGAGTGAAGAGTTCTTGAGGCATCCTTAATATTTCCTAAATCAATTAACTTTACTTGATGCATGACATTCATAAGGGGAGGGGAGGTGGAGGGGGGGCAACTCGCTCAAAGAGGCCTTTGTGCCACGTGTAGCACGCCAAGCGCATATGCCAGCACATTCAGTGGACTGAAGCCCTGATAATGCAAAATACATGCAATAAAACAGAGGCTGACAATGCACACTTTCAGTCCCCAAAATAAGCAGGCAGCCATGTACTTAAAGCGTATTGGTGTGTTTTCCTTTCATGTTCAGCCTCATTAGGGTTAAAGCACTGGTCATGTACTCACATGCAAACATGGCAGCAGTTACAGTAGATGGGGAGGGGGGGGCTTTCAATAGGTGTAATAAACAGCACTCCTGACTGAAGCAATTAAGAGTCGGATCCATACACACTAAATTTACACTGGAAAAGTCATTGATTCACTGGTTGTTTCCTCTTGAAAAGTCTTTGGTAACGTTGCAGAGTTCAGTTTCCAAAAAGCATGATAGAATTGACGTCATCTTAACCCTGATTTCTGTGTGTTATGAGGCTTTTTGGAAGCCAGACTCGGCGGCTGGACTGTGCTGACATCCCTTTTAACAGAGAGCTATGGGGGGCATGCGGGAAGTGTAAATCCACCATGAGGGACAGTCATACCTTGGTCACCGCCGTACACATCCAGCATGCCACTGTTCAGGGACACCTTTGGAAAAAAGAAAAAGGGAAGGAAGGTCAGAAACTTCTCTAAAATCATCTTAATTTTGTTTTATCATTATTCCATGTAATTTTGGGCAATTTCTACTGGTCCGTTCATCATGAGATGTTCTCACAATCTTAAGGGGCATCTGGTGTTTTCAAAAACCAACAGAGAATGCTAAGCTATTGTGTCTCATCCTGGAACATCCCATCAGAAACACACTAGTGCCATACAATCATGGACCTGCAGCATTTACAGTAACAGGAGCTGAGTGTGAGGAAGCAGCTCCATCTGCCGGGGTCAACCTTCAACACTCTATAAATATCCTTGAGGAACTTTTGGAGGTTCTTTAGTTTGAAATTGTGGAAGAACATCTCAAGGTGCTTTGAGGAGCCTTCAAGGAAACTACTTCATCTTTTCTAAAAAATTGAGGAACCTCCTCAAGGAACACAAGGCCGAATTCGTATGAAAAAAACCTTGTTCTGCAAACTACGATCTTCAAAATAAAGACGGTTCCAGTGGTTCTTTAAGCTGTGCGGTAGAAAATGTGTGTAATAGAGAACCTTTAACTTGGTAAACACACACTCACAATCTCTATTACAAATGTAATAACATCTCTATTATGGAACCAAATGTGGTTCTTCTATGGCATCCCTCAAAGAACCACTTAAAGCCCCTGAAGAATGTAGTTACAGGACTAAAGAGCAGGTCAGTGCAAGAGAGAGAGTAAGAGCGAGAGAGAGAGAGAGAGAGAGCAAGAGCGAGAGAGAGATTGTGAGAGCAGCAGATTCTGCAGTGTTTGACTGCTTGCTTTGCTGTGCTTGTTCTCCGTGCACCCCATTATCTCAGCTTGGGAAGCGAGCGCTTATCAAAATGAAAGATTGTTACAGTCCCTCGACTGCCAGCGTCGTAATCACTTCAATCCATTCCCATCCGTGTTCGCAGATATGTTGACATGGTGAAACGGCGTGATGCATCGTGCTGTATGACTAATTAGAACGAATTGATCCGTTTAAGCATGGTATCATTTCTGAACAAGCCCATTGGGAGTCTAAGCATTAGCCCAATCCAATGCCTCACTGCCTCTCTCTCTCTTATGTTCTCTCTCTCTCTCTGTCTCTCTGTCTCTCTGCCCTCCCCCTCCTCTTTACTCAACTCACACATACACTCTCTTTCTCCTCCATCACTCCCCACTGTCTCATCTGTCACACCAAGCCTCCGCCCCACTTTCCTACACGCTTAAAAACAAAGCTCACCCCTCTCATTTAAAGGTTCATCCGTTTTGTGTCCAAATGTTTGTGGACACCCCTTCTAATGAATGCATTCAGCTGGTTTAAGTTAAGTTGCACCCATTTCTGACACAGATGTGTAAATGCACGCACACAGCTTACTCTAGTCCCTGTAAAGAAGCACTGCCATTAGAATAGGACTCTCTCTGGAGCAGATAAGCAGGAACCTATCAGTACCATGCTGCCTAATGCCAGGTGTGGGCTAGAGGGGTATAAAGCCCCCCAGCATTGAGCTGTGGAGCAGTGGAAGAACTGTGTTCTCTGGAATGATGGTTTGAGCTCCATCAAGAGTTGGAGATGAGGAGGTGGGGTGGTGATCATTTAACTTCCTGACCTCACTATAACTCTTGTGGCTGGGTGCAGTCAAATCAATCCTCACAGCAGCGCAATGCAAAAATCTAGTAGAAAGCCTCTTCTTCCCTTACTTGAACCCTTGATGGTTTCAGAAGAAGCAAGGAATGACCAGGCGTCTCAATACTTTTGTCCTGGTAGTGTATCAATTGTCGCAAATGCTGTCTTTGTGAACTCTAAAGCTTGTTGGAATAAGCTCATTAAGTTATGTCATGGTTCTACTGAGGGAGCTTGTGTAAGTGTTGCGTACTCTCATGAACACTGCCCTTCAGTGTTCATAGGTGTTACCAAACTCCTTTTGGCACCTCAGCTATTACACCAGCCCTCCTTCATTCAATCATCTAGAGAGTCTCTCTATTTCTGTTACTTCTGTGAGAGCTGGAATGCGACAGATCCTCTGTCCATGATGCGTTCCTCTCTCCTGAGTTCAGGTGTTGCTGTAATGACCGCTCAAGCGCTTCTTTGTCCAGGCCCAAGCACCAGCCAAATGCTGTTAAAATTTTCGCCCACACAAAACACAGGGGGCACTTGTGTCCCTAGACGCCTATCTGTGCATTTTTATGCTTTAGCTAAATTACACTTTTTTAGCTGAATACCTTCTGAACCATCTGCCCATGCATCTCTATACCCGTTCCCCTCACTCACTTTCTCCCCCTCATTCCGGTCTTTGAAATATGTCTGAGGGAGGGAGTTTCCACAGGGAGTAAAGGAGTACATGCGAGGCCTGCACTCATTAACACTCATTTTCTGCATTCCACGCAGAGCCTTGATTGTATTAGCCGACTAATCTGTATTGTTACGCCTCTAAGTTAAGTCTTTTCCCCACAGACACCATGAACTTTGACTCCGAGTTGGACTTAGTCTGACCTCACACAAAGGCACAGGCCTTTTTTCCCAAGCCCACCAAAGGGAGACACCTTCTGTTTGCACCTCAGATCTGCTATTCCTCCCTTGATGTTCTTAAAAGATTTATCTAAAGCTACAAAATCCTTCAACACCTTAGCAATTAGTAATTAGGGTGACTGCCATACAGATTTTGCCAGGGTTTACAAGCATTTTGGACAGATCCACGCAATGAAAGAAGAAGAACGTGGTCTATACTTACGTTGTTTTGCATTATGATGCTAGGCTCCATACAATCCAAGCCACTGGATTCAAGGCTAATTAGATCATCGATAACGTCATCCATTGGAAACTAAAAGAAAACAATGATTACAGTGTACCCCTCGTCCTTTAGTCAACCGTTGCTTAATTTGCTTAATCTTTAAACCTGCCACATTTTCCTTCTTAGCATTAACTTCAACAGCTAACAGTCATTAAGTCAGTGTAGAGTAGAATGCAGAGTGAGGGGCAGGCTGGGGTCCCGTTGCCCATAAAAAAGCATTTCATCATTTCCACACAAAAAGGCTGATCAGTGCTACATGTTTGAAGTTATTGATGAGTGTTGAGGGTGGGAGGAGGGGAGGAGGGGGTACTCACCTCGCTGTCATGGCTGTTGGCGAGCGTCAGCAGGGTGACCGGGCTGCCGGGTGTACTGCCGTCGCTGACGGGCGGCATGTGTCCGTTGCGCATGACCGGCATGGTGCCCAGAGCCTGGCCAGTGTGCGGGTGGGCCTGGCTGGCGAGCTTGCTGCCTAGGGTAAGGTACTGCTTGACCTGCTGGGCCTGGGCTTGGTGGATGTGGTACTTAGAGTTCTCCAGGTGGTTCTGAACCTGAGGATCGAGACAGTCGTAGTCAGTACGTATTCTGCTGCCAGGTACATAAAGTTTGGGATGATTACTAGAAAGCTTCCTTAGAAAGCTTTAGTATAACCTACTTCTCCAATCAATCAAGAAGAACTAGCAAAAACAAGCAGTGAACTGAGGCTACCATAGAAGCATTTCTCCAGCAAAAGTCTTGATGTTTAGACAACAGTAATTCCCCAAAAACAAGCTACGAATTAAGGTTTAGGTTCTACTTGGATTTTAGTACACTGTGACCAACCAGACATCCTCTATCCAAGAGAACCTTAGATAAATAAAGCCGTTCAATAGGAACCTCCAGAACAGTCAAATAGTAATACCAACCAAAACATGGATAGTCCACAATATAAGTCAACCTAAAAGACCACAAGCAAGTGCCAAGCCAGCTTAAAAGTGACCCCATGTCACCCTGAAGCAAAACAAGTCCTTACACTGGAAACTCGGGCTCCGTCTCGCATCTTGAAGTAGCTACAGTCGGTTAAGTGTGGCATTCTCAGTACCAGCTCTGTATCCTCTTCAGCTCTGATGAGGAACTCTAGTAGGATCCCAAGCTGAGGTTATCTTGTGAGTGGATACGTAGTGACTGCCCCCTCTTACCCACCGCTGTCCTTATATACTGACTAGGTGCAGCAAATGACCTAATTAGCGAGGAGGCCAGGCTTGTCCTTTTATTGCCCGGGGTGGTAATCACCTCAAACAGAGGGCCGTCAGACCACTGATCTGGCCGGGTTTGATCACCATACGATGCCTGTGTTTTGCCTATATCACCAATTCAACAGGACCGCCCTGTTCTGTTTGTGTGAAGTGGCCAGTCACAAACAGACAAACCCCCCCCTCCCCACATCCACCCGCTGCCACTTCTGCTTCAGGGGCTCAGAGACAAATGCTGCTTGTTGTGCGTGGTTCGTGAATAACCCAGGGGCCCGTTTCAGACAGAGCCCTCTGAGGACCATTGTCCTCCGGCTGCTCTCGAAAACTAACTGTCCAGAACTGGGCTCTCATCTTTTTTAGGCTGCAACACGTCGTAAAGCTAAATATAGGATGGACCTATTCACTTTTGGGGAGACCCAAACTGCCCCGTTTTGTCACCGCATTGTCGAAGTTCACAAAGGGCCAACTGTGACGCTGCTCAATGGTATTTTGGAAAAGTCCAAAAATAAACGTTTATTGCCATGTGGCTAAAAATAGACTAATTGACTGGCAATCACTGCCTTTTCTGGCCCATGTTACATGATATGATGAAATAAATGTTACTAATGTCATAATGTAAAACAATTATCTGAATTATTTGTTATAGTAAGTGGATTACACGGCCTAATTTTGAGAGGATCCTCTAATCAGTAGTATCACATTGTCCCGCACATTGTCATTCATATTTTGACACAACCCTTGATTTAATAACATAAAATTTGAAGAAAAAAAGTCTAAAAAATATTCTAAAAATATACTTTTATGGCTATTTGGTTAAAAAAATTACTGCCAGCCAAGCTTATTTTGAGTTCATCCTAAATTACGTTTTTTTTATGACAATGATTTTTTATTGAAAGTGACAGAATTACGCAACTCATTTACTGAACTGAGTACTCAGATCACCCCACATCACACTTTCCCACAGATTTGCTATCTATCTTAGGAGCTCAATATTAGGAGGAAGGCCCAGACTAAAGGAAATTCAATCAAACATTTTATGATAGACTTCTCGTCTCCTGTGTTTATGGAAGTTCATCCATTACAGCCGCAGCCCAGTGATTATCTCAGCAGAAGAGAGTCAGATCTGAATGCTTATTTGAGAGATCAGCACAACTTTGCTTCCACATCCAAGATCTGTCAGACGTACAGAAGCAAAGCTCCTTTCATCAGCCTGCAGGATTCATCAGAAGTCAAACGAGTGTGTTTTCTCTTCAGTCAAGGCAAAGGGTATGGAGGTTAAACCAGGCACAGTGGCACAGTGTTTCCTGTGTCTCTAGTAAGCAGGCTTGCAGGGACGTGTGTGTTCCACCAGAGCTTTCCTTTTTCTTTTCTTTTTTTTCTAGAGCATGTCCTTGCCTTACTCCCCCCCCCCCTCCCCTCTCTACTGTAAATGCAGGAGACATGCTTATTAGTCAATTAGAGGCTATAATTTGATTCAAACTGTAATGGTTCTCCAGTCACTAATTTGGCCTGGACAATGCCCGGCCTATGTGTGAAGACACACAGCCGTATTGAAAACAACAACAGGTCAAAGAGGATTTTCTGAAAGGCTGATTTGCACAACCTTTAGCTGGTGGATGATATGAATATTGAAAAAAGGTTGATATTGAAGTGGGGTTTGCTTTTCTACATGGCAGTCCATACTGTAATACAGAAAAGAATTTTAAAAAGCAACTAAAACATTTATTTAGAAACATATATATAGAATACCTAAATATATTTAGATTTATGTATGCATTTTTAATCTCTTTTCTTATTCTATTGTATTTTATTATATATATTTCTATTTGCTATTTAATTTATATTATTATTATTACAACTATAATTTTATTATATATATATATTTATTATATTTTATTTGTTTTTTATTTTATCATATATATATATATATATATATATATATATATATATATTGTTTATTACATTTTACATTTATGCTATGTTTTTTCTTTGCCATGTTGTTTTACTGTTTAGTATTGTTTTATATTATCTTATGTTGTGAAGGTCTTTGAACTGAATAATAATAATAATAATAATAATAATAATAATAATAATAATAATAATAATTAATAAAATAATTAATAATAATTAATAATAAAACGTTTCACATTTCTGTGGCTTAAGGCCAAAATCTTTATCATAACACTACACTATAGGGACAAAAGTATTGGGACACCTCCTCATTCATTGTTTCTTTCAAAGTCCTACTTTTATCCTGCATTTGTTGGAATAACTGTCTTTACTCTCCAGAGAAGAACACTTTTTAGTAGATATTGGAGGAGCACTGCTGGAAGGATTGGATTGCCTTCAGCGGCAAAAGTTCTACTGAGGTCAGGATGTTGCATGATCACCAGCCCACCTTAACCTTAACTCATCCCAAAAGCATTGGATGGAGCACCAACCATCATTCCAGAGAACATGGTTCCACTGTCCATATGCTGGAATGCTGGAGCTCCCGAGAGTCTTATTCTATCAGCAGCACTTCTCTACAGGGACTAGACAAGATCTGTGTATGTTTGTGCATTTGCACATCTGTATCAGCAATGGGTGCAACCTAAAGCTGGTGAATGCGTCCATTAGAAGGGGTGTCCACAAATATTTGGACGTGTACGTTTCTGCAGGATGATGCATTTCACATAAAATCACTCTAAATGACTTTGTTTCAGAAATCAGTTTAATTGAAGATGAAATTGTCCTCTAAATCCTGTGGAAGCTGGTGAGCTTCAGCGTGTGCAGCAGGAAGCGCAGCAGAAATTTGGGCTTTGTCATGTTTGCTTTGCTAATTCCATACTAGCTCAGAGAACGCAGGAGATTCGGCTTCTATTAGGAGCGCAGCTGTAGCTCCATAACTTCATTCTGCCTATTTAACTCACTCAGATGAGGAATGCTGCACTGGCTGGACACATGGCTAATCTGATATGACAGAGTGCTCACACACACACACACACACATGCACACACACACACACACAAACACACACACACATACAAGAATACTTTCACCATTGTCCTGGGAACGCCTCTGCTAGTATAGCTCCATGCTCCAGGCTACGTCCTGATACGTCCTGATAGGTCGCTTTTCCTCACACTGTTCAATTCTATGGCATTGGTTCACCAAGACAGACATGCAGATTGTAAAGTAGTGAGCTAGGGACTAATCTGATGTGCTGCACTCACCAGGGGTTAAGTCTCTCCTGTCTCTGAGTTCAAAAGCTAAATTTGCCAAGATCCATGAATAAAAAAAAAAATACGTGCACCCTTAATATGGAATTTTGGAAGAACATTGAAGAGCCATAGAAAGAGCGTCTCATTACATATCAGAATTATATCTGAATTAGATCTCCCTGAATTATACAGACCAATAATAAACCAGATTAGTAGTTTTTTTCTGCATTACCTTATTGAGTTGTGAGCTCTGGAGATGGTGGACCATTCATCAGGCTTTCAGGCCGGCTGCAAGTGGTAGACTGGAAGCTAATCTCAGCTCTGGACGAGCAGATGTTGCTCAATTCTCTTTCAGTATTAGCCAAGTTCTCGTTTCACTTCAGAAAAGGTCAAGTTATGAAACACCGGGGTGGATGATTAGCACTAACTGTAGAAATTATGGACAAAACCCTGCAGTTCACACCCACAAACCATTCCCTACAACATCAGCTCAGAATCCTCCATATATCATCAGCAAAATCGGGCTGAATCAATAGAAAGGGGTTGTTCTCATAGACATGTTCCTCCCTTTGTTCAACCCCTCACACCTGCCTACCCAGAACAGTGGTGTGCTGTGGCTATGCTGAGTGTGAGATATCTCTGAGACATGCACACACACACACACACACATACACACACAATCGTTGTACCACAAAGCTTTCTAAAGGGAAGAGAAAGTAAAAGCAGGAATAACCAAAAAGATTCTGAAATCCACTCTGACCATTAAGGCTATTCTTCTTCCTTTGGAAAACCATGTCTTGTTTTGAGATGATTGTGCAGAATCCCGACTACTTCAGACCTACATACGTCTGTCTGTTGGTATTACTTCAGCCGAGGCAGAAGTGCTGCATCATTGCATTTATATACAACATGCACTACATGGACAAAAGTATTGGGACACTTGCTCATTGCTCATTGTTTCTTCTGCAATCAAAGGTATTTTAGGAAAGAGCTTATCCTGCATTTTGTTGGAGTAACTGTCTCTACTGACCAGGGAAGAGGAAGGGTTTCTACTAGATATTAAAGGAGAATTGCTGTGAGGATTTGTTTGCCTACATTATGTTGGCAGGATGTTGGATGATCACCATCCCACTTCATCCACAACTCCTCAACTCATCCCAAAAGTACTGGCTGGCTGGAGCACCTACCATCATTCCGAATCATTCCAGAGAACACAGTTTACCCACTGCTCCACAGCTCACCCACTGCTTGGGGGGGCTTTATACCCCTCTAGCCCACGCCTGGCAGGGGATGGCATGGTCCGATAGATTCATGTGTATCCGCTCCAGATATTCTAATGGCAATACTGCTCTACAGGGACTTGATATGTTGTGTGTGTGTGTGTGTGTGTGTGCATTTGCACATCTGAGCCAGCAACGGGTGCAAGTTAAAGAAGCTGAATGCATTCATTAGAAGAGGTGTCCACAAGTATTTGGACATACAGTGTAGTTGAATTGGTCTTATAAATAAAGGTTCAATAAAAGGGTTCTTTGAGTGATGCCATGTTTGGATTCCTAATGAATTTTGTAAAATTGATGTCAGAGTGAAGAACCTCTAAACTGATAATCTTTTACAATGTGCGTACATACATATAGAGAAATGGCTCTGCATGGAAACAGAACGGTTCTTCTATGGCACTTTTATTTTTAAGAGTAGTCACTTGCTTGCCCTTTTGACAGATGTCACTGCAGATGAAAATAATCAATGCTTTACGCTTCACTTGTCAGTGGTACTAATGTTATGGCTGATCAGGATATTTATCATAATATGACTTTCATAAGCATCATTCTTGTCCACTCAACATCTGTCCCGGCCAGTCAGGGACTACATTCAGCAGCAGATGTGTAGCTAAACGTTGCTGCACACAATTCCACCATTAAACGCATTAGTTCTGCTCAGCTACGCAAACACACCCCCTCATGCACACACACACATTCACATACACTAATAATAACTGCAATGTTTCTTCTCTCTATCACTTTCTTTCTCTCTCTCTTTCTCTTATTGCACCTGCAGCTACCTACCGGCAGTAGCTGGACCTCAGTAAGGGAGATGACTTTGACCACACAGCAGCGGCTCATGGCTCCAGCAGTAGAAGTCAGTGCAATAGCACAAGCTGTCCCGAGAGCACGCATAAAGGCAGCTTCCTTTGCACTGAAACCTCAACAAAGAAGGAGCTGCTGTGAGTCAGAAGGACATATGTGTGTGTGTGTATGTGTGTGTGTGTTCCTGAGCTGTGTATGTTGAAAAACCAGGGCCCAGAGAGGAAGACATGACACATCAGCATGCTCAGCACCATGGTTTCCTCTGTGGTGCTTCATTCCAACCCCAGCCATTAGGCAAAGGCCTGACGGAGGCACAATTTTAGGTGGATGAGAACAGGACAGTGTAGGGGGTGTAGGAGGTGGGGGGGTGTTGGGGGGGCTGGGGGGAAGAAGTGTTCCTAGTTCTTTCCTTTCTGCTACTGCGCAGATTCTTACTCAGCAAATTCCACCCACAGGTTATCTCCCCGATACACACACGCCTGTATAGAAACATAGGCCTGGTATATTCAACTGCATGTAAATAAACTGTCAAAGATACACTTTTCTGGGGGTTTATCAGGTCACAGACACTGGTGTACTGACTCAGGAGAAAGCGAGAGGCCAGAGAGTGCATGCACAACACATGGAAGTGTGTAGAATTGAGTCAGCTCTTTTATTAAAGCGATAGTTTGGCCAGAAATTTAATTCACACCGTTTTTTTTGTTTTTTTTACCACTGTTACAACTAAGCCTCCCTGAGTAAACAGTGACGGAAGTCCTGATATCCTTCCTACACACTATATGTTTGTGGACACCCCTTCTAATGAATGCATTCAGCTACTTTAAGTTGCATTTAGTCTCATTGCTCTTACAGATGTGCAAATGCGCACACACACACAGCTTGTCTAGGAACTGATCAACATGACACCATGCCTAATGCCAAGTGTAGGTTAGAGGGGTACCAAGCCCCCCAGCATTGAGGAGCTGTGGAGCAGTGGAAGAACTGTGTTCTCTGGAATGATGGATAGTGCTCCATCCAGTACTTTTTGGAGGAGTTGGGGAGTGGGGGGATGAGACGTGTTGGTGAATGTCCGAAATTCTGACCTCACTAACGCTCTTGTCGCTGAACGCTGATCAGATCCTCACAGCAATGCTTGGAAATTTAGTAGAACGTCTTTCCTGAACCATAGAGACAGCTACTCCATCAAAAGCAGGATAAACACTGAAAATGCCCCAATGTAAAAGTAATGTCCCAATACTTTTGTCCAGATAGTGTATGAACTCAGAAAAACTGCTACATTTTTGGAAGCTTTTAGTAAATCATAAATAAATTTAGTAAATAATACACATCTGGGGTTTTTTTGGGCTGATATTTTCTGTTCTAGTTTGTGGTCAAAAATCAAAACGTGCCAAGTCGGTTTGACTTGTCCTTGAGATTACTTAACATTTCGCAACAGTTTGAGGCAAGAGTGTGATGATTAAGTGTGCAGTTGGCACAATGCTAACCAGAGGCTGCAAGCTGGCCTTACTTGTTAGCTACTTTAGCCTCATAGCTCCAGTACAGAGAAGACTGTTTTAATGCATTTCACACCGTACCACCCCCCTCAAAAGCGACTCTTGCAAGTTGGCCACACTGTAGTTGACCACATCCTGCTTGTTTCACATTTCAGAGATGGTTCTGACATCTTATCACGGCCCCACAAACATGCGATACAAACGTGCTGTGCTACGTTTTAATCAATGAGTCAAACTGAATTTTATCAGCCCGAGGCTGACAAGGCCTGGATGATAATGGCAGCCATGTAAGGCAGTAATTGCATTACACACACTACAGAGTGATGAATCACATTACAATGATTACACTTCAAATGGCAGCTGAAGTGCAGCGCTCTTATTCTGAAGCATTCAGATGTTTCAGGCGTGCTAATCGTGAGCGAGCGTGGACGCTCTCTGCGCTCGGCCGGGCCTTTGTTATCCCCGAATTCCCTTAGCTGCCTTGTTTCCTGAACTGAGGGAAATGCTGAGGAAGGGTTTCTGGAATTCACTACAAGCACTTGTGAACTTGCGTTGCACCCTAGAGTGTGTGTGTGTGTGTCTGTGTGTGAGAGAGGTCAAATGCGCGTATGCTGACATATATATGTTCATGCACCTGCATGCTTTCTACTGATGGAGTTGTGGTTGGAAGTTTACATACACCCATCAAGGACATGACTGTCACAGCATAATGAGTGACAACATACATCTAATGTGTATATTAATAGAATAAAAGAAATGTAAACAAAGGGTCATAAATATGTGTAAAGCTGATCTAGATTATTTACTCTGTGCTAAAAGTTCACAATGTCTTTTAACTCACCGAGATCAAAAGCTCTCGACTTCCGGTGAGTGATCATGATTGACTACAGCTGGTAGCTTTGCTGTTTCCACATTAAAAGAGGGTTTGTTTGATGCCACTCATTGGATTGACCAATGACTCTAGTAAAAAAATGGACAGCACAACGTCTCTCAAAAGTGAAGCCTCCACAGATCTAGCGCCTCTGCTGGTTGGTGGCAGTATGACGTGTATGATATGTTTCAATGACAAAATCGCCCATCTTCAGCTTTCCATCTCCAGTGTCTAATTCCAACAGTTTTTTTCTGAGCTAACATCGGTGCATTTTTTTATTTTCCATGCTAGGATACAGCCTTGCGTATTGAGCCCTTTCTGTTCATTAGCTGAGTTATAATGGAACTTGAATGAGCTGCACTTTTATTGTTAAAACATTGCACTTCCCTTGTGTGACAGTGACAAAATATGATTGGATGGACAGCTAGATATATACACTACATGGACAAAAGTATTGGGATACCTGCTCATTCATTACTTCTTCCGAAATCAAGAGCATTATTAAAGAGTTGATCCTGCTTTTGCTGGAGTAACTGTCTCTACTGGCCAGGGAAGAAGGCTTTCTACTAAATTTGTTTTGGATTTGATTGTTGTGAGGATTTCCTTGCATTCAGCAATGAGAATGGTAGTGAGGTCAGGATGTTGGATGATCAGCACCCCACCTCATCATCCCCACCTCCACAACTCAATATTGCAAAAGTACTGGATGGAGCTCCAACCATCATTCCAGAGAACACCGTTCTTCCACTGCTCCACAGCTCAATGTCCCCCTAACCCACGCCTGACATTCTGCATGGTGCCAGCAATGGGTGCAACTTAAAGTACCTGAAGGCATTAGTTAGAAGGGATGTCCACAAATATTCAGACATATATGTGTATAATATCCAGTCAATTGATTTTCAAAAAAGGTCTACCGTGCGGTTACAATGCCTGTTTAAGGGTAAAGGGCTTTTTTAAAGGCTGGTTGTGATGTTGGCATGCATGTATCTATGGGTATGCTTGTGTGTGAATGTGCAAGCCTGTATCCATGTGCACTTGAATACCTGTGTGAGTATGCATGTATACGCACCTGTGTGTGTATGTGTGTATACGTGCTTGAGTGTGTTTACCCCTTCTGAAAGTTCTGCTTAGCCGTTTCCCCCCCTCACTCTGCCAGGTCCCAGTCCGAGCGCTCACCTTTGTTAGTCCCACATAGAGCGTGAATTAAACATGAGCTACTTCCTGTAAAAGTTGGTCTGCTTCTGAGACATGACTTCAAAGTCCGGCTCACACATCTGAGGCCTGTTTTATCCAAGTAGAAAAGGAATGCATAATAGCAGCTACACTTTAATGATTCATATATAAATTAAATATTACACCCATTTTTACTGTATTACGGGAGTTACCGCTCCCTCTGAGCATATAGCTGCTATTGGGAAGAGAAATATAGCACTATATGTAATATGTATACAGCTTTGGATTTCAAAAAAAAAAAAAGACTCTAAATATATAGATTTTTCTTTATCTGCAGTATGTTAAACCTCCTCTTTTCAGCGTGCCTTAAAGTCTGGTACAAAGTGGCGGATTGTGACAGTTCGTTATTAATGACGCGAGTGCCCTTAAGGAATGAATGCTCAGTTTATTCACCATATCACTCGGTGTCATTTCCATTTGGATATGCTATTAAACTTAACCCGGCGGTGCGCGTACATGTCCACGTCCACTTCCTTTCAGAGGGCAACGATCTGAACATACAGTGGAGGATTACATTAGAGCAGTGTTATGTAAACATACTCATACGTTGCTGAAGGCTCTGCGTGCTTGGGGAAAGATGAATAGGATCTCCAGCCCATTTCAGAAGAGATGCAATTAGGGCTGTAATGCGATTTCTGCTCTAAATCAATTACGCCGTGCCTGTGTCAGGGCCGACAAGGCAAGCCGTTCACAGACACACCTTACAGGAATGCGGACGAGCCGTTCTCCTTTTCCCATCCAGCGGCCCTCCACAAGGCCAGATCTAATTGTGGGGTCAGGACAGGCATGCCAACAGTCAGACAAAGTAAGAGACTGTAAGCACAAGTGTTTAACTAACCAGGTCCATTTGCTCTCAGTTACATGTGCTCAAGTCAAATTGTGATGGATTTGTACTTACTTAATAAAACCCAGAGTTCTACTCGGGTCTATTTGTGAGGAATCTACTCCAATCCACTTTAGCCGCTAGCATTGAGTTACTGATGCTCTTTTCTCTTTTCAGGTCCTGAACTGGGAGATGCTGGATGTACTGCATAGAACCTTTACATGATGTGGAGGTGAAGTTCTCGAAGATATCTTACAGGATACAGGAGACTTCATTGTCATTTGCATCACATGTGGTACATGGGGTGGAACGAAATTGTGATCTCAAGGTCCCAGTTACACCCAAAAAGCAATATTGAATAAAAAAATAAAAGTAATAAAATAGTAGAGAAAAAGGTAAAAATGTAGCAGCAAGAAGAAGGGGTTATAAAGGAGTTTATAAGGAGTTAATGACTGTATTAAATGATGTTATCTGTAAAAATCCTGTTTGTATTTCCACAGTTATACATTCCGTACATCTGCATACGCTACATGGACAAAAGTATTGGGACACCTGCTTATTCATTACTTCTTCCAAAACAAATATCTTCATTTTTGCGGTTCAGTTTTTACTTTTTGACAGGATGTGAATTTCATGATGAATGGACCAATAAAACTGTGTGACACTGTGTGACAGTGACAAAATATGGTTGGATGGACAGATAGATATATACACTGTAAGGGCCTGATAGGGCTTTATACATGTAGTGTATAATGTTAGTTGTTGTATCGGAGCTGTGGATCCATGCTTTCCCCAGAGAGCACTAACGATGCTGCATTAGTGTAACTGTTCTCTCTGGAGCAGAGGTTCCTTTAATTTTCGAAAGGTTCTTCACGGAGAAGCTCACATTTCCTTTGCAAAAATGGTTCCCTATAAGAACCATTCATTAAGAGTTTTTTTAGGGAACCAAAAGTGGTTGTGTGGCCATTTTTTATGCTATAGAGAATCATCACTGCAACAGGCTATGCGCCATTGAGATGACCATGCAAACCGTTTTCATTATTTACCCCTGGCCCTGCCTAAACAGCCCAATGCACACTTCAAACTTCACTTTGCTTGATGATCCAAAACCCACAATGAGGTTTGTCTGCAGGGTAATATCTTTATGTCACAGCCAGGCCAGACCAGTTCTGACCTGTGTAAGGATCGCCCTCCAATTCACAAAGTAACTAGACTGTGTCATATGACTTCCCTTCACAAACCGGGCCCAGAAAATAGCACCCAGCACCCACAGCGCAGGGTCTTATGGGTAAGCTGTGCTTTTGAAAGAGGCCCTTTATCTGGGCTTAGCTAATCACTGGTTTGTAACAGTGAAAATGGGTTGGTCCGAGTTTCCTAGGCTTCCTAGGCTTCCTAGGCCGATGTGGGGAAATGTAGCTTGATCAAAAAGAAGGTGAATATCAAGGCTCGAGGCGGCGGGACTTCTGCCTTTTTTACGGATCTCCGCAGCAGCGCGATAAATGAAACAACAAGTTGTTGTTACATTAGAACGCAATGTCAGCAAAGCGTGAGATACTGTCAGCAAAGAACACTTCTCAAAAAGTACACCTTCTGCTCTGCACACAAACCCGAATCCTGCTTATTCCCACAAGAGCAGCACGCACGTACTGCCTATCTAAGACTAGTCCAGCAGTGGCAGTAGAGTGTGTATTTAAAGCTCATCAGAAAGTACAAGTGAACCCTGTAGGAGTGCCTTATTATTGACCCAGACTGTTTTATTTTAAGAGCTGTAGAGCTCATAGGTCATTGCCGGGTGAGATGTGTGATGTGTGTGTAAGATAGCAAAGGACAATCAGTCCATTTTATTCCAAATGTCAGGAAAGATTAAATAAGAGGAACAAATTGTCCTTTAGAAACCAGGCTGTCGTCTTGTCTGATCTGAAGAGGCTGCAGATGTGCCTGCATGTTGATTTACGGCGAGTGCTAAAAGTGATATCAGCTCGATTAGAGGCTGACAGTTACTGTAGCTGATATGGGAGAATGTCTGGCAATGGTCATTAAGATGCTGAAATGTGTGTTAACTGCATCAGACAACGCTACGACAGAGTCTTACACACTAAAGCTAGGAATCACAGTCTAGTAAACCATAAAAAGGCAGCAGATTAGTGGAAGATATGGCTCTGTTATGATGCTACTGCTCTACAACTCATTTATTGGACCTGAGAAAGGGTCTAGATGTATAAGACATTTTAGATTTGTCCCAAAAAGAGGAACAGAACTGTAGATGATTCTGCAATGAAAGAAAGATGTACAACCTTGACAATAAAGGCATGTAAATTATTCCCGAATAAAACAGCATATTAGTAGAACATATTTATCTACACTATACGTCCAATATAGTTTGTGGACACCTCTTCTAATGAATGCATTTAACTACTTTATGCACCCATTACTGACACAGATTAGTCCTTGTAGAGAAGTACTGCCAATAGAATAGGACATGAACCTACTGGCACCATGCTGCCTAATGCCAGGTGTGGGCTAGAGGGGTATAAAGCCCCCCAGCATTGAGCTGTGGAGCAGTGAAACTGTGTTCTCTGGAATGATAGATAGTGCTCCATCCACTACTTTTTTGGGATGAGTTGGGGTGGTGATCATCCAAAATCCTGACCTCACTAACTAGCTCTTGTTGCTGAATATAATCAAATCTTCACTGCAATGCTTCTTCAACATCTGTTAGAATTCTTCTTCCCTGGACAGTACACTTACTTATACCCTTGATTTTAGAAAAAAAAAACATTTTGGAGCATTCCTATTGGTCCATTCATCATCATGATCATGACAATGTACAGAACAATTGCCAGATTTACTTTCTGTCCAAAAAATTAACAGCAAAAATAAAGATATGAGGTTTTTGCATGACAGTGATGAGATGGTAATAACAGTGGAAGTGGAAGTCAAGATTTTATTCCAGGTCAGTTTGGAGATTTGTGTGATGTCGATCCGTACGTGTCCACTGCACGCAAATTCGTCATCTGAAACTTCGCTCTCGTTCATTTTCAATGGGTAGAAGCAGAAGAAATGATTGTGGGATGGCGGGCGGCACGAACATGACTCACAGCACGACAAGAAACCTTGACCTGCTTTAAAGTTATGCAAATTACACACAGCAGCTGCATCGCGCTAACCAATCAGCTAAAAAGCAGCATTACGTTGACTGTGCACAACCAGTATGTGCCCACGCTAAAACAGCTAATGGGTTCCCCATTCTAAAATCACAGTACAGAGGACAGAGACAAAAAGAAATAAATAAAAAACATTGCCATAGTAGCAGTGATAGAGGTTTTCATTTAAATCTCTGTATTTATAGCCCAGATTAATTAAAAGAAACGATGCATGTCATTGGGTACGGTAATAAATAGACCAAAAAATAAATTACTACTAAAAATTATTTATTAAATATTTACATTTACGATTTTTAACACATGCTATTCTCCAGAGTGGCTTACAGAGGTGCTTCACTGTTTAAATATACATATTAATATGTATAATAAGTACACTAAGGTGGGTCTTCAGTCTGCGCTTGAGAGGTATATAAAACTATATAAAATTAGCAACCTAATTTAACATACTGCAAACAAAAAAAACACAAATATTGGGCAAAAATGTGCAAAAATAATTGTAATAAAATAAATAGAAAGTGCATTTATTTTCACTATTTTCAAAATATGTTTTATTTTCTGCATAAAAGTGTAAATAAACGTTTAAAAAAAGTTTAATTTTTACTTTCAACTGACTTTCAAGTTAAGATCAGAGCACAGCAACTTTTCTGAGTTGCAAGTTTCACTTTCAAGCTGAAGCTTTTCTCCTGACCTTTGGTCCAGAGTTGAGTAAAATATATTTAACTTTTTTTTTAAGTGCACACAAAGTACATTTGTGGGCTAAATTTGCAAACCACTGTTCAAAAGCTTTTGCTGGACATATATTCATTACAGCTGTGATTGAATTGTGGGAAATTAAATAATGCAATAGCTGTTTAATGAGAACTAAGCAGAAAATTAGATCAACTTTGACCTTACCCGAACTAATAATACACGCTTTGGGTCAGGACAAAGGACTGCTTGTGCAGTGGACTCTAAAGCCCATGCCATTTGAATAAGCATGTGTGTGTGTGTGTATATATATATATATATATATATATATATATATATATATATATATATATATGTGTGTGTGTGTGTGTGTGTGTGCGTGAGTGTGTGTGCATGAGTGTGTGTGCGTGTGGTGACTGGAGAAGCAACTGTCTACACGGGATCCATGTGCTTCGTAGTACACACACACACACACACACTGAGGTGAGAAGGCTGTGTGTGTTTTGTGTCGGTCCTGCTCTGTGGGATCACGTGTGACTTTTTTAAGCATATCAGCCGCAGCGCCACAAATCAACTACACTACAAAAGCCTTCAGTCATACTTGTGACACTTCAGTTACAGTGAGCGTAAATCTCTCTGCCCATTCACACACTCACACACTCCCTCAGAGAGAAAGCTGTGTGTTTACACACAGTTCCCATCACTCCTATTATAACAGCACCCTCTTTTATTAGCCCCTGGTCCCTGATGACCCGTCCTGGAGTGATCAGTGGGCCAGTTCTTTTCACTCGTCAGTATTCTATAAATGATCGCATTGTTTGGAGCGGAGATAATTCAAGATCTCGACGTGAACTTTCTGAAGCCCCTCCTGGCCTTCATGCTACTTAACCTCAGCCGTTACGGCTAAATTCAATGGCTTGTAATATTCATAGAATCCTTCAAAGATTAATCCATTAATTGTCCAATCCACTTTGGGAATTAGATGGCTGTAATTTTCCTACTACAGATCCCCCATTTTCCAGCCAGTCCCATCGCTCTAAATTGATTAATCAGCCCGGCCTGAGTTTCATTTGAAAGTGTGCGGGAAGATGCCAGGCCAGGCTCTCATGCACTGCTCTGAAAGGACGGCCTTGTCTGACCAGCCAGGGCCTGGGTCTCCTCCTCTACGACTCCCAAACTCTCCTGCTCCCGTCTGCTCTGTTTTGAGCCCTCTCTGAATTCAGCATATCATTTTTGTGGGTTTTTACTTTTTGACACAATCTGAATCTGGCAGTTGTTCTTTACACAGTACAGAAGGATAACGGCTTAGTAACGGCAGGTGTACAGCCAGGGGATTCTTCAATAAATAGCATTTCATGGAGTTAAATGAATGGAGCTGACTTCATTTGATCCAGTTTAGCATTTCAAGCTCAGTTCTTAAACGCTGTTATTGTCATTTAGGATTTTTTACTTTGTGATAATAATGATAGTTATTAATAATGACAGTTTAACTTTTGAGATAAAGATTTGGTTAAATGTTGGATTTGCTACATACATAAATATACTGATGCTTTTGCTGTATTGTGCAATTTCTACTGGCTGCTAAATTTCCTTCCAGGATCAATAAAGTATCTATCTATCTATCTATCTATCTATCTATCTATCTAATAAAAACCATGCAACCAGCACCCTGTGATGTCACTTCCTCTGGTGGAAAAACATGTGGAAAGCACCTCATTAATCTTATTATTTTGTCTGGAATATTGAGGATAAATCAACAGTATATAATTTTTTGGTCAAATTTGTTACTGTAATATTAGGTGAATCATTTATTCAGTTTGTAATAAATGATTATGAATCAAAAATACATAAAATGTAGATTACGTAACATGTGAAATCTAGTCTGAGGTTTCGAGCTCAGTTGTTAAACGCTGTTATTGTCATTTATGATTTTGAAAGAAATGACTCCCAGTCCACACCAGTGATTCACCTGATTTATACACTCAACTTCAGTTTCACATAATTACATATGTCTAGTTTTATTTTCCATTGTTTGTAAAGTATACTGCAAACAATATCTATTTTCTTATCTATTATGTCATTTCAGTCATTAAAAGTATATTTTATGTCTGTCCCAGTGTTCTTAGCACTTAGTTAGCTCTGGTTTGAAACTGCTTAAAATCTGAAAACAGTTCTAAGGCATTACTATACCTCCTGTACATCTGCACTCCTGGACACTACTGACACTTTACTATATATTTACTAATAACAATATATGCACATATTTATTCAGTATTGTCATCTGTTTGCTTCATTATTGATCCTTTATAACTGTACTACCTTTCATCTCCGGTTGGTTTCAAATGCATATTTTTTAATTTGTTCTATTTATTGTTATTTTTGTAATTATTGAATTTTATCTATCTGTCTGTCTATCTATCTATCTATCTATCTATCTATCTGTCTATCTATCTATCTATATATATATATATATCATTAATCATATTATTTTGTCTGGAATATTGAGGATAAATCAACAGTATATTAGTTTGTTACTGTAATATTAAGTGAATCGTTTATTCAGTTTGTAATAAATGATTATGAATTGAAAATACATAAAATGTAGTTTTTTAACGTAACGTGTGAAATCTAGACTGAGGTTAGCACATGGAGTTAAGCCACAAAGTGGTAGAAAATGTCAACACTGTTACTGTCATACAAGCCTGTTAATGGTTTAAATGGTCTGGAACTGGACTTGGTTTGCATTTTTAGTGTCTCCTACTTGAGATTAGTAGGACTTAACAAGTATAAAAACTACACTTAGTCTTTGTACAGGAAGTTGTTTTTGCAAAAAAAAACACTGTTCTCACATGAGGCCAAAGGGTTTTAAAAATAGAAATGTAATCTCATATGAGGATGCAGGGTCTCAAGAGGTTAAACAGACTGACGAGTCCAATTTTCCATACTTCATCCATACATGTACCTGCAATTCTGAAATTGGGCATTTGTATATTTTTGTTTGTTTGTTTGGGTTATTGTTGTTGTTTTTCTTTCCTTTTTTTAAAGTTTCATTCCCTGGTAAGACTCCCTGCTATGTTCACACTCCACAACACTCATTTTACACCAAACCTGAACCTTAACCTGAATCCATCGCATAAACTTAATCAGTTCTTGACTGGGTTTTACTGGTTCGTTGGCTTTTAGAGGAGGACGGGTCCACCCTTGTGAGTCCTGGTTCCTCTCAAAGTTTCTTCCTCCAGCCCTGAGAGAGTTTTTCCTTGCCACTGTCGCCTTTGGCTGCTCACCAGGGTTTTTATGCTGTTGATCGCTTGTCTTCTTACTGCTTACTGACTCTGTAAAGCTGTAAAGCACTATACTAATCAAATGGCAGATCTGTGGACAAGCTGCATGGAGGCTTGGAGCATCACAATGTAACCTGACCTGTTGTGATTTACTGTACAACTCCATCCTGATACTGAAGTGAAATCTCTCAGGCTTCGTTACCAGGACATGAAGAGAACAAGCAGCAGCACAATCAGTTGGAGGGAATCCCACATTCCCAAGAGGCTTTCACTCCCCTGTTGTATTCGTCCACGTCTCTCCGAGCTTTGCACCTGCGTGAAGCTAAAGTGATGTGACACCTCTCTTTTCATCACCACAGGACACCTCTCAGACCAAAGGCCTGACCGAAGACCTATTACCCGACATGGCTGCCCCAGGTACGGGAAGTCTCTGAAGTGAAGTCAGGCTGGGCCCAGATTTGTCGGGAGGCTGTGCGCTGGAGCAGTGAGGCATTTCAGCTCATCACGTGCAGCAAGTTTGATCTCTTATTTTGGAGCAATTGAGTTATACGTGTGGAGTTGGGGGTTATTGGGAGCGTAAGTGGGACTAATTGCATGTGTTGCGATGGCCTAGGTCCTGAATCGTGCTCTTTGATATCAGAGACATTGGCAGCCTCGGTGAATGACTGATAGTGTCCGAAAGGAAGGTATGCGCCATGTACACATGCACCATTGTTGACAGAAAAGCGCAGTCTTTTATGAGGAAGAAGATACTGCGATACTGTCCGAATCCTAATTCATCTTGAACTGGCTTCGACGGTATGCAGCTGTCGCATGTCAGTAAAAGGGGCTAAATGACTTAATATGACCATAAAAAATGTATTAAAAAATAGCAGACTTTGAGCTCTTTCTTCAGATGGATCCCACTAAATGCTAAACACAGTTAGAGGTCCTTAATATTTTATTATGGTCAAGGAAAATGTTTCTTTTGTATTTTGTCTGGCATTCAGAGTAAAAACTGTTTGGCTAGACAGACTTAATTGCGAAACATTGAGGCTATTTACGTATGAACCTCCCACATTTACTGCAACCTCCCGTAAGTTCCTGTTAGTGTACTTGTCATTATCACATTCACAAGTAACACTGTCAGCATCTAAAATGATCTGCCTTCTGACGGCTTATTGGGTTTGAGTGTATAAAAAAATGCGATGGTCTGGACCTTCATGTTGTATTATATGCATGGCTTACTGTCGACTTTGAACTTACTCACCCTTCCCATGAGAATATGCTTACTTCTCTATGGAACCATTGCCTGTCCATGTTAATCTTGTTGATGCTTGTATGTAATCTGTCCTAAATTGATAAGCATTTAGGTTAATTACACTGAGATAGACCCCTGTAGACGTTTCATAGGCTTCCAGCTTGTCTTTAGTTCATTTTCAGCTAAATATATGGCTGCTGTAATACAAAAACTTTGTATCTTAATTTTTTCTAAATTTCTAAATTTCTAAATTCCATGATGAATGGACCAATAGAAATCCTAAAAAAATGGCTAGTTATGACGCTTTTTCCTTTCTCCTGTAAAGTTGACATTTTGGACATACAAGGTTTTTGAATAACAGTGAGGATGTATTATCTAATATTATTTCAACCCAACAATCCAAATGTAACACTAATCTGGACCCTAAGACAACAATTTGAGCATCTGCAGATGATCTGTTAAGCTAATTGCTATTTTAAAAGCTATTTTATTTGTTTATTTATTTTTTTAGCATTTGGTGGAAATTAAATTGAGAATGGACAATATTGCTATCATAAAAAAAAAGTCTTAAATCTTTGGTCCCAGATCTCGGTGATAATGAGTTTACATTTCTGAAGGCAGAAGCAATATAAACACTATAGTTTCGGTTCCCGTCATAACCTGTAACTGTACGTTGTCGCCAGGTACAAAACGTAACAGGAAATGGTAGACAATTACCCAGAAAGACACCTCTGAAGGCAAGCTTAAAGACCAGGCTGACTTACCTGGCCATACCAGCTATATTCCAGCATTGTGACGAGACGTTCTTCTGGCCAAACTGTTCTAAAAACGTGACAGCCTCACTCACACTCTTCTGTGGGACAACAATATCGCTCGCAACTTTTCCCTTTCAGGCTGTCGGCAAGTCTATGGGTACCACTCAACCATCAGCGCTCTGTTCACACACACACACACACCGGCAGTACACACTACGCACATACCCCCACACACGAACAGCCTTGTTGAAGTTTTGCACTCCTAAGCTTATGACCTGTTGATAATGAACCTGAACCCATTATTTTGAGTCAATGAATTGAAAGAAATAGGGCAAGGAATGAAAACCACAGGGCCAATTACTGGCATTCTTTGATGTGTAACTCGCTCTCACTCACCCAAACCGCTCTGCGCCTTTTGTCTTTATCCTCTCTGTTATTCATTAATTATTCTGGTCGGGGTCAGAGGTGAGTTGCCTAATTGTGCAGACGGTCTAACTTTGAGGATGGTGGGGATTCGCCCAGTGCTGACACTCTCTCTGGCTGTGCTCAGCCACCTTGAATTATGCCAATTAATCCAATTCTTTGATTCCCCCCCTTCCACACACACACACACACACACACACACACACTTTCTCTCTTTCTTGTTCATTCTGCCTCTTTCTCTCTTCTTTTATACTTCATAATCTCCTCCGTTGAGAGTTGTGTTGGGGGTCCTGAACTGGTAAGAGGGGTTGAAATTAACTAGAAAGGAGCTGACATAAGGAGCAGTGAGGAGGTCCTGGATTAGTGGGCCTTTGCCTGATGTCCCAGATGACCAGACTGTACCAAACATACCCAATCCCATTAATGGGACTGTATTGTTTAGGTAGGATCGCCTGTAGGTTGTTTGCTCTGGTCTGAATCAAGTAACGGGTTCGTAATCTTGGAGCGTTTCCCCACAGGAAAAGTTGGTTTCCACACAGGGAAAAATCAAGCACGCTAAAATGCATCACAACAAACCCTGCAAGAACCTTCTCTCAGCTTATTGGTCAGATCTGTCTGGGAGCAAGAAGGTCAATACAAGAAGAAGGTCCTGTGTTCTGGACTAGTGCAGATTTCTGGGCAGTTTAAAATGGAGCGAAGGCATTTGTTAATAGCTGTGGAAGAGTTGATTATCAGGGCAGTATACCAGGTTAGCACCTGGCTATGGAAGCCTTTTAGCTCAAACTTGCGGAGGACACCCGATAGGTGGATCGGATTGAGGTCAGATCACATTTTCACCGCAAACGAACCTCTCCAGAGTTTGTTTGGGAGCCTGGACTGAGACCACCTCCTTTTAAGGGTCTGGGGTGTTTTTTTTTGGTCTGCATTTAAGCTGATTACTGTCTTCACACCTGCCCAAACGAATCATACCAACGGTTCTCCAATAAAGACTATATATGCAGCTCATGAAGGTACTATGACTAATTCATATTTAATAGATATTTAATGATACATCTTTTCTACAGTTTCAAGACCACCTGAAGAACCCAATAACCCAATAACCCGCCAGTATATATTAACACGTTCTTCTGCCAGTGCTACTACTAGAACAGGACCAAGAAATAAAGCTAATTCCATTGCAATTCATATAAATTCAACCCCAGCCTTGCAACTGTCCCTGCTACGTCTTTCCCAGGACACACAGCTCTCCACCACTGGGCCATTTCACAGTGTGAGACACTTAAACACACCCATTAGCAACACTTCACTTCATTATGGCTGTAAAACTCCTTCACACTGGGCAACTTCCCCATTATGTTTTGGGGGTTAATATGTGTGGATTACCCAATTATAGGTCAACACAGATAATGGATCTGTTGTCCAGGGCTGTGAGGTGAACAAGAGTTCTAGGCTGTAAACTAATTGATCATTCTGTGACAGGAAATGATCAGCATGTACAACAGGGAACCAGAATAGCCAAAACTAAAGCCTTGTGTCAAAGAATAGAATTTTTTTTGGATACAAAGCAAATGTTATTATGGGGTTTAATGCTCCAGATCAATGAGAGGGTGGACACTGGTCATCTAATGGTTTTAAAAACACATATGAGGTCTATGGTGCTCTGCTAGGATGGCTTGGGGAGGAGGTGCGGAATGCCTATAATGATACACTGATCAAATCCATGAGTGATGGTACAAGATGATGTTCAGTGATGTCAGTGAAGTCTAGAATGTCAACGATTTTATGTCTGTGTGTGTGTGTGTGTGTGTGTGTGTGTGTGTGTGTGTGTCTGTGTGTCTGTGTGTGTGGAAAGTGTAAGCTCTGTAAAAACTCTAAGTTCTTAAAAACATTCAAAGGAGAATCAGAGGAGGCAGTACTAAGCTTGAAGGTTTGCGAACATTTAACTATTTGTCAGGGCCGTCAAAGCTGTAATCTGGCCTGAAACGTGGGTTCACACTCAACCACACTCTGCCTAATCAAAAACCCACCCATAGTGTGTTTAATTCAACCTGTAGAGCAATTCAATTCTCTCCTGATTGATCTGTAGACTGACCACATTTTGTTCAAACCTGACCAAATCTACCAAATTCTGCCCAAATGTATCTGTACTCTGACCAAATTCTGTCCAAATGTATCTGTACTGACCAAATTCTGTTTATATTAATCTGTACTGACCAAATTATGTTCAAATGTGTCTGTACTGACCAAATTCTGTCCAAATGCATCTGTAATCTGACCAAATTCTGCCCAAATGTATCTGTACTGACCAAATTCTGTTTATATTAATCTGTACTGACCAAATTCTGTCCAAATGCATCTGTACTCTGACCAAATTCTGTCCAAATGTATCTGTACTGACCAAATTCTGTTTATATTAATCTGTACTGACCAAATTATGTTCAAATGTGTCTGTACTGACCAAATTCTGTCCAAATGCATCTGTAATCTGACCAAATTCTGCCCAAATGTATCTGTACTCTGACCAAATTCTGTCCAAATGCATCTGTACTCTGACCAAAATCTGTGCAAATGTGTCTGTACTGACCAAATTCTGTCCAAATGCATCTGTAATCTGACCAAATTCTGCCCAAATGTATCTGTACTCTGACCAAATTCTGTCCAAATGCATCTGTACTCTGACCAAAATCTGTGCAAATGTGTCTGTACTGACCAAATCCTGTTCAAATGTATCTGTACTGACCAAATTCTGTGCAAATGCATCTTTAATCTGACCAAATTATGTTCAAATGTATCTGTACTGACCAAGTTCTGTCCAAATGCATCTGTAATCTGACCAAATTCTGTTCAAATGTGTCTGTACTGACCAAATTATGTCCAAATGTATCTGTACTCAGACCAAATTCTGTTCAAATGTGTCTGTACTGACCAAATTATGTCCAAATGTATCTGTACTCAGACCAAATTCTGTTCAAATGTATCTGTACTGACCAAATTCTGTCCAAATGTATCTGTACTGACCAAATTCTGTTCAAATGTATCTGTACTGACCAAATTCTGTCCAAATATATCTGTGCTCTGACCAAATTCTGTCCAAATGTATCTGTACTGACCAAATTCTGTTCAAATGTATCTGTACTCAGACCAAATTCTGTTCAAATGTATCTGTACTGACCAAATTCTGTTCAAATGTATCTGTACTGACCAAATTCTGTTCAAATGTGTCTGTACTGACCAAATTCTGTCCAAATATATCTGTACTGACCAAATTCTGTCCAAATATATCTGTGCTCTGACCAATTCTGTCCAAATGTATCTGTACTGACCAAATTCTGTCTAAATGTATCTGTACTCAGACCAAATTCTGTTCAAATGTGTCTGTACTGACCAAAATCTGTCCAAATGTGTCTGTACTCAGACCAAATTCTGCCCAAATATATCTGTACTGACCAAATTCTGCCCAAATGTATCTGTGCTCTGACCAAATTCTGTCCAAATGTATCTGTACTGACCAAATTCTGCCCAAATGTATCTGTAGACTGACCAAATTCTGTCCAAATGTATCTGTACTGACCAAATTCTGTTCAAATGTATCTGTACTCAGACCAAATTCTGCCCAAATGTATCTGTGCTCTGACCAAATTCTGTCCAAATGTATCTGTACTGATCAAATTCTGTTCAAAGGTATCTGTACTCTGACCAAATTCTGTCCAAATGTATTTGTACTCTGACCAAATTCTATCCAAATGTATCTGTGCTCTGACCAAGTTTTGTCCAAATGTATCTGTACTGACCAAAAGCACGTTTTGCGGTAAGTCTTAAATTCTTTAAGGTCGGAGATGGGCTTTAAACCAAATTCAAGCCCAACATACATTTGAGACACAGTATTAGAGCCTGACAGTCACAGGTCCAGATTTATGATCCAAGCTCTAGGTTCAGTCCCTGCAATAACTTATATATGACACATTGTTTTTAACATTTTTAACATAATATTTCACGCTGTATTGACGTTCCATGTCGACCAATAAAAACCCATCAGGTTGATTAAAGAAGTAAAAGATGCAAAGCAGCAGACACTGTGTCCCTAAGAACAGAGCAGTGCTCCTGGGCAGGAAATCCTCCTCTTTCACCTCTTATCACAAGCCAGACAGGTCAGTCTCTGAAAACACCCCCAGTGTCTTCAAAGGGTATGTCACACAAAAGAGACATATCAACATGCATCTTCATGGCAAATTATCTTCACAAGAATTTGCTGCAGCTTTTGGAGAGGAGCTGTGACCAAGAGACGCCAGGCCTAATCAGTGTGGAGGGGCCAGGAGGAAGACATCCCGGCTAAGGGGCTACTGAAGTCCCTGCTGATACGCTGCATTAAAAGCCACAGTGGCCCAGTGTGAGACAAGTCTCTTTTCTCACTTCATACACACATACACACACATACATCCACACACTGTCTCATGCTGATCAGAGGCCAAAAGGTTAAGAAGGACAGGAAGATAGCATCTTTAAAGGCTGAGCAGAGACAAACTGGATGTGTGATGTTGCTTCTTCAAGACGGATGCTACTACTAGTTGTCTGTGATGGAGAACAATATGTCATACACTATAATGGAACATTTGGACAAAAGTATTGGGACATCCTAATACCCTCTGAAATCAAGGGTATCAGAAAAGTCTATCCTGCTTTTGTTGGATTCACTGTCTCTACTGTCCAGGGACTTACTATCAGATATCAGAGCATCGCTATTGATGTCAGGATGTTGGATAGTCACCACCCTACCTCATCATCCCCAAAATCCCCAATCCCTAACTCATCCCAAAACGTATAGGCATCATTCCAGACAACACAGTTCTTTCACTGCTCCACAGCTCAATGCTGGGGGCTTTATACCTTATATACCTTATAGCCCACGCCTGGCATTAGACATGGTGCCAACAGGTTGATGTTTATCTGCTCTAGAGACTCCTATTCTATTGACAGTACCTCTATACAGGGACTGGACAAGCTGTGTGTGTGTATGTGTGCAGTTAGATATCTGTGACAGAAATAAGTGCAACTCAAAGAAGATGAATGCAATCATTAGAAGGGGTGTCCACAAACATTTGGACATACTGTATAGTGTATCTCATTGACTTGCAGATTCTTCTACACCTCCAAATTCCGTCTTCTGTCTAAAGATGGAGCTTTTTCTGCTTGTCCTCATCCAAGTAACAACCACATTAAGTGATTTTGAGGGCTGAATTCTGGGGTGTTCAGTCCATTGTGGATGACCACCCCACTCCAAATACCTGTGGATGTCTTCAGATCTGAAGTGAGAGTGGAGCTTGATTTTCTCCTCTCTCTTAAAGATGAAATGATGATGCTATTTGATGGGGTCAGTTTTGGTACCAGGTCTTGCATGGGAGTTATGGGTCCCATTTTCCTCCTGTTTTTTCACCCATTCTTCATTTCTAATGGCTCTCTCCTTCCTCCTGCAACTGGATTATCTCATATACAATCACCTCAAATTTAAGACATTTTACTAATTGCTGTTTTGACTGACATTCGAACAGTACTGAATCACTGGAAGAAGCAAAAATGATCAGAGACCAACATACCACCGCCAGACCAACCACACTTTTTCACACTGTGTAACAGGATGATTGAAACTTAGCATAGTCCAGCCTTTGGCCATTTTATCCCCCTCCCAGGAGCCCTAGGGCACAGAGATGCACTCGGCTCTGCACTAAAACCCCATCCTGGTGCATATTCCATGCATTGGAACTTTTTTCTTTTGAATCTTATTAGTGGCTGATCTCGGTTTAACTGAAAAAGACTGCCGACTTCACTCAATTAGCGCTAATAGGATTACGGAGCTGGTATGGGCTGGGAGGTTTAAATAGGGCTGGAATTTTGGCAGACACCTGCTACATGTACTGCATTAATCTCATAAAGGAGAGTATGTGGGCTCGTTAACGGGGCCCGCTGATGCCAAGGCTCAGACTGACATGTTTGCCAGGGAAGGCGGGGGAAGAGCAGGAAGTTGCCACAGATGCAGTGGGACGATGACAGTGGGTGCAGTATGTGTGTGTAGCCACAACTTTCCTGTGCTTGTGGCACGGTGCCCAAAAAAGTCACAATCCATTCAGTTTCTGCTCATCTGGCCGACCTCTACAGCAAGGCCTTCTGGCTGCCTAATAGCCCTCTGCCTGCAAGTACTTCATCTGCTATCATTTCACCATTCTGAATCAGAGCACATTATGAAAAAATTGATCCTTTATTGGATGATGAGGTAATTGATGAAATGCACAGTATACATTCCGTGATTAGGGCAAACTGAGCCTTGCAGACATTGATAAAATTGAGCCAGTACCCAGGCACAGTCCTGAGAATCACATTATCATATGATAAGACTACAATACATGGACAAAATAATAGAATGTGATCATACTGCTATACTGTAAACCCATCAGCCATAACATTAGTACCACCTGCCTAATATTGAGTAGGTCCCCCTTGTGCCACTGCAATAGAGGCATGGAGTCCATGAAAGCTCTGAAGGTGCTGAATTTTTGTTCTCAAATGTAAGGGTTAGATTACATATCAACTTATGTGAATCACTGTTATCGGAGGTTTCTCACTTTTCCCTGAGGACTTTATCCTTTTATTGACTTTTTAGCAGTTCCAAAAACAGTATTTGGAATTTTATTAGAGCTGATAACTTTCTAGTCCCAAGCATCTCTAGCCATCTTTAGGCCATGGATAAAAAACTCCCATAAGAACAATGCAAATGTCCTGAATCACTAACTGAACATTTGTTGGAAAAGTAAAACCCCCACAGAAACTCATCTCTGGAATGTTTGAAATTACAAGCAAGATGATCCAAGCACAGTGTGATTTTTGGGATTGTTTAAAATAGCATCAGAGTATATTCAGTATATGCATATTGCCAGTTTTAGCAGTATTAGTATCAGTAGCAGTATTGCAACAAAAACACACTGTTCAGCTCTGATGCTGCCTGATGTCTTCAGACTGGGCCTTTGAAGATACCACAGACAATGATACACCCCTCCTGTGACCTTAAGCTGGAAGTTTTGCCTTAATTTCCCTTTTGTTTTGTCTCAGCTGAGGAAAGACATGGTGATGCAGGGCAGGTCAGGCTCCGATCCACACAGCACAAAGTACAGAGCATCTAAAGGGGCTCTGCCTTAATCCTATTAGTGGGGAACAACCCTTGTAGATCAAAGGGATAGAGAGAGGGACCTCATAACAAGAAGCACCAAACAGCAGGACATCACCACATGAATAAGGCATACTAGTGGACAGAAAGGAGTCCCTTTAGTCAGTTTTGGGCAAAATACTATTCAACACTCAAATCTAGTCATTGGGATTGGTCATGATTGAGCCCTTTTATAGGCTTTTTGAGGCAAGAAGGAGCTTGTTTGGACGCAGTCTCTGGAGGTTGCACTGGAAAACAGGCCATCGTTTTGTTGTTATAGAGAAACTGCCTCATGTCTGAATACAGGACATGTCATAATTACTGCCGCTAATGTTGTGCTTCCTGTGCTGAACCCTACTACATATTTCCAAAGCAGATTTTGATTTGCACGTGTCTTTCCCCCGCGTCTCCTTCGCCAGCTGCCCAGTGATGACAGAGTGCAGCTGAGGCCGGGCTGATATGGTTCTAAATGCTAGCAATGTTTATCACATGTGTCCTCAGCCCACCCTGTTATACAGATGCATCTGAACTCTTTTGTAGACTAATACACCCCTCCTGTCCTGTTTCCATCTGTAACACTCCTGATCAATTTCTGTTGAAAACATGTCATCAGTCATATGAAAACCTCATCACTCCTTTAAGTTTTTTGTTTAAAATGATTTTGCACTTTTTGAAAATGCCAGCTGACTTTTTACTGATTACTGGAATCCTGGGGGGTAAGTGCAGGGAATTTACTACATGTTTGTCCCTTCTCTTATAAAGCTGCTTATTCAGAGACAAAGGTTTTGTATGGCAGTGGCACTGAACTGTCTGACAACAAAAAGCTAAGAAATTTTATGCATCAGTAGTTTGGAAAAGGAAACTCGCTTGTTTGGAAAAGGAAATTCATAGTTTTAAACTCATCAATGATATAAAAACACATTTTAAATTCCCAACGCATCTATAGTTTGGAAAAGGAAACTCATTCATTTGGAAAAGGGAACTAATAGTAAAGTCATTATAAAGTAATCATACCAAAGTCATTAATAATTTGGAAAATTAAATGTTTCAAATGCATCACTAATTAAAAACTAAACCCACTGTTCCCAACTCATCTATAGTTTGGAAAAAGAAACTAACTCATAGTTTTAAGCTCATCAATAATTTAAGAAAACTCATAGTTTGAAATGCATCATATTTGGAAAAGGAAACACATAGTTCCAAACTCATCTATAGTCTGGAAAAAGAAACTCACTAGTTTGGAAAAAGTTTCAAATGCATCAATAGTTTAGAAAAGAAAAACTCATTCGTTTGGAAAAGAGACATTAATAATTTGGAAAATAAAAATCATAGTTTTAAATGCATCTAACTAATTTGGCAAACTAAATTCACCCAACTCATTTATATTTTGGGACAAGAAACTCCCTCATTGTTTTAACTCATCAATCATTTAAAAAAGAAAACTCATAGATTGAAATGCATCATGTTTGGAAAATGAAATACATTCATTAGGAAAAGAAAACGCACAGTTCCAAACTCCTCATAGTTCTCAACTCATCAACAGTTTGGAAAAAGAAACTCAATAGTTTGGAAAATATTTCAAATACATTAATAGTTTGGGGGGAAAAAAACTCATTCATTTGGAAACTCATAGTTTTAAATGCATCACTAATTTGAAAAACTCATAGTTCCCAACTTCAAGAACTTCACTCATAGTTTTAAGCTCATGAAGAATGTTTAAAGGAAACTTCATAGTTTAAATTCATCAAGTTCGGAAAAGGAAACTCATTCATTTGAAAAAGAAAACTCAAAGTTCCAAACTCATCAATACTCTGAAAAAAGGGAATGCATAGTTCCAAACTCAGACTTTGGAAAACTAAATTCATATCTCCAGACTCATCAATAGATTGGGGGAAAAGTATAGAAACTCAAACTCATCAGTAGTTTGGAAAAGGAAACTCATACATAAAAAGAAATCCAATTTAAGTCACTTTAGCCTGGTAATGTGGACGTAGCCTCAATGCTATTGTGACTTTTAACACATTTAACACAGTATGTTTCTCTCCTTCTTGTTCATGGCAAGATAGCTCTTCAGACTGTTCTTCTATAGAATTGTCTAATTAATGAGCTATACACTGTGCTATAAATATTATGAAATTATTTGGACAGTTCTATATGACAACCTCATTATGTGGTGCTCACAGTCTGCCGCTTGTTGGATTGATTAGGAGACCTTTTATTACATGCTGACCTTAAACTAAATATACATTTATTGACTGGGGGTGGCATGCTCCTCTAGCCCTTCTCAAATCGAGCACTAGGCCCATCTTTATCACACTTACCAGAGTAGAAATACTGATCTGGGATCAGCTTGAGCTTTTAAATAACACTGAGTAGAGTCAGATAAACTGATGACATCTGTTCTCAGATAAGAGTTCTTGCACTCATATGAGTCCTGGTTATGCACCTGCTGACCCGTTATCCTCGCTGACGGCCAACTGAGCCCCAGCATGACAGGCCCAGTCTGGCCTTAAGCCAGCCGGAATGGGTGGTCTTCCCAAGTCACAGCTCTACCCTAGTGGCTCAGCCTGCCAGGAATCAAGCCCCCTCCTTATTCTCCCCCTAATGCCCCCCTGCCTTTATCTCCCCCAATACACAGCTCCACCTTCCCTGACCCCCGCAACAACATCAGTCCCACAGCAGGGGTCTGCTTGTACATACACGGTTATGGATCTGTCTCTGCCAGTCTGAATGTGTGTGTGAGTGTGTGCACTGTGTGTATTGTTGCGCACAGTTGACTCAGGGGACACACTGCTTCTAAGGGGAAAGTCTCTCTCCTACACACAAGTTTGGCCAGGCTCTCATCCACATGTACACATCCTAACAAACACACACACATGCACACATCCACGTGCACACACACACATACACACACTTTAAACATGAAAGGTTTCCTGTGGAACAGACCAAACACAAGCCCACTTTGATGTGTCCAAGCCAACTCCCCCTTAACACCCCCTGGACACCCCCAACACCTCTCCCTCTCAACCCCCAAAACTGGCTGCTGCTCTTCTTTCTGTTTCTCTGAAGAATGCAGCTCTTTTCTCTCCTTTGAACAAACGTAGAAGAGGTAAGGAAGGAGATGGTCAAAGGCCATGTTCAAATAAGTGGAAAAAACTTGAATTTTGAAAAAAAAGACTGGAATTTAAAGATTCCAGAGAAAATGGGATGCCTAATAACCACGCAGTACCGTGTGACCAATGTGCAACCAGCAAACTGCCCCCATCAGATAAACAACACTTAAAGCTTTCATCTTTGAGAGACAGAGGAGAGATTCAAGCTCTACTCTGGCTTCACATCTGAGCACATCTACAGGTGTTTCTGTCCCTCCATCCACGGTGAGAAGACGCCTCAACACTGTGGGTCTGAAAAGATGTGGAGCTGATCAAGAAGCTCTTACTATGAAAAGCAAACAGACATAGAAGAAGAACATTTGATTAAATCAATCTGCTGAAGCTGCTGATCTTTTCAGACCAATAGGCCAACCACCCCAGAGTCCAGACCTCGACATCATTGAATGTGTTTGGAACGACTCGGATGGTGAGAAGCAGCAATAAAAATACTCCAACTTGTGAAACTGAAATGTTGGGGCTCAGAGTGGTCCAGTGATCGCTGGTTTGAATCCCAGGTCATGCTGCTTGCCATCATCACCCGGAGTCGGAGAGGGCACAATTGGCTTTGCTCTCTTAGGGGCTGCAGGTTGATGGCACTCGCTCTCCACATTTTCACTCCTAATGCTAATGCTGATGATGTTGGTCAGCACAGGCGTCTGTTAGCTGTTGTGTCGGAGCTGGGGAGCCACGCTTTCCTCCGAGCACACTAGCTACGTAGCGATGCTGCAAAGAGGTGGTGGCTTCTAATCCTTGGTCAGAAATTGAATGCATACTTTATATTTTACCCCCTTTACATCCAGGTCCCACTGGTATGTCCAGGGTTCAGTTTCTCATTCATACCTTAAAGATGAGGGGGCCTGTCTGCATTGTGGTCCATGTAATTACTAACTAATCAGCTTGTGAATTCGAAGGGTTAACAGACTGTAACTATATCTAACATTCCAAGATGGATGCCGTTGAATCGCCACGGCTGGATGCATCAGTGCACTGTTTTAGCTCTATTGTGCAGTTTAGGCAGAAACACACTCACACACGGCATCTGAATGGCATGATTACAGTGACACAGGCTTCATGATCTGTCAGCGCTTAGCAGGGACTTATTGCCCAAACAATGCTGCCACCAAATCCGTAGGGTCAGAATTCCAGAGAAATGATTCCTGAGACACAAAGAGCCTTTTGGGTGGTTTCTGCCTCAGTGTGAGGACATCGGCATGCGTCTGTAATCACATTATGAGGTTAAGCACCAGTGTCGCAGGCAGGAGAAAAGCTCCAGGTTTCAGCTCGAACACACATGCACTCATTCGCACGGATACAGAAGGTCACAAACTCCTACTCAGACATAAACACTCTAAAAAATGAAGGTGCCTGGAAGGGTTCTTTGGAGCGATGCCATAGAAGAACCACTTCTTATGCATCCTTAAACAGCTTTTTAATAGGTGTTCAGTTGGACGGCTTTTCTTAGCGAGATGCGTGAGTGTGGAGATCCTGTTGAAAGGTTAAGCTTTGTAAAGTAAAGAACAGAAACTTCCAGTGCTGATGTAATGGTTCTATTCCAATGAAGGGTTCTTCTTAGAACTGTACATCAGAGCCAAGAACCAAGTAGGAAAGACTCCGTTTTAAGAGCAGATAAAATACTTCAGAAGCATCAACCACATTTTAATGTAACATATTCTTGGTTGGACGTTCGCTTCTAGAAAAAAAAAACATTGGTAGAGAACCTTTCCATAATGTAGATGTTATTCAGATGTTATTCATACGTTCTTCAGATGTTCTTCTGATTTGCTGAAAGGCCCTGGAAACTTTAACCCTAATATTCTAATTAACATGCATGACTGCCAGCTCTCTATCACTGGCGATTCCACAAAAAAAGTTTACGTTACCATGGCAACGTGCACAGTCCTGAGACGGAAGTTGTATTTTTCATCTTTTTTGCTTTGAACTGTGGTTGTGATTCACAGATCTTTAGGGTTCACTGAGGTTCTGATATCTGGAACCGAGTTACCAGCCCATATATAGACAAATGCTCGAACTGCGACTAAGGGGGTGGCTGCCCCACGATCCCCATCGTCCCTTCCGTCTGCCCCCGGTCACCTCCCCGCCTCTCCGCTTCGATGGCTGGCTATGTGCTGACATGACATTCACACCACACCATAAGCCCCCTGAGTGCATCCTGTGGTACAGTATCAGGTACCAAGACGTTAGTATCAGATCCGTGAGGTGGGTGGGACCTCTGTGGTTCGCATTAATGATACTTTAGTGGCCATGACCCTTTTGGCGGGTCACCGGAGGTCCCTTGGAATACATTTGGTAGGTACTGACCACTGCATATCAGAGAACCCCACAAGACCTGCCTGATGTTTTTGAGATGTTCTGACCCAGAAGTGTCTCAGATTCTTACGCTTGTCCATTTCTCCTGCTTTTAACACCTGTATCACTTTCAAGAACTGACTGTTCTTGCTGCCTGATATGTAGATCCACCCTTTGACAGATGCCGCTGCAGATAAGACTGTAGTGCTAATGTTATGGCTGATCGGGTTGGCATATGTGTGAATATGAAGAAACTGTCCCAAAGCCTAAAATCTTACATTTTACATTCCATGCAGGCCTCAGTCAGTCCTTCTCCCTGGAGACCTGCTCATTTACCCTGAGTCAGCAGTGAACAGCTAAGAGAGGAAGAAATTGGTCCGGGATTGAAGAAGGACTCTGAAATGAAGAGTCTGTGATTTAAAATGAGAACTGTAAGACCGGTGTATAACATGGATTTCCCCAAGTGGAAGTAGCGAGAGGAAGTGTGAGGCCTAATTTTTCTGAATTGGAATCTGTCTGTCACTCTCTCACACAGACACTCTGCATTCACTCCATTCCACCCAATTAAAAAGGCTCCCTTTCTCCCACTCGCTCGCTCACTCACACACACACATGCACACTTTCTTACATACTTATTCACATACTCGCTTGCCCACCAGCACATATCACCCATTTCAAACCATGCACTCATTCGCTCCCTCACTTGTCGCCTCTCATTTCCAGATTTCCACCCAATAAAACCAGCAGCTCCAGTGCTGTGCCCCAAGTACTGCACTACCTCAGTTCTCACTCTGCACACCGGCTTTATCTAGATTTCCTTAGATTCTACTGTACTTATCTTTTCATAGAAATGTGGATCGAGCTACACTATGGACAAAAGTATCGGGACACCTGCTCATTCATTTTTTCCTCCGGAATCAAGGGCATTAAAAAGAGTTTATCCTGCGTTTGTTGGAGTAACTGTCTCTACTGACCAGGGTAGATGGCGTTCTGCTAGATTTTAGAGGAACACTGCTGTGAGCAGCGTTTGTGTGGTCAGGATGTTGGATGATCACAACCCCACCTTAATCTAAACTCCCCAACTCATCCCAAAAGTACCTTATAGAGCACCATTCATCATTCCAGAAAACACAGTTCCACTGCAATGCTGGGGGGGGGCTTTATACCCCTCTAGCCCACACCTGGCATAATAGGCATAGTAGGCTCATGGCTCCATGCCTTTATCTGCTCCAGAGAGTCACACAGAGAGTGTGAGTGTGTGCTGCTACTACAACCAAAGGTTCGAATCACAGGCCTGCCATCAGCAAACTGAGAGAGCACAACTGGCCTTCTCTGTCTGGGTGGGTAGATGGCTCTCTCTCTCCAAATCACTTCAGTGTGATGCTGGCCGATGCTGGGCATCCGCTAGCCGTTGCATCAAAGCTGGGTACCTGGCACCTACCTCTGAGCAAAAACACGGTAGCGCTGCATCAGCAGCCCTTCGAAAAAAAGTTGGTGGCTGGTTGGATATGTGCCGGAGGAGGCATGTGCCAATCTTCATCCTCCCAGTGTTGGGAGCTTTACATGTGATGGGGAGAGTACTAACGAGGGGGTTGGGTAAATGGCTATTCTAAAAATTGTAAAATTGGGTAAAACAAAAACCTGAACAGGACTAACGGTATACGGGACATTTATCTGCCGCCATACTTTTGATATATTATTGAAAGTATTGATTTGCATATAAATATGTGTATAAATAAGCCTGTTTCTTCACTGTAATGGCAGTTGTACATGTATATGTATGTATATGAACTGCCAGCAAACTAATTATGTGTGATTGATTAGTCAAGACAGCCCTGTTTGTCTTAATGGAATCCCCTGGAAACCACTGAAGGTCTTGGAGAACTTGCTACTGACTCAATCCACCACATTAATGTTACCATACTCTGAACTTGCTGCTTCTGCAGCTCAGGCTGGGTTCATCTTTGCCCTAAGTTACACTAGCATTGGATCAAAGTAGGATAAGACTCTTTGAGGTTATGAATCCTTTCAGACCCTCTCAGTGTACTTCACCATCTTCCTACGTCTACTTCTGCTGTCTGCTCATTTTCACGAGTCGCTCTGAATGAGGGCATCTCACAAATGAATGTGCAAATGTGATAGCGGTATAGACTGTATGAGTCCAGGTATGAGTGCAGGTACCTTCCAGGCAGGGTGGGCGTGTGTCCAGGCTGGAGGCTGGAGCTGGTGGTAGGAGCCATACGGGGAACTAGAAGGGTAGGTATCGGAGGCATGCCATGGGCTGGATTCCCACTCAGTCTGCTGGATCATTCCACTCCTCATAGCAGAAACAGGCACCGTCGAGTGGGACTGGAACATTGCAGCGCACTGAAAAATAACAAAAGTAGAGAAGTGAGAAATCCTGATGTCATCTTTTTTTGGACACACATCACCACTACTTGTAAATGCACTATATGGACAAAAGTATTGGGACACTCGCTCATTTTTTTTGTTTCGAGGGTATTAAAAGGCTATTAAAAAGAGTTTATCCTGTTTTTGTTGGAGTAACTGTCTCTAGAAGGCTTTCTACTAGATTTTGAAGGAGCATTGTTGTGAGGATTTGATGGCATTCAGCCACAAGAGCATTAGGAAGGTTAAGATGTTGGATGATGATCACCACCCCACCTCATCTCTAACTTCCCAACTAATCCCAAACCTATTAGATGGAGCACCATCCATCATTCCAGAGAACACAGTTCCTCCACTGTTCCACAGCTCAATGCTGGGGGACTTTATTAGAGTCCTAATCTATTAGCAGTGCATCTCTACAGGGTAAAGACAAACAGTGTGTGCATTAAAGTAGCTGAATGCAATCATTAGAAGGGGTGTCCAGAAACATTTGGACATATAGTGTACTTGTCTGAAGCAAAAAACCTTCTTAACCTTCAAAGAATGATTGTCAGATTTAAATAATGTCAAAAAGGTAAAAAAAAAAAAAAGTTTTTAAGCTACCTTGGTGTATTTTCTTATAGTTATGAAGATTATTTACTGGTCTTTGTTAATGAGTACGTGTTAATGCAGTAATGTAGTCACATTTTTAAGGGTATTTAAGCCCCTCCAACCCTCACACAACATAGGCCTACATGAAGCCCCCACTCCCACCCCCACCCCCAAGCCACAAAATCCTAACGCCCGTGTCCTCTTTTTTAAAAATAGTAAAGGATAGCAAAGGAAAAGTCTTCAGTGCAGTGTACTGTTAAGTTTGGAAGCAGTTGAGGATGAAGTCCGTGACTCTACATGGAGGGAAATTCGTTTTGGCCGCTCTCCTCATATGCAATTTGATTAACCATGGCAACACTGTCCTGCTCCGTGCTGCAGCGTAGTTTCCTTTCAGAAGGTTTACGACATTGTGAAAAGCTTCCAACTTTAAGAAAATAGCTACAACGTAGCACATTGGCTGGCTCAGCAGGGGTAGGCCATGATCAGCCATGACTACAGTTTTGATCTGGATACTGATTAGGCTTTTAGTGTTTGTGGAAAAGCTTAAGAGAGATCATTAATGTGTTAGAAAGTATAATAAGAAGGAGCACGCCACGAATAAACCTACTATATAGGCCATCACACACACACTCAGTTGATATACAGTATAAACTCAATCAGAAAAGAATTTTAGCACCACAAACTCTGACTACCCCTCTGTCTCACTGTTATCCTCTCACATAATAATGTTAGCCATTCAGTTCTGAAAAAAAGGCAGCAGAAATTGGAGAAATATTATGCTCAGTTGCTGTTGTCTCAGCATGACATTCATTTACACAATGATTTAATAACATCACTTCCTGTTATTTTAATGCCGTTTACAAATGTGATACTCTGCATTGCTGAGTGACCACGAAATGGTGGAGTCGCCTGAGCCATGGCCCACATTCATTGGACGTAGTTTTCTTTAGATCATTGTTGTGTAGAGTCCAAATATCTCCCATATATATCACTGCTGTCCAATGAAAAACGTGTATCTGGGCCCAGAGTGGTCAAGCGGACTCTATCAAGCTGTCACTATGATCAGAGGATCGTTGGTTCGAATCCCGGTCATGCTGCTTGCCACCGAGACCCGAGAGAGCGCAATTGGCGCAATTGGCCTTGCCTTGCTCTCTCCAGGGTGGGTAGATGATGGTCTCTCCCTGCATTGGTTTGCTGCAGTGCTGGCCATTACTGGCATCTGCAGGCTGGTGCGTTGGAGCTGGGTATACAGCGTTTTCACTCCAGATGCATTGGTTGCCTGGTGATGTTACATGGGCTGTAGTTCAAAACTGAGTTGCTTGACTGCACACGTGTTGGAAGGGGTGTGCGTTGGTCTCCGCCCTCACCAGTGGTGGGGGCATTGCATGCAATGGGGGGAGAGTATGTATGGTTTGAGTAATTGGCAGTCCAAATTGGGGAGAAATTTGGAAAAATGAACCCTGTCGCTGCAATGTAAGTGTATTGCGTAATTCTGGGTGAATGGACCAATAGAAATGCTCTAAATTACTTTATAATTATTGCTTTCACTTGTAAAGTCACCATTTTTGAGATGCATGGTTTTCATTGGACAGCAATGATATACTCTGGTACTAATTTCTTATCCCACCCATTATCCCACCCAATTGCGTGCTCACTGGGTTGGTCTTTCTGTATCACAGTAAAAGTAATACAAATATACTGTACTACTGCATCTGTATAGTTGATTGGTGGAGTTTGCATGGTCAAGCACCACCTTTCCAGCATGAGAATCTACTGTGTAATCAATTACCAACTTTTGACTTATAATATCTACAACCCCCTTTACCCCCCTATTAAAGTGTCACCTTAACTGCTTACTGAATTTATACACTAATGCCCCACACAGATTAGAGCCTGACCTAGACTCTGAGGACAGAATTGGACCCTTGGTGCCTTTCTGATTCGCCACTGATTGCTGCAGTATGTCATCACAGTGGAATGGTCAGCGGGTAGTGTCGTCCCACCTGGGCACTGTCCCGCAGCAGGGCCGCCCCAAGGACAGGACTTTGTTGGTGCGAGGCCTGCGTGACAGGGCCTGCCTCTGGGCCCATAGCACTCCAGGCTCTGCAGCATAATTGGCTTATCAGGAATATGTCTTTTGAGCGAGTGAGCGATTGTGCGATCCACACCGCTTCTCCTGAATGAGGACGGGGGGCTAATGAATATGAGAGGGACAATGGCGAAGTGGCAAGGAACAGAGAGGGACGGGGAATCAGGGAGATTAGGCTGCATGCCAGAGCTCTCTCTTCTAAGCACAGTCGGCTAGGCGGACTGGACCAGAACATTACGTCCTTTTCAGAGTCCCATAGGCCTTGGCAAGTGAATGTGTGATGTAATGCACAAGGTCTTGCCATAATAACCCACTGGCTACTGTATGAGCTGCTTATTACACAGCACTGAAAAAGTTATCTGTTATACTGATTGGATTTAAGGTGATTTCTCGCATGAATAAATTATATCCTGCAAAGTTTGGTCTTTTAATTGACAGACTTTTTGTTCAACTAATGTCTCATATTCATGAGAATCAAAGAAAATCAATGCCTTAGAGGTTCCAGTCTTTTAGCGTCCATCGCATACACGGTTACAGTAGGTAATCTGGCTGATATGTCGTTCCACAGCTATGAGTTACAGCTGCCCTTTCTCCATCATTATGAATTCCATCCATTAGAGACTATCTCACCCGGTCTAGCGGGCCAGACCATGGGCTCCAGTGGCCGGAGAAGGAGCAAAAAGAAGCCAGAGACCCTTAATAAGCTGTACCGGAGCTTTCCAAAAAGGAGAAAAGCTTGCATCTGCCTCCACCTTACATGGGAGGTAATTGGCAAGGCCTTCTCTTCCTCTCCTCACCTCGCTTCTTCTGGGCACAGTGCAATCACCATTAAATTTCCTCCGTCTCGCTCATTCTCTCTTTTTTAGTTCCCCTTCCTGTCGCCAGCATTGCAGATTGCTGCTGCTGCTGTATAATTGCTGATTCCAGAGCCTGGTCAAATTTGAAGATGGCCTGAAGGAGTGGGGTGGAAAGAAAAAGCAAGCATAGTCTTGTCCATCTACATTCCAGGGGACAGTGCCTGTTTTAGCCCTCTCAATTGTCCCTGTCTGCACTCAACTTGTGGCCTGTGTCTGCACTAGCCACTATTTGTGTGGAGGCCTTTTTATAAACTAGCAGGCCTGTATCCCTCACAAACAATGGAGGCGTTTTTGCACGGGTAATAAACTGATAAGGCCTATTTCGACCACATAACAGCCCTAAACATTGGCTACTTGTTACTGCCACCTTCCCTCCGTCATTCTGCACTTGTTGGCAAATTCAGAGGTCAAATATTTCAAGCCATTTATCAATTATAGCCTTTAGTGCTACTTTGGAGAACAGTGAAGGCCTATATTTGGACCTCGTCTGTTTGAGAGGATTGTGTGTGCTCATTATGTTTAGCAACCTGCTCTAAAAAGCATTCTCACATAAAGTTAGAGCAAAATAAGCATCTTGATTTACCCACCTACTGGCTAGGCCTCCAAATATCTCAGGATGCTACCAAGCTGGGAAGGTGAAGGCTAGAAGGCTAGCTGCCTCTGAGATTTGTGAAAACTGCTGCTAATGTAACATAATTACACAGCTAAACATGCTAGGAGGAGAACGCTAACTATTCTTATGTTATGTCAACTACACTACATGTCCAAATGTTTTTGGACAACCCACCTAACAAATGCATTTAGCTACTTTAAGTTGTAGCCATTGCAGACACAGATGTGCAAATGCACACAAACACACACACACACACACACACACACACACACACACATTCAAAAACAGATGCTTTGGGAAATAAAACACTTAATCAATTGGAATATTTTTTTACCCAAAGACAAAAAGTATTATTTAAGTATTTATCAAAAGTATTCATTTAGACCTAAAAACTATTTTTTAATTTTAAAAAATGGGAAAAATCATTTTTACTACTACAACCAAATATAGATTTTACTTTTGAATAAACTAATTTAAACACTTGATTTGAAATGAACTTAAATTTCTATAATATCTTAATACTTAGAAAATAAGGTTAAAACAACTCTGGATGTCCAAGAATTTTAATTTAACATTTAGAAATCATTCAATGCCTTAACTGATAACATATTCATTCTTTTATTAATTACTATTAATATGCCAAAACACTGACAGTATAATTCTTTATTAATACAAGAGTAAAGGCCAAAACATTTAACCAGTAAAGCCACACTCAGCAACACAGAGAGCAGTAATTTGCTCTTAAAGCATTTCACACTGAGACCAAACCATAAACCATCACATACAAGCCTGCTGATTGTCTAGGAGAAGGTACTCGGGGGGAAAGAGTACACGCTGACGGTGACTGAGAGTGCAGGACACTCCCAATATGCAAATAGATGATACCAGGAGCCAACTGGAAAAGTGAGTTTTTGGGTTTTTTTTTTTTTTACACAACAAAATACTGAAGCAGCAGAGCTGACTGAGCTGACTGATGTACTGGACTAGAGAAACATTAATATGAGAGAAATGAGGAAATCCAGCATTAGTGCAGCGCATATTTTTGTGTATTTCAGCTACTTTTAATATTGAAATGTCCAAACACTGTCAGAACATTTGCTCATGGCTACTGATTCATCTCAATTATTACAAGTGGATTCAACTCAAAGATCCCTGTTGAATCTGTCTACAACACACAGAGTGAGGTAATTTCAGACATCAAAAACTGGAAGAGGAGTGATCTGATGTGACATCATGAGGTCATGTGACATTAAAAACTTTTGGCTTAAAGTCAAAACATTATTTCAGTAAAATTATAGCTTTAAGTTTCTTAAAGGGGAAAGTTATTTACTTTTGGACAAAGTGGAAGTGGAACTGTGTTTTATGGAATGATGGATGGTGCTTCATTTAGCACTTTTGGAATGAGTTGGGGATGATTTGAGGATGAGGTGGGTGGTGATTATCCAACATCCTGACCTCACTAAGGCTGCTGGGAGTGAATGCAATCAAATCCTCACAGCAATGCTCCCAAATCTAGTAGAATGCTTTCCCTGGACAGTACAGACAGTTACTCCATCAAATTGGTTGTGAGTTGAAGACTTTTGTCTCAGACAGGTGCTTAGGTGGAATAATCTTGTTGAATTCACCATGCAAAACTTTAGATTTGATTTTTTTATTATTATACGAAACCAGCATAGAAGCAGGTAAATGTATAAAATTCACTGTGTCGTTATATCCGGCTCTGAACAGAGCTCTTGCCAGTTTTCAACCTCCCTCGAAAGCTTTGCTTGCCTTCAGCACAGTCAACAGGAGGGCAGGGTGTGTTTGTGCAGTACAAGCTCTCCCATTGGCTCCTGGCACCATCTGTTTAACATACTGGAGTGTCCCACTGATACTCACCATCAATGTGTTGTTGTTTCCCCAGAGCTACCTTCCCTTAGGTTTACCTGTGTTAGCACGCTGTCTGGCCTTAGTGGTGTAAACTAGAAGGGCAGGTTATTGTGGGGAATGTTTTTTCTGTCATCTTGCTTAATTCAGTTATTTATTTGTATAACAATAAAAACTATATAACAGCTTCAATTTGAAGTTTTAAGTTAAATTAGTTCATCTGGGATTTGACTTAACATCAGTTACATTTACTTTTACGTTTATGGCATTTAGTAGACGCTCTTATCCAGAGCGACTTACAAAGTGCTTTGCTATTTACCCAAGAAAACATTAGTTAGTTAGAATAGACTAATAGTTCAGAGATACCTTTAAACTTAGACATTACTAAACACAAGTCAATAAGGAGACCATAGTACTCTATTTGTCCAAGTATTCTCTGAAGAGGTGGGTCTTCAGTCTGCGTTTGAAGACAGCGAGCGACTCGGCCGTTTGGGCACCCAGGGGAAGCTCGTTCCACCACTTTGGTGCAGGACAGAAAAAAGTCTGGACGCTTGTCTTCAAAAAACAAAAAACAAAAACAAACTACACTGATGTTGGATTTAATCATTTCTCCCATTTTGTCCTCCTTGGCTTCTGGCACTATCTATTTGCATACTGGGTGTGGCTTTCCCCTTCAGTCACCGTCAGTGTGAAGACATTACCCCAGGCTGCCTTCACCCATGTGCTGACTTGTGCCCTTTGTAGGGTTAGTGTAGTGTAGTGTAAGTAAGGATGCTTGATGCAAAGTTATGCTTATGTTTAATGGACATGGAAATGTGATCATGGTCTATAGAATGCTTTGTTTGCCTGTGAGGCATAATCCCTTTATACAAATTTCAATTATTAATAGCAAGTGATTAAATTAATAGCAAATTTAGACATTGTCAGTATGTTCATAAGCCAACTGTTATTTTAAGTATTATACCAATAATGACATTTTTTACAGAAACAATACTATGTTATTTAGACAGTAAGTTTCTACCTTATTAGGTGTATTCTAATGTATGTTATTTCACTAATTATCTGTAATTAAACTTGCAGCGACTTATATAAAGGTGCATGTCCATACTGATAATGTCCTTTTTTACTTTGTCATTTTTGCTGTATGCATATAGTCATATTCAACAACACAGAAACTGGCAGTTTGCTCTTACAACCTTCAACTCTATGGCCCGGCAGTCAGCTATATCTGAAAATGTAAGTGTATTCCTATGAGAGAGTAACCAACAACACACTGATGATGAACGGTCATTTGTTTCATTTGCTTCTCTCAAAAGCCTCACTTATACCATTAATGCTTAGAAAAACCATCTGTGAGTGTTGATGAAAACCACCCTAAAGTTTTACAATTGAAGCACAGTTGCTTCCAGCAGCTGTTACATTTAATCACCTAAATCTGCTCACTTACATCCATCAACATCAAAGACCAAGCAAGCATACAACAACACAGCACACATATGAGCACACATGGCGTGGTAGCCCAGGAGAAAAGACAACACAATGACGGTTAGTGAGGATGGGGCAGGGGGAGAGACACACCCAGCGTGCAAATAAGTGGTGCCAGAAGCCAATGGAAATAGGGACTGTGGGAGGAGCCTAAGTTAATCGAACTCATCACCAAGACCTACTCCTGCTTTATTTGAACAGTGTCAGTGTTAAGAAGCAACACAACTCTAGAGAAGAAAAAACTGGTGCTTTAGCAATGTAGAAGACCTTATCCTGTTGCGTCCTTCATCCCATGACAATATCTACATATTGCATCACAACACTGTGTAATTGCTACTAATGATTGCTATGCTCTTGCTATGATAAGGGATTGCATTGCTGTTGCTCGGGCATCAGCACTGGATGACATATCAGAGGTCTGTAGCACAGGCCCTCACTGCATGTGTGACCAGTGTGTGTATAGTTGCCACAAAAGCTATGCCAGAACTAAAGAGAGAGAGAGAGAGAGAGAGAGAGAGAGAGAGAGAGAGAGTGTCTGTGTGGGTTAGCACAGTCTCTCAGGATGTGTTATAGTCTGATGAGCTCTTCTTTCCCCACGGGTCTCATTAAAAGGCTTCCGTCAGGAACAGCACTGTGTGACGCTGCACACTTCCACTTTCACCAGCCTTTCAGCTCACAGCTCCTTTCCTCCCACCCAGGCCCCGGCCAAAAAAACAGAAACACTCCTGTCCTCTCGCTTATTCTCTCTGCCTCGCTGTCTGTCAGGCGCTCGCAGCACTTTGTTGCAAGCCTTTCAAGTAGAAGCACCTATTTATTTGCTCTTTTCACTGCTAATTCTTTTGCTTTTTGTCCCTCATGGGCTCCCCTCTCGCTGTGAACAGAGCGGCGCTGGCTGTCTCTCTGTTTCCGAGCCCACGATCACTGAGCCGGGAGAATGAACAGGCTTAGAGATGGAGGACTGGGTCTCTGCGGGCCGCAGTCTGCTCACACAGACACACACACACACATGCACGCTCACACACACACATAGAGACCCACACACACACAAACACACACAGCAGAAATCAGTGCACGTGGGCTGTAAGGCGAGCATGCTCTCAAAATTGACTCCAAAATACTTTCCAGAGGCTTCTAGTTCTGTAGCGTCTAATGTAGCTTTAGGTCTATCAGCAGATCTTTGCTGATGTTTAGGTTGGAGGACTGTGAAGGCCATGGAAAACCTTCAGTCTGCCCCTCCTGAGGTAGTCCGTTATTAATTTTAAGGTGTGTTTAGGATTATTATCCTGCTGGAAAAGCCATCATATTACATCGACATGCTGTTTGCTTCCAGAATTTGCTGCTATTTAATTTAATCCATTCTTCCACCAACCAGTGAAGTGTTCCTTGTTTCACTGGCTGCAATGCAAGCCCAAAGCAACAACAGTTGAGCAGGTGTTCTTTTCATTAAATTCTCCTCCAAACAGACCTTTGGTCATTGTGCAATCAGGCTTGTTTAGATATTTCTTTGAAAACATCTGACATTGAATTTTTTTGATGACTTTTCCATAAGGCTCATATAACAGTGCACCATCTCACCAGAGTCTGCTAAACCTTCCTGAAGGTCTTTTGCAGGGGGTTAGATTCTTGCCTTCCTATTTGCAATCCTATGAGCTGTTATCTCTGAAGGTTTTCCTGGTCTTCCAGACCTCAGCTTGACCTCTGCAGTAACTGTTGGCTGAAATTTCTTAATTACGTTACAAACTGAGAACATGGCTACCTGAAAGCTACTCGATATTTTCTTATAGCCTTCTCCTACTTTGTGAGCATCAAGTATTTGAATGTTAAGAGAGCTGTAAACATGGCAACTATGTTAAGTTTTCCTGATTTGGGATTTGAGCCACTGAGACAGGGAGATCTGAATTTAATTTCAATTCATTTGCATGGAGGAATCCAGTAACATTACAAGAGATCAACTAATCAACAAAATATAAACATACACACATTCATAACAACCCCTGGTGAGCAAGCCAGAGGCGCCAGCAGCAAGGGAATACTCTTCCAGAACTGGCTGGAGGAACCAAGACTCCCAAGGGGGGCCCATCCTCCTCTGCCCAAAACTACTTATAAATACACCCAAATACAGAACAATTACTTTGCAAGAACAGGAGAAAACTCACAGGCCAGCAGATTTCACCCTGATATCAAGCCAACAGGACTCTCTGAGTTGCCTGAATAGACCAACGCAACGGGGCTTCCCAGTCATGCACACCAAGGGTTTTGAACAGCACTAGCTCCTGGCATCATCTATTTGCATATTGGGCGTGTCCCGACCCCTTTGACTCACCATCAGTGTGTAGCTGTTCCCCCTAGATTATCCTGTCTTTGGTTTGCAGATGTTTTTTATGTAGTGGTTGATTGACTGGTTTTAGTAAGAGTGAGTTGCTGGTTTCTGTGCTGTTATGCTGGCTGCATTAAAATTCTGATTTGGGCCTATAAAACCAAGACTGGACCAGCTTCTCAATGCTTGATGATAATAGTCATAAGCTAATCTTCATCTGGAGCCCTTTGAGCTTCAAGTTCAGCTCAAATGACTGCTGATGCAACAGCTTTTGATGCCTCACACTGTGTATGTTAGCCTTCAGTCTCTGAATATAAAAAGTGTTGGATTTTCCAAATGGTTTCATTGGTTCTTTTACAATGCCATCTCAATATTAAAGGAACGGTTTGGCATCCTTTGCTTCTTCAGTTCACTGTATCTGCAAGATACTATTGATGCAGTTGATACAGGTACAGTTACCCACTGCATCAAGACATGGCACCATAGTGTTGCAGACTACCATTGCTCAAAGTGGGGAAAAAGGGCCCAAATCCACACTAAGAACTTATTCAGGGCTCATTTGAAAAGAAGCTTTTCACCACTTTCTAACTTCTAATTTCTAATTTCACTTTTCCACAGCCATTTTTGCAAAATGGCAGGTTTAATACTTTATTACTTTTGAGTATTTCCCTTGAATACAAACACTCGAGAAGTAAAGAACAGCCTTTTCTGGAGTCATGGAAGTTCACCGTGTAGAAACACTTGCAAACAAGGAAAGCTCTTATAATAGAAGGCCTTTAGCCATTAGGGAATAGAGAATAAGTCAAAACAGTCATGTGACAAAATTAACCAATCACCACACCAGCAACCGAGTCCACTAAAAACAAACCCAGACCCAGACCAAAAGCAGGCCAGAGATCAGCTCTAGACTGCTACCAAGCTCTTTCACATTTGAACAAATGTACTAATCTCACAAAGCAAGTGGAGCTGGGTCCAGAAAAAAACACCACACCACACTTTTAATGAACTCCACTCACACATTATGCCTCAATTGGAGCCCAAACATTAACTACCAGGCTCAAAAGACCTAAGAGAAGGTAGCTCTGGGAATTCAACAAGACATTGACAGTGAGTGTCAGTGACTGGAGGACACGCCCTTTATGCAAATAAATAAATAAATACATACATACATACATACACACATGGGAAATGTATATGTTTGCTGCAGAACTTTGTGTTGTCACTTTATTAAAAGTGTACTATAGTAATAAAAAAAGCTTTATGTAAATGTATGTAAATGTATTGTTCTCCACTGAATTTCTATGAAGATATTTGACTTTAATTTTATCAGGCTTTGTTTGGCAGACACTGCTGTCAATCATTTGACCACTTTGTGTGCAAATAAATATAAAACTAATGAAATTTACCCTAAAATTACAAAGAAAAAACTAAGTTCTTTATAGTATTAACTGCATATTTAATTACAGATCATTATTGTCATTTAAGAAAAGATATAGATAGATAGATAAGATAAGATATAGTAATTTAAGAAAGCAGAAAAATACTGTATAAATGTTTTTTTTCTGTAAAAAATGTATTTAAAAAATGTTCCTGTCTGCTACATGAATGCTTCTTCCTTCTCAGGTTGTGCAGCCAACAACTCATCCAACTTTTAATCACTGTAGCTTAATGGCTAAGAATGGGAACTAGTGTCAAAGAGTATGACACGTCACTGGAAAAACCCCAGGCTATTTTCTGTAACTGAAATGACAGAGAAAAGCACATAATTATAAACCTCTAGTCAAATCTAGAGCTAAGAAATAAATGTAATATTTGGCATAAGTTTATAATAGTTCAAATAAAGGAAGTCTGTTGTAAATAAAACTGGATACATCCCACATCTTACTTATCTTACTGTTCTGTGATCATTCTCCAGTTAATTGAGTTGAATCAACCTATAATAATTGAGTTCATTTGGTTGTCATTGGCAAATGGACAGTGACTGACCCCTGCAAGCTTAAAAACAGCACACACACTAAAACAGAAACAGCGCTGATGCTGGATTTACTCATTTCTCCCATGTTGATGTTTCTCAACAAGTCCAGTAACTGAGTCAGCTGTGCTGCTTCAGTAATATACGGTGGGTCTGAGAGTGGACTACAACCAATTGGAGCAAAACTCGCACCTTTTCCATTGGCTCCTGGCACCATCTATTTGCATACTGGGCGTGTCCTTCCCCCTTAACTCACCATCAGCGTGTAAGCCTTCTCACCATGCCACCTTACCGTATGTTGGGACTTGTTAATGCTTCTCTGTTGTAGTAGTTGTTGACTTTGCTATCAGCTTTCAGGGATGTGGTGTTTGTAGCTATGTTGGAAAAGATCTGTCAGGTGTCTTCATATCTGAACCTTGTATTTATTGGTATAGTAGTCTATCTGTCTGTATGATAATATTTATTAGTATAAGATTACACAGCTCATTAATTTTGTTATCTCTTTTCTAAGCTTCCAACAAGAATTAAAACCAGGGCTGGACACTGCATTGACTGTCTTATTGTTAGTAGATTTCTAACCCACTAAGTTTATAATAGTAATGCAGTTGTTATATTTAAATGTCTTTTAATTATAATAAAAGATGTTTTTAATGTAACATATGTTTTTAAATATATATAGAGAGTATTTGTCTTTAAAGTCTACCTAAGTTTACTTAAATTAGCTCCATTTTAGTTGAGTACACTTAACACAATTAAAATAAGCATAAAAATAGTTGTCCCACTTTAGCTCTCTGTAAGTGCACTGATCATTGGTGTGCCTACACGTACACTTCAGTGCACTGTAGCTTAATAAAGTTTAGCGTACTGGAGTCTGCATCCTTTTTTTACTAGGGAAGGCTTATAAATAAACTGAAAGCTTAGGTGAATTAGTGTGGACCACAGCTTCCCACAGGCTTCCCCCCTCCCTGCTTAGGACTTGTTTGTCATCAATCCAGTGTAAATGCTGTACGGTAGGCCGCAAACCCCACTATACTGCACTACTATGCTAACCTGGTTGAACTGTGAATCATTCGGATGCTGAAATGGTTCTTTGGTGGTCAATCCTTTTGTAGGTTCTATACAGTACCGATGGCCTTCCACTACTGTTAGGAGTCAGGGAACCTTTTTCTTTCCAAACACATTGGAACGCTTTTTGCTAAGAGTGTAGACAGAAAGCGAGGGAGATGAACTGTACGTCTGCACTCCTCTGCTCTAATCCTGTTAGGACTACATGCTGGCTTGGCGTGTGAGGTCACTCAGCACTGCCCTCTGCATTCCCTCTAACTGCTGACCCCAAAATATGGGTTATGCAGACTGTGACACCACTAGCTGAATGTGAGTGAGGTCTACACTCACACGTTTCTTTTAGCCAGAGGAATTTAATGTATGTAAATACAATAAGCTCAAATGCTTCAGAAGTATCCAATCAGGTGAAAAGTATAGTGTAATATTCATATTCAGAAGGACGGCAGCATATTTTTAATCTCTTGTGGGTCTAGAACAAAAATCTATACAGTCATTCTAGGCCTATATTACATACATATATATGTAATTACATTAAATTACACTTATTTAAAGCAGAACTATGTGAGTTTTTTTTTCTCTTGGGCTCCCCCTACAGTTCTGGAGTGTAATTGACCTTTATACCACTAATGTAACTCATGATTTTCTATGTTGCAGATTCATTGGAGACATCAAATCTGTGAAAGAACATAGCATAATGTTGAACTTCCAGGCTATGTTGTAAAATCAACAGCAACCAAATAAACTATTCAAAAAGTTAGAGATTTTGTTCTGAATTTTTACAATTAATCCCCCTCAAAAAAGAATCAGTTGCTCTTACAGCCCACAGCACTAAGACCAGAAAACGCCACATACACATAAAGCACGATGGCTCGCCCAAGAGAAGGCAGCCCTGGGGAAGCAACAACACATTGACGGTAAGTTTTGGTGACTGGAGGACACGCCCTGTATGCAAAAAGATGGTGCCAGGAGCCAATGGGAAAGCTGTATATTTGCTGTGGTTCTTTGAATTTGTTTCAAAGGTGTTTAATAAGAATTTCTGTAACTGTATTGTTAAAATGAGGATATTTGACTTTAAGTGTGCGATTTTGCAATTGTTGGCAGTCATGTTTACAGTGCACACAGAAATCTCTAAAACTAATAAAACTGACTCTAAAACTACAGAAAAAATACAAATTGTTATTATGGACTATAAGTAAAAATTTAATTCCATTATTGTAATTATTGTACTTTTACATAATTTAACTGTTAATTAAAAAATAATAATTTTACCAATAATTTTCTGTGAAGAAATAATAAATAAATTAAATTATAATAAAATTTGTGATTATTGGTAAAGTTTGTGTCAGCAATGGGTGCAGCTAAAGTATTCATTAATAGGGGGTTCCACAAATATATATATAATGATGCCTCATTTACATGCATTACCATCGCCATGGACAGCGAGCTCAGTCAAGGGCCCGGAAGCGCTCAGGGACTGTTGACAGTCTCTCCCAGACAGGCAGAGAGGGGGTGTGTTTGTGTGTGTCTGGCCAGCGCCCCTCTTGAGCTTGTCTTATGGCTGGAGAAGAGGAGGAGAAAGCGCTGAGAGCGGCAAATAGGGACAAGACAAGGCTTTCGGTGTCATCTATGATTGGTCAAGGGTGAGCGGCGCCTCACCTTCGGCTGAACCCCGTCCCCTATGCTGATTGGACGAGGTGGAGCGGAGCCTCACTTGTGGCTGAACCCTGCATTCGGCGAGACTGGCCGGAGTGTCCAGCCAGCCGCTCTTGAGCCAGCACTCTGGGGCTGGAGATCGTGGAGAGCTCCTTCATCAGCACATCACTGTGATAGCACTCCACACAAGTGCACCCCCCCCCCTCCTCCCTCCCCCCAGAGCTGGCCCACAGTCAATGAGCCAATTCACATCTCCCTCCCTATTATTAAGCAATAGGACGTCTGAGTGTGAATAGTGGGATTTTGAGACCATGCCCTTTGTGAACTTTTAGCCACTGGTCAAACGGCATTCAAAAATGTAACCCTCAGTCGTGGACATCGTAAAGGTTCTCAGAGACTCTTAAAAATGAAGGTGCTTCTTTAAGTGATGCCACAGAAAAACTATGAGAACCACTTTTGGTTCCATAAAGAACCATGTTTATAGGATGTGTGAAAGTGAAGAACCTTTTAAAGGTCTAAAGAAGATGCTAGAGCTCTAGACCAGTCACACTCTCAAGATTCTTTGTGGAACCAAAATTGGTTCTTTCACCAATCTTTCTTTGTAGGATGTGTGGGTGTGAAGAACCTTTATATTTGTAGAAGAAGGAGTGTGAGGAATCTTCTAAAGGTCTAAAGAAGATGTTAAGGTTCTTTACTAATTTAAAGGTTCTTCACACATCTGTATTACAAACATGGTAAGGTGGTTCTTCTCTGGCATCGCCGTAAATACAGGTGAATCAACTTTGGGTTCCATAAAGAACCATGTTTGTAAGATGTGTGGGTGTGAATCACCTTTCAAAGGCCTAGATTAAAGAGCCTTCTCTTGATGTTAAGGTTCTTAGCCAATTTAAAGGTTCTTCACACTCACATATCTCTACTAAAAATATGGTTCTTTGAGATATGCCATAAAAGAACCGCTTTTGGTTCCATAAAGAACCATGTCTATAAATCTATGCTGTGCTATTCACACTACTGCTCCTGTCCATCAGTGGCACTGTTTTGCCAAATACACACAACCTGTCTGTCATGTACTTGAAGAAGAATTGAGAAGGCTAGAATTTGGTGTAGTTGGTTAGGTTTAGGTCTAGGTTGAGGTTAAGTTTAGGCGTAGGTTGAGGTTAGAATTAGATTTAGGTGTAGAAGGTTAAGTTTAGGTTTAGATGTAGTACGTTAAGTTTAGGTTTAGATGTAGTACGTTAAGTTTAGGTTAGGTTAAGGTTAGAATTAGGTTTAGGTGTAGTAGGTTAGGTTTAGGTTTAGGTGTAGTGGGTTAGGTTTAGGTTTAGGTGTAGTAGGTTAAGTTTAGGTTTAGGTGTAGTAGGTTAGGTTTAGGTTTAGGTGTAGTAGGTTAGGTTTAGGTTGAGGTGTAGTAGGTTAAGTTTAGGTTGAGGTGTAGTAGGTTAGGTTTAGGTTTAGGTGTAGTAGGTTAGGTTTAGGTTGAGGTGTAGTAGGTTAAGTTTAGGTTTAGGTGTAGTAGGTTAGGTTTAGGTTTAGGTGTAGTAGGTTAGGTTTAGGTTGAGGTGTAGTAGGTTAGGTTTAGGTTTAGGTGTAGTAGGTTAAGTTTAGGTTGAGGTGTAGTAGGTTAAGTTTACGTTTAGGTTAAGGGTAGAATTAGGTTGCAGTGTAGTATGTTTAAGTTTAGGTTTAGGTTTAAGTTCAGGTAATAAAATAAAACTGGTCATGGTAGGTTAGGGTTTAGGTTAGGTCCTTGTTTTGATCACTGTCATTGTGATGCGGTTTATAAAGACTGCAGTTTATTACACTGCCTCGTCATTTTTCATGACGCCTTCTTAAAATGATCAGCTTCCCACACATTCTTCACCGCTGCCCACAAACCTCCTACACTGGTTGGATTTTTCGCTTCCACTTTACATTAAGTGTCTCTATTAACTGTGTAGTTACACAAGAATTAAATCATAATCAGACATTCAGATCTACACAAATGCTCCAAAATTACAAAAGAAAATCTTGATACATGAACTGAAAGTTATGAATGTTTTTTCTTCTCCTTCCCACTTACTGCTTCAGAGATATGGGGTTCCTTCACACAGCAGTATTAGCTTTACAGGAGAAGAAAAAAACTTAATTATTCTATCTGTCTGTCTATCTGTCTGTCTATCTGTCTGTCTATCTGCCTGTCTGTCTGTCTGTCTATCTGCCTGTCTGTCTGTCTATCTGTCTGTCTGCCTGTCTGTTTATCTGTCTGTCTGTCTGCCTGTCTGTCTATCTGTCTTTCTGCCTGTCTATCTATCTGTTTGTCTGTCAATCTGTCTGTCTGTCTGCCTGTCTGTCTATCTGTCTGTCTGCCTGTCTATCTATCTGTTTGTCTGTTTGTCTATCTGTCTGTCTATCTGTCTGTCTGTCTATCTGTCTGTCTATCTGTTTGTCTGCCTGTCTGTCTATCTGTCTTTCTGCCTGTCTATCTATCTGTTTGTCTGTTTGTCTATCTGCCTGTCTATCTGTCTGTCTGCCTGTCTGTCAATATTTCTTTCTGTATGTCTATTTATTTGTCTGTCTTTCTGTCTGTCTGTCTGTCAATTTATCTGTCTGTCTGTCTATCTGTCTATCTATCTGTCTGCCTACCGGTCTGTCTGTCTGCCTGTCTGTCTATCTTTCTGTCTGTATGTCTATTTATATGTCTGTCTATCTTTCTGTCTGTATGTCTGTCTGTCTATTTATGTCTGTCTGCCTGTCTGTCTGTCTGTCTGTCTGTCTATTTATCTGTCTGTCAGTCTATCTGCCTGTCTGCCTGTCTTGTCTATCCTTCTGTCTGTATGTCTGTCTGTCTGCCTGACTGTCTATCCTTCTGTTTGTCTGCCTGTCTGTATATCTGTCTGTCTGTCTGTCTATCTATCTATCTATCTGCCTGTCTGTATGTCTGTCTATCTGTCTGTCTGTCTGTCTGTCTATTTAGGTGCTGTACATCAGCCCACCACCAGAGGTCATTGTTTTCAGTGTGTTTACTGTACCTCAGGTATTAAAGATCAAAGAGTGTTACTGTCCTATGTACAGTAAACAGGCAGTTACACTGTTCAATAAAGTGATTACTGTTAATCCTTCACACAAACTGTAGGACATAAGTAAAAACTACACAACAATAAAACTCTACACATAAATGAGACATAAATAACTAAACAAGTGTTACTGGTAAACATTGCTGTTGTATTACATAGGTGCTGTATATGACTCTCTGCAAACAGTGACAGAGTTGTACACTATAGACCAATAGATCCAAACACCTGCACTCATCAGCAAACCCTTAGAGATCTGAATCAGGATGGTGTAAGGGCCATCAAAGTCATATAAAGACCAATCTGTAGCACAATCTGTCCCCATAATGTTGTTCTGTGTGTGTGTGTGTGTATGTGTGTGTGTGTGTATGTGTGTAAGAGAGATATTTTGGTAAGAAAGGGAGGGTTTAAGGAAATTGTGCAATAATGCACTCAGTGAGGAACACGGCACCTCCTCCACCCACACCAAAAACAGCTGTCACACTTCTCCTCCAGTTCACACGGTTCACCCTCCACCTCTACACACAGCCCATCTGGCTCTGCGCACCACACACTGTTTGTTGCTGTATAGACACTTTGGACCAGTGCATCGGTGGGGGGAAATGGGCAGCGAAGGGGGGCCACAGTACTAGAGTTGGACCCATCAAATGATACAATGGAGTAAACTGGGGGAAGTGGTGATGAATATGACCTTATAAAATATAAATATGTTCAAAAATCTATAAAAATTCAGATTTTTACTTGGAATATTGCCAAATCTGCCCCGAAACACACAGCAAGGGTGTGAACCGGATATAGGCATGTGGTTTGACTATTGCGATGGTAGTTCAGAGCATAGACTGTTTGAGAGCTTTAGTGGCCTACATTCAGATATACACTTTTTAAAGAAGGTACTTAAAAGGGTTCTTTGAACTGTGCCATAGAAGAACCACTTTTGGTTCTATGAAGAACTTCTATTTGTAATAGAGATGATTGTGATGTGAGTGTAAATAGTCTGGTAAAGGTCTAAAGTGGGTTTAAGGAGAAATTTCTTCTTAAGAAGGATTAATAAGCAAGGCCCATGTCTCTCTGGAACCAAAAGTGGTTCCTCTATGGTACTGTTCAAAGAACCATTTGAAGCATCTTTATATTTTAAGAGTGTAGGGATAAGCGCATTGCTTTAAACAACTATTGTGTTTTTGTCAGGGTCTCTGAGGGTCTAGAATGATTTCACTGCCTCACTTTCGGACCCTCTTGCTTCCCCACATCCCGATTCCCCTCCTTTTTTCCATTTTTACAATACCAGCATGTCTCTGCGCTTTAAAGTCAACCTCCATCCATCACATGTCTGTGGTTTTCCAGAGCCACATCAAGCTGATCAAAATGCCAAGAAAGAATCAGCGCTCTTTAACACAGCTTCTGCTTACATAATGTTCACATTTAAGCCACAGCTTAAATAACTGTGTTTTTGAGAGATGTGCCATGTACTTCAGCCAGTTCAGAGCCTCAGTTCTGCAGAACCCATTCCATCTGTTCTAGTCAGCGGTTTATCCTCCAATATCTGCTCCATAAACACGCTGGTTGTTGTTTTGCAAAGTCATGCCCCACGTGTCTCTGTGACAGTCATCGGTGTAGCCGCTCTAAATGCCACACTTGCCTGTGTTTGCACACCTCCGTGTGCACTGAGTGCAAAAGAGCCCACATCCTCTCCAAAACAGCCCCCCGTGTATGTGCAAAAAATCCCATGATTAGCACGATGCGCGATGGGTTTCCTGAACATATCAAACAAAATATCTGATGACCCTCAGAAAGAGGAAGTCTTTTATTGGAATCTTCTCTTGCTGTGTCATTCTGCGGTTCCTCGCACACAACAACAAAACTAAAATCTCAGTACCAGCACGACTCACTGTGGGTGGGCGCGGTAGCTGGGAGAGCTGCTATGATTTATGTAGGGTGAAACCTAATCAGCAGATCAATACAGGAGGACCTTTCTTACATCCATCAACTTAAAAGTGTGGCCAGTGTTGGACATCAGACCAATTATTATTATTGCATTATATAAGACGAAGACGAAGAAGAGGAAGAGCAACCGCAACAATAACAGCAACAACAGCAATAGCAACAATAGCAACCTAACAACAGTATCGGCTAGCCTGGTATATAGCCTGGATATATCATTTTGTGTGTGTCAGGAACACTGATCAGCCACAACATTAGTACCACAGACAGGTGAAGTTCTAGACACTGATTGTCTTCATCTACAGTGGCGTCTGTCAAAGGGTGGGATTCAGTTCTTGAAGGTCATAAAGGTGTTAAAAGCAGGAGACAGGGACAGTCATAAAAATTTGAACCTGTGAGGTTCTAGACGACTGAGGCAGAACATCTTCACCAAAACATCAAGTGGGTCTTGTGGGGTTTTTCTGGTATGCAGCGGTCAGTACCTGACAGTTTAGAGCAGTTGTGGCAGCAAAAGGGGACCTTCTCAATATTAGACATTATTGGTGCTAATGTTTTGGTTGAGATATATATATATATATATAAACCACAGCAAAAGTTATAGCAAATCAAATATCATATTATTATTATTATTATTATTATTATTATTATTATTATTACAGACAACACAATTAACCACAGGTAAGTTATGTGGGTGTTAACAACATTATTAGTGCTAATGTTTGGCTGATAGGTGTAAATATACATATATATATACATGTTAACACCTTACCTGTGGTTAATTGTGTTGTCTATAATAATAATAATATTAATAATAATACATTTTTGGCATCATCAGGGGACTAGACAGTTAGCAAGTTGGTCCCAATTTTTAAATAAATTAAATAAATAAAAATAAAGATTACAAAAATGATAAGAATATATATATATATATATGTATATATATATATGTATGTTTTAATGCATATATAGTATATATATAAAGAGTTATTAAAATACAGATTATTATTGTTTAAATTTGTTGCTATGCCTTTTAAAATTCCAGCAAATATGTCATATTTCCACTGAAATGTTTACGTATTGCAAAGTAGAACCAAACCTACTCAGATGTCGTAGATCATAGATTGACATTAAGCCAGAGACGTTCCTGATGAAGCAGATAAACTGTTCTGTTGTTAGGAGTGGGTGAAGGGCTGGCTTATAAGTGAGCTTGTTAAGATGTATTCAGCCCCTAATGGAGGGCATAATGTATTTAAACCAAATCTGACACCATACAGATCATCTGCGATGTTTTTGTCAGTCCTGTAGAGAAGATGAAGCACAATGCAGAATAGCTTCTTCTCATTCATTATGACTGAGCAACGTTCATGGATATGTTTATGACATGAATGGCCTTGATCTGTCTAATGTCATTAGCTGAGCAAGCCTAATATCACCTTTCATTCAAGAATCAGATTAGACACAACAAACAAATAACTTCTGCTTCACTAACCGAGTTACAAAGAGCTGTACGGTACTGTTCAGTAATCATCCTCTGAGATGTACCATACAATTAGTGCACTGGAATGGGAAATGTAATATTTGTACATAAGCTGACACCAAATCTTAATTTGATTGCATGGTAGTCGCATAGTAATGTGAAGTGAAGTGATGTCCAGTTCCTCAGCCTTTACATGGATAATCCATCCATTCACCCTTTACATAAGTTAAGTTAAATGGTAAGAAACTAATAGAGTCGTTCGTAGAGTCAAGAGGAACCTCAGCACATTTGTTAACAGTACTATTTTGGCTGATCTGAGGGAGGTAACTGTTCTTACCTGTGTGTGTGAGTGGTGATAGGCCTGAAGGATAGTGCTCGTCTCTGCTTGCTGCTAGATCCTGGTCCTCCTGATCTTAGCATTTGGCAGGAAGACGTCAGATATAAAGCTTTATCTGTTTCCTCTTTTCTCAGTCTCTGGAACTGAGTGCAAAGGGAAGTTTTTACGCCAACATCTCCTACACTGGGCGACCTAAATATCAGACTTAGAAATCGGCATGTGATAGTTCACTATTACATAAGAATGCACGTTACGTCATGGCTTTGTGATTTGAATTGGTGAGTAATTGCAGTGCTTATAAGGCTGGGGATTATAACATTAATGGTATAGACTACAGTCTTTCCATGAACAGTCTGGATATTCTCTGTTGACCTCGCTCATCAACCTCAAATCCTAAAATTCTGAGTGGTGAAGCAGTATGTGGGACAGGGTCCCTGAATTCCAAAAGAAACCACACAGCAAACAACAGCAACAATATATAAGAGCAGCATCTGTGAAGATATGATGCTCTGAGAGTGCACTGCTGGACTAGAGCACTCTTCAGGACACATCTTTAGATTGAGGACATGATTGGCTGGAGGAAGGCGTCCATTGTGATTCTCAAAAGCCTTCTTCTCCCGCGTTAATCTGCATAATGAAAATAATGATTTATTCCTTCAGTGCCATCAGGAGCAGACCAGCATTTGATTTTCCATTTAATGGTAGACGGGAGTGTTTATTCACGATGCTGTGTTATCATAGAAGTACAGAGTAGGCTGGGTGGCCACTTGGCTCTCACACATAATGAGGAATAGACAAAGAAACAAACAGACACCCTAAAAATCAAGCTCATCCTCACAGCCACACTCGGGAAGTGAGACTCAAAAGCACTTCATTAATCTCTTCACTCTGCAATCTAGTCTTGGAGAGGCTGTGCTGAGAGAGTGATCATAACTCAAGCCTTCTTATGGGGGAAGAGAGAGGAGAGGAAAACTGAAGAGATGAAAATGAAGAGAAGAAGAGAAGAGAAGAGAAGAGAAGAGAAGAGAAGAGAAGAGAAGAGTGAAAGCGAGGCGAGAAAGAGAAACAGAAAGAAAGAGAAGAAAGGAGAAGGGCAAAAGCAAAGAGAAAAGAGAAAGAAAAAAAGAAGAGAAGAAAGAAGAAAAGAGAACAGAAAATAGAAGAGAGGAGAAGGAAAAAGAAAATAAAGGAGAAGAGAAAATAAAAGAGGAGAAGAGACAAGATAATAAAACAAAGGAGAAGAGTAGAGATAATAAAAGAGAAGAGAAGAGAAGAGAAGAGAAGAAAGAAGAAGAGGAGAAGAGAAGAGAAGAGAAGAGAAGAGAAGAGAAGAAAGAAGAAGAAGAGAAGAGAAGAGAAGAGAAGAGAAGAGAAGAGAAGAGGAGAAGGTGAGTAAAGAGGAGAGGAGAAAAGAGGAGAGTACAGGAGAGGAGAGGAGAAGAGAAGATGGGTGAAGAGGAGAGGAGAGGAGAGGAGAGGATGAGTGAAGAGAAGAGGAGAGGAGAGGAGAAGATGAGAGGAGAGGAGAGGAGAGGAGAGGAGAAGATGAGTGAAGAGAAGAGAAGAGGAGAGGAGAGGAGAGGAGAGGAGAAGAGAAGATGGGTGAAGAGGAGAGGAGAGGAGAGGAAGAGTGAAGAGAAGAGGAGAGGAGAGGAGAAGATGAGAGGAGAGGAGAGGAGAGGAGAGGAGAAGATGAGTGAAGAGAAGAGGAGAGGAGAGGAGAAGATGAGAGGAGAGGAGAGGAGAGGAAAGGAGAAGAGAAGATGAGTGAAGAGAAGAGGAGAGGAGAATGTGAGTGAAGAGAAGAGGAGAGGAGAGGAGAAGATGAGAGGAGAGGAGAGGAGAGGAAAGGAGAAGAGAAGATGAGTGAAGAGAAGAGGAGAGGAGAATGTGAGTAAAAAGGAGAGGAGAGGAGTAGATGAGTGAAGAGAAGAGGAGAGGAGAGGAGAGGAGAGGAAAGGAGAGGAGAGGAAAAGATGAGTGAAGAGAAGAAAAGAGAATAAGAGAGGAGATGAAAGGAGAAGAGAAGAGAGAAGAAGAAAAGAGAAGAAGAGATGAGAAGAAGAGAAGAGAAGAGAAGATGGGTGAAGAGGAGAGGAGAGGAGAAGATGAATAAAGAGAAGGAGAGAGGAGAGGAGAGGAGAAGAGAAGAGAAGAGAAGAGAAGAGGAGAGGAGAAGGTGAGTAAAGAGGAGAGGAGAGAAGAGAAGAGAAGAGAAGAAAAGAGAAGAAGAGAGGAGATGAAAGGAGAAGAGAAGAGAGAAGAAGAAAAGAGAAGAAGAGATGAGAAGAAGAGAAGAGAGAAGAAGAGAAGAGAAGAGAGAAGAAGAGAAGAGTAGAGAAGAAAGGAGAAGAGGAGAGAAGAGAAGAAAAGAGAAGAAGAGAGGAGATGAAAGGAGAAGAGAAGAGAGAAGAAGAAAAGAGAAGAAGAGAGGAGAAGAGAAGAGAAGCGAAGAGAAGAGAAGAGAAGAGTAGAGAAGAAAGGAGAAGAGAAGAAAGGAGAAGAGGAGAGAAGAGAAGAGAAGAGAAGAAAAGAGAAGAAGAGAGGAGATGAAAGGAGAAGAGAAGAGAGAAGAAGAAAAGAGAAGAAGAGATGAGAAGAAGAGAAGAGAAGAGAAGATGGGTGAAGAGGAGAGGAGGGGAGAGGAGAAGATGAATAAAGAGAAGGAGAGAGGAGAGGAGAGGAGAAGAGAAGAGAAGAGAAGAGAAGAGAAGAGAAGAGAAGAGGAGAGGAGAAGGTGAGTAAAGAGGAGAGGAGAAAAGAGGAGAGGACAGGAGAGGAGAGGAGAAGGTGAGTAAAGAGGAGAGGCGAAAAGAGGAGAGGACAGGAGAGGAGAGGAGAAGGTGAGTAAAGAGGAGAGGAGAAAAGAGGAGAGGACAGGAGAGGAGAGGAGAAGAGAAGATGGGTGAAGAGGAGAGGAGAGGAAAGGAGAGGATGAGTGAAGAGAAGAGGAGAGGAGAGGAGAAGATGAGAGGAGAGGAGAGGAGAGGAGAGGAGAAGATGAGTGAAGAGAAGAGGAGAGGAGAAGATGAGAGGAGAGGAGAGGAGAGGAGAGGAAAGGAGAAGAGAAGATGAGTGAAGAGAAGAGGAAAGGAGAAGGTGAGTAAAGATGAGAGGGGAGGAGAGGAGTAGATGAGTGAAGAGAAGAGGAGAGGAGAGGAAAGGAGAGGAGAGGAGAAGATGAGTGAAGAGAAGAGGAGAGAAGAGAAGAGGAGAGGAAAAGATGAATGAAGAGGAGAGGAGAGAAGAGGAGAGGAGAGGAGAGAAGAGGAGAGGAGAGGAGAAGGTGAGTAAAGGAGAGGAGAGAAGAGGAGAGGAGAGGAAAAGATGAATGAAGAGAAGAGGAGAGGAAAGGAGAGGAGAGGAGAGGAGAGGAGAGGAGAAGAGAGGAGAGGAGAGGAGAGGAGAAGGTGAGTAAAGAGGAGAGGGGAGGAGAAGATGAGTGAAGAGAAGAGGAGAGGAGAGGAGAGGAGAGGAGAGGAGAGGATGAGTGAAGAGAAGAGGAGAGGAGAGGAGAGGAGAGGAGAGGATGAGTGAAGAGAAGAGGAGAGGAGAGGAGAGGGGAGGAGAAGATGAGTGAAGAGAAGAGGAGAGGAGAGGAGAGGAGAGGAGAGGAGAGGATGAGTGAAGAGAAGAGGAGAGGAGAGGAGAGGAGAGGAGAGGATGAGTGAAGAGAAGAGGAGAGGAGAGGAGAAGAGGAGAGGAAAAGATGAGTGAAGAGGAGAGGAAAGGAGAGGATGAGTGAAGAGGAGAGGAGAGGAGAGGAGAGGAGAGGAGAGGAGAGGAGAGGAGAAGGTGAGTAAAGAGGAGAGGGGAGGAGAAGATGAGTGAAGAGAAGAGGAGAGGAGAGGAGAGGAGAGGAGAGGAGAGGAGAGGAGAGGAGAAGGTGAGTAAAGAGGAGAGGGGAGGAGAAGATGAGTGAAGAGAAGAGGAGAGGAGAGGAGAGGAGAGGATGAGTGAAGAGAAGAGGAGAGGAGAGGAGAAGAGGAGAGGAAAAGATGAGTGAAGAGGAGAGGAGAGGAGAAGGTGAGTAAAGAGGAGAGGAGAGGAGAGGAGAAGGTGAGTAAAGAGGAGAGGAGAAGGTGAGTAAAGAGGAGAGGAGAAGAGAGGAGAGGAGAGGAGAGGAGAGGAGAAGATGAGTGAAGAGGAGAGGAGAGGAGAAGGTGAGTAAAGAGGAGAGGAGAGGAGAGGAGAAGATGAGTGAAGAGGAGAGGAGAGGAGAGGAGAGGAGAGGAGAAGATGAGTGAAGAGGAGAGGAGAGGAGAGGAAAAGATGAGTGAAGAGGAGAGGAGAGGAGTAGATGAGTAAGGAGAAGAGGAGAGGAGAGAAGAAATAAAGGAGAAGAGACGAAAAGACAAGAGAAGAGGAAATGACAGAACAGGAAAAGAGGAGAGAAGTATGTGCAGACGGAGAGCCAACACGTCTCTGTCTGCGTCTGCCATCCTGTCTGGTGTCGGGGTGTAGCCTGTAAGACTCTTTTTTTGAGCCATAGGAAAGCCCCTATTTAATACCACCGTGCTTCACAGGGCAGATCTCACTATAATAAAAACAGGTTGAAAAAAACATTTAGGAGGAGTGAATTCCTTGAAATATTAAATGGCAAGTGGATTACTCATTCATCTGAACACGTTGGAGGAGCTCATATGATAGTAGAAACAAAAAGCATCTAGGCCATAAATGGAGCGTAAGCACAGATTCTGCCCTGGTTTATAAAGAGATGTCATTAGAATGGACAGCTTTACTGGACAATGGGCATCATGTCATTAAAAGGCTGGTATGTCATTGTCTTCAACCTGGGTCATTTTCACTGGGAGTTTAGAGCTGATAAATCCACTATGAGGCTGAAGAGTTAGAGGAATTGGGAATTGGGTTAAGAAAATGATTGACAGCTGGCAGTTACATCAGACAGGCCTGAAAAAGATACAGGTTTCTCTCTTCCAGTCTGGATTTCCTGTAGGTTGTGTTGTTTATGATCACAGTAGTGTGGTCTGGCTGATTTGGATAGAGGAAACTGCAGAACTTCCTTCAACTCTCAGCCTGAAACCACATGTTTTGCATGAGTCACCAGTGTTTAAAGTGCTGTTCATACCAGCGCCATCTCTTTCATAACCAGTGCAAAATCTGTGTATCCACTCTATTAAAGGCTTTGCTACATCGCATGGCTTGTCATCACACCGCTGTTTCTACTATTTCGCGAGCTCCGCCGACGTGTTCAGATGAATGAGTAATCCACAGAATCCATTTGATTTTTCAAGGAATTCTGAGCGTTTCCGGCTCCTCCTGAGTGTTTTTTTTTTTCTCAAACCTCCCTTTATTTTCCGTGAGGTCTGCTCATGCTGCACTTTGGCATTACATAGGGGCTTTCCTATTGCTCATCCCAGCACTGTTGATGCTTTTCACATCTTCCTCAATTCTACAGACTGTGAGAACAAAGCTGGGCTGGGCTGGGCTGGGCTGGGCTGGGCTGAGCTGGGCTGGGCAGAGCTGGGCTGGGCTGGGCAGAGCTGGGCTGGGCTGGGCAGGGCTTGGCTGAGCAGGGCTGGGCTGGGCTGGGCTGGGCTGGGCAGAGCTGGGCTGGGCGGGGCTGGGCTGGGGGGAGCAGGGAGGGAATAAGAATAGGGTAAAGAGAATGAGAATGTAGAGCCATTACATTAGTACCACCTGCCGAATATTGCGTAGGTCCTCCTTGCGCCTCCACAAGAGATCTGTCAGAATGAAGACCTCAGCAAGAATGCAGCAGATCCTTTATGTCCTGTAAGTTGTGAGTTGGGGCCTCGATGGATCACATCAGTGAGTCTTAGGTGCCCATGACCCCATCGATGGTTCACCGGCTGTCCTTTCTTGGAGCATGTTTGGTAGGTACTGAGCACTGCATACCAGGAACAAGATCCCCACAAGATCTGCTTGATGTTTTGGTGCAGATGTTCTGACCCAGTCGTCTAGCCGTCACAGTTTGGTTCTTATCAAAGTGGCTCAGATTCCTTTGCTGGCCCATTTTTTCCTGCTCTTAACATTTTTATCACCTTCAAGAATTGACTGTTCACCTGCTGCCTGATATGCCACCCCTTAGCAAACGAAGCCACTGTAGATGAGGATGGTGAGAAAATAGTTAGTGGAACATGATTGGAAAGTTGCATGAAAGGAAGTCTAATGACCAAGAGGCCAGAGAGGGTCGCCTAATATTGATGTTGTGTGTTTGTTGGGAAACCTTGTCATGTGGCATCTGTACCACCCCTGCCCGAGTTCATTCCAAACCAGGGATGCTCATAAGCCCTATTCAGACGCAATTAAATTTACATGGGGAAGTGGAGTAATGTAATTTTACTGCAGGACGTCTGTAAAACTTATGACTGATTTGCATTGGATGATATGACGGGAGGGGCTACTCGACCTATGCACTGCTGTCACCTCCAAAAAAGCGTCCTGTGACCACTGATAAAGTATTACAGGATGGCAACCAATCTAATAATGATTCTAGTGTGAAAATTAGCAGCTCCATGTTAATAACTCAATAAAACAATATTGATGCACATGTGGATTTGCCTGGGATTAATATAACCTGAGGTTATTTATAAGGCTCGTTTTATAGAAGGTAAAAAGCCACTGGAATCTTTACTAATATGGGAGTTTGCAGTCCGTAAATATGATTGGCAAATTATTTTTTTGTATTTTTTTTATAATTTGTTATTTTTAAAAACTAGATCTCAGTCAGGTATCACAGTAATTGTTTTAATTGTCAGTTGATTAATGATCTGAAATTGAGCTGTTAGAGATATATTAGTAAATTCTTTTTGGTAAAATGTCATACATGCACGTCTAATTGTGGAGAATGGCTGATTTTGATTTTAAAAAAGGTTAATATTCAGATCTCCCATTGAGATCTCGAGAGATTTTCTGCACTATTTGTGGGGCATTGTGGTTGAAACTAGGGCTGGAAGATAAATTATATCATTATAATATATTATATTATTATATTATATCAGGACATATATCATATCACTGTAAAAATATCATATCACAATATATAACCCCCTGAAACCCGCACTTCTGCTTGGTGTGCATTTTTAATTTCTCCTACTTGGGATTAGTAGGACCTAACAAGTATAAAAACTAGCCAAACTACAAAAAGCCAACTTGATGATTGGCTTGATGAAACTTGATGAAAAATGATATATAATGGTGCAGAGAAGCAGAAATTTAATGTCCCTGTATGAGGATGCAGGGTCTCAAGAGGTTAAAGAGATTTTCACGATACACAAGGATACAGTGATTTTTATTGAAAATGCACTGCACCAATTAAACAAGGCTAATTCAATTCTGTGGAATGAAATGTGAAGCTGATCGGTGTCTTTAAGCCCTGACAATGTTTTGCATTCTTCAGGGGAAATGCTTTATATATACAATACAATATATATATATATATATATATATATATATATATATATATATATATATGACATAATATGGTTAAGCTAGAGTGTGGCCAACATGAGCCTCCAAAGTGTAAGCCAATCGAGGAAACACTGAAATTATACATATGTATTAATGTATAAAATTTTTACAGATTGCCGTATGATTACAGAGAACATTTAGGGAAGACTGTTGCTGGCTAAGATGCTAAAAATGCAATCTATCCAAAACTCCTCATTTCTACTTGTAGCATTTTGCCTCCCCACATTCACACAACTCTCTTACAAAAATTGTTATTTAAAGAAAAGCTCTGGGGCACAACTCTGGGGGGCGCCAATTGGATCAGCAGTCTAACATACTACCACTACGGCCTGGGGGTTTGTAAGTTCGAATCCCGAGCCATGCTCCTTTGCCATCAGCAGCTTGAGTCCGAGAGAGCACAATTGGCCACGTTCTCTCTGAGTGGGTAGATGGCGCTCTCTCTGCCCTTAGCACTCCTAAGCGATGTGGGCCAGCGCAGGTGTCTGCTAGCTGGCGTGCTGGATTTCCATAGAAACTCCTTTTGGGGCACCTTTGTGTAGCATTTAAAGGTTATTCCTGGAACCATCCAGGCCAAGAACCCTTCAGGAACCCTTACTTTTGATTTCACAGCCTGGCGAAGAGTTTTTGAGGTGGGGTTTGTTCCTAACAAGAACAGCACAGTTGTACCAAAGATGATGAAATAAATGTGTTTAATGTCTGATGGTGTAAAGGCTTAATTTTCTGAGGAAACTCGGTCAAAGAAAAGCAAGCAGCCTCTCTAAAATCAGCAGCCTTTAAACGGCTCTTTAAACATCACCCTCACCTCCAGCCCAGCGCTCTCCCTTTGTCCGAAAGTTTCAGATAGGACAAACTTCTCGTCACATCTTCAAAACCCTGATCGCTTCTCTTTATTCTGATCGATGTGCTCCATTCACCGGCACGGTGTCAGGATAGTTGTGAGGGGAGGGGGAGAACAAAAAAAAAAAAAAAAAAACGTCTCACTCTTTGAGATGGCAATTGTATGTGGCTCTGTGTCTGCCTTACCTGTGTGTCTTTGATCATAGCAGAGCATGGGGTGGCGTTTGATTTCCAGGGATACTTTGACAGCTCACAGACTGGCAAAAGCCTCTCGGATGACTGCGGGAAGATCAGAGGAGACAGGGTGGAAGGCAAAAGTCCAGCTGCGAGAAGATCAGAAGAGGCACAACTTCAACCACAGCCATTGTGCGAGAACACAGTCGCTCGCAGAACTTTTTTTCTCTTGTGTTAAAAAAACAGGGGGGGGAACTTACCCTTCAGAATTTTGAACGGCTCAGTTTAAGGTCTGTGAGGTTTTGTCTAACTTTGACAAAAGAGGCATGTTTTCTCTTTTCCGACAGACATCTCAGGAGGCCTTCGCTTCAACCCACACTGCTGCAGTTCAGGCCCAACCACGAGTGTTCACTGCTGCCTCCCTGTCTTTAACCATGTACCACAGCGATTTACTCAAGTACTGCTGAAGTGTGTACAGCTCTGAAGTATACAAAATACTGTGACGGATTAAAGCTTGTCGCTGTACACCAACGTTTTCCTCAAGACTATATTCCTACAAATTCTGAGGTTCTCCATCTCTGAACTGGGGGTTGTGCTTACATACTCCATACAGTGTAGCTACAGCTGAAAATAATGAACTTCCACATTATGCAGAAATTGTTAAGTATTCTTTAATATATATATATATATGATATCAGTGATGAATGACTGAACCAGTCCATAATTTGTGGCCTAATCATTTCTGCTGAGCTTTATGCAGCTATTAATATTTACCATTTCATTTATCTTGGAATCTTTAACCAGTAAAGGAAAGCAGAACTCCCAGTTAGGCTGCTCCAAGAGGGATCTGGCCTACTGTGATTTAATGTCTCCCTCTAGTGGCACCTGTCAGTGTCTTGGAAGGTAGATATGAGAGTCATTTATAGACTCTTTTGTCACATTAAACAGTGACACTATTCACATTTCACATAAAAATCCCATAAAAACACTTTTCCATAGTACTTATAGTCTGTATAGTATTGGAACCCTCATTGGTTTGGGGTAAAACAGATGAGAAAACTGATACTGTGTAGCTAAGATGACATCCAGAGGGAAAATTCAGCTAGCCAAAAAGAAAAGATGGGCACTGTTGAATTACTATTGTTATTGTTGAGCGTTATTCCCACCAAATGACTCATTAAACATGGACTAAAGCAGGCACGGGCACTGAAGCCATGTTAGGTCACTAACCTTCTACTATAGACCCTTAGCACCAAAGGCCTGTTAGTTCAAGCCCAACCACGAGTGTTCACTGTTGAGCCGTGTCTTCAACCTGCCTCCTTGACTTCAGTCTCTAAAGTATACAAAATACTGTGACGGATTAAGGCTAGTCGCCGCATTTTGTGGCTCCATAGCTTCAAATTCGAATGTTCTCCATCTCTGAGCTGGGGACAGTACTTACTTACCCCATTTAGCAAAACTGAACTGAATATCTCTGCTTTAGGTCCATGTTCTTATTACCACGGGCCATTTAGTGCCACAGGCCATTTAGTGCCACAGGCCATTTAGTGCCACAGGCCCTTTTGGTGCCATAGGCCTATTTGTGCCATAGGCCCTTTATTGTCATAGGCCTGTTAGTGCCAAAGGCCCTTTTGGTTCCATAGGCCTTTTAATGCCATAGGGACTTTATTGTCACAGGCCTTTTAGTGCCATAGGGACTTTATTGTCACAGGCCTTTTAGTGCCATAGGGACTTTTGGTGCCATAGGCCTGTTAGTGTCACTGGCCCTTTATTGTCATAGGCCACTTATTGTCATAGGACAGTATTACATACCTTTATTGTCATATTTACAGTATTTTATAGTGATGAACATTTTTACAATTGCACAAAGAGGCCTTAATGGCATAGAGGGGAGTTCTGGGTAACAGTAACTTTGCTATTATATATGTCATGAAGCTTCACCAGAGTAAACCCAGTGACCCTTTCTGTTGTCCTGATTATGCGCTGGCTCGTTTTTAAGTGGGGAGTGCATCTAACGTCCACTGCCATCTCCACAGTCTTGTCCGTGTTTAGCAGCAGGTGGGTCCTGCTCCACCATGACACCAGCTGCTTCCTCTCTGTCACTGTTTTTAATGGGTCCAAACTTGGAGGTGCAGTTGTTGGTGTAAAGACTGAAGATGGGGTGAGAGCACACAGCCTTGTGGTACTCTTGTACTGTGGGTCTGGATGTCTGATAAGTTTTCTCAGCTGAGCTAAACTCTAGCTGTCAAATTTACTGGATTATAAACCAACCTGTTTGGTCTATACTGCATACTGCGTGTCCAGCAGGTGGTCTAGGACCAGGCAATAAACCACCCTCATGGCTACAGAGGAAAGGGAAACTGGCCTGTGGTCATTTAGTCCGGAAATGTTCATTGACTGGACCTGGAATGAAGGATGTAAGGACATGGCGAAGTTCCAATGATTTGCTGAAACTGTCTGTGAAATTAGTGCTAGTTGATGACAGCAATGATTTAGAGTGTTCAGTGGTCAGTAAGACCATATCTGGGCAGGGAGCTTTTCTCATCTTTTGTCTCCTGCAGAGCCTTGTAACGTTGTACTCATAGCTTGCAGAGCAGAGAGGACCAGGCTGGAGATGGTCTTGTGCACTTGCAGACCTGCAGTATTACGCATTCAGCTCGCTGGTCAGCTGGCAGATGTTTAGGAGAAAGTTGGGAAGTTGGCAGCAATGTGATTTTTCAGCTTTTACTTCACTGCTTCAGTCTTCAGTTTAGCGCTAGAGCTGCCTATTGCCCTTTACTGCCATAGGCCCTAAAGTTAGGGTGACCATAGGGTGGCCACTGGGGATACACAGGCATCCACTGTGGTTTGGATGTGGTGGGGGGAAGAAGGGTAGGCTTCATGTAGGTCTTAGTTGTGGGAACCATTGAAATGTGTACGTGTGAGGGTGGGAGGGGCTTAAATACCTTTAAAAACATTTAACTATATTACTACAAGTACATATTGCTGCTGTCCCATGAAAACCATGTATCTCCGTTTTTGATGGCTTTTAGTTTTTTCCATGGTTTGAACCCCGTAGCTGCTCTGTACACTATGTGAATAATTCAGGGTGAACAGACCAATAGAAATGCTCTAAATGACTTGGAACAAACACTTATTTTTCATTGACTTCCATTAAAAGTTAAAGTCATCATGCCTTGTCCTGTAAAGTCACCATTTCAGAGATACATGCTTTTCATTGGACAGCGACAGTAAACACATTTACCAAGACCAAAAGTGACCAAATCACCTCCTTTCAGATTTTTTTTTCATTACAAAATTAAAATACGTCAATTAAATGAAGTTAGCTGCCTTAAAAACCCACAATTTCACTGGACGCTTTTCAGCCTTGGTCTGAGCTACAGGCCATAGCTGTGTCTGACACTGATCTGGTTGCTCCGCTTGGTTTTATGACTCATTTGTGGATTTCATGTAAAGTTGCACATTTAGAGATTACAGAATCTGACAAAGTGATGAAAACATTTTTCTTTTTAAAAAAAAAAAAAAAAAACACACACACACACACACACACACACACACACACTGTGGACAATATGACTGACTGTCGCCCTCTGGTGGCCCTGCTAGAGAAATGCAACTCCTCACAATGTTAGCAAGCAGCCACAGTCATAAAGCTGGTGTTAACCAAGTAAGTCCAAACTGGTCTCTGAAGGCAAAGATGTTCCTGAATTATTTTAATTCACACAGTGTGAAAAACAGCTGCTGCTCTCAATTATTGTTATAAAAGAAAAATTGCTAGGAGAGGTCATGTGATTTAACCCCCAGCTAGCTTTTATCAATGTAGAATAATCCAAGTTAAAATCAATTCTATCCTTTAGGGACCTGGAGACAGTCCTCCATGCTTTAATCACATCACACCACACCTTGATTATTGTCATCCTCTGCCACGCTTTCAGTTTCTCCAATAAGCAGCAGCTAGTCTATTAACAGAACACAGGACAAGGGAAAGCATCACCCCTGCACTGACCTCCCTTCAGTGGTTACCAGTAAAATCCAGATATATAAATCCAGATATATAAATATAGATATAATATATGATCACGCTCTGACCTACATCTCACCTACAACATAGTTACCCTCATATGTTTCAAGAGCTTTCTCTGAATGGCCTTCCACCACCTACAACTGATGCTTTTGAGTCCAATCTGAAAACCTTCCTTTATTCTCAGGCTTTTTCCTTCTAAATGGTTTTACAGCTCTTTGTTCGTCCAGATGATATTCAAATTCTCAAATTTAAATTAGTTAGTTTATTCAATCTATTTAGTTTGTGCTTCCTTGGCTTTATATCTATTATATTCTATTTATATCTATTTATCTATTTCTATTTTTAGAAATAAAAATGGACTTGACTTGACAACCATTCAGAGAACACTGTTTGTGTGTAAGGTAGTGTTACACTTACCTTACTGGATAGATTTGTGTTTCTCTACACATCATTAATCATGTCTAACCCTACCTGGGACTGTCTAGTGAAGGATTGGAGGTATTAATAATCTGATACCTGCAGAAAACCAAGATTTTGTCAGTAATCCGATCAATGTGTTTACATGCACTCGGGTAGATCAGATAATGGGAAAACTCTGGGTTTAAAGGACTCAGGCAGTAATCCGGTTTCCACTTTGTAACCAGCCAATCCGGGCTATTAATGACAGGGTTGTAGGTTCGATACCCGGGCTCTGCATGCTGCCACGGTTGGGCCCTTGAGCAAAGGCCTTTCACCCTCTCTGCTCCCTGGGCATCGCAGCAATGGCTGCCCACCCCTCCAGGCATGTGTGCTCACTCCACATTTTGGCGGAAGCCAAATTGCATCTGGCTGTCATGTCTTAAGAAGTACTAAAAAAGGAAGATCAGAAGTACTTTTTTATAGTACTTCTTATTATATAATTGGGTTATATTATGTATATTATAGCTGTATTTATTAATATAGCTGTATTTATGTATTATGTGGTTGGTGTGGCGCAACAGATAAAACACTAGCTGCCAGTGAGCTATTATACCATGTGGGAGACCAGGGTTCGATTCCCAGTCTGGGTGACTATGCTATGCTACACCAATAAGAGTCCCTGGGCAAGACTCCTAACACTACATTGACCCACCTGAGTAATATGAGTCACCTTGTAAATCTATCTATCTATCTTAATACACATCGCTGCCTTTCTTACAGCTTTCTCAATTTTGCTGCAAAGACGCAGACAAGCTTTTTTGAAAGCGGTGTCTGTCCAATCCGGTTACATTCGCATGTATTCGCAAGAAACCATGTGACAGGTGTATACGCACACTGAGAAATCTGATTACTGAGCTAAAATCAAGCTTTCTTTAATGGATTTCTAGGTCATAATCCAATCTAAGCAATCAGAGTATGCTGTAAACACACTCAGTAATCTCCTCCAGTTCAACAAGCGAGAGCCTCGATCAGGGGCCTATGGAGCTTTTGTCTGAAATTGTTATTTGTGAATTTGGAAGCATCAGTTAGCAACTAAAAAGGAAGTTAGTTTATTCATAAGATTTGAATATAGACATAATTTGGTGGGCAAATGATAAAAAAGGGGTGGGCTTAGTCATATCACCGCCACTGGTTGAAGATCTTTTTCGTTGCCGCTTTATGTAATATATCCTGCTGTTCTCAAAATAAAAGTTCTTGCATAAGTAACATTGCATACAGCTATTTCACTGAAGGCACTCCCATTCCAGCCTCTGCTGCAGGTGCTGCTTCACATATCCTCACCATGTTACCCTGACCATTAAATACACACCACATGGACATGTCTTGGGACACCTGCTCATTCACTGTGTCTTCTGAGATTAAGGCCATTAAAACAGTTGGAGTAACTGTCTCTAATGTCCAGAGAAGAAGGCATTCTTCCACTTTTTGGAGCAGTGCTGCTGTGAGGATTTGATTGTATTCAGCGACAAAAGTGTCAGGGTGTTAGATAATCACCAGCCCACCTCGTTGCCAACTCCCCAGCTCATCAAGTATTGGATGGAGCGCCACCATTATTCCAGAGAGCAGCGTTCCACTGCTCCACAGATCAGTGTTGGGGGGATTCATATCCCTCTAGCCCATGCCTAGCATTAGTGTAACATCTGCTCCAGAGAGTCCTAATCTATTGGCAGTACTTTTATACAGGGAGTAGACAAGCTATGTGTGTGCATGTGTGCATTTACACATGGGTCTTAAAGTAGCTGAATGCATTCATTATAAGGGGTGTCCACAAACATTTGGACATAGTGTACTTGTCTACAGTTTATTTAAAATTTAACTTTACTGCTTTTTAAAAAGATATTATGGTAAGATAATACCAGCCACTCTAGCGTGATTTTGATGTTTTTTCACAACATAATGTGAATCTTGCAATGGTTCTTCATATTGACCATGATGTTTAAGGTAGAACTGCTTGGGGAATCTTTTATTATAGACATTTCTGAGCATGTATAAACCACTGTACCTGATGACGCTTGAACCCGGGGAACAAAACATGGACTACAAGTAGACACCTCAGACTCTTCAGAGACCTCAGAAACCTCAGACAGTAAATGGTTAATTGTAGGGATACACAATGATAGAATATACACTCCATGGACAAAAGTTTGGGACACCTACAGGAGCTTTTACAGGACATCCCATTCTAAACCCATAGGCATTGATATGGAGCTGGTCCCCCTTTGCTTTGCAGCTCTAAGATCTAGAAGGGGGGGAAATTTCACCAGCTGACTTGTTGTTGTTGCAGCGGTGTCTCCTATTACATACAGAACCACGCTGGAGTTCAGTGAGATCTTTAGGACCACCCAGTCTTTCACTAATGTGTGTAAGAAAGGCAGACTGCATGGCTCGGGACTTGATTCTATACACCTGTGGTAATGGGACTGAATGAGAAACTGAATTCAATGATTAAGAGGTGTGTCCCAATACTTTTGTCCACAAAGTGTATTTGCACCAATAATATATGTATTACACTGTAGAAGAGCCAAACATCTAGATGATGCTGGGTTTTACTGTCACGATCCGGTTGTACTGGATTCTTCACACTCAATTATATAATATTTTTCTTCAGTTATCCAATCAAATGTCAGGAATAAACACATCTGCTGCTGATGTTTAATGAGGAGTTTATTGCTCAGCATGGGAACCTACAAGAGAAGCTACGTCTTGAAGAAAAGCTTTTGTCAACAGGTGACGGTGATGGTGAAATTCAGAGGAGCGTTGCTTTCCCCTCTTGCCCTGAGATTAAGACATCCATCAAGACGCTGAATTAGCCAAGCAAACAGAGGCCAAGCCACACAGATCGGTCTGCTGGATACACGAAGATCTGATTATGCATCAGCAGGGGGAGCTGAAGAGAAAAAAGGCGGGCTGTGTGTGTGGTAGGGATGCGTGGATGGGCGAGTTTGGAGGCAGCAGAGTTAGAAGCCTGTGCTTGGGTCAGCTTTCAGGTCCTTGGCCACCAGCATTGCTGTGACAGGGTGCATTGCGTCACGGCTCTCCTTGAAAGCCTTAACGGCCTCGTCGCGGAACTTGGCAAAGTTGTACACTTCCCTGAAAACAAGAGCAGACCAGGTTCAATGACAAGATTTTAATCTCAGCACTGCTGCTGACCTTCCAACTACACAGCTTACACACCAGGATGTAGCGCACTGTTAACGATAGGGTTTTTGAAGGATGCCAGTAAAGAACCGGTAAAAAATGGTTCTACAGCATCACCCAGGTAGTGAGGTTTCTCAAAAATACACAGTGCTCACAATATTTACTGCATAATTCATGATGCACCTACACTATCCTCACCATGTTATCCTGACCATTAAATACACATGGACAAAAGTATCAGGACACCTGCTCATTCACTGTCTTCTGAGATTAAGGCCATTAAAACAGTTGATCCTGCTTTTGTTGGAGTAACTGTCTCTACTGTCCAGAGAAGGCGGCATTCTTCTACTTTTTGAAGCAGTGCTGCTGTGAGGATTTGATTGTATTCAGCGACAAAAGTGTCTGGGAGGTCAGGATGTTAGATAATCACCAGCCCACCTCGTTGCCAACTCCCAGCTCATCAAGTATTGGAATGAGCACTACCATCATCCCAGAGAGCAGCGTTTCACTGCTGTACAACTCAGTGTTGGGTGGATTTATATCCCTCTAGCCCACGCCTAGCATAAGGCAGCATGGTGCCAATATGTTCATGTGTATCTGCTCCAGAGAGTCCTAATATATTGGCAGAACTTTTATACAGGGTGTAGACAAGCTGTTTGTGTGCACATGCGCATTTACACATGGGTCAGCAAATAGTCCAACTTAAAGTAGCTAAGTGCATTCATTAGACGGGGTGTCCACAAGCATTTGGACATAGTGTACTTGTCTACAGTTTATTTAAAACTTAGCTTTACTTTAAAAAGGTATTATGGTAAGATAATAAGACCAGCCACTCTAGCATCTAGTGTCCTGTTCTTATGTCAATTTACGATAAGGTGTCATGCAAAAACCTTTTACCTCCATTTTTGATTTTTTTTTTTAAAAATGTAACAATGTGAATCTTGCAATGGTTCTCATATTGACGATGAATTGATTTTCACACTGTTTTCCAGTTAAGAATGTTTTTTTTCCTTCTCCTGTAAAGTTGACATTTTGGAGATACAAGGCTTCTGCGTGACAGTGAGGATACAAAACTGATATTAGTGCACATTAGTTGTGCAATCTTGCCATTTTACAAGATTTGACTGAGCGTGCAACTGAATTATTCACAGTTCAGTTACCTGAAGAGTGGACGTGTGAACTTCATCCTGCCCTGTTCTGTGGCCATCTTCAGAGCCAGGGGAACACACTCCTCCCACTGGGCTTTAACACACAGGCGGAGCCACCTGTGCAGTCACACAAGACACACACACACAAACACACACGGAAATTTTTAAAAGGTCTGGTAAAATTGTGTGATATATATATATATATATATATATATATATATATATATATATATATATATATATATATATATATATATATATATATATATATATATATATACACACACATATACACATATACACACACATTATATATATATATATATATATATATATATATATATATATATATATATATATATATATATACACACACACATACATACACATAGACAGACAGAAAGACAAGGAAGGGAAAAAAAAAAAAAAAACAGCAAATGCCCCCTGGTAGTACCATCACTGCAGTTCAATGGGCTAAAAGCCACTGCACAAATAATATTATTAGTCACTAATCAGGCCCCTTTGAATGCCCAGTTTCTTTACCTGCAACGGATCTCAGAGTTTTTGATGCTGTTGAAGTTATAAACCTCCTGCATTCTCTTCACATGAGCCGTAGGGAGAGGATCCTGAATCAAGTAGAGAGTGAGAGACGGAGAAAGAGAGACAGGTCTGACAGGCTTAGACAGGTCTGATCAGCATACCGACAAGCACTATACCACAAAATCGATATACATTAATAAAGAGATGGTGTTTATGGAGCTTAATGGAATCTGAGGGGCTGTTTATTAACCCTTTTAACCTGTTGTCCCACACGTCAGGTCTTCACTCTCAAAACTACATTACTGCCACAATCAGTATTAGTTTCACAAAAAGTCATAAACTGTCAGCAAATAACTCATACTGGTTTCTGCATTCGGTCTAATAACTGATAAACAAACCTAGGGTTTAATGAGTTGAAGCATTAACTCTTGAGAGGTCATGTGCTACAGTGCTTGTGTGGTCATTAGTGTTTTGAAAGTTCATGTCTTGGTACCTCCAGCAGAAGCAGAGCCAGGAACTCAATGAGCTGGTGAGAGGAGAGCTGCTTCACATCAGCCTCGCTGAAGCCTGACAAATCTGCATCCTTAGCCTGCCATCACACACACAATCACACACACACACACACTGAGTCAGACACAGTGTTTTTCCTTCAGTACCACGAGGAACAGCGGTTTATACGTAATGAGAGATCACACTTTACCTTCACCCATCTCTGGGCCAGAGCAGTGCAGGCATCTGCCAGGGTGGTGTCGTATCTAAGCAAGAACAGCAGCAGGTCAAACACACGGGTGTAAAGACGCTAATATGATTTCATACACACGGACAGGTTTGATCTAATTTCACCAGATGGGATCATACATGTGGTATATACAGGTGCTGGTCATAAAATTAGAATATCATGAAAAAGTAGATTTATCTCAGTAATTCCATTCAAAAAGTGAAACTTTTATATTATATTCATTCATTACACACAGACTGACATATTTCAAGTGTTTATTTCTTTTAATTTTGTTGGTCATAACTGACAACTGATGAAAACCTCAAATTCGGTCTCTCAGAAAATTTAAATATTGTGAAAAGGTTCAATATTGAAGACACCTGGTGCCACACTCTAATCAGCTAATTAACTCAAAACACCTGCAAAGGCCTTTAAATGGTCTCTCAGGCTAGTTCTGTTGGCTACACAATTATGGGGAAGACTGCTGACTTGACATTTGTCCAAAAGACAACCACTGACACCTTGCACAAGGAGGGAAAGACACAAAAGGTCATTGCTAAAGAGGCTGGCTGTTCACAGAGCTCTGTGTCCAAGCACATTAATAGAGAGGCGAAGGGAAGGAAAAGATGTGGTAGAAAACAGTGTACAAGCAATAGGGATAACCGCACCCTGGAGAGGATTGTGAAACAAAACCCATTCAAAAATGTGGGTGAGCCACTCTTGAACAAAAGACAGCGTCAGAAGCGTCTCGCCTGGGCTAAAGACAAAAAGGACTGGACTGCTGCTGAGTGGTCCAAAGTTATGTTCTCTGATGAAAGTAAATTTTGCATTTCCTTTGGAAAAAAACAACAACGCTCTCAATAATGCCTCAATTCTTTGTGACATTGATTCCACAACATGGAGACATTCCACTAAGATCTGGTTCCATGTTAAAGTGACTGTACTTTTATGCAGTGTATCCTCTCCTTTCATCACATCTCTAAGGTTACTCTAACCTTGCGAACAGTGTCTGAGCAAATACGTGTACATAAACCTAGCACAAGTAAGGAAATGTGTGTTTGGTAGATTATTACTTTGTTGTAACAAAGCTTCTTGGCAATAAATCTTATACCGTAGGAAAGCCTGTATTTGTGGTGCCACATTTGTATGAACATGCATCTGTGGGATGAGCAGTAGAGCGGAGTATGTGGGTTGCGCCCATGAAAAATTGGCCAGATCTTCTCTGTTATTGCCAAACAGCTTATTTTGCTGTTGCATTTGACACTCGTTGTGAACTTCTGGTACCCCTGATTGTCACCTGACTGGGAGCACCTGTGAGCATGAGTCCTGCTATAGTGGTCAGTAGGTGTCTGCTCTAAGAATTGGCATGCCATACATGATTTGGATAGGGCCCATTGTCGGGTAGGCTTGGTTTTTTATTTTTTGTCTCTGGTCATCCTACAAGGTCAGCACAATTATGCTCTTATTTACGCTCTCTCTAGTGCTTACTGAGGTTTGAATGGGGGCATTCCCGGAGTGTGCATCCATCCATTCCAGTCCACTTTATTCAGGATGTCCACCTGATGGGGAGCAACAGGGAAAAAACCCACAGGATTGAAGTTGTGTGAACCTTGTGCCATGTACTTTGTGGAAGTCTACAAAAGGTTAAGTATGCCATTTACTTAAAAAAAGGCATCATTTCTAGCTAATTGTTACCTTGTCTTTGAAGTAGGTGAATAGGTAGTCCTTCCACTGCTCTGTGGTCACACTGCTGTAAGCAAACAGCTGGATATAGGACTTCACAAAGCCCATGAAAACTTCTACACGGGGCACACGAGAGACAGACATTTCTCACACAGGTTTCTAAACTAATTATAATAAAAACGATTTATTGATATCTGAGGACTTTTAGATACCACACAATGTTTAAAAAATAATAATAAATAAATAAATACAAGCACAAGTGTGTGTGTGTGTGTGTGTGTGTGTGTGTACCTGGGCCTCCCATAAGCTCTTCCAAGTGATAGAGAAGAGCGAATCCCTTCTCATATGGCACACAGGAGTAGCATTCATCAGTATCAACACCATCCAGGTTCACCACCAGGTTGGTTAGGACATTATTGGCTCCAAACTGGTGAACCTATGAACAGCACCAAAGCATACCATTAAGCTCCCATTAAACCATTAAACACAAGGGTGTCAAGAGTACTAATTAAGGATGCTATATCGGTCCCGATACTAACAAAATTCGCTGGATTGGGTATCGGACAATTAGGCTGATCCATTCACTGAACCAGACTCTCGCATAGCTGGTCTTCCATATAAGGAGAACCGAGAAGGGAGGAGTTGCTCCAAATTTCTGAACAAAAGTTCTGAAAGTCCAGACAACACTGGACCAAGGTCCAGCACAATTATTTAGTTTAGTATTTGTAAAAATGTGATTTACAAATACAACAGAAATTCGGCTCATTAATATCTGGGAGAATTTGTTATAGTTTGTTTTACAAAGTTAGTAATGTAATCTTTAAGTCAACCCTGGTGCCTTAAGTCTCTCACATGGTGAGGTATGTGGTATCGGAACAGAAAAAGTCAGATTTAGTGCATCCCTAGTACTAATAGTCTATAGTAATAATAGTCTATAGTACCAAAAGTCTATAGGTACATAAAAAAAAAAGCTGAGAGAGTACCGCACTAACCTGTGCTGCACTCTACTGTGTTAACATAGTATGCACATTTTATTGCACAACTTTACTTCCCACTACTGTATCAGTCTCCGTTTTACTTATTTACACATTCTAGTCTGCACTGTGTGTCTCCTCTGCACTGTCTGCATTGTGTTGGCTAATTATGCTGTGCAGCCGCAAGTTGCCGACCCCTGGGTAACACCAAAGTAAACAATGTGGTTATTTCCCTTCCCTTTTCACAGGCTGAACGCAGACATCATAATAAAGCAGGAAGTTGTGAAAGCTAGACAGTCAGCAGTTTTGTTTCTAGATAACAAACTAACAATCACGTAGCATCATTGTAATGTAATAAATATATACTGATACAGCAGAACTGATACAACATTAACTTTTGATCCCAATACCTGATCCTCAAAAGACTGCCAATAGCAAGAACCGATACCAACTCTATTTAATCATTAAGAGGAGTGGAGGTCTCTAAATCCTGGTGTTTGTTCCATTCCACTTTGCCATTCATTTTATTTAGGTAAAGCATTTACTGGTTGAATAAGTGCACATTTGAATGGTTTAGAGCAACAACAACAAAGAACAAAGCATAATAGTGGCCAGATCAAATTAACAGCCTAATTTCAGAGAAATGAGAATTCTGAAGCAATTTAACATTGAAGTACTCGTCTCTATGTGTAAAGGCACTGAGCTCCGATAACTGGGTGTTTCTGTTCAAGCAAAGTTTCAACCAAGCTAAAAGTTCTGTCTCATCTGGTTTGTAGACATTGTCAGTCATTTAACAGCATCTAATGGTCAGTCTTTTCAATACAATTTGCTGCCTTCTAATAACTTTGTCCTGCTTTGTGGGCATCATTATTTTAATAATTATGCAGCTGCTTAGAGCCCATGGCTGCTAAATGTTGCTACAAGGTTTGAGGAGTGTTTATTTATTCATTTGTAAAGCTTAGTTTTTTTTTTAAACATTCAGATTATTAATTATTTTATTTGGTTTGTACTTGCTGCAATCATTTAACATTTCCAGGTGAGTAATTAATTTTTTTATGAGTGCAAGGCAGTTATTTAGAGGAGCCCAAGGCTGCTAATTGTTGGGACAAGGACTGAGAAGTCAGGGTATTTACATTTTATTCCCCAACCATGCTTAATGTTCTGTTCCATGTGGTTTGTGCTTGATATTTCAGTCATTTAACAACATTTTCAAGTCAGTCAATTATTTTAAATGTTTAGAGTACTAAGCAGCTGCTTAGAGGAGCGCATGGCTGCTGATTGTTGGGACTACGTTTAAGGAGTTTTTCATTAATAATTTATAAAGCTTTGAATTTTCAACCATGCTTAATGTTCTGTTCCATCTGGTTTGTGTTTGATATTTCATTAATTTAACAGCATTTTCAGTTCGGTAAAGAACTTTTTAGAGCCCTAAGCAGCTGCTTAGAGGCGTGCATGGCTGCTGATTGTTGGGACAAGGTTTGAGGAGTCTTTACTTATATTTTATGAAGCTCAATCTTTGTAATCATGCTAAAAGTTCTGTTCCATCTGGTTTGTACTAACTGGTACAGCCATTTTATGATCAGCCACACCTCGAAATACAGGTGTCGCACATTTAGTAAGGGGGCATTTTGCTGCTGTTTGACTCAATCGGTGTTTTCTAGTGGAATTACTGAGATTGTATTTAGGTGCCAGGATCAATACTGTTGCAAATACAATATGAGAAAAGATGAAACAGATGTGGACCAATATTGGCATGAGCACATGTGTGTATGTGTGTCTTACAGCTTCCTGCAGCTCTTTCCATCCTCCTATGGCTTTAAACTGCCTGAACTGTTCACCCTCCATAGCTCTGCCGATCATTCTCTCCAAATATACTGTGTGTCCTTCATTCAACCTACACAAACACAAAGACAGAAGAGAGTGCTTCAAGAGAGTGCTTTATGTTAAGCACTGTGCGTTTTCATCACTCCCTGTTTCAATAGTACGCGCTGGCAGACGGACGAAATAAGTAACCGATACGGAGTTAAAAGATTAACGCAGCCACTATACAAGCAACAAAAAGGTCATACTGCTATTCAATGTTGGACCAGTCACAAAGAATTCCTCCAGTGAGTTTGATTTGATTGCAAAACTCTTGAAGAAAAAAATAAAGGAAAAAAAAGGATTTGAATGAGAGATCAATCTGCCTTCACGCACCAAAAATGATCCTCAGACATGAGCCTCATTCAATGACTATATGCTATTCAAGTGTTACTATATCTACATACTGTATGAATACAAAAAATAATAAATAAATAAAAGACTGACCAGAAATGCTCCCAGGTTTTATTGGTCACCAGGTTTCCAGTCCAGCTGTGAGAAATCTCATGAGCAATCACCTAGAACCAGACAGAAGAGCACTTCTGAAATCACTGAATCACAAAAGAAGGTGGATGGATATTCAACCAACAGTTCAGCATCCACTACTCATCCATCCAAGGATTTCACGGGTCAGCATCCACACACAGTGACTTACATTGGAGAGGGAGCGGTCTCCAGCCTGAGAGGGAACACAAGAACAAACAAACAAACAAACAAACAAACATTCAATAAGAGCAAATATTACGATACAAACCAACCAACAGACAGCATATCTGACAGGGTTTGAAGACAACAACATCTGAAGATGGTCACTGTGGTCAATAATGGCTGATCAAGTGTGGTTCTAGGAAGCCTGAAAAAGCATCTGAAGCATAGATGTGGACACTGACCAGTAAAGTGGGGGTGGCGAAGGTCAAGCAGGGGTTCTCCATGCCACCGTAGGGGAAAGATGGGGGCAGCACCAGCAGGTCATACTGCCCCCACACGTACGGTCCTGCCAGACTCTCAGCCGTCTTCAACATGGTCTCAGTCTGAGACAGAGAGATAGGGATACAACTTAGCCAATTCTCAAATCATGAGTCATGCAGTATACACTTTCAGGACTGTGTGCTTTCACTTTCTGTGTGCTGCCATGTTTTAACGCTGGCTTACTGCACATGTGGGAAAGTGGTGGTCTTCTATGCTGTAACTGAACACCGCAAATCTCCCACCTTCTTATCAGCTAATAATGTATCGAGTGCTGTTTTAATTAGTCTGGTGTAATAAAGCCTCACATTAGGAGTGGCTGGACTTCAGTCCTCAGGACTGGAACTGATGACACAACAAAGGAAAAATGTGCTTACTCACTTTAGAGAACTCAAAGGCAGCCTGGTCTACATACTCCTTCTCCGACCACACCCGGGACCTGGGCCCAATCTCCCTGAACACCACAGAGCACACGGTTTCAAAACTGACACCAACAGCAGAACGGTATTCATTCATAAACTATGATGAATAAAATCATGCATTAGTAGGATATACATCATATGGACAAAAGTATTGGGACACTTGATCATTTGTTGTTTATTCTGACATGTAATAACTCTGTCTACTATCCAGGGAACATGGCTTTCTACCACATTTTGGAGCACTGCTGTGAGGATTTGATTGCATCCACTGAGAAGAAAACTAGCAAGGTCAGGATGATGGATTGCCACCACACTAAGTCATCCCTAACTCCCCAACTTATCCTGAAAGTATTGAATGGAGCACCAAACATCATTCCAGAGAACACAGCTCCACTGCTCCACAGCTCAATGCTGGGGGCCTTTAATGCCCTTCTAGCCAGTAGGTTCGTGTGGATCTGCTACGAAGAGTCCTATTCTATTGGCAGTGCTTCTCTACAGAAACTACACAAGCAGTGTGTGTGTGCAAATTGCACATCTGTGTCAGCAACGGGTGCAACCTAAAGGAGCTGAATGCCTTCATTAGATTAGATTGTTATGCTTACCTTCAAGAACTGACTGTTTACTTGCTGCCTAATATATAGATCCCACCCCTTTGACTGATGCCACTGTAGTTGAAGATAACCATGTTTTTTTGCTTCACCCGTGGTGCTAATGTTATGGCCGATATAGATATAGGTGTGTATCAATAGCGAACAGCCCACAAGACATTTAAGCAGAGCATGTTCAGATGTAATGTGACTAAAAGAGCCTTTTCTTAATGAGCTGATGAGCTTGGTTTGAGAGTAAGAGTGAGAGAGAGAGTAAGAGTGAGAGAGAGAGAGAAAGAGAGATCTTGATATAAGGTGCTACATAGATAAAGTTAATCATTGTGTGACCACAGAGAGAGGATTAGAAACACTACCTGCTTTCTAAAGCTCCCACCACTAATGCAATCAGATAAGAAGGCATTGGAACCTGTGGAAATAAATGCAAAAAAACATAACACACACCAATCATTTAGAACTTTACACAAGTTGTGCATTTCTTAACTGCCTGCTCATCTTCTTTAGCTAAACCACAGAACCACAAAAGCAATCTTTGATGAAGCATTTCCTGATAAAAAGCTACTGCAGCTGAAGACCTCAGATAAAAAAAAGAGGGCTAGACATTTTCGGCTATCTGATCAGACTTGGAGGACTGATTTGATACAGAGCTCAAAAAGGAAAAAAACATTTTTGCAAACTAGATGAAAAACAAGTGTTTCCAACAATGAGGCGCTGAAAATGTTTACCTGCAGCCAGAACACACATTTTCACATCGCCAACTGACATCCCCGGCGCTATTTATTAGAAAACGTGACCATGACTGCACATGACGGAGCATTCATAATACTTTCAGCATCAACATCTGAGACTTCTGGGTCACTGATGGACTGAGAAAAGTCCACACTAACACACCTTCTCGATTCTACACTTACTGTCCATTAGAAAAGTTCCACGGACCATACAGGAGCACTGTGTAATTCTAATGGTCAGGACCCCACAGGACCACCATGTAGCAGATATTTATTATTTGGGTGGTGTGATTCTCAGCATTGCAGTGACACTGACCTGGTGGCAAGTGTGTCTGTAGTGTGTGTTGCACTGTTCCAAGTGGTTCAGACACAGCAGTGCTGCTGGAGTTCTTAAACACCTTAGCATCATAGTCCATCAACTAGAAACATCCAACCAACAGCGTCCTGTAGACAGCAGCATCCACTTGCCACCAGCATGACCAGTGTCACTGCTGTTCTGAGAATGACCAACCAGTCAAATACTACCTGGTCTGTGGTGGTCAGTCCTGTGGGATCCTGAGCATTGAAGAACAAACAGGGTAAAAGGAGGCTAATAACAGAGTATGCAGAGAAACAAACGGACTCCAGCCTGGAATTCTACTAATTAGAACTACACAGTGCTCCTCTACAGTAAGTGGAGCTGATCTAATGGACAGTGAGTGTAGAAACAAGGATATATATATATATATATATATATATATATATATATATATATATATATATATATAGTCGAGTCACACAAAAACCTTGTATGTATGTCCATTCTTATGTTTTTCACTTTCTGAGAGAATGTGAATCTGGCATTTACATTTATTTTGCATTTTGCCAGAATGCCTTTCAAGATAAATGGACCAATAGAATAATTATTATATTAGAATTATAATAAAATAATAATAATAATAATAATAATAATAATAGTATACACATACATATATACACACACCGGGTGGACTCCAGGAGGTGGTGATGGTAAAGCTGAACGCCACACCCGCCCCCTTTGGTGTGGTGAATTAAAAACAGGAGGAGAGGGCGGCGGTGGGTGCAAGTTGGACTGAGAAGCAGGGGTCGGGGGTATATATGGGGCTTGTGCTCGGGGAGTGTCCATCTCCCAAAAATTAGTTTAATCATAACTCCACTTTTGGAGGTTTTGGAGGTGTGTCAGAGATGATATGTTAAACGTACTCCTTATAGTGATGCAGGGTTGCCATGACGACAATAGCCGTAACACTACACAATCACTATACTGTGATAACGGTCTGACCAAAAAAAAAAAAAAAAAACAAACAAAAAAAAAAAAAACACAGGTTAAGTAAGCACCAGCTTTAGAAGATACCAGTCCAGACGTTCCAGTTCATCAGTTTGCATGTATGATAATCGGATACACACACTAATGCTACACCTACAGCAATTTAAGGTGTTGCACATGTACACACAAGAGAGACAGAGAGAGAGGGACAAAAAGACAATGAGCTGACCGGCTGTCTGAAGCGGTAGACAACTCTGCTGCCGTCAGTGGGGTCCGGTTCTTGTCCATCTCGCACGGCGCTCATGAGAGCGATCAGCTCTTTAGGGACAGACACCTAAAACAAACACACACACACACACACACACACACACACACACACACACACAAAAACCTCATACCTAAAGACCAGAGTGAACTCGTAACAAGGTGTCTCTGTTTAGACGACTGTTCATTTGCACTGCATTTGAGTTCTGCCTGCCAGAAGCAAAGTAAGAGCTGCATGTTATCTGCAGGTGTGTGTGTGTGTGTGTTTGGATAAAAGCCTGATACCTGTGCATAGTAGGTGTGCTTCACTGATGGCGTGTCCTGGCAGGGCACCATTGTCCTGCAATGAGTGGCCTATTTGTAAAGAAGAGATTAAAGAATAAACATCCTACAACTTTTTTGTACATTGTGTTCAAAAACTATGACAAATGGATCAATAGAAATGCTCCAAATGTCTGTTTGATACACTGACTTCCACTGAAAGTTAAGTTAAGGCTTTTTCCTTCTACAGAAAGGATTTGTGACGATTAATTTTGGTGACGATACTAATACTAATCATACTAATAGTGTGATTATACAGCTATACTGTGAGTGCAACATGCTTTGCAATATAGATGAATTGCATATTGGGAAAACAGTAGTGTGGTAAGACTGAAATTATTATTTGGACCAACATCACTGACCCTTATTGGATTAAAAGCATATAAAAATTCTAGGCTGAGTAAACAGACTCATTGGGACAGCAACATAACTCGATGCTACATTCATTCTAAACAGTGCTGAGAGAGTGAGACCTCATAGATTATAATCTCAACAGCCATTTAAACACCTGGTCATGTGACTAATATTTGGATTGCATCCCGATAAGACTTAAGCCACATGCCACATTTACATTTGGTAGTCTAAAGCGCCTCTGGTTAGATTGTAGCGTGGGCTGGAATTTGGCAATTTGCTTATCGTGCAGCAATTATTACTGGTGTTTCGGTCGTACTGGGAAGGGGTTTTGGTGGTGGAATGAGTCTTGAAGAGACAAATGTGTTTCCGCTGCGGTAACATGTGGCACAAATGCGCCTCAAACCACCTCCTGAAGTGGTTTGAGGGATCGGATTTGCATCTGGTTTAAATGCAGCTTGGGTGTGTTTACACTTGGGTGCATGTTTATGTGGGGTGGCCTGATCCAGATACAATCCTGATACTCAAAATGCATGCAGTGACCAGGTGTAAACAGGGTCTCAGACCACCTCCTGAAGTGGTTTGAGAGATCACATCTGTATCTGGTTTAAATGCATCTTGGATGTGTTTACACTTGGGTGCATGTTTATGTGGGGTGGCCTGATCCAGATTCTGATCCAATCCTGCTACTCAAGATGCATAAAGTGACCAGGTGTAAAATTATGGGCAAAAATAAATGTCAAATTTTAATTAATGCATTAGGGTCAGCCACCCAACCTATTGTAAGTTCTCAGTTCTCAGTCTGATCATACCTGGATACACTTCCCTTAGTGTGGGCTACTTTTCAAAGAAGCTGTCCAGCTGCCATCAGTAGAAAACAATGCAACACAATATGATGTGTTGTTCTGAGGGATGCTCCGTTTCTACAGCTGCACTGTATGGATCTTCTGCTTCTGATATTTTATCTGAACTAAACTATACCTGTATCCGTACCAGCTCACAGTTTTCTACGTAGAGGAAGGAATGCTTAAAACATGTTTAACAAGAATGTCAGCGGCACTCATGCTATAATTGCCTGTGTTGTGTTTATGACAAAACACAGGAGGTTTCAGGGCTATAAGCAGAACAAGATGGATCATGTGCTACTTGGGATGAAACCATGGCCAAAGTAAATGCCAGATGTGCCAAGCAGATCCTGGAGCGCACCTAATCATATAACCAATAGTACCAAACAACTTTCCCGCCCCTCCACAGAGACCCACGGGCCCTTTGCATGCTCAGGTACTTGGGCTTTAGTCATGCCTAACCCATGATTTAATCCAACCTGGGTGCAACATTAATTTGCTCTGTGATTCTGTGAGATCAGTACCACAACTACAATATATGGACAAAAGTATTGGGACACCCGCTTTTTCATTCATTGTTCCTTCTGCAATCAGGGGTATCACAGAGTTTATTCTGCTTTTGTTGGAGTAACTGTCTCTACTGTCCAGGCATAACCTTCTATGAGATTCTGGAGCACTGCTGTGAGGATGGGATTGCATTCAGCCACAAAAGCGTTAGTGTGAGATCAGGATGTTGGATGGTTGCCACCCTACCTCATCCCAAACTCCCCATCTCATCTAAAAAGTACTGGATGGAGCCCCACCATCATTCCAGAGCTAGTCCACGCCTGACATTAGGCATGGCACCAATAGGTTCACGTTTATCTGCTCAAGAGTGTACTTTTCTATTTTCAGTATTTCTTTACAGGGACTAGACAAGCTGTGTCTGTGTGTGTGCATGCATTTGCAGATCTGTGCCAGCAATTGGTGCAACTTAAAGTAGCCTAATGCATTCATTAGAAGGGGTGTCCACAAACATTTGGACATATAGGGTATTATAATAACAATTACCAAATGATGCACTGTGCAGCCTGACTCTTGTGAGTGACATGTGAACTTTTGTGTAATGTAAAGAGGCCTTAAGGTTAGATTGGGTGGGACCGGGACCACAAAGCTGCTGGTTCGATTCTTCTGGAAGTGGGAGTAAAGGAAAAGCATCAACATTTGTGGCTTAAGTCTTTCAGTAAAGAACCTCAGATGCTCCCCCGGTGCTGAGGTGGCTGCGCAGGTGCTCCAGGTGTGTGTGCTCAGCCCCAAATTACTACTGTACATGTGGGTGTGGGTGTTCACTGGCAACATAAATCAAATGTACTGCTGTGCAATGCATGTCAAGTTTCCAACTGCAATGCAAAAGGTAATCCTCAGTAAACGCCACAGCACAGATACTTTACAAATATTCATATTCCCAGTGAGAAAATCATGAACTCCTAGCTGGTCAGTGTTCAAAGATGAAACCCAGGACACAAATAATCCTTCACAGACATCCAGTTACAGTGTTAGTAACATATCAGGGATGTAATGTTCAGCTTACTACCGTCATCTAAGAAGTTAACTTGCCGTTCTCTACACCAGTGTCCTCATATCAGAATTCAAAACTCAGCAAAACACCCCCAACACAGACACAGCTGTGCTCATATCATGTTACCTCTGGAGGCGATAAAACAGCTGAAACTGATAAAGCTAGCAGAGATAACTGCGGTTTTGAGTGACATGCTCTGGATAAGACTAGAAAGGTCTGAAAGGTAGCTTTTGCACTTGCAGCAGGCAGAAGAGAACCACAGGATAGATTAATCAAGCTTTCTTGCTTTACCTCGTCAGTTACCGTTACGCTGTGGTTGAAGTTTCACATAACGGTATTTGTACGATCTGATTAGGGATAGGAAAGCTGTTCGAAAATACCTAATACAGGCATACAGTGTGTGTGTCCAAATATTTGTGCACACCCTTCTAACGAAGACATTCAGCACACACTGCTCAGACAGACGCAAATGCAAATTCTACACAAAAACAGGTTGTCTAGTCCCTGTATAGACGTGCTGCCAATAGAATAGGAATAGCAGATCAACATGACCCTATTGGCACCAGGCGTGGGCATAAGGGGTATAAAGCCCCCCAGCATTAAGCTGTGGAAGAACTGTGTTCTCTGGAATGATGAGTTGAGGGGTTAGGGATGAAGAGGTGGGATCCTCTTGTCGTTGATTGCAATCAAATCCTCACAGCAATGCTCCTCCAAAACCTAGTAGAAAGCCTTCTTTCCTGGACAGTAGAGACAATTACTCCAACAAAAGCAGGATACATTTTTTGAACATTGATTTCAGAAGAAATGACAATGAATGAGCAGGCGTCCCCATACTTTTGTCTATATAGGGTAAGAATACACACTGAGCTCCATTCACTATCTAATAATAATAATAATCTTTCAGAGAATTGTCTTAATTTTTTTCACAGAGTTCGCAGAAGTATTCATAGGTGGGTTTAAAGGAGAAATTGTGGTTGGTGAGTAAGGCCCCCATGAGTCATATTTAAAAAAATATTTGTTGTGTTGCTTGGCAATCAAAGCATACAGTAATTAAACCACACTGCTGTATTATTAAAAACAACTATTATTATCAGGCACTGGTATATTTTATTAATGGCTATTTAGTGGCTATTTTATAAAGGCAATAAGACAAGCTCTCTCGAGGGGTTACATACCTGACACTGGCTGAAAAGATAGGGGTGTTTTTTCCCAGCAGTCTGCGTGGGAGACAGCCACTGCAGGGCCGAAGCACTCGGAGACGTCTCATACTCGATCTCCACAATAACATGCTGACCACTGGATGCAGACATACCACAAATTATTATTATAAATACATTAGTACATGTCGCACTTTGAGGAGATTACACCTGGATGTAGGTTAGAAAATGCTAACCTTCTTTCCACACAACAACGACCCAACCTTTGGAGCCTACAGTGTCCGTCAGGATCTGTTCTACACTTACTGACCAGAACTTTACTAGACACACTTATCTTACTAGTCTACTCTGTAGGTCTTCAGTGGTCTTCAGTCCTGCTCCTGAAGAGCTACATTCCTGCAGATTTTGGATACAATCCTAATCATCCCCAATTTATCCAACTAATTAACGCCTTTAGAAGTCCATGATTGGCTGAATGAGGGGTTTTGGATTTGGGTTGAAACTGAAACCTGCAAGAAGACCTATACTATATGGACAAAAGTATTGGGACACCTGCTCATTCATTGTTTTGTTTTGTTTCCCCAAAATCATAGGTATTAAAAAATGATTTTGTCTACTATCCAGGAAAGGCTCTCTACTAGATTTTGGAGCGTTGCTTGATTGCATTCAGTGACAAGATTACATTACTGAGGACAGATGATCATCCCAAAAGTACTGGATGGAGCACCATTTCAGGTGGGGAATTAGGCATGTTGTAAGCAGGTTCATGTATATCTGCTCCAGATATTGCTCCTATTCTATTGGCAGTATCTCTACAGGTACTAGACAAGCTGTGTGTGTGCATTCACACATTTGTGTCAGCAATGGGTCCAATTTAAAAGTAGCTGAATGCATTCATTAGAAAGGGTCTCCACAAACTTTTGCACACAGCGTAACTCTCCAGTAGAAGGGTTGGAGACCACTGTTGTAGGTGTACAGATAAGGACCTTATACATATGCTGGCGCTACAGTACTCTATATGGAATGAGAATGGCCCAACAGTCAAATAATATCCAGTGAGTGGTGGTCCTAGCTTGAGGGTAGGGTAGAGAGTAGATGATAATTCTAGGTGTACCTAATAAAACCAAAGGGTGTAGGTTCAAGGTACGTAGGTGGACCTAATAAAACTACAAGCTTCATCTCCTCAAAGCAGATTCCATTAAAGATATGATGAGTGTAGTAATACCGTGAGTGCTCAAAGGGCAGGGTGATCTCCAGAGGGCTGCCTTTAAAACTCTGCTGGGCCTCCAGTTGGAACTTTGCAGCCTGGCCATTGGCCGACACCTTGAAGATCTTCAAGTCCTTGGTGTCAAGGGTCTAGAGGAAAGAGCAGGAGTTATAAGGTGATACAGAAACATGTAATATCAGATCTGTAGCTATGATGCAATTATACTTCAGAACTTTGGACGTTTCAAAGTACAGAAGTGCAGAGTCATCGAAATGAAGGTAGCCAGTCTTCCAGACGTCAACAGATTAGTCTTATTCTTCTTGCGTTCCTCAACAGAACGACACAACTAAATCTGCATTTGATGAGGACACCGGGCAGACTGATCAACAGCATGTGCCGGCCGTGTCTATGAATAAGCCTGTGGTCCATTCTACCCTCTCTTGAATCAGATAAAGTGCACCCCATAAGCCAAAGTCAAAGAGAAGCCACTTAAGGTTAAAAAGTGCACCAGGTATTATGAGCCAACACCTGAAGCCAAAGTTCATGAGGATACAAGTGCAGCAAAATTACAACAACTAGGCTATACAAAGGTCTGGCCTATTCTCCTCATTTATGGCTCTAGCAGTATGGCATGGATACGTACTTGTCGAATACACCGATCAGCCATAACATTAATACCGACTTAACCGCAACTCCTTAATACCGAATAGGTTCCCCTTGGGCCGCCACAACAGATCTGCTGCACCTGCATTGAGGACATGGACTCCACAAGGACTCTAAAGGTGTCCTGTAGTATCTGGTAGCAAGACTAATGTTAGCAGCAGAACCTTTAGGTCCCATAAGTAGTTAGGCGTCAATGAGCCCATTGCCTGTTCATCGGTTGGCCTTTCCAGGAGTACTTTTGGTTGGTACTGACCACTGCATACCAGTTTTAAATAAAAAATGCCTGCCTGATATTTTGCTGGAGAAGTTCTGATCCAGCCGTCTAGCAGTCACAGTTTGGTTCTTCAAGAGCTGACTGTTCACTTGCTGCCTGATACATCCACCCCCTGACAGATGCCAATGTTCTTCAGCTGGTGCTAATGTAATGGCTGATTGGTGTGTGTGTGTGTGTGTGTGTGTGTGTGTGTGTGTATGTTTTTGAGATGCATAATGAATGCATACTCATTGTTGCTTGACAAAACTGAATTACAGAGGTGAGCCAATGTAGCCAATGTTAGGAGTCTTGCCCAAGGACTCTTACTGGCGAAGCACAGCTTAGTCACCCAGGGTACCGAACCCCAGTCTCCCACATGATGTGGAAGCTCACTGGTAGATGACGATGCGATACCTCTAAAAGCTCCTTTACAGAGAGTTTGTACATATAATAGCTATTAATATATTATCTGACGGCTGAGATATAAAATCTGAAAAATATTTTGGCCAAAAATGATCATTTCTAACAGCTGAGATTTCACAGGGCAAAGCAGCACACAGAAAGACCTGTCTGGAGAATTACGGCTATAGCTGTGTTGTAGATAATGTGATTCCTAGATCCCCGGTCAATCTACAGTACTTCTCTGCGCACCAAACTCTTCACTCTGAACAATGTGTTTCTATCTCAGTGATTAAATTAAGGTGAAGATATGCAGAATTCTTTAAAGTTCGTCAAGAACGAAAGCATTTCATCATTTCTCAGACAGGTAAACAGCTGTAATTCTGCACACAGTCAGACAAACACTCAACTGAGAGAAGCTTCACTTTACATCAGTTCTGGTGCAATAAAATGTTTGTGATGGTCTTCATTCTTTAACGCAGTCAATATCTGTTCTGCTGTATCTGTTACACATGCATTAGGTTAAGACACTGGTCTCTATTCACTTTGGGATTCCTGGAGCTCTGGTAAGTGTTTCGAACATGGACTTCTTGGACTCGGTTCTTCTCTCAATGACTGAACTACACCGAAATTGTAAAAAACATGTGGGATTCATCTTTATGCTTTATGTTTAAATAAAATCCCAATGATTTATTTAAACAAGAAAGTGTCAGTGAGGCACATTTATTGTAGCCCTAAGAATCAAGATCACCTTTACGCCTGAACTGCCTTTCTAAGCAGCAGTCGCAAGTTACGACATTAACTTTCATGAAACTAAATGAGACTAAATAAACTGTAATCTTAGCACACCAATATTACACCCAGCTCAGCAGCATTACAGACATCCATCCTACCGCTGCTTTCTACAGAAGCCCTGAGGGGCCGTGGATTTGCATACTTTCTCACTCTGTGATAATGAGATCATTTTATTTGTTTGAATTTATTCATTTCATTATCATGCATAGCAAGCGTTTTCCGTTTTCCACAGATCACAAGTTATCATGACAAATGTTGCTTTCTGGAGATAAGGTTTTTGTTTAATTAGGCTCTGGATAAATGTTTATTTTATCGAAAGTATACTTATTTATTTTATTTGTGTTGCGGCATGAAAATATATCATTTTATTGCACCAGAACTGATGTAAAGTGAAGCTTCTCTCAGTTGAGTGTTTGTCTGACTGTGTGCAGAATTACAGCTGTTTACCTGTCTGAGAAATGATGAAATGGTTTCGTTCTTGCCGAGCTTTAAAGAATTCTGCATATCTTCATCTTAATTTAATCACTGAGATAGAAACACATTGTTCAGAGTGAAGAGTTTGGTGCGCAGAGAAGTATTGTAGATTGACCGGGGATCTAGGAATCACATTATCTACAACACAGCTATAGCCGTAATTCTGATGGTTAGTGAAAAAAGGTAAAATTTGAGAAAACACAAAATGAACTTTATCATGAATAGATATACAGATATCTATATACCATACTGTGTGTGTGTGTGTGTGTGTGTGTGTGTGTATATATATATATACACACACACATATACACATACATATACACACACACACACACACACACACAGATGGATAGATAAACAGATATATATATATATATATATATATATATATATACACACAGATAGATAGATATATAGATAGATAGATAGATAGAGCTAATCCATGGAATAAAATTCTCAAAAACAATGTGAAATTCTAGTGGAGAGCCATAGTGATTTCTGAACGCTCTCAAAGCTCAAATATTAGTACTGTCTTGTCTACATTTGAATAATAATTTATTTGCATTATAATTATTATTATAATAATTTCTTTGCATTTTTGAGCAGTTTTCATTTCTGCAAATAAATAAATGCTCTAAATAGCAAATTTAGCTAAATTATTATCTCAAAAACATGAGAAAAAAAATATTTTTTTTTGCTTTTTTGTGTTTATATTTATTTATTTATTTATTTTATTTTATTTTAACCACATTGGTCTCCACTAATCAACTTTATTTTTATCACAAGAAATCTGAGCTGTGAGCCTGAGATTTCCCACACAGAACATTATAACCAGCTGGCCTTTCTGACCTCAGGAAGTCAGACTTCACACACTGCCTCTGTTTACACTGGGTTGGGAAACCTCAGTGAAGTGAAACTCCAGTATTATGAAACACTGAGCCATGTCAGCAAAGTGAAGCCCAATTTCACAAAACTGCATTACAGCTCTGTCCTAACTGTCCAGCTACCACCCAGCTCCCATCCACCCTGGCACTAACCCACCCCTGAGCCGCAGCAACCTCACTCCTCTCCAGAAGCCATACCTCAGACACTACACCCAGTAACCCAGACAGAAGCTGGACCAGCACCGGTGCAGCTGGTAGAAGCCGGCTAGCTAATGCAGAACTGCAAAGCCCCAAAGCAGCGAGTCGGTTTAACCACGTTACCAGAGAGGAGAGTTTATCCTGGAGGACTTCCACCGTCAGGGCGACCTTCCCCCGCAGGACACGACTGTCGAAGTCCACCTGCAGGGTCAGGTTCAGGTGCCGAGTGAGACACTTGGCGAAAGAGGAGAAGGAGCAGGGGTCTGACACTGGAGCCATGATCGGAAAGGAGTGCAAGGCGAGGTCTGATGCTGCATTTTAACCCAGTCATGGGTCCATGTGACAGAACCCGAGCGCGTTGAATCATGGGAACTGTAGTCTCCTTTTTTCCTCTTGATTAGCTACGTCTTCTTCTGCAGCACTGACTCGGAGCAGCAGTCTGTACTGCCTCCTTCAGCTAAATAAAGAGTTACCAACAGTCCCAACAGCAATGTGAAAGACTAGTGGAGAGCCATAGTGATTTCTCAAAGCCCAGATACAATAACAACTTATTTGCATTATAATTATTATACTACTTTATTTGCATTATAATTATTATAATAATTTATTTGCCTTATAATTATTATACTACTTTATTTGCATTATAATTATTATAATAATTTATTTGCCTTATAATTATTATACTACTTTATTTGCCTTATAATTATTATACTACTTTATTTGCATTATAATTATTATAATAATTTATTTGCCTTATAATTATTATACTACTTTATTTGCATTTTAATTATTATACTAATTTATTTGCATTATAATTATTATAATAATTTATTTGCCTTATAATTATTATACTACTTTATTTGCATTTTAATTATTATACTACTTTATTTGCATTATTTGAGCAGCTGTTTTTGAGCAGTTGTCATTTCTGCAAATAAATAAATGCTCTAAATAGCAAATCTTTTTATTTGGAATTTAGGGGAAATGTTGTCCATGGTTTATAAAATACAACGCAAATGTTAATTTCCTTAAACACACTGCCATAAACAGTAAAACCAGAGAAACTGATCATGTAGGGCGGTCTCTTCATGTTTTCCAGAGCTGTATATAATATATGTATTTTCATTTTTTTTTTATTATTATTATTATTATTTATTTTTTTGTGAACAAAAAAAAACCCTGTTCGGTTCTAAGTGGGAATTTCTGAGGAGAACTTAAATTTGCAACAACAGCAAAATAAGAAATGCTGTAAATCCATTGTAAATCCAAAGGTATTCTTGTTATTTTTTTCTTTGTTCTTTTTGTTAGATATATGAATAATAACATTGTATATACTACTTATTTATGTTTCACTGAATAATAAAAATATTTAAAAAAAAATAATAATAAAAAATTATACAGGTGTCCTTATTTGCTATCACCGAAACAACGCGCCCGGTGGAGCCCCTCCAGCAACCAGGCCCCACCGACTAATTTCATTGGCCACCGACAGACAGGGGGCTTGAGAGGGCATTTCCGGGGCTTGGACATGCAGCGTGGATCCCTTCCTGCAGCCAGACCCCCTCTCGAGCTGCCCACTAAGCGTCCCAAAACAAAGCGAATTATTAAACGAAATTAATATTATAAAATAATTAAATATATATATATATATATATATATATGCTAAAAACTTTAATTTATTACAATTGTAACTTTATTTAACGCTTAATTAAATAATGGGGAAAGGTAAAGCGTTTAAGCCTGTGCATCCAGTGCAGTTAAGGAGTGCAGACGGTATTTACCTTTCTTTAGCTTTAAGCACCTCCACTATACAGCATCCAACATCCTGTCTCCTGAACTCAGAGCTATAGACTGTACTATCTCATACATCTGTATTAGTTATATTATATTGGTCCTAATAATAAACTAACCCAGATCAGTTTAAGGGCAAATCCAGGTTAAAAGTACTGGGACAAAAGTATTGAGACACTTCCTCATTAATTGTTTCTTCCAAAATCAAGATTATTAAAAAGACTTCATCCTGCTTTTGTTGGAGTAACTGTCTCCACTCTACTGTCCAGGGAGGAAGACTTTCTGTAAGATTTTTCTGTAAGCATTGCTGTGAGAATTTGATTGCATTCAGCGACAGGAACATTAGTAAGGTCAGGATGTTGGATGATGATCACCACCCCACCTCGTCATCCCCGACTCCCCAACTCATCCCGAAAGTACTGGATGGAGCACAAGTCCACTGCTTCACAGCTTAATGCTGGGGAGCTGTTTTACCCCTTTTAGCCCACACCTGACAATAGGCACCACCACTATGCAGCAGGGAGATTTAGGGGTGCCACTCTGGATTTTGGGCCCTTGAAAAGATGTGACATTGGGCCTCACCACCCCACCACCACAGTCTGGTCCTGGATCACGAAATGTGCTAAAGGCTGTCTTTTACAGTTTAAATTTAACTATAATGGTAAAATTCTTTGTTGAAAATAAATAATAATAAATTAGGCAGGGCTGATGAGCCTGAAGCTCCATCTGTTGGGCCTGGCACCGTGCAGGGACGACTGCTTTAGTGTGAACAGCTTGCTAAAAGTTTGCCCTCATTGGTTAAATGTTGACCAAAAAAGGAGTGAATATCATCACTGAGGATTTTCTGATGATATTCAGGGACTAATGTTAGCAGGCTAATTTCCACCACTTATGAACTAAAGGTAAAGGTGCACGTATTTGTCACTGTACAGCGAAATGTGTCCTCCGCATTTAACCCATCTGGTAGTGAACACACACTCACACACACACACACACACACACACACACACACACACATGTGTTAGGGGCAGTGAGTACAGACACACACCCAGAGCGGTGGGCAGCCAACTCCAGCGCCTGGGGAGCAGAGAGGGTAAAGAGCCTTGTTCAAGGGCCCAACAGTGGCAGCTTGCCGAGCCTGGGAATCGAACCCACAACCCTGTTATCGATATCCCGGTGCCCTAACCGCTGAGCCACCACTGCCCCCAGGCCTACACCTAGGCCTGCTGCGATAATTACGTTATCGACTTATCGTACGATAAATGGACGTGTCCACGATAAGTTTAGCAGACGCCGATAATAGCCAATTGGTTTTCGCGTGAGTTTGTTTACATTAGAAAAAAACGCAGCAAGATTTCTGCAAGGTGCACGGTGCAGCTCTCTCGCCGGCTCCCTGTCTAAGGCGAAGACATGTCTGGGCCAGACAGCGACATTTATCGGATAGGAAACACGTGCGTTGCACACAGAGGAGGCAGACGCAGGTGGAGGCGTGTTAGCTGGCGAACATATTCGAGGCTAATAGGAATTTGCAAAAACAGTTACACAGATACAGAAAGAAAGTTTGGAGAAGTAATTCAAGATGGACTTGGTTTCAAAGCCACATTGCACTGCTCCAGTGTGGGAACACTTTGGCTTTAAGACAAATGAGCGCGGAGAGCCCATCAGCTTTAACGAGGCGGTATGTCGTCTTTGTCTAAAAACAGTGGCAACAAAAGGTGGTAATACAACTAACCTAAGAGCCCATTTAAAGCACAACCATCCAGTTCAATTTACCGAGGTGGAAACAAAGAACCCGGTTGGAGAGGGGGCGTCCAAGCAGGTGACCATCACGGATCACAAATACTGTAACTCACTATATAGCCAAAGAGATGCTGCCGTTAAATACGGTGGAAAAACCAGCATTCAAAAACATGCTGAAAACGTTTGACAGGCAGTACGAATTACCAAAGAAAACATACTCTACATACATCTCTCAAACTGCCATTCCAGCTTTATATAATGAAGTGAAAGACGGCATTCTGAAGGAGATAAAAGACATCGCTTTTTACTCTGCATGTTACAATATTATCGTTTATCGCGATAATTTAGGAGACGATTAATCGTCCAGAAACTTTCGTTATCGTGACAGGCCTAACTACACCCATCTTTCTTTGTGAAAAACTGGGCCACATTCTGTCACCTTCTCTTTTCTCTCCCCTATATTTCCTAGTTTTTCTTGCCAGAGTTTTTTAGTAAGCTGAGAAACGATTCACTTGCAGTTCCAGTGAACCATTTCATTGAAATCAGGGGGTTGAACTCTCCTTGGCTCCTTCAGAAGACTGGAGAGGAAATGCGTGAGAAATGTGAGATTAGAAAGTGTGGCGTGAGAGTGTCAGATTAGATCTGAGTGAATCAATTTCACTGCTAATCTGGGAGAGTTCACAGCCCTTCCTCGTGTCAGGGTGTTGTGTCGACTCACCCGCAGGATCCAGCAACCTTCTGTGAGAATGAAAATTCAAGACTAACAGTTCTTTCTAAACAGACCTGTCTCCTGAACTCAGAGCTATAGACTGTACTATTTCATACACTGTCTTGTGTGTGTGTGCATATTACATTATATTATATTGGTCCTAATAATACTAACCCATATAACCTAATAAAACTAACCCAGATCAGTTTAAGGTCAAATCCAGGTTAAAAGTATTGGGACAAAAGTATTTGGACGCTACTTTATTAACTGTTTCTTCCAAAATCAAGAATATTAAAAAGACTTCATCCTGCTTTTGTTGGAGTAACTGTCTCTACTGTCCAGGGAGGAAGACTTTCTACTAGATTTTGGAGGAGCATTGCTGTGAGGATTTGATTGCATTCAGTGACAAGAACATCAGCAAGGTCAGGATGTTGGATGATGATCACCACCCCACCTCGTCATCCCCGACTCCCCAACTCATCCCAGAAGTACTGGATGGAGCACCAGTTCAGAGAATACAGCTCCACTGCTCCACAGCTCAATGCTGGGCATTAACGCCTGGCATTAGTCGTGGTGTTTATCTGCTCCAGGGAGTCCTATTGTATTGACAACACTTCTCTAAAGGCACTAGACAAGCTGTGTGTGTGTGTGTGTGTGTGTGTGTGTGTGTGTGTGTATTTGCACATCTGTGTCAGCTATCAGTGCCACTTAAAGCAGCCTCCCATTCTTTCACTTATGTGTGTAAGAAAGACAGACTGCGTGGCTAGGGGCTTGATTTTGTAGCAATGGGACTGAATGAAGAAGTGTGTCCCAATACTTTTGTCCAGAATACTTTGTTAAGAAAAACAAATCAGTCTTGATTATGGCAAGTGTTGGAGTGTAATAGCTGGAAATAATGAAAACATTTTGAATGATGTTTTAATAGGATGTGATCACAGCTGAGATTGTAATGAATGTAATGATGGTTAATCCCTTAAAAAGCCTATGGTCTGCCGGCGGCCCGAAGTGGTATTACAAACTTCTATTAGCAGAGAAAAGCGCCACCAGTTTGTGCAGAAGTCCCTGTAGTCACTGAGTAATACACCTCAGTGTGTGATAAGCATTGAAGTGTTTAATGGGATTAATGGTGGTAATATTAATGACAATAGTGGCAGATTATAACAGAGGCCATGTAAACTTTGGCATAGTCGACCCCTGGCGATCCTAACCAGGAAGAAGCAGATAAGAAGATGATTGGATGGAAGGATGGGTGGATATTTCAGTTCACAAACTTTTAAAGGTATTTACTGTAAGGTTATGTATAACAGCACTCGTGTGTTTAATAGACTGTGTGCTGCTACCATTTTCTCTTATCTTCATCAATTCATAATTGTTTTGAGCTGGGATAGGTTTTTGGCCTGATGTGGCATTTAAGTCATCATTAGATTATTACAGTATGACGGTACATAAGAATGCAGAATGTCGCCGTCTAGTGGTGGAAGTGAGGAAGTTTTGGATTAATGGGAGGGGGTTTACTACTAGGGGCACATGCCACAACATACAAGTAATGGGACATCTACACATTACACCTACAGGAGCTTTAATGACATCCCATTCTAAATCCATGATAGGGCATTAATACTTTCACTATTCTTCATGTATGCACTAGTCTCCTCAGCACTCGGCCCTGACCCCGCTCTGTAACTTTACGTGGTCTGACACTTGACAGCTGAGTGGCTCTCTGTGGTTCCTCCTAAGCACTTCTACTGTTCAATAATAATACCTCTCACGGCAGTGGCTCCTATTATAAAACCAAGCTGGAGTTCAGTGAGCTCCTTAGAACCTCCCATTCTTTCACGGAAAGGCAGACTGCATGGCTATGGGCTTGATTTTATAAAGCTGTGGCAATGGGACAGAATGAAACACACCTGAATTAAGATTAAGAGATGTGTCCCAATACTTTTGTCCATATAGTGTATTTGGCAGAGTGGCTCATATTTAATATGAGTAATAAATAGGAGTTGGTGGATTTGATTAAATAAGGAGATTTAACAGACAGTTGTTGTATCAACATTACTAAATAAACATTACGTATTATTATTATTATTAATAATAATAATAACAATAATAATAATATACATTGCTACCAGAATATAATAATAAGCATTATGTCAATACAGCTGGCCTACATACTGTGATACACCACAGGTTCCTAATCCCAGTCCTGGGCTTAGACCCCCATAATGCTCATGTTGAGCGTTTTCTCCTCCAGCAGACCAGACCCAACTCACTGTAACTCAAATAGCTAATTAACAAGCTGCTCACATGCTGAACCAGGGGAACACACACCCTGTGCAGAGCACTGGGACAGGACTGGGAGCCACTGGTTTACTGGCAGTGTGAAGGTGTATGGCTGCAGTTCTCACATCCTCCACTAGATGTCGTGGTCTGAGTGGAGTTTGGAGCTTCTTCACAACTGTTGAGTTTTTAATTGCTTGCATGTGTCCAGCTTTCCCAAGCACATCGCCAGTGGGTGGAGTCCCTCATTACAACCACCAGCACTCCACACACTGCTCCTTAAACACACTGCTGCTCACACACACACACACACACACACACACACACAGCGTCTGTCTGTCAGTCTGACTGTCACTGCTATGAAATATATGAGAGACAGAGAGACAGTGATATATAATGAGAGAGAGGAATTGCTTGCAATTGTGTGTGTGTGTGTGTGTGTGTGTGTGTGTGTGTGTGTGTGTGTGTGTGTGTGTGCAGTGGGATTCAGTTTCCTGTCAGTGAGAGGATTTCCCTCCAGGAAATTGGAAGATGGTTCCACTCCCCTGTGGAGCCCCCATTTCTCACTCTGACAGGCATCAAACACACACACACACACACACACACACACACACACACGGGGGAAAAAGAGAAGAGAATGAGAATGAGCTAAATGAACTGGTGAGATTGGACTGGTTGTGTAACAGCTATATCTGCTGTGCTCTGATTAGTTTACTGAATACCAGGTGAGTCTGCACAGCTTCCTTCAGAGGAGACTCAACCACAGGTAGGTAAAAGTGCCGGCACTCCTGTAAAGCTCAGACTGAGGTACTTTATCAAAAGCAGCAGCTCAAAGCCCCTCACACTGAGTACCTCACAGACCTGCAGCACAGCGTCCTGCTGCTCCAGACCCCACCAGCACAGGGTCTGTATTCAGTAATCAAATAGACCTGAACTCAACTGAACTCAACTGAATCAAATAGACCTAAACTAACTGAACTCAACTGAATCAAATAGACCTAAACTAACTGAACTCAACTGAATCAAACAGACCTGAACTCAACTGAATCAAATAGACCTGAACTCAACTGAATCAAACAGACCTGAACTCAACTGAACTCAACTGAATCAAATAGACCTGAACTCAACTGAACTCAACTGAATCAAATAGACCTAAACTAACTGAACTCAACTGAATCAAACAGACCTGAACTCAACTGAATCAAATAGACCTGAACTCAACTGAACTCAACTGAATCAAATAGACCTAAACTAACTGAACTCAACTGAATCAAACAGACCTGAACTCAACTGAATCAAATAAACCTGAACTCAACTGAACTCAACTGAATCAAACAGACCTGAACTCAACTGAACTCAACTGAATTATACAGACCTGAACTCAACTGAATCAAACAGACCTGAACTCAACTGAATCAAGCAGACCTGAACTCAACTGAATCAAACAGACCTGAACTCAACTGAATCAAATAGACCTAAACTAACTGAACTCAACTGAATCAAATAGACCTGAACTCAACTGAATCAAACAGACCTGAACTCAACTGAATCAAACAGACCTGAACTCAACTGAATTATACAGACCTGAACTCAACTGAACTCAACTGAATCAAACAGACCTGAACTCAACTGAACTCAACTGAATCAAATAGACCTGAACTCAACTGAACTCAACTGAATCAAACAGACCTGAACTCAACTGAATTATACAGACCTGAACTCAACTGAATCAAACAGACCTGAACTCAACTGAATTATACAGACCTGAACTCAACTGAATCAAACAGACCTGAACTCAACTGAATTATACAGACCTGAACTCAACTGAATTATACAGACCTGAACTCAACTGAACTCAACTGAATCAAACAGACCTGAACTCAACTGAATTATACAGACCTGAACTCAACTGAATCAAACAGACCTGAACTCAACTGAATTATACAGACCTGAACTCAACTGAATCAAACAGACCTGAACTCAACTGAATTATACAGACCTGAACTCAACTGAATCAAACAGACCTGAACTCAACTGAATTATACAGACCTGAACTCAACTGAATCAAACAGACCTGAACTCAACTGAATTATACAGACCTGAACTCAACTGAATTATACAGACCTGAACTCAACTGAACTCAACTGAATCAAACAGACCTGAACTCAACTGAATTATACAGACCTGAACTCAACTGAATCAAACAGACCTGAACTCAACTGAATTATACAGACCTGAACTCAACTGAATCAAACAGACCTGAACTCAACTGAATTATACAGACCTGAACTCAACTGAATCAAACAGACCTGAACTCAACTGAATTATACAGACCTGAACTCAACTGAATCAAACAGACCTGAACTCAACTGAATTATACAGACCTGAACTCAACTGAATCAAACAGACCTGAACTTAACTGAACTCAACTGAATCAAACAGAACTGAACTCAAATGAATCAAATAGAATTGAACTACCTGAACTCAACTGAATTATACAGACCTGAACTCAACTGAATCAAACAGACCTGAACTCAACTGAATTATACAGACCTGAACTCAACTGAATCAAACAGACCTGAACTCAACTGAATTATCCAGACCTGAACTCAACTGAATCAAACAGACCTGAACTTAACTGAACTCAACTGAATCAAACAGACCTGAACTCAACTGAACTCAACTGAATCAAACAGACCTGAACTAACTGAACTCAACTGAATCAAGCAGACCTGAACTCAACTGAATCAAACAGACCTGAACTCAACTGAATCAAACAGACCTGAACTAACTGAACTCAACTGAATCAAACAGACCTGAACTCAACTGAATCAAACAGACCTGAACTCAACTGAATTATACAGACCTGAACTAACTGAACTCAACTGAATCAAATAGACCTGAACTCAACTGAATCAAACAGACCTGAACTCAACTGAATCAAACAGACCTGAACTAACTGAACTCAACTGAATCAAATAGACCTGAACTCAACTGAATCAAGCAGACCTAAACTAACTGAACTCAACTGAATCAAACAGACCTGAACTCAACTGAATTATACAGACCTGAACTCAACTGAATCAAATAGAATTGAACTAACTGAACTCAATTGAATTGAACTACACTCAATTTAATTAAATATAATTGAACTAATTGAACTCAATTGAACAAACTAAGCTGAATGAACTGAACCGAACTGAACCGAACTGAACCGAGTGGAACAGTCTGGAGCTGATCTTCATGTCTGGGAGCTGCTCTGTTTATCCTCTGAGCTTAAATTCATTTCCTGCGCGTGAAATGATGTTTTCAGACCTTTAAATCAGTGAGGGTGTTTCACTCTTATATTCTTAGAGAGATAAAGCACACACACACACACACACACACACACACACACACATGTGGAGGAAGGAACACGGGCTCCTCCCAGCGGTCCCGGGCAGGAAGATGGTGACGTCAGTCGGAGCAGCTTTGGGCACAGATTCGGATTACAATATTACTGAGTGTGTGTGTGCGTGTGTGTGTGTGCGTGCGTGTGTGTTAATGTGTATGTGTGTGTGCGCCATCATCAGCGCGCGCGAGAGAGGAGGGAAAGCGTGTTTACACAGACGGCTCGAGCGCCTGGGGAACAGCGCGCGAGAGGAAGTGAGCCGGCTCGCTGTCTGCCTGCACCAACTTCCTGCTCAGAGAGAGAGAGAGCGAGAGAGAGAGAGAGAGAGAGAGAGAGAGAGAGAGAGAGAGAGAGAGAGAGAGAGGTGAAAAAACAGTGGGGATCCCATTACAGTCAGACTGTGCTGCCGAGTCGACCGACAGCATGGAAAACCTGGACATTTTACGGAATTGTTTTTAATAGATGCTGAAAATCCCGAGCATTACTCACAGGTAAGCACACACTCCTCACTGCGTGTTCACCGGGTTCGAGCGGAGTTGAGCAAGTGTTCAGACATTACTGAGTAAAAGTAGCGAGAAGCTCTTCTAGTGCAGAGAGCTGAGGAGGAGGCTAGCCTGTAGCCCATACTGACTACAGGGCTAGTGTTTAACACCGTGTGTGTGTGTGTGTGTGTGTGTGTGTGTGTGTGTGTGTGTTTCATATGTCAGGCTGAGTGTGACTGTGTTATGAGCTGTTTAGTACTCAAGAAGTGCTGTTCGGTACTCTGCTTTAGGTACTCAATAGGTACTGATCAGTGCTGTGCTCTCTGTGTACCTACAGAGTACTGATCAGTATTCTGCTGTAGGTGTTTTACTGGGTACTGATCAGTATTCTGCTGTAGGTGTTTTACTGGGTACTGTTCAGTACTCTGCTGTAGGTGTTTTACTGGGTACTGATCAGTATTCTGCTGTAGGTATTTTACTGGATACTGATCAGTACTCTGGGATAGGTGTTTTACTGGGTACTGATCAGTATTCTGCTGTAGGTATTTTACTGAGTACTGATCAGTACTCTGGGATAGGTGTTTTACTGGGTACTGATCAGTATTCTGCTGTAGGTATTTTACTGGATACTGATCAGTATTCTGCTGTAGGTGTTTTACTGGGTACTGATCAGTACTCTGGGATAGGTGTTTTACTGGGTACTGATCAGTACTCTGGGATAGGTGTTTTACTGGGTACTGATCAGTACTCTGGGATAGGTGTTTTACTGGGTACTGATCAGTACTCTGCTGTAGGTATTTTACTGGGTACTGATCAGTACTCTGCTGTAGGTATTTTACTGGGTACTGTTCAGTACTCTGCTGTAGGTATTTTACTGGGTACTGATCAGTACTCTGGGATAGGTATTTTACTGAGTACTGTTCAGTACTCTGCTGTAGGTATTTTACTGGGTATTGTTCAGTACTCTGCTAGAGGCATGTAATGGGTACTGTTCAGTACTCTGCTGTAGGTGTTTTACTGGGTACTGTTCAGTACTCTGCTGTAGGTATTTTACTGAGTACTGATCAGTACTCTGCTGTAGGTATTTTACTGGGTACTGATGAGTACTCTGCTGTAGGTATTTTACTGGGTACTGATCAGTACTCTGCTGTAGGTATTTTACTGGATACTGATCAGTACTCTGCTGTAGGTATTTTACTGGGTACTGATGAGTACTCTGCTGTAGGTATTTTACTGGGTACTGATGAGTACTCTGCTGTAGGTATTTTACTGGGTACTGATCAGTACTCTGCTGTAGGTATTTTACTGAGTACTGATCAGTACTCTGCTGTAGGTATTTTACTGAGTACTGATCAGTACTCTGGGATAGGTATTTTACTGGGTACTGATCAGTACTCTGCTGTAGGTATTTTACTGGGTACTGATCAGTACTCTGCTGTAGGTATTTTACTGAGTACTGATCAGTACTCTGGGATAGGTATTTTACTGGGTACTGATCAGTACTCTGCTGTAGGTATTTTACTGGGTACTGATCAGTACTCTGCTGTAGGTATTTTACTGGGTACTGATCAGTACTCTGGGATAGGTATTTTACTGGGTACTGTTCAGTACTCTGCTGTAGGTATTTTACTGGGTACTGTTCAGTACTCTCCTGTAGGTATTTCACTGGGTACTGATCAGTATTCTGCTGTAGGTATTTTACTGAGTACTGTTCAGTACTCTGCTGTAGGTATTTTACTGGATACTGATCAGTACTCTGCTGTAGGTGTTTTACTGGATACTGATCAGTACTCTGCTGTAGGTGTTTTACTGGGTACTGATCAGTACTCTGCTGTAGGTGTTTTACTGGGTACTGATCAGTACTCAGCTGTAGGTATTTCACTGGGTACTGATCAGTATTCTGCTGTAGGTATTTTACTGAGTACTGTTCAGTACTCTGCTGTAGGTATTTTACTGGATACTGATCAGTACTCTGCTGTAGGTGTTTTACTGGGTACTGATCAGTACTCTGCTGTAGGTATTTTACTGGGTACTGATCAGTACTCTGCTGTAGGTGTTTTACTGGGTACTGATCAGTACTCTGCTGTAGGTGTTTTACTGGGTACTGATCAGTACTCTGCTGTAGGTATTTTACTGGGTATTGTTCAGTACTCTGGGATAGGTGTTTTACTGGGTACTGATCAGTACTCTGCTGTAGGTGTTTTACTGGGTACTGATCAGTACTCAGCTGTAGGTATTTTACTGGGTATTGTTCAGTACTCTGGGATAGGTGTTTTACTGGGTACTGATCAGTACTCTGCTGTAGGTGTTTTACTGGGTACTGATCAGTACTCAGCTGTAGGTATTTTACTGGGTACTGTTCAGTACTCTGCTGTAGGTATTTTACTGGGTACTGATCAGTACTCTGCTGTATGTATTTTACTGGGTACTGTTCAGTACTCTGCTGTAGGTGTTTTACTGGATACTGTTCAGTACTCTGCTGTAGGTATTTTACTGGGTATTTTTCAGTACTCTCCTGTAGGTATTTCACTGGATACTGATCAGTACTCAGCTGTAGGTGTTTTACTGGGTACTGTTCAGTACTCTGCTGTAGGTATTTTAATGGGTACTGATCAGTACTCTGCTGTAGGTGTTTTACTGGGTACTGATCAGTACTCTGCTGTAGGTATTTTACTGGATACTGATCAGTACTCAGCTGTAGGTGTTTTACTGGGTACTGATCAGTACTCTGCTGTAGGTATTTTACTGGGTACTGTTCAGTACTCTGCTGTAGGTATTTTAATGGGTACTGTTCAGTACTCTGCTGTAGGTATTTTAATGGGTACTGATCAGTACTCTGCTGTAGGTGTTTTACTGGGTACTGATCAGTACTCTGCTGTAGGTGTATCTAATACGCACTGTTCAGTACTATGCAATAAGTGTTTATTGTGAACTGTTCAGTAGGTGCTTAACAGGTACCATTCAGTACATTGCTATATGTGCACTTAATGTGTGTTGTTCAGTACTCTGCTATAGGTATTTTTACTGGGAACAGTTCAGTACTCTGCTGTAGGTATTTTAAACTGTTAAGTATTATGCTATAGGTGTATATTGTTTTATGTGTACTTAATGAGTGCTGTTCACTATTCTGCTATATGTTCAGTACTCTGCTGTGTGTACTCAATAGGTCCTGTTCAGTGCTGCTAGGTACTCTGTTATAGGTGTTTAATGGGTACTGTTCAGTACTCTGCTCTGCGTGAGTTGAATGAAGTCTCTTTTTCCACTCTGTCTGTCTGTCTGTGTGTGTGTGTCTGTGTGTGTGTGTGTGTGTGTGTGTGTACTTGCACTTGAGGAAGTTTCGCCTGCTTAAAATGACGAAGCTAAAAACTGCCTGTATTCTGCCACTGGCAGCCCTTCCTTACTCAGTTTGAAAGCTCAAACCCTCCCTGCCCACTTGCCCCTTCTTTTCCCCTCTTTCCTTTGTTCATCTCGAGTGCTGTAATGTCCACTCATCTGCTGCCGTTCCTCCTGCCGCCCCGGCCGCTGCTGCTGGCCCTTTAACAGCGCTAGCAGAGCGCCTGGTCTGTGTGGAAACAGCAGCAGACTAATTGCCATGCGCCTTCCGCTTAGAAACTGGCAGCAGACAGCGGCTCGAAAATGACTCACTGGGGCCAACAAAGAAACTTCAGTCCATGCATCTGCCTGCCTTGGCTTTCGTCTGCGTCTCAGGGCTTTTAGTCTTCGCTCTGATAAAGTGGCCCGTCCCTGAGGCGCTCCCGCCTTGGGTCGGATTCAGGTGAGGTGGTCCCGGAGCCTCGAGGAGGAGTGCTGGTGAGGGTAAAAGAAGCCCTGTGACTGTGACGGCCTTAGGTTCAGATTTTTTCCACCACATTTAGTCATGGCTAAGTAATGTCTGCACACACACACACACACACACACATACACATACACACCAACTAATCTCATTACGGGTTTCCGCTCACGCTGCAGCGGAGGGACTTGCTTGCATATGTGTGTGTAGTGCATGGACATTAAAAGTGACTGGGCTGCTGCAGTTTGCATGTGTTAGTGTGTGTTAAAGTGGGGGGGGGGGGGCAGCCTCCAAGATCTTGGAGCTCTGGCTCCAGCGTGGGCTCCAGTGATGGTGGCCCTTGTCGGTGTTCCTTCTAGTTAATGGATCATAAATGGTCATATTAATCACACAGTATTAATAAGCCTTCAGTTATAGGGGCGTATTATCAGCTGTTAACCTTAAGGCCTATTGTCCAGATTCAATAATTAATTACAGCTAAACTACTATAAAGTACACTACATGTCCAAATGTTTGTGGACACCCTTCTTCTAATAAATGATTGCTGACACAGATGTGCAAATGCAAATACACAGCTTGTCTGATTGTTTGATTCTCTGGGAGCAGATAAACATGAAGCGGTGCAACTGTGTTTTCTGGAAAGATGATGGTGCTCTATCCAGTACTTTCGGATGCAGTGCAATCATAATCTATAGAAAACCTTCTTCCCTGGACACTAGAGACAGTTACTTCAACAGAAGCAGGAAAAACTCTTTTTAATAGCCTTGATTTCAGAAGAAACAGTAAATCAGCAGGTGTCCCAATACTTTTGTCCATGTAGTGTATGTAGGTAAACGCGACTCCGCATGGAGTCTCATGTTTCAGAGAGGCAGACGTTTTGAAGGGCAGGTAGGTTTAAAGCTTTTGAGTGGGGAAATTCAGAGCTTCACTCCAGAATTCTTCATCCACTACTTGGACTATCCTGTTCTTGTCACAAATGGTGGAAAGGAACTCGGTTGAAAGCCCAGAGCTGAGGAACTTCTTCATTCCAGACTGAATACGTGCTCTTTTTAACCTCAGTCCTTTACCCATAAGCTTATTATTCAGTTATTAAATAATATAAAAAAATAATAATTCAGATTCAATCCTGAAACAGCACACACTCTCCCCGTGTGGTGCCACGTTATTAGCTGTGTGTTTCTTCCTGTGGGGTGGTCGAGTTTTTGAGCAGGTCCATCATGATAGCCCACTTTCAGACGCTCGTCTGAAGTTAAGTGCTTCAAGTACAAATTGCTCATTTTAAGGATTATTCATTTTCTAAAGGGCCAACATCGCATCCGTCTTACCACTTCTCTTCATACCATACAGGAAGTTTGTGTTACTATGTCTTGAAGAATGAAGGACACTATATTGACAAAAGTATTGGGACACCTGCTCATTCACTGTTTCTTCAGAATTTAAGGGCATTAAAATGAGTTTTTTTCTGCTTTTGTTGGAGTAACTGTCTCTGCTGTCCAGAGAAGAAGGCTTTCTATTAGATTTTGGAACAACATTGCTGTGAGGATGTAATTGCATCTAGCGACAAGAGTGTTAGTGAGGTCAGGATGTTGGATGATCACCACCCCACCTCATCATCCCCAACTCAATAATTCATTTCAAAAGTACTGGATGGAGCACCAACCGTCCTTCCAGAGAACACAGTTCCTCCACTGCTCCACAGCTCATTGCGGGGGGCTTTATTCAGGGACTAGACAAGCATTGGGTGCAGCCTGAATGCATTCATTAGAAAGGGGTGTCCACAAACATTTGGACATGTAGTGTATGTAAGCAGTCTGTGTTTTGTTCTGAATCTTTATTTACAGTACCAGTCAAAAATTTGGATACACCTGATTGAATGTGTGCTGATCGTCATCCTAAAAACATTTGCTCCAAATGCTAGGATGACCATATTTGTTTTGTTTTTTTCAAAAAAGAGGACACTGGGGACTCCTAGGATGCCTTGGCTGGAGGGTTTCAAATAAGCCTAAGCTGTAGAAGCTGTAGATTGAATGGTCCTACAACTTAGGTCTACCTGAAACCCCCCCTAGCCACGACATCCTAACTACGGTGGAGACCTGGGTGTCCCCAGTGTCCTCTTTTTTTTTTTTTGAAGATTAAAAATATGGCCATCCAAGATATGATGATCAGTACACATTCAACCAGCTGTGTCCAAACTTTTGACTGGTGCGATAGCTTCAAAGAACTGTACATACAAGCCCTTAATCTTTAATGGGTTCAACTGCAAGACTTAATCTTAGTCTTGTTGTAGTTACCGAATGATTTGCTGCTGTCATGCAAAAACCTTGTACCTCCAAAACACCAGCTCTACAGGAGAATTAAACCTGGATTTTATTCCAAGTAATTTTGGAAGCATTTCTGTTGGTCCATTCACCATGAAATTTGGACAGTTTGCAAAGAACAACTGCCAGATTTACATACGTCAAAAGGTGACAAATGGTGAACTATGAATATGGTACTTGGTGAATAAAAGCCTGAAGTTTAAGAGGTTAACCCACACTGAGGTTCGGGAATATGCTTGCAGTGACGTCAGTCTGCCCAGGGAGGATCTGATGGTGCCACCGTGCTGTTGCTGAGTGCCAGGGGAAGTCCAGGCATCACCAGGTATCAGCTTGCCAGGTGAAATCATTGTTGAACGGAGAGTTGAATTAGTAATGTCACACTGCAGGAGTGATCCGTTCGTGTTGTTTGAATATGCGGATGAGTCACTCGCTCACCCCAACAATAGATTTGGCTGGAGTCCGGAAGAGGAAACAAGAGGAAATCTTCCATTTGTGCCCAATGTCTGTGCGGTCCCCTTGTCCCAGAGTTTCCGGCCGGCTCCCTGCAGCAGGAATTCCTACCTTTCAGTTTGGGAGCGGCATTCCCAGGAAGACGCCCTTCAAAGGAGAATTGAAGGAAGTCCTGATTTAGACAGTTTTACGGTCGCTTAACACAGATGCTCAGCTCCAGAGGATGCTGGAGCAGGAAACAGTTTTATTTCGCCTCTTTGGGGGTTTGCAAAAAAAATAGCAAAAAAAAAAAAAAGAGCAGAACAGCGGGATAGGGTGTGTGTGTGTGTGTGTGTGTGTGTGTGTGTGTGTGTGTGTGTGTGTGTGTGTGTGTGTGTGTGTGTGAGAGAGAGAGAGAGGTAAAGAGAGAGAGAGATAGCACTTATTGATCTGGATTGGGACTCCCGAATGACTGTGTAAATATGTGTCATACAGTGCTAGTGAATAGAAATCAGTGTGTGTGTGTCCGTGTCTCAAACTTCCTGGTAAATATCTCCAGCCTGTCTTGGCAGAGACTTAGTCCTTCCTGACCACATCCTCCTTTGTCACCGTGGAAACATCCTGGACTTCATCTGGTCTGGCCTGTGTGGGTAACTGGTCTAACTGGGTGTGTGTGCATGTGTGTTTGTGTGTCACACTTACTCACTCTCTCTCTCTCTGTGGTCTCCAACAGATAACTTTAGCATCTAACCAAAACGTTCACATACCAGTAACACAGCGGCTCCAAACCATCTGCTGTGGTAAACGGTCAGCTAGACGAACAGCCTGGACACTGGAGCATAGAATCTCGGCCACAGCATATACCTGCCTAACAAACAGCAACACTGGCAGTAGTTTAACAGTGTTTAGAAGAGGAGCTGATGAACCTGGTGAACCCGTGTGAATTGGGGGGGAGGGGGGTCCACACCAACCAAACATCAACAAAGCAGTCCATTCCAACCAACCAAACACCAACAAACCAGAGCACACCAACAAAGCAGTCCACACCAACAAAGCAGTCCACTCCAACCAACCAAACACCAACAAACCAGAGCACACCAACAAAGCAGTCCACACCAACAAAGCAGTCCAGAGCACACCAACCAAACACCAACAAAGCAGTCCACTCCAACCAACCAAACACCAACAAACCAGAGCACACCAACCAAACACCAACAAACCAGAGCACACCAACCAAACACCAACAAACCAGAGCACACCAACCAAACACCAACAAAGCAGTCCACTCCAACCAACCAAACACCAACAAACCAGAGCACACCAACCAAACACCAACAAACCAGAGCACACCAACCAAACACCAACAAACCAGAGCACACCAACCAAACACCAACAAACCAGAGCACACCAACCAAACACCAACAAAGCAGTCCACTCCAACCAAACACCAACAAACCAGAGCACACCAACCAAACACCAACAAAGCAGTCCACTCCAACCAACCAAACACCAACAAAGCAGTCCACTCCAACCAACCAAACACCAACAAAGCAGTCCACTCCAACCAAACACCAACAAACCAGAGCACACCAACCAAACACCAACAAACCAGAGCACACCAACCAAACACCAACAAACCAGGGCACATCAACCCAACAAACACCACCCAACAAACCAGAGCACACCAACCCAACAAACAACAAACCGCGGGCAGAAACCTAGCAATGGCACCAGACCAGAGCACTGCAACCCTGAAATCACCAACATTTTAATATTTCAATGTTTTTAAAATGTTAAAAAAAGGAACTGATGAACTGCTGTCAAGCCTGTGAGGAAAGGACACCATTCTAAATTCTCCCAACAGTAAGCACAAGCATGGCCCATCAACCCTGGCCAGGGTTTATTGGTATTTATTGGCTTGGCGTGTGCTGGCTCTAAGATTAGTAACTGAACAATACTAACGTCTGCAGACGTTTAAAGCTGATTAATGAAAGGATCGCTGGAGTTCAGTAGAACGGACAGTGGGCGTGCTGGTGTGTGTGTTAGGGTTTGTCAGAAACATGACAAAGACTTTCCCCAAATAAGCCACATGGCAATCAGGGAGTTCCTCTCTGCCAATAAAACATGTTCACTGTCAGCGTTATCCACACCAGTGAGTCAGCCAGCCTGTTACTCTCTATCTGCTGTACACTTTCTCTCTCTTTCACTCTCTTTCACTCTCTCACTCTTTCATCTAATCAGTCCCTGTGCAATTTGCAGCTTCATGCAGTTCATGCATGTGTGTGGTGCTGATGGCACTTATCACACAGTGATTTTAACGACAGTTACATCATACCCTCTGGTGCCTGTAACTCAGTCAAACAGGGTGAGCTGGCGTTTTACAGAGGCCTTCGGAGCCAGCCTTCTCCCGAGGACGAATGATGGATGGGACAGGTTGCAGAGATTAAGAAAGTCTTGGTTCCTCTCAGTATCATGTAGGTCATTTTTCACCACATGCATAACACTGAACTGTACTAACCCTTTAAATTCAGAGGAGTAAATTACACCATACGCCACAAACTGCCAGCTCTATAGCTCTGTAGTTATACTCTCTAAGCAAAAACGGTCTGTGTGGTACTAAAATCAGTAGTCTTTGACTCCTAATCATAGTGGAACCCTTTTTTTAAGGTTCTATATGGACCAATCCACAAACCAGGAATGGGAAGAACCTTTTAAAAGAACAGGCAAAGAACTATTAAAGCATCCAAATGGTTCTTTGAGTTGCAATACTTCTATATAGAACCACTGCCTTTACTAAAGAACCCTTAAAGAACCTTTTTTAGGAGTATAATAAGCACCCAAATTGTTATTTGAGTTGTACTGGTTCTATATAAAACCACTGCCTTGACTAAAGAACCCTTAAATAACCCTATGTTTTAAGAGTATAATAAGCACCCAGTTGGTTATTTGAGTTGCACTGGTTCTATATAGAACCACTGCCTTTACTAAAGAACCCTTAAAGAACCTTTTTTAGGAGTATAATAAGCACCCAAATTATTTGAGTTGCACTGGTTCTATATAGAACCACTGCCTTTACTAAAGAACCCTTAAAGAACCTTTTTTAGGAGTATAATAAGCACCCAAATTATTTGAGTTGCACTGGTTCTATATAGAACCACTGCCTTTACTAAAGAACCCTTAAATAACCATATGTTTAGAGAGTATAATAAGCACCCAAATTGTTATTTGAGTTGCACTGGTTCTATATAAAACCACTGCCTTTTTATTAAAGAACCCTTAAATAACCCTATGTTTTAAGAGTATAATAAGCACCCAGTTGGTTATTTGAGTTGCCATGGTTCTGTGTGGAACCACTGCCTTTACTAAAGAACCCTTAAAGAACCTTTTTTAGGAGTATAATAAGCACCCAATTGGTTATTTGAGTTACCATGGTTATGTATGGAACCACTGCATTTTCTAAAGAACCCTTGAAGGCACTTGTGTTGAGTGTAATATGCATCCGTGTTGTTCTATGAGTTGCTATGGTTGTATATAGAACCACTGCCTTAACTAAAGAACCCTTAAAGAACCCTCTTTTTTAACAGTATAGTAAGCCCTCATTTGGTTATGTAAGTGGTACTGTAAATTGCTATGGTTCTATATTATAAAGAACCCTTAAATTGTCAATAGTGTAGTAAGTATCCAAGGGGTTCTATGAGCTGCCTTAGTTTTTATAGGACCACTGCCTTTACTGAAGAACGCTGGCTCAACTATTTTCTAAGTGTAGTAGTTAGGGACAGAGCCGTCAGTCCGCAGGTGGTTTGTGGACATTTAAAGGGGTAATTCCCCAGGCCAGTGTTGGAAGTCCTGCCTTGTGACAATATCTATTTTAAAAAAAAAGGAGAACCGTATAAATGAAACCAAAGTTCTAAACAGGATGTTCTGTCATGTATGTCCTGAATATTATATTCTCTGGTATATTTTATTTATTATACCTGATTTTGAGTTTTAAGCTTGTCTTCTGAGTATTAAATAGTAACACTAGCAGGTCTGTCTTTTTTTCATCATTGCTGGCCCTACCCTTAGCCAGAGGATGTTTGTGTCCTACACCTTCTTTTCCATGCATGTTTTTTTTTTTCATCTAACTTCTTTAACCATGTCCAGAAATCAGAAAACCGAGGAAGTCTACATTCATCTAGGCCTGTTGGGAAAATGTATGGGAAATAAAGCCTAAAGATCATGATCTACAAGTATTTCTGGAATGCTGGAATGTCAGTGCATCCACTGAAAGAGAGGAATTTACCTGATTCAGGTGTGCACATCATTTCTGCACGAAGTAAATATGTCAAACGGATAGTATAGTAGTATACACCCCATTTGTCCACATATTTATGGACACCTCTTCTAATGAATGCATTCAGCTACTTTAAGTTGCGCCCATTGCTGACACAGATGTGCAGACACACCGCTTGTCTAGTGCCTGTAGAGAAGTATTGCCAATAGAATAGGATTGGCATCATGCCCTATGCCAGGTGTGGACTAGCTAAAGGGGTATAAAGCCCCCCAGCATTGAGCTGTGGAGCAGTGGAACTGTGTTCTCTGGAAGGATGGTGTTGCTCCAGCCAAAACTTTTAGGATGAGTTGGGGAGATTTTGGGGATGTTTACATATAAACTATATATGCAGTATAGCAATATAGCAGTGGTGGCTCAGCGGTTAGAGAACCGGGATATCGATAACAGGGTTGTGGGTTCGATTCCCGGGCTCGTCAAGCTGCCACTGTTGGGTCCTTGAGCAAGGCCCTTTACCCTCTCTGCTCCCCGGGCGCTGGAGTTGGCTGCCCACCGCTCTGGGTGTGTGTGTATACTCACTGCCCCTAACACACGTGTGTGTGTGTGTGTGTGTTCACTACCAGATGGGTTAAATGTGGAGGACACATTTCGCTGTACAGTGTACACTGTACAGTGACAAGTACGTGCACTTTTACCTTTACCTTATTAATTAATAATCAAAACACTCAAAATAATCAAAACTGTTGATACAGTATTACAAAAGATAATATTGCAATACTTTGATATATTGATATTTTCTTACACCCCTAAAATGAAGTGTCTTATAGCTGTTTATTACACATGAATAATCCAGGCAATAACCGTGTCATTACTAGTGAAATGTTAAAGTATTAGGGTGGAAATGAGGGGACATTTTTAAATGTAATTAAAATTAAATTTTATGTTTCTTGATGTTTTGTGAAACTGACCAATGGACTCTCAGGATTCGTCTTTTATTTGTACACCCCACTGCTGTTGTGAACGTCAGACTCTGGTAAACCTGTTTCAAGCCCCAAAATAATTCATCCACACGAGATATGTTTTTACAGGAAATATTCAGAATGTCTAAAATCGGACTTTAATTTTCAGGTTTAGGGTCAGATTACCTCTTCACACAGCACTCTAGGTCACATTAGGTATCATTACAGAGAGAGGTGGGGTTCTTCTGAACATTTTGATATGAAACATGTAGGCGTTTTCTCGTATACATGTGCCTTTAAAGGCGAATTTAAGAAGATCTGCAAAAAAACATGCCCTCAGACTCCAGAGGGTTAACCTGTGAAACCTCTGAACCTCTGTGTGCTGTTTAGAGGCTTTAGGTGTGCAAAGCTACTCCAGTTTTGAAGCAGGAGTAGATGTTCTCCCCGTCTCCTCCTCCCCCAGCTCCCCCAGTGGTGATGTAGTCTGTGTTCATCTGTGGGCTGTAAGGTAGAGCAGCCTGAACAAAGCAGCTAATGTTCTCTTCCCTCAGACACTAAATCAGCACAGAGTTTCTGCTGCCGCTGAATAAGTCTCGCTTACACACACACACACACACACACTCACCTTGTGTCTGGCTGACGCACTCAGGAGACACACAGCGTGTTGATGGCGGGGCTATCAGGATTGCTCAGTTTCACCAGGTCGTTGAAACAGCAGTGATTGGGGGTGATTTGGTGGAAGAAGTACGTTTGGTTTACGGCGGGGGCTCGTATCCAGAGTCACCCGTCTCTGAATCTTCTTATCCAGGTCGCTGAATGTAGAGTTGGGAGTCTTGCTCAAGGACTCTTATTGGTGCAGCGTGGTGAGCTTGCCTGGCCGAGGAATCAGACCAGCCACAGTGGTTAGAGTTAGGGCTAGGGTTAGGTTTATGGCTAGGGTTAGGGCTAGATACATGGTTAGGGCTAGGGTCAAATTTATGGCTAGGGCTAGGGTTAGGTATATGGTTAGGGCTAGGGTCAAATTTATGGCTAGGGTTAGGTCTAGGGTTAGGTATATGGTTAGGGCTAGGGTTAGGTTTATGGCTAGGGCTAGGGTTAGGTTTAGGGCTAGGGTTAGGTATATGGTTAGGGCTAGGGTTAGGTTTATGGCTAGGGCTAGGGTTAGGTTTATGGCTAGGGCTAGGGTTAGGTTTATGGCTAGGGCTAGGGTTAGGTTTATGGCTAGGACTAGGGTTAGGTTTATGGTTAGGGCTAGGGTTAGGTTTATGGCTAGGGCTAGGGTTAGGTATATGGTTAGGGCTAGGGTTAGGTTTATGGCTAGGGCTAGGGTTAGGTACATGGTTAGGGCTAGGGTTAGGTTTATGGTTGGGGCTAGGACTAGGGCTAAAGTTAAGGTTACAGTTATAGAGTTCGGTTGCATTTAATAGACATTTAGTTAAATGTTAGCTGAATGTCCGGTGAATATCTAAAAGACCTCCACAGCGGACCATCCAAGTAAAATGATGCAATTTTAATAAATAAATTAAAATTTGCCAAAAATTGTGGTCTTTAAAAATGTAATGAGTACATTAAAAGTCTAAAAGTCAGCAAAAAAGTGTTAGTATTTTTTATATGGGAAATGTAATTCAATAAAAGTATAAGTCATTTATGTCTACTAACATAATTAATATTAATTACTAATTAATTACTAAGTAGTGTCCACCAGCGATGATAAGGCATATTTTAAGAAAAACAAGGCAACTTTACAAATGCAAAAACGCCCTTAACTTTACATAGTGTACAGAGAAGCTACAGGGTTCAAACCATGGAGAAAACTGAAAACGTCTGAAGCTTATATGAAACTATAAGTTGTCTTTATGAATAAGGCTTTTTTTAATCTTTCAGAAAGACTCTGCATGGTTTGGCTATGGCTCTGCCTTTTTATATGTCTGCATTATATGGACAAAAGTATTGGGACACATACTCATTCTTTGTTTCTTCTGAAATCAAGTGTTGTAAAAGTGTTGATCCTGCTTTTGTTGGAGTAACTGTCTCTACTGTCCAGGGAGAAAGGCTTTCTGCTAAATTTTGAAGGAGCATTGCTGTGAGGATTTGATTGCATTTTGCCACAAGAGCTTTAGTGACTCATCCTAAAAGTATTGGATGAGGCACCATCATTCCAGAGTTCCACTGCCAATCGATAGTCGCTAGTCAGTGTCAATGAATCCACTGATGTTTCCAACACAGAGGAGCCAGCTGATCAGTTTGAGTCGAGCTGGACAGAAATTGAAAGCTTATTCTCTGCCAACATAATCAGGTTTATTTGCGGCAGTAGCGTCGAGCACTCAAGCTTTCAGTGCCGCCTGTTTGCACTGAATGGGGCAGGTGGGGGGGCGGGCTGGGGGCATTGGGGGGTGGTGGGGAGGGGGTGTAGTACTCTAACTCTAACCTGGTTTGAATTTGAGCTGTTTTGAAGTAGTATCTCAGTGGACATCCTGTGGAGGCAGATCGCTGTCTCTGTCCTGTCTCAGACTGGGAGAGGAAAGCAGCGCTGGGTGCCGCGCTACAGTTTCAAACTCATTCACTGAAGCTGAAGTGCTGCACTGTTCTTATCTCTGCCCTGGGCCGCCTGCCAGCATTTTCAGCGTGTGTTTAAGTGTGTGTGTGTGTGTGTGTGTGTGTGTGAATGAATGTGTGTATTGGTTTCTGCAGTTCACTCACAGTTGTCTGCCAGTAACAGTTTTGTTCCAGTTTGGGTTCGGGCCACGTTAATGATTAAACTAACCGAGAAATCCTTATGCCTCCTCTTCTCTCGGTCAGTTCTCCTGAAAGTTCCTGAGTCTCCTCCTCTTCTCAGGTTCCCCCCGCCCCCCACCCCACCCATTTGGGCTCCACCCTCCATTGTAATTTTTCTCATTAACGCTGTCTGATGCCAAAAGTGTATTTGAGTAAATCTGGTCACATTGTGTGTTGTTGACGTTGACACTAGAAGGGTAAGGACTTAAGGCAGACACCTCCTCTTATCAAACTGACGCCGATGCTGCATCACCAGGCAGCCGACATGCTCGTAGGAAGGCGCCAGGTCTCCAGCTTCTTCACTGCACCAGCCAACAGGTGGTGCCGGCCAACATTGCGTAAGAGACAGCGCCATCTACCCACCCTGAGAGCACGGCCAATTGTGCTCTCTCAGAATCTGGCTGCTGATGGCAAAGCAACATGGCTCAGTATTTGAACTTGCGACCCCTGGGCCATAGTGGAAGCGCATTAGACCGCTGAGCCGCTCGCAGCCCCACGTACCTGGATACTTTTAAAAACATCTGGATTATGCTGCCCACACGACAACACTGGAAAAAAAACAGAATTTTCTAAAATCATTTTCATGGCAAATGTTTGCCCATTTGTTTAATACATTGGGCTGATTCTCACCCAGTAGCTTTGCCGCCATCGCTGTCGCCCCCCATCACACAATGGCACCAGTGCTTCAGTGGTGAAAACTAGCATGTGTCCTACAGCAGCTGTCCTACACACCCAGAGAGAGCAAGGTCAATATAATGGACCATCAACAGACTGAACTTGCATACCTTACAGGGTCAGCGCTTAGACAGTAGTGCCACCCAGGAGTCGTACAAATTGCTGTATTCAAGGTTGTTTTCTCTATAGGATTTGAGCCTATTTTCATACAAAACATACAATTGAAACAGTCCAGACTTTTGTACACGACTGTATTTGCCAATACCGCTATCACTGTGCATCAGTACTAAATAAATAATCGATTTCCTTCCTGGAAATCTGCTTTTTGTCTGGTTAATGTTTACAACAGTCAGTGATTTAGTTTGATGCCGTTTTGAGAGACAATCCAATCCAACCCAATCAAACTTCTCAATTTTGTAGGAGATTCCTGTATTATACAGTATTCAGATAGCGTGGGTTCATTCATTTTATTAAATATAAAAATAGCTGGATATTAAATTTCATCAAAACCATACAGCTAGAGCTCAGCACCCTTTGCCATCCTTTTCTAAATGGGACAAACTCCACGTTTACCTTGGCAGTATTTCCTGTCTGTCCACGTGTGGGCTTTTGTGGCTTTGTGTAGGTTAGCGCTCTCCATCTGTCTGCACTCCTTTCCTTGCCCCTTTCCTAAGCGAGGCCTCCACACATCCTGTAGCTTGAGCTCAGGTCAGTGCTGGAGAAGAGAGGCCGCTGGGAAGGGCCTGTTTACAGCCAGCCCTAGCTGCCACCAGGTCAGCGTGGAGTTGGCCTGTTGTTGTTTATGAGATGGTTTGTTAATACGCAACAGAACAGGAAATGCTTGCCGAGTTAGAGGGAGGGCAGAAGCCATGGTTTTGTTCAGAGAGAGATTTTTTTCCCTCTTCAGATTCTAGCATTCGAATGCTAGACTGTGTAGCTGTGGGTAATGTGGTTGCAGTAGTATGTGTGGTTTTAACATGACAGTGTCTGTGAGATTGATAGACTAGCCACAGTGTCCTGTATGGAATGGAAAAAGTACTGACCACAGGTTTGTGAGAGGTCGAACTGATACAACTGATACAAATACAAAATACATCCATGGATATTGGAAAACATTGGCATCTGATAGGTTGGAACACACTATAAGGACAAAAGTATTGGGACACCTGCTCATTCATGGTTTCCTCTGAAATCAAGGGTATTAAAAGAGTTGATCCTGCTTTTGTTGGAGTAACCATCTCTACTGTTCAGATTTTGGAGCATAATTGCTGTGAGGATTTGATGGCATTTAGTGACAAGAGCATTAGTAAAATCAGGATGTTGGATGATCACCTTCTCTCTTCATCCCCAACTCATCCCCAACTCATCCCCAACTCACCCCAAAAGAATTGGATTGAGCACCATCCATCATTCCAGAGAGCACAGCTAGTTGCACTGCTCCACAGCTCAAAGCTGCGGGGCTCCATATACTGCTCCTATTCTATTGGCAGTTTTTCTCTACAGGGACTAGACAAGCTGTACTAGGGATAGAAGGTGATGTCCAGAAACATTTGGACATGTAGACTTTTTATAAAATATCCCACACTTTATGTACAAATGTGTTATTATGTATTATTTATTTTATTTTCTACTATTTCGCACATTATGTGTCTGAGTCCTCCTGAAAAAGTACAATGGGAAAGGCCAAGGAGCTCAGTGTAGGCTTGAGAAGAAAGTCAGGACTGTCTCTCTGAGCTGTAGATTTTGAGGCATTGCCGCCAGGCGTTTGTCTGCCTGCCATGAACTGGAAGCTGCTGGAATACCAATGTCACTGTCTAAAGTCTGGCCACAATGACCAGAAGTATATTTGGAGAAGGAACAGTGAGGCATTCTGCCTCAAAAACACTCAAACCAGCTGTTAAGCATGGTTGTGGTAGTATCATACTCTGGGGCTGATTTGCTGTTAGTGGAACTGGTACATTACACAAGGTGGATGGAATAATGGGGGAGGAGGACTACCTCAGAATTCTTCAGCATAAGACGGTTGTAACTTGGACATAAATGGGTGTTTCAGTAGAATAATGGTTGTTGTATGAATATGGTTATAAAATGGATAAAGCTGGATAAGATTAGGCCTTTGGAATGGTCTAATGATCCAAAGTCCTGAACTCAGACCTATCGAAGATACGTGGACCGTGTTTAAATTCAGGTCCCTGTCTGAAAACCAACAATTATACTTCTAGGTCTATGACATATACCTATAGAATAGTGCCTCTGGTCAAGGTGCAACTTGCTAAGGGACATTTAATGAAATATTAGATGCTTTATGAATTTTTCTGATTGTGTATGTATTATATTGATCTTGCTTTAATTTCAGAACCACCCCCCTCACCAAAAGGCAAGGTTTCACCAAATTCCTGTTTTGAATTTGAAAGTCTAACATTGCCATGGCATTCATGTCAAGTAGACCTCTTTAGGCTTATAAGACCTTGTCCTCACTGCTTACTGAGACATTCACTCACTCACTTGCTCAGTCACTCACCCACTCACTCTCACAAAAGCATGGTCTAACTTCTGGTTATTAATGAAAGCTGGAAGTTCTGGAACAGAAGTGAGAAAAGTATACAGCAGGTGGTTCTTGTTATCAGCACACATTTAGAAAAAACATATCCACTCACACACAGGGCCACAATCTCCCCAGCAGCTCAGCAAAGCTCTTTAAGGTCATTAGACTGTGTCCTCAGAGCACCTTTGCTTTCCCAGTTAACACACGTGTGTGGTGGTTACTGGCCTTCTGGAAATCAGTGACACACGGAAGTCGCTGACTGGAATTGAATGTTGCACTGAAGATGCAGAAAAGCACACAGATCAGGTCTGCACTGCTGAACCTTACTGCCTTTAAATCACGCTGGGCAGGACTAACTGTAGCGAAGTAGAAGAGGCCGAGGGTAAACGTGGAAAAGGTGCAGTAGGCGGTGAGAGATGGTATTTCTCTCGTTTTGACCAGAGTGTATGTGTTCTGTTTACAGCAGACATGGAGAGTGCCATCACGTTGTGGCAGTTCCTGCTGCAGTTGCTGCTGGACCAGAGCCACAAGCACCTGATCTGCTGGACGTCCAATGACGGCGAGTTCAAGCTGCTCAAGTCCGAAGAGGTGGCCAAACTCTGGGGCCTGCGCAAGAACAAGACTAACATGAACTACGACAAACTCAGCCGAGCGCTGCGTTACTACTACGACAAGGTTAGGCCCTCTCTTAAACATATGCCCTCTCAGAGCGCCACCAGGTGTTAGGCTTAGTCCTACCTCTGATTCCATGTGAAATGGTTTTCATGCCTCCTACGACACATCCAGCCATCGGCTCTTTTTTCGAAATGCCTTCGAAAGGCAGCCGGCATGCTCGGAGGACAGCACCAAATCCCCAGCTACGCCACACCAGCAAACAGGTCAACAGTGCCGGCCAGCATCACATTTAAGAGTAAGCGATCTACCCATCCAGAGAGAGCACGTCCAGCTGCCGATGGCAAGGTGACCCCTGGGTCTTAGTGGCAGCACAGTAGACCTAGTCTGTTAGCTGGTGTGGCAGAGCTGGGAACCCAGCACTTTCCTCAGAGTGTGCCTTAGAGGCTGCCAGGTGATGCTGCACTGGCGACAGTTCAAAAAGAGGTGGTGGCTGGCCCCGTTTTGGGGGCATTGCTAGGCTACGGTGGGTTAATAGGCAGTACCAAATTGAAAGAAAACAAAAAAAACCTAGTGTAAAAAAGCACCCTTAATAATTTTCCAGGGAACACTGTGTAAATATGAGATAAAAATCTGATAAAACACTACTTAAATAAACTCCCATCAGGCCTACCTGAGAACTGTCTGGCTGTGGTCCATATATTTAATAAGCATGCTTGATTGACATGCCATTGTTCAACACTCCCAGTCTGCTGCATTACATAATTCCCACCCACTAGCGAAAAGACTTTCCCCATCACATAATGCTACCAGTGCTGGGAGGGGCTTCCTCTGAGACACAAGATGCCACATGCTTGCATATAAGAACAAGAGCAGAATGCTCAGAGCCAGGCCCAGAGCCAGGCCCAGGCTCCACCCCCTGAGAGGAGGACCAGCGGCAACAAGCTTCCTCCCAAAGGTTAAAAACCCAAAGGCCTTACTTCTGTTAGCTGTTCTGTTACTTCAGAGTGCCGGGAGGAGAGGGACTCTCACGGGTGGCTATGGCAACACCCGGGGCTGAACCTTTGATACACCGATTCTAGAGCCAGTGCTTAGATGCGTGGATGTTCACTTGTGTGGCCCAGAATCTGCACCTTAGAATTTCTCCACTTCAGTGTTTTAATGATCTTCAAGTGAGGAAAAATGAGGTGCTTCAAGGCTTACACACCATGGTGGACCTAAAAAATATCACGGTCAGCTGTTTCCTCATACCTTCATAATTCATATTTCTTCTCTTCCAGAACATTATAAAGAAGGTGATTGGGCAGAAGTTCGTGTACAAGTTTGTCTCATTTCCCGACATCCTGAAAATGGATCCTCAGGCAGTGGAGCTCGGGCGAGAGGGAGGCGGAGTCATGCTACAAGAGGCGGAGTCTGATGGTGGAGAAGGGGAGGAGTCTCCAAAACTCTCTCTGTCATCGCTGAGAAGCCCCACCTGCAGGAACGAATACCTGCACTCCGGCCTGTACTCATCGTTTACCGTCAGCTCCCTCCAGGGCCAGCCCCCCCTGCTTCATCCAATCAAAGTGGAGAAGCAGAGAGGAGCGGAGCGAGGCGAGGAAGGACCAACCGTGATCCGGTTCGTCACTAATCGGTCAGAGAAGGTGGTACCCATCCCCTCTTCTCCTGCACCCACCTCCTCAGAGGTTTTCTTCAGTTCGAAAGTTTCTCCACATTCCTCGCGCTCGCCCTCCCCCTCTCCGAGCCCGTCCTACACGCGAAGGCCCGGCCTGAGCCCGGAGGCTCGCATGGACGAATCAGAGCAGAACGCTCAGCCTCTCAATTTATCGTCCGGTCACAGGGAGCGCGCCCAGAGCCAGGCCCAGGCCCCGCCCCTTGAGAGGAGGGCCAGCAGCAATGGACTTCCCCCCAAAGCTCGAAAACCCAAAGGCCTGGAAATCTCAGCCCCTTCCATACTGCTTTCAGGAAGTGACCTGGGCTCCATTGCTCTCAACAGCCCTGCACTGCCCTCAGGGTCCCTCACACCAGCCTTCTTTACTGCACAGGTAACACACCCACACCCACACACAGTCACACATACTCTTTGCCTAACATAATTTCTATAGAGCCAGAGTAGTACTGTTATAGAAATAACAGTATTCACCAGACTGGCTTTTCTAAAATTAAAATCAAAACGACAAACAAAAACGTTTTTTTGAGTTTTTGAAAAAAAAAATTTAAAGTTAAGTTTTTTTTTCTTCTCCTGTAAAGTTGTTATTTTGCATGACAGCAACTGCAACACTGATCACAAAGTTAGCCGATTAGAGCAAAAATGGACACACTCTTTGTGCATCTTTAGTTAAAGGTGTGATGAGGGCAGGAGGATATTGCTAAAATTCATCATCATGACATTTTGCACATTTCTGTACAATATCAGATAATATTAAACTAGTATTTAATATTAGTAACTGCTTGGCAACAGAAACACTGCTGTAAAGTTCTCCTCTACATTGCTAAAATACCGCTAGAACTGAAAATCAGCATCACTGCTTATCAAAGCCGCAGTGTTCTGGTACAGCTCATGCCATGCAGAATGTGACGTACTGCAGGTTCTGCAGCATGATGCAATGTGTTTAAACACGAACAAGTAAACAAGAAACGGCACCTTTTCATTCCACATTTCGTCTTTGTTAGCGTCCAGTTGCCAAAACATTGCCACAGTTCCTGGAGAAAGTCTTTCTTTTCTGAGAAGATAAATAAAGTAGTTACGCACAGAGTCTGCATGGTAGCAGTTACCGAGCGGGAGACAGTCCCACTGCTGTTTCTTTGAGGAATGTCCTAAAAAAAAAAATGAAAAAAAAAAAGAGCTGAAACCATTCCCGTTATTGACAGTTACTGTCTGATCTTACACACAGTCTTATAGCCTGTATTGGACTCATGCACTGTAAAACATAAAGTAATGAATAAACAAATAAATATAGAAATCACCCTATTTAACCTCCTTTAGTCTGGGTATTTAAGAGGAAATAGATACGTGACAGGCAGGGCTTAAAAAGATGGACATGCTGAGGCATGAAGAGGCCGAGAGAAAATAAGGGTCAGAGAGAGAAAGAGAGAGAGAGAGAGAGAGAGAGAGAGAGAGAGAGAGAGAGAGAGAGGAGTAAAAGTGAAAGAGGGAGGAGACGGACCTGTAAGTGAAGCCATATGCCCATAATCCTGCACACTACACTGCAGAGTGACACGGGACAGAACGAAGGAGGGAGAGATGAAATTGATTTCATATGTCTCTCTACACCCGGAACCTGCCGATTCAGGGTCCCCGACCTCTAAGAAGCCAAAGACTCGTTTACGCAGTCTCTGTCTCTGTCTCCGTCTCTCTCTGTCTCTGTCTCCGTCTCTTTCGCTCACTCTCACTTAGCTAGCTGGAAAAACGACGGGTCTGCAGTACATAGACTAAATATGTGCATCACAGTCAGGTTGCTGCATACTGCTGTTGGGATATACCACCCTGCAGTGTATTTATGGACAAAAGTATTGGGACACCTGCTTATTCACCATTTCTTCTAGAAGCAAGGGTATTAAAAAGAGTTTACTGTCTCAGCTGTCCACGGAAGGAGGCTTTCTACTAGATTTTGAAAGCACATTGCTGTACGGATTTGATTGCATTCAACGACAAGAGCTAACAAAAGTAAGTGAGGTCAAGATGATGGATGATCACCACCCCAACTCCTCATTCCCAACTCCCCAACTCATCCCAAAAGTATTTGACTGAGCACTAGCCATCATTTCAGAGAACACCGCTAGTTCCACTGCTCCACAGCTCAATGCTGGAGTTTATATCACTCAAGCCCACGCCTGGCATTAGGCAGCATGGTGCCAATAGGTTCATGTTTATCTGCTCCAGAGAGTCCTATTCTATTGGCAGCACTTCTCTAGAAGGACTAGACAAGCTGTGTGAGTGTGTGTGTGTGTGTGTGTGTGTGTGTGTGTACAGCTGTGTCAGCAATGGGTGCAACTTAAAGTAGCTGAATGCATTCATTAGAAGGGGTGTCCACAAACATCTGGACGTGTAGTGTGTGTGGTGTATATGTCAGAAACTCCCTGATTCATCAAAACACCACAGAAACACGTACCTGGAACTGAGATGTTTCTAAAATGGTAGAGCGAGCATCACACTGAACACTCTCTCTACCAGTCAACAGCTATAACACTAGGTTGCAGTTGTTTACAGGCCATTTCAGGCATTTGAAGGCTACTATAGAAATAACTGCACTTGGGGTTACAGGTCAGATGAGCTGGTAGTGACTGCATAATGCTAACTACGGCCCATTTGCTTAACGTTGATAGCATTTCCTAACTGAACCATTGCTTGAACTCTCAAATCCTTCAGGAAAACCAGCCCAAACCAGTTCTCCCAGACCGTTACTGGCGCTTCTGCCAAGGGGAATTTGATTATATAATTAGGTTATGCATTCACACCAACCGTATTCTCGATTTCTTATTGCACTCTGACGATGATGCAGTAGCCAAATCTACAACCAGATCGGCCAGTTCAGCTTCTCCACACTAAGTCTGAGCTTGTAGAAAGACAGCGAGAAACATGCACTTCGATCATGAGCAACACTTTACTCCTCAAACCAAAAACAAAGAGCTGTACAGGCACCCACACACACTTATTAGTGAAACCAGTGCTGTACAGTTCTTTTGATTTCAGAAGAAATAGTGATTTGAGCAGGTGTCCCAATACTTTTGTCTATACACACAATTACATTTACTATTATTTACTTTATGGACAAAAGTATTTGGACACCTGCTCAAATCACTGTTTCTTCTGAAATCAAGAGTATCCCCAACTCATCCCAAAAGTACTGGGTGAAGCACCAACCATCCTTCCAGAGAACTCCAGAGTTCTTCCACTGCTCCACAGCTCAATGCTGGGGAACTTTATACCCCTTCTAGACCATACCTGGCATTAGGCAGCATGGTGCCAATAGGACCAGAGAGTCATATTCTATAGGCAGTACTTCTCTACAGGGATTAGACAAAGTTTATGTGTGCATTTGCACACCTTCACATCAGCGATGGATGCAACTAAAATGAAGCTGAATGCATTCATTAGAAGGAGTGTCCACAAACTTTTGGACACATAGTGCATGGACTGTGAATGATCTGAACAACCTAGCAAAGGAAATACATTGTAATGACCTAAGTTTAATTATATAAAATACAAAAAATAATAATGTAAGAGACCATTCAGCATTCCTAATTGACCCTCTACCTCTCTTTTTCTCTGTGTGTGTGTGTGTGTGTGTGTGTGTGTGTGTGTGTGTGTGTGTGTGTGTGTGTGTGTGTGTCGTTTGCCTGTGCTTGCAGACTCCCTCGGGCTTGCTGCTGGCTCCAAGCCCTCTCCTCTCCTCCATTCATTTCTGGAGCAGTCTGAGTCCCGTAGCCCCTCTCAGTCCAGCAAGACTACAGGGACACGGCTCCCTCTTCCAGGTATACACACACACACACACACACACACACACACACACAGCCAATTAAATTTGCATAATTGTTTAAAACTGGAGTCACCCAGTTTTTCACCCAAACGGGAGTCCTCGTACCCCTCTGGCATCAGTGGCCTGTGTGACACCACTGTTAAGGCATTAGGAGGCAGTCAATGTGCGAGAAGTCTGTTCTCTGTACACCTTCACTACGACTCTGAAACATCCCACAAAGTTAGCGGTTTCTGAGATGCTACTACGCTTCGCCCGCTGTCACAGTCATAACAGAACATTATGACCACCCCTGATTTGGAATGAACTCAGACCGGGACGTCCCAGATACAATGCGACAGGGTTTGCAGCATGTATGAATCAACGAACATACCAGTCAGTTGTAGCAGAGTGCAAAACCATCATCATCAGTCAAATCGCATCCTTTGCCCATGCACTCTGGTAGAACAACCATGTCAACAACGTGGCATCGGTGGCGTCCTGGGCCGAGTTCGTTCCAAATACCTGGGTCATAATATTCTGGTATGGGCGAAATGGGGAAGCATCGTGGAAACCGTTAACTTTGAGGATGATCCAGAGCCGCTGTAATGAAGACGTACTGAGAATAGACTTTGAGTGCCTCCCAACAGCAGAACAGTGGTGCTCCATGGGCCACCGATGCCAGAGGGTCCGCCGAGTACGGCGAGTAGTGCTGAGCAACCGACGAGCAGCAAACCTCTATAATGAGCATCTTCCCTAACTTAAAGTACAGCCTATCCCACATTGTCTCACTACTGTCATCCAAGCCAAGGCTGGTTATTCCCACTGTCAGGTAGGTGGTCCTAATATTCTGATATGTCTGTACTTCCAACGTTTTCAGTGTAGAGCAGTTACAGTGCAACACACGGAAAACTCTCCCTTGAAACACCCAGGTTAGATTTTACCATCACGCACTGTAATGAGGGAAGATGGACGATGCATACTGCAGTAGGTGTGTGTGTGTGTGTGCTGGCTCTGTGTTTGAAATCAAGGGAAGCCACTGTTGGGAGATGGTTATCTGTGTTTTCTATTATGAGCACTGAGCAGATCACAGCCTTCTTTGCTGGGGAAAGGTGTGTGTGTGTGTGTGTGTGTGTGTGTGTATGCAAATGATGTTTTTTGTCTTTTCGGTTGTTTGCATATCAACACTCTTGTGCAACTTCAGTACTTAAACCTTCTTAACTTAATTAATCTACATTAATGTAATAAGAGCAGTGTAAAGTACTGTAAAGTAATGTAAAGTAATTGTGTAAAAAGGGAATTTGGAGTATTTCTATTGGTCCTTTCAATATTAAACAAAACAATAGCCATTAGCTTCTGATATGACAGCAGCTATGATATGTGAGTGAGAATAAATGTGTGTGTGTGTGTGTGTGTGTGTGTGTGTGTGTGTGTGTGTGCAGTGTACGTACTTTTGCTTGGGGAGTGTGTTTCTGTTTGGGGTCGTGTTTCACTGCTCATGTGAGCGAGAGGGGAAATCCTGTGGATACTTCCTGTTCTGGCCCAGGGGAGACTGCTGTCTGCGAAGTGAGTGTGTATGTGTATGTGTGAGTGTGTGTGTGTGTGTGTGTGTGTGTGTGTGTGTGTGTGTGTGTGTGTGTGTGTGTGTGTGTTTGCTTTGTGCTTATGGACATGTCGCTGTGTGAGGGGCAGGGCGTGTCTCCAACACAAACATCACAACAGGAAACTGTGTAGGTAACCATGGCTACTTCCATGACGAAGCCAGCGACAGTTAATAATATACTTTTGCTGTGCTACACCACACACACACACACACACACACACACACACACACACTTTCACACTCACACACACTCACACTTCCTCTCCAGGCGATGGCACAGGGAGTTTTCTGACTGGTCACATGATCACTTTGCCATTCACTGATTGGCTGCGGAGGAAAGGTCCTGGTTTCTGTGCCTTTTTCCCCATTTCTTTTAAAGCAGCATTTTCTTTTTTCTTCTCCTTGTTGTTTCCAGACGACTGAAGGACTCTCAAACTCCGACGTTCCTAATGACCATTCCGTCTTTATTCCCACCAGGTTTTTCTGTCACTCTGGGCTAAGGATTTGCTTGTGTATCTATACGTGTGTGTGTGTGTGTGTGTGCGTGCGTGTTAGGGTTTGGAAATAAGCTACAGATGTTTCCTCTCTGCATTGGATACGGTGGGGGGCAGCTTCCTGTTAAAAAAGGGAGGGGGGTGATAACTGAAAAAAGACTGACTCTGTGTGTGTGTGTGTGTGTATGGTCAGCTCTCTCTCATAACAGGAAGTTCCTCTCCTAGCATTACCATGATGCATTAGTGGTCATGAGGGGCTGACTATGTACATGTTTGTGTCTCTGTGTGTGTGTGTGTGTGTGTGTGTGTGTGTGTGTGTGTGTGTGTGTGTGTGTGTGTGTGAGTGTGTGTGAGAGAGAGAGAGACTGGAAAAGCTAGTCATTGAGCTCCAGCATCTGGTTCCGTTTGTGTAGTCGTTTCATTCAAGTACACCGATTCAGCCGGCAGTCGGAATAAAGCCCGTCTCTCAGTTTTCCTTATAGTTTTCAAACCTCTGAGCGCTCCCCGTGTTTCCACGTGTGCCGATATTCACTTATACAGCATACCGTGATCTTCAGCAGCCGACTTTATACTCTGTAGAGAGCTGAGGGTGCCGGGGGGCAGGGGGTGGGGGGATTCCAGAAATGAGAGTAGACTGCAGTGCTGGAATCAGGGCTGGCAATCTGACGATTCAGTCCCTGTCTGAGGAAAACCTTGTATTTCCAAAATGTCAACTTAGTCAGTGTCCAAAGATTTTGGTGCATTTCTATTGGTCCATTCCATGTATATATTCTATATATTTTTGAGTAGATTTCATTGTCAGATTTTCACTAATGAACTAAAGAACAACTGCCAAAATCACATTAGGTGAAAAAGTGGAAAACGACACAAATCAAATACGAAAAAATAAATAAAAACAAATTGATGAATTAAATTTTGTTAAAAACATATTCTGGACACTGTCTGTACTAAGAGACGCCGACCAACTGCATGTTCTGTTTTTAAATAACGCTTGATTAGTTGATTGTTGCATTTAGCAGGATTTAGTGCAGTGCTTGATGTAAAAATGATTTACTAATTAAAAAATAGTTTGTGATCGTGGCAGTTACTGCTGCATTGTGCTGGTGTGTCAAACCCCAGAAAAATGACATAAAAAGGCATAACTTGTAAAACCTGATTTCTACCAGGAAAAAAACCTCAAAAAAACCTCTTTGCATAGTGTGTTTTTTTTTTCTCTCGTTGTGACGAGGCTGCTGTCTCTGAATCACACACTTTCTCCTGATTAGGCAGAAAAGTTTTGGAAGCGTTTGAATGCAATATTTTCAGTCATCATGTAATGAGAAAGTAAAGCCAGACATTATTTAGCACCAACATGCTCAAGCTTACACTGTGGTCAGTGTTCACATCCTCAAATATCTCCACCCTCGAGAGCGTTTATTAAAAAGGCGTAGCTTTCAGTGACCTTAAGCTCTGTCTGTGTGCACTGAAGGCCAAAACACAGCGGAAAAGCTTTGTTTTTAAAAATGTCCACATACTTGTGGACAGGGCCGGAGTAGCATGATACATCTTATAGGGGTGCTGTATGGAGGGAGAGAGGGGGTAGTTAGGACGATTACAAGGACCTGTGACTGACAGGGGCCCTAAAAATGTATTAATTGAGGATTCTTGCAAAACTATTAAGAGCGTGGGGCTGAATTTAATATCTTTTCTTTGGGGCACAAAAAAAGTTTTCTTTTCAGAACATTTCAGCTTGTTTTATAGAGTTTCTCCTGCCGTCTCTCTTGCAGCACATCAGATGTGCGTGTGGGAGTGGGGCAGGCAATTACAGGGAGCCTGTAAAAGGGGGCAGTGGTGGCTCAGCAGTTGGAGCCCTGGACTATTGATGGCAGGGTTGTGGGTTTGATACCTGGGCTCAGCGGCCACTGTTGGCCAAGGCCCTTACAGAGAGTCTGACAAGTCAATGGCTGCCCACCTCTCCAAGCATGTGTGCTCATTGTTCACTGCATGTCTTTGTTAAAGGCAGAGACCAATTTCCATCTGTGTCCAACACTAATGGTGAAAATGGTCGGCCACTGATTGGAGGACAGGCTATTATAATCATATTATAATATATAATAGTCTTATTTTTCCCCTCCTCATCCTTCTTATAATTAATGCTCTGTCTTTTCGCAGCCAATGTGTGTGTGTGTGTGTGTGCTTATAATTTTACAGTATGATCTCTGTTAGGTCTCGTTTCGCTGATTGTGTTTCTCTCTCCTCCACAGTTCCCCACCCTGTTGAACGGACCTCTCCCTGTGCCTCTCCCCAACCTGGACTCCACATCATCCTCCTCATCTCTCCTCCTTTCCTCCAGTGCTCAGAAATCCTGATTCCTGCACCACCAACCTATCTGCAAACACATACACACACACACACTTGCTAAAAAGTCTGCACAGACTCAAGGTTGCACTACACCCCCTTGTGGTTAAACCTGACCACAGAAGTAACCACAACCAACATTTTAATGCAAATAGTGATCTTTCCTCTACAGAACCTTCTCAATCGAACTCAGGCTGTACACCAAATGGCTCACATGGCTTTACACGTGCCAAAGGAAGTCAAAAGTCCACCAGTGGAAACCGTGAGCTGTTGGAAAATCTCGGCCTTAGAATCTATAGCTTTCTCCAAAGAGTTTCTTCTAAGTTTGCTTTAGAATTGTTTTAAACATCTCTATAAAGCTTCTGGTGCATCGACACAGACCTTTCTCTGTGTGTGTGTGTACCCTAGCACGAGAGGTCCCAAGGCATGGCGAGGTCGAATTCTGATCCCAGGTGTGCTCTGATTACTCCCATAGTCCTACCTGAGTCACACCCTTGGTGCTGTGATCGGAATCTCTCTCTCCGCTCCATCTCGACTTCCGCCCACTTTAACGGAGCTCCTATTGAATGCTAAGAGAGGACGCTCACTGCAGCCCATATTAGAGGGACCCTATTAGCCTTTTAATTTCATGTAGTTTCAGTTGTTTTGGATTTTGTAATCTCTTTCTGAGGCTGTGAATCAGGTTTTCTGTAATTTGTCTGGTATTGTATTGTATATTAATGTATTGTATGCACTGTGCTTCAAACTACCGGCTGTGCCTTCTCTGTGTAAGAATGTGTATATGTAATATTTTCCAGCTTTTTTTTTGTAATAGACGAAATTCCATTATCATATTGGAAAGAAAAGCTTTGTAATAGCTTTGGTATTTTTTTTGTTTGTTTTTCATTAAGGAATTGGAAACAGTGTATTCTCATATAATTTTATATTGTTGCTTTCTAAGAGTCAAGAAAATGTGCCTGTTAAAGTTGTTTTAAATAAAAGGAAAGCATTGAATGCTACATACTGGCTAGTTCTTAAGACCTTTGCTTAAAGTCTATATATGATTTGACACACATATCATCAGTGTCAGTGGAAGTCTATTGGAGCATTTCTATTGGTCAAAAATGGTCAAATATGTCAAAGTAAAAAATGAAACCATTACTTTTACGAAATAATCAGTTATATCTCAATAAATTAATAAAATAAAACAAAATTGCTCATCATGCTCTCACAAAAACCTTGTATCTGTACTTTTGCTAGTGTTGTTTTTTTGACTGTTTGAATCCGGCAGCTGTTCTTTGCATTTTTCATTTTGTTGTTTAATGGACCATCAGAAATGCTCCAATATATATATTTTTGACTTCTCTACATACTTTCGGACATCTCACACATAATCTATCTAGCCCTCTCTATATATCCACGCATTATATATGTATCTCAAAGTCAGTCAGTCATGTATGCTTTGAAATGAAGAGGAATAGTGGGGATTTTGGAACATTGGTGAGGTCAGGTCCTGATAACAGATGATTAGTTATCAATTAAAAATGCCACTCTTTCTTATCCCAGAGGTATTGTCTGGAGCTCCAGCATACTACAGAAGCCCAGTGCTGCAGGATTTATACTCCTCTATCTACAGGACATGTATCATGTATGGCTGCCCCAGAGCATCACGCTATATTGGCAATGCTTTTCTATGCAACTGAATGCCAGCGTCAGTAATGGGCGCAGTAAAGCAGCTGCTACTTGGTGTGTGTACATTTTTCTCTATAGGTTCAGTGTAAAATTATGAAGTTATGAGGAAAAAATACATTCTAGGTCACAAAGTATTGTAGCAAGGATATGTGAAGGAAACCACACTCGGACATAATGACTCATGATCGATATCTGCAGTCAGATACCCCCCCCCCCACACACACACACACACACCTGTACCATGAAACTGCTGAAATGAGACCACAGAGAGTATTCTGTATGAAACAGACCATGTTTACTTCACTGATTAAGAGAAATAAATATCTGCAGTAGAAAGAGTTAAATGGTCAATTCAGTCAACAGCTTCAACTGTGAGTGTCAGTGTTCCACAGAGGCGAGGTTTTTACGACACACCAGGCGTTCCATGCATCTACACACACACACACACATACACACACACACACATACGCACATACACGCACGCTTCTCCAGTCACAATCAACTGCAAAAAAAAAGATTATCACAATATTAATCAACATAAACCTGTCAGTTGAAAAAAACAACAACGTTGTCTGTTGAATCTAAAACCTCTGAAATGTTTCTTCATGTGTACAAACGCTGGAAAAAAGGTGTTGGTCCTATACAGCCGCTTTCTCTGTTGTTGATCCTGTAGGTTTCCACACATTTTTTTTTCCCCTCTTCAGAACAAAATCAAGCACAAACGGGACACAGTGGGACTCCAACATGCCACACTGAGATACCATACCATTATTCACAGAAGAATCAAAAATGTAACTTAGGAAAATTCTCTTAATACTGTTAATGCAACTAACTCGTCTTCACAAACCTCACTAAGCATGGCGCAACGAGGCTCTGTACAGTCTGATCTCCTTAATATTTCTCTCACTCGCTCGCTCGCTCACACACTCTCACACACTCTCACACTTCCACATAATCCAAAGTGAAGTAGGAGATCTGGTAGGACTTTACATTTTTGTACAGTCACTGACGACGCATTAGGATAATTAGCTCTGAAAAACAAAACAAAAAAAAAAACAAAACAAAGAAAAACATAATAAAACCATACAAGCACTTCAGTCCAAGCAGAAAGAAGAGAAGGAGGAGGAGGAGGAAAAGAAGGAGGAAGATGAAGCTAGGTCTGGTCTTCAGTCTTTTTTTTTTCTCCTTTTCTTCCTGGCAGAGGTCACATTGACTACTGGTGGTCCAGTGTTTTCGACCCCCTCTCACAGCTTTTCCCCCCCTCTTTTCACGGCTTTGCTCCGTGGCGTCGGCTGGAAGTGTACCGGCGACCACAACCCCGGCTACAGACAATTCGACCGCCTCCTGCTGCTGGAGCTGGTTTCTCACGTGGGCTCCCACAGCAGCTCGGTGACCAGGTCCACGGCTCACTGAACGGTCGGAGGTTGGGGGGGGGGGTCGCAGAGGGTGTTTGGCCTCTCCTCTGAGCATGGGGTCATTCGAAATGTTAATGTAAGGTTTGCAGACTGGAATGGGGCGGGCAGTTTCTGTACAGCTTCAGCAAAGTCTGCAAAGTCTTGCAAAGTCTGTAGGAACGAAGCTACATAAGAGTTCAAAACGAGGGCAAAAAAAGAAAGAAAATAATTATCTGTGTAGACCCATCGGCATCTCTAAAGTCAACATTAGGGACTGAATTATTCTGAAACTATTATTTCTCTATATATATGTATATATAAAAAAAAAGATCATAAAATCTGCGACGGCAGTACTACCGTGTCCGTAGCAACCAGGAGGGTCGCCTGAGAGTGGGGAAGTTATAAGGAGACAGTAGTCGATTAGCAGCAAACAAAACAAGCCCACGGACCTCTTCAATAAATATACACACTCACACGAATATGCACACCCCCCCACTCGCCCAACAAGGGAACCGGAGGTGGGTCAGGGCGTGTCGGTGTGTTGTTTCATCACTGAGACTGGCTGCATGCTGGACACAAGAGGATGGGAAAGAGATGAGCTGACCAGTCCTCTTCACCCACCGTTCAAATCCATATACACACACACTTTCACTCTCTCTCTCTCTCTCTCTCTCTCTCTCTAAAGCAGTCTGATGGGGGGAGGCTAGTCAGTTAGTCTATACAATACTATAGACAGTCACTGAGCAGAAGCCAACATCCTGATTCACTGTGTGCTTGTGTCTGTGTTGGTGTGTGTACGCGTGTGCTTGGGAGAGTGTGTTCATGAGAGTGAGTGCATAGATCAGCGAAGCTTAGAACAGCATACTCTGCCTTCTGCTCTTGCTGTTTCCTGTAGAGACACAGAGACACAAAATCAATTGTTAAGACAATGAATGATTTCCAGCCTGATTATGACTTTAAAGGAGAGAAATACACTATATGGACAAAAGTATTGGGACACCTGCTCATTCATGGTTTCTTTTGAATCAAGGGGGTTAAAAAGAGTTTATCCTGCTTTTGCTGCAGTAACTGTCTCTACTGTCCAGGGGAAAAGGCTTTCTATTAGAATTTGGAGGAGCACTGCTGTGAAGATTTGATTGCGTTCAGCAACAAGAGCGTTAGTGAGGTCAGGAAGTTGGGAGATTCCCACCCCACCTCATTCTCAACTCATCCCAAAAGTACTGGATGGAGCACCACCACCTGTAGCCCATGCCTGGCATTAGGCGTGGTGCCAACAGGGTCTGTTTATCTGCTCCAGAGAGTCATATTATATTGGTAATACTTCTCAACAGGGACTACACAAGCTGTGTGTGGACCTTAGAGCAGCCGAATGCATTCATTAGAAGGGGTGTCCACAAACATTTGGACATTTAGTACACAAACTCAGCCCATGACACCCCCTCCTGGACAAACAGAGTAGTGCAGGCCAGAAGATTAACCCAGCTTAGTCCCTGTACTTTGTGTACTGTGCAAAAGTTTGTGTTCATTAAAACATCTCCAAATTTCTCCTCATGGAGTCTAGTATTATTTAGAGTTCTCATCCAACACCTGGTTGCTTAATTACAATCAGATGAGCTGCTGATGAAACGCAACACAACCACACTGTGCTGGCTGGGGGGCATCCTCAACTACTTTCCTTAGGAAACCTGCATCTGTTTTAATGTGATCTGAAGATTCTCCAGTAACAATTCTTACTGCTGAGAGTAATGGTTTTATATAATGTGCTTAAAACCTCTGAACAGTGCTGTATAAGTTGTAATCCCCTTTGAGGCTTTAATTACTGCACTTTATTGTGTACTGTAAGTATGCATATAAACTGTTAAAAAATATTTCCTCTAAAACACTGATTACTTGATTCATCAGTGACTACATTAATCATACAGTACATACTGACCTGTCTCCGGGTAGGAAGAGTTCCGATAGCCAGGGTCCCTCTGAAGCTGCACCTCTTTCAGTGTGAATATAGATATACCTGCCGCAACAGAACACACTGCATCAGAGAGAAGGCCTTTAAATGGCACAACGTTAATACTTGAATGTGTGCATGCACGTCCACTCACTCTCAGGCAGCGTGTGCACCCGCATGCCCAGACTCTTGAAGTAGGAGTGTTTCATTGAATCATCAGCAGAAATTCGCTTCTTGGACTCATACTGGGGGGAAAAAAAAAAAAAAAAAAGTGAGAAGGACATTTAGAGAACCAGGAACAGCATGAATCACTGATCTGAGAGTGTGTGACGAAAGTGTGGTCATTTTGTAGGGCAAGAGAACTGAAACTGTGTACTTACCTTAAGAAAGGACAATAACAGCTCAATTCCTTCAGTGTCCAGCCTATATGTGTGTGTATGTGTGTGAGAGAGAGAGAGAGAGAGAACACAAGTGTGGTGACAAATTAGAGTGGCAAATGAGAGGAAGGAAGAGGAAAGCTCAAAAATTCCACAGGATATCCTGACTTACTGGCACAAACGCACATGCTCACATACATAGGTCATGGTCACTAGCAGCAGGCAGTAAAATAAGCAGGGACAGGGACAATATTTAAAGGGACCGTTCCCCATTTGCTCCTTTAAGTAGTCTGAGATGCATATAACATTTTTTTAGAATATTTAAAATGATTAAGATTAAAATAATGTGAATTTCAATACTCTGAAGAACTGCTGAGCCACAGGTCCAAAAGGTCCAGTTTTCTTTTTTCATCGCTGCACAGAAGTTTTGGGAATCCGTTCTGTGATTAAAACAAGCAACAAACGAAACAAACTGGACCTTTTCGGGTCTATGGATCAGTGGATAGTCTGAAAGAGGAAGAACCAAGCATTCGCTAAAAAGAACACCCTGCCTACAGTGAAGCATGGTGGTGGCTCGCTGATTTGTTTCCCACCGTTTTGCACTGGAAACCTGCAGCGTATGGAAGGCCAAGACGGATTCAATCAAGTATCAGGAAATCCTAGAAGGAAACGTCATGCCTTCTGTCAGGAAGCTGAAGCTTGTGCGTCATTGAACCTTCCAAAGGACATTTATCCCAAGCATACCTCGAATGGTTTTGATTCAGAAGTAGTCCTGGATGATCCCCATAGAAAATCCTTGGTGGGATTTGAAGAAGGCAACTACTGAACCCAAGACAACTACTGAACTGTGGGCCACTGCCCACAAGGGTAGATTTCGAACGCTGCCAGAAGCTGGTGTCTGGCTATACATCACGCTTGCAGCAGGTCATAACAGCAGAAGATGCTTTACTAAGTACTAAAGATGCTTGTCATGAAGGGGTTGAATGATTCTGAGACTGCAGCTGTCCTTAACAGCGATGAATTTGGAGAAAGCACCACTTATATTAGGTAGTATATTGGTCTTGTTCGCAACTGTACATACACCTAGATGCTCACACACAAGCGTACCTGGGGGCATGGTTGATGAAGGGCTGTGGTTTGTATTTGGGAAAGCTGTAGGATTTGAATTCCTCAATAGATGAAATGCCTGGCCAGTTGTCTTCTGTGGGTGTACCTACATAAGCAGAACACAGTTGCTGTTAACGAAGACACTGTTCAAATTACACCCTCAGTAAAATAACCTCAAAATATCATAATGTTCATGCATTAAAAACAGGAACTGGAATCAGCATTTCGTACTAGTATATAAACACTACTCCACTGTTTGTGGGGTGTCTATAATATTCTGGTCACATATGAAACAGTCTTTGTTCTCAAAGAAGTCAATTACATTGATTATGTACTCAGGGGCACACAGGATACTTACAGGCTTGCCTACAGATATCATATCGTCATGCAAAAACTTTGTCTCTATATATATCATCTATGTGTACGTAATATACTTTTCATAGATGTTCACACACTTTATCCTTTTTTTATCCTCTCTACCTTCATCAGGCCAATAAAACTTTGGTTGGCTTCCTTAGCTTGGTACACTATTTGCTTTACTCTGTGTGTGTGTGTGTGTGTGTGTGTGTGTGTGTGTGTGTGTGTGTGTGTGTGTGCGCGCGCGCGCACTTTGGGAGCATCACATGGTTGTTTTTAGAAGGCTGTTTGTTTTTAGAGCAGGTGAAAACCACCTTCAGCTCTAAACGGCACATGACATCACCTGGGAGGCGAATGTGTGTGTGCACACTGTAACGTCTGGAGACGAAGTGTGTATTTCATCACGAAGGCTCTATGACCTAATTTAGCATTGAATACAAAGAGCTTGTGTTTTATTTTCCAGTGTGTGCTTACCCAGTAACCTGAAGATGAGATGCAGTTCATCTTCCACCGTAGATCCTGGAAACAGTGGCCGGCCGGCAGCCATTTCATAGAATATACACCCTACACCCCTGTAGAAATACATACATGTGTCACACACTCATACACCTTGAGCAGCACGCATGAAAAACTCAGAGTTTTTGCATTCAGAGATATGCATTGTGTTTTTTTTTGTTTGACCAATAAATGTTATTTCACGATATTTCAAGACATTTTCACGACATACAGTAAAAAAAAAGGCAGATTTGAAAACTTTTATCCACAAACCTTACTTAAAATTTGATGCACCAAATATGACTTACAGTAGTAAAATGTAATAACACTTTAACAGTGTAATAATTACACTGTAATAAAAAAATGCAGTTCACCAGTGTTCTTAAAGCACTGACAAGACCCAGGATTTGCTCATTAAAGCATATCATCACTGTTCTGCAAGAACCCATTATTGCTGTTTTTTTCGCTGTTTTAACTTATTATAGCATAAAAAATCATTCTACTTCATCTACTATAAAGTTAGCTGTTACAGGTGAGCCGACGTTTTATGTTACATAAGCAGTTTATCTACATTTACTTGCTTGCACACTCAGGTCACTGTAAAGCTCTTCCAAAGACGAGCACACACACTTACCACATGTCGATCTGCGTAGAGTACTCAGAGGATCCCAGGAGTACATCTGGAGGCCTATACCACAGAGTCACCACCTCATTTGAATATGTTTTAGTGGGGACCGATTTGGCCCGGGCCAGACCTGCAACAGAACCGAAAATAAGAATCATAACACAGTACAGATTTCTTTCCAAAACGATCTTTTCCAAGTAGGGCTGTCACGATCAATTCTCTGTTATTAAGATGTTTTCTGTTATGTACCAATTACGTTTTCCTTCAACCTTCAGCAATTATCTAATCAGACAAAAAAATTGACCTAACAAGAACAATCTGTATTTAAAAAACTTCAAAATGCCTCATAGAAAGTCTTTAAATACCCAATCAAAACTTGTTTATATAAAAAACTGTGGCAATAACGCATGTAAATGGGCATCAGACTTTTGCTTATTATAATAGAGATCTGTAAAAGATTTTTCCAAATTACAAACAAACCACTGTTTAAGAAAACACATTTTAATCAGTGATCCTAATCTAAACATACCAAAGTCAGCCAGTTTCAGCTCTCCTCTTTCGTTGATGAGCAGGTTCTGTGGTTTAAGGTCCCTGTGCAGAACCTTACGCCTGTGGCAATATGCCAGCCCTCGTAGGATCTGAAACAGGAAAATCTGGAACCAAACAATAAGACCATCAGGTGTTTATACAGTTTGGATTCATCAAAGGTACAATAAACCAGCGTTGATCAGAGCAAGGTGCCGCTGTTCACCACAATATTAACTGGTTTTATGATGGGTGGGAGATGGTAGCAGTAGCACAGACCCCCCCAAAAAAAAAAGTATTGTGGACAAGCAAACAAGTGTGTGGGTGTACGTGCAGCTGGTTTTATACCTTGACGTTGTGCATGCTCATGATGTTCCCACAGTCATCCATGTACTGCTTCAGGTCCTTATCCTGTTGAGAAAAATGGCATTTAAGGACACAGAAACTTCGGGAGGTAGAAGAATCTAGAATGGAAGGTCAAGAGGCTCTTACCAGGTACTCGAAAACAAGGGTGAGGGATTTGTCTGTGTGGACGATGTCGTGGAGAGTAACAATGTTGGCGTGCTTCAGGTCTTTCAGTAAGGACACTGAAACAGAAGGGAAGAAAAAGATACAGGAACGCTGAGCAGGATCTATTTCAGATTATGTGATTGCCAGGGCAAATCGTAAAATGTTAGAGCATTCAGCTTCTTCTCTGTGACCCAGAATTACTTAACTGAAAAAAGAAATATAGCACCAGTACCCAGCTACATTAATATAGTTCGGGATTATCCCTCCTAGATATTCCACCATCAACTGTGAGTGGTATTACTGAAAAGTGGAAGTGTTTAGGAACCACAGCAACTCAGGCACGAAGTGTCAGACCATGTAAAGTAAGATCCATAAAGACATGGGTGGGTGGGAGATCTGACTTTAACACCACACCTTTGGGTTAAACTTGAAGTGAGATTATGAGCCAGGCCATCTCGTCCAACATTAGTGTCTGGCCTCACAATTGCTCTTCTGGATGAATGGGCAAAACTTGTGCAAATAAACAAGCACGGCAGACACACTCCAAAATCTTGTCAAAAGCCTTCCCAGAAGGGTGGAAGCTGTTATAGCTGCAAAGTGTGTGGGGAGGGCAACTCCGTTTAAATGTCTGTGGATTATGAATGGGATGTTATAAAAGCACCTGTAGGTGTAATGTGTAGGCTGTCTCAATACTTATGTCCATATAGTGTATGTGAATGCAGAGTTAGGAGTCTTGTCCAGTGCCTTCCCTGGGCAGGGACTTAAGCCCCATTCTGCTGCATGTCATTCCGTACCCTTTACTAACCGACTGAATGATGCCTAAATGAGTCACACAACATGCACAACGGATGCATTTGCTGTCCTGTGGTCTTAATCAAGAGAGATGCTTGGAGATGCTTGAATTTAGCCACAACTAAATTGGGAAGGAAACTGTGCTTGCTACTGTGGTCTAAAGGAGTTTATTTTGAGATTGCTATTTGCAAAACTTCCTTCACGTCACCAGAGACCTAGAACTGGACAGCAGAATACAGTAACTCTAAGCCAGTGGCCACCAACCCTGCTCCTGGAGATCCACCTGCTGGCAGACTTTAGCTCCAACCCTAATCAACCTCACTTGATCCATCTAATAATTGCTTTGAGAGGTCCTGAATGGCTGAATGAGGCATGTTACATTTGGATTGGATGTGAAACCTGCAGGAAGGTAAACAGCCAGGTAGAGAGTTGGTGACCATCGTGACCAGTCCTAAAATTAAAGTAAAATAAATAACTGAAACGAAAGACTCAAAAGTTAAAGAGGGTTTGTTACCCTCTCTGATGGCTGTGCATGGCGCCCCTTCCTCATGCTCTAACCGGATCTCTTTCAAAGCCACCAGGTTGTCCGTCAGTTTGCTCCGGCCTTTAAAGACTGTGGCGTACGTCCCCTGAAGATAAAGATTTTTTTAAGTACAGGCTATCACAACACAATAGTCAAGTATGTTAGGTTTCTAGGAAATATTCAGTTCTATAAATTACTGCAATGTAATCCATATATGGAAATTCAGTGTATAGATATATAGTTTAGCAAGTCCAAAAGAATCTCTTACCTCTCCAAGTTTGTCCAGTTTGATGTAGGTCTCCAGTTTTCCAAAGCCAATTTCTGACTACAGGGAGATAAACAGAGATGGGAGAAAGAGAGAGCAAGATTGTCAATAATGAGCTATAGCTGCAGTTACTGCTGAACAGGCCAGCACTGGCTGAACAGACCTTATCACACACAGACACGTGTTTAGATTGTGCTCAATGGCTCTGATCTCCCGATATCTGCAGCTAATTTCACTTCCCAGACAAAGCCATTAATCATACGCACAAACACACAAGCGTCTACACACAGAGGGAGCACCAGGGGGCGCCCAAACAAAACATATGAACTGGCGCACACTTCTCCCTCTTCCTCCGTTTCTCATACAGGCGCACATACATACACACACACGAAAGGGGTGGGGTGGGAACGACAGAGACGGATGACGGCCAAGAACAATGGATGCCAAGAAAACGCAGACACCAGAGTAGGGAGCCTTTCACATGCAAAACCTGCTAGGTACACAAAGAACAGTGTGACAGTGTGTTTAGGGTACCATGCAGCACTAGAACATGCTGCTCTCTTTCACACTGGTGTTAACTATCTACACCACTGACCACATCTACCAATCAATCAAATTTAATCAATCAGAAACTTGTCCTTATAGGTCAATCCGCTTCAGAGATATAAGACTGTGTATCTATGATCTGGCCTTTATAATAAGTGCAAGTGCAAGTGTGAAGAACCTTTTGAGAAGGTTCTATACCGTTCATCAGAGCACAAATCCAAGCTAACATCCTCTTAGAAACCTTAATTCTTTAAGAGTATAATCCAAATTATAGAAATTTTTCAACACTTAATTTTTGCCATAGCAAGCTTTGGTATTGGCCGTCACAATCCCAGATTACTGATTTCAACTCTTTCTAAGAACAGCTGAATTCTGGTGCTGGCCCTGGTTCCTCAGACCACTCCTCCTTTTTAACACTCCACAAATCAGAATGCATCATCTCACAATACTCCATTTCAAAACAGCTGAAGACGCCGAGGCACAATAGTCAGTATAAATATTAATGAGACCGCTGGCGGTCCTCCACAGGCTTATAGAAATTTCACTGTGAGATACAAAGAAGTGATCGAAACCCTCATCTCTTAGCCTGGAGACATTTTCTGGGAAATAGGAGTGAGTTATTAAGTAGAGGTGAAGACACCAGAAGATGGTGCAGGATATTCCACTAGGGTGAAGGCTAAATTTGTGTCATTTAAAGAAAGAAAGCCAGCATAAATTAAACTGTGTGTAAAATACTTTACATATTCTACAAAAAAACAAGCATTTTCATTTAAACCAGGCATAAATGCTGTCAAATCTTGACACGTCTGACTGTCCTGACCCACTTAAAGGACATGGATTTTATGACCACAGGAACCACTGGAAGAAGCCCATCTAGGTCCAAAGGCTAGTTTATTGTATTCAAACACATGAAAGCAATTTAAGGTAAGCATTAAGACACTAACCCCATTTATGTACGTGCACACACCCACACAGCTGTAAAATATGGCATAATAACGCAATATGCTGATCGCACACTAAAGATGGGTGGAGGTGGGAGGGGTATTGCAAACTGAAGCTCATATCATAGCTCATATCCCTGGAAATCGGGGTTAAAACCCAGGGGTGAACTGTTTGTGGGAAGCCGCTGTGCACAAGATGTGCTGTGTTTGAGGGGAGCCTCAATACAGTGTGCTGAGGCATGACTGCTTGATTCCCTGCCTCTTCTCTGAGTTTGGGGGTTAGCTGGCCGGTGTTTGGAAGTGGCTGCAGCGTGGGTCATTTTGCCTCTGGGTTTGTGGATTAAGCCCTCCAGCTGAGTAGCTCTAAAACTCTGGGAGGGCTCTCTTACCATCGGTGGGCAATTATGGAGATCCACCCTCACCGATATCATACACCAATGGGCTACTGGGCAAAAGCAAGCAGAACCCTTTACCTTTTTTTATTTTATTACTTTTTTCAGTTCAGGGAAGCCATTAGACCATTTAGTTTTGCTCTTAAGGTCAACTTACCATAACGTAAAACGGCACCAGTAAGGCTTCACCAGCAAATGTATCTGCAGAGCTAGCCAAAGGGGCCAAACTAGGCACGGATACACTGCATGTCCAAATGTTTGTAGACACCCCTTCTAATGAATGCATTCAGCTAATATAAGTTGCACCCATTGCTGACACAGATGGGCAAATGCACAAACACACACACACACACACCTTGTCTATTCCTTGTACAGCAGTACTGTTAGTAGAATAGGACTCACTAGAGCAGATAAACATGAACCTATTGGTACCATGTTGAATACCCGCAGTATTGGGCTGTGAAACTGTTCTCTGGAACGATGGTCTTCCATCCAGTACTTTTGGGATCAGGTGGCGTGGTGATCATCAAACATCCTGACCTCACTATTGCTCTAGTATCTGAATACAATCATATTCTCATTGCAAATCCTCCAAAATCTATTAGAAAGCCTTATTCCCTGGACAGTAGAGACAGTTACAGTCACTCCATCAAAAGCTAAGTATGCTCTTTTTTAATACTCCTGATTTAGAAAGAACCAATAAATAAGCAGGTGACCCAATATATGTGTCCATAAAGTGTATTTATATTAAAGGTGCTTCCAGCAACAAGCAGGACAGCCAAAACAGTGAAGTGGAATGCCAGCTAATCCCACTGCACTGAGGAAAGCTGGTGATCTTCACAGGAAAGAGAACTGAGAGAAGTTTATAGAGATTTATATTGATGCCATTTATAAAGGGAGGCGGGGACCGTCAGATGGCACTGCCAGACATGGTGCTTTTGTGGCTGGTCATGTACAGAGTGTTTTTCCATAGTGAGATACCAAACAAATGTCACAAGAGAACCACTTGTGCTGCACTACCTTCAAAATTAACTATTCACAATTTCATGAATCACAGATATCTGTTACACAGAATAAGTGTAACTCCTACTCAGGAAACCGCTTCTACAGCACACCACCAACACCTTTGGCACAATCTGTCAACCGTACGTTTTCGTGGTCAGAAATAATGCTACAACTAAAGTAAGGCAAATTTGAAAAGAGATTCTTTAATCGAGTAATTCTGTATTATCATGATATCCGGAAACTGCAATCACGGCTCCTGGGCTACGGACTGTGCAACACTGGTGGTTAATCGTGTGAAAACGCTGAAGGTAAGGGCTGCCTAACGGAGTAAAAGAAACTACTACTTTAAAAGAAGAGCACCAGTGGCAAGTTCAGCGCCCAGCACAGTACTTTACAGAGGCGTGACTCATACTCGTGCCACTGGTTTCACATTAAGCCTCACAAAAGGTGGCATGCCACATCATGAACTCTTGTCAAATGAAAGAACTGCTCTGACAGATTTTCCATAGTCTATGATTTGTGGGTTGCTATGCGGCTTATGCTGCTGTGTTGTGTTCAGTTACAGGGGTGAGATGGAAACCGGCAGAACAATAATTGAATTATTTTTTTTTCATTATTTAAGTGCAACAGTGTTTACTGTCCACTGAAATTCTGGATTCTTGACTAGTGGTGAAACAGTGGTTTTAGGAACAGGGCCATTAGCCATTTTGGAGACATCTCTGATAGACACACACTTAACCACCACTTGTATGTGGTCACATGGAACATGATTTTGCACAAGCAGATTTCTTTAACATTTCTAACCCTGTTAGCTAAAATGAATGGCGTCTAGGTTAGTCATGTATTGACATTTACTGATAGACCCCTCTATCACCCTCTCTGTGGCTCCAGATGTGCATAACTACATAGATCAGAGTAGTTAGTGGATAATAATAACCCCAGGCTTACTAACTAATCTTAATTTTTTAATGCTGAGGTATTAAATGAGGTATCCTTAAGTACCGAGGTTTTAGTATGGAAAACGATGGAATATTATGGAATTATTATGGAAAACTATGTATTTATGTATTAGCAAACACATAGGAACCACTGTGTGTGAATGTGACTGGGTAAACGGGAGAGTCTCAGTGTCTCTTAGTTTTTGTATTTACTGTACTGTACCCAAGACTATGCGGTTGTAACCGCATCAGTTATTTCTATACACATACGGGTCAGCATGCATGCACACACATACACACACTCACCAGTGAGGCCCTGCGTGAGCGGCGGCTGAGAGGCTGGTCGAAGGGGGGGCTACTCAGCTGCAGCTTCTCCAGGTAACCATCAGGAATGCGAATATCAGCAGGTAGAGACAGGCGCTTATTCAGGTCCTAGGAACACATGCAGATAACAGACGTATTTTCTAAATGAGTAAACCAGTATCTACAGGCGATCTCTGATTGCAAAGTATGGCCAGTTTGCAGCTCAATCTCATTTCTAACTGTATGTCTGTTGTAAAGAAATACGTTTATAATTAGACCATAGCTTCATAACTGCTGACAAACTTGTGAAAAACAGCCACATGTTCATGTTTTACACATCTTTGGGAGCATGTGCTCTGTTCCATCCTGTAGAAACACCTACATACAGAGCATGCAGTTACACAATCTAAACAGCAGAGGGCAAACACTTCAACTAAAGCAGCCAGCAGTGAGTCCTCTGGAAGATCAGCAGAAATGTCAATAAATGAACAGTCTGATGGAATTAAATGTTATTTCCATCAGTATCATGCGATGCTGGTTTCAGGGAGGATAATGAATTTAGGGCTTGTTGGCAATAGAAAATCAAGACGTGAAATTTCACAGTTTCTGTCAGTGTGTTTATATGTGTGTGTGTGAGTGAGTGAGTGAGTGAGTGAGAGTGTGTGACAATGTAAATGTGGACCTAGTCTCACAATTTTCATGATGAATGAACCAATAGAAATGCTCCAAAATGGAAAAATAGAATACATCGTACTACATTAACTTCCATTAAAGGTTATATGTTTGTTTTCTTTTCTTGTAGAACATGTTTTAGATGAAAGGTTTTTGCAAAACAGTGACAAAACAGGGAGATGGAATGAGGATAGATAATAAATAAACAAATAATTACATCAATCAATCAATTAATCAGTAACACACCCCCCCCCCCCCCTCCCTTCCCCTTTAGGAGTTAAGGAGAAGGAAGTTCTGGAGAAATCCCTCCACCTCCCCTACACTATACTAAAAATACTGTAGTCAACTGTGACACATCTCCATTCCATCTGTGGTTATTCAGGGTGATAACACACACAAGGGCACGTGCCCACACAACACACGCGCATAGAGACACAAGCTGTTTCAGTGTGCTTGAGTGATTATCTCTGAATATCTTTGGGCACTGTTACTTTTTGCCCAACACAGAGGGAATTGTCAATAAGCACATGCATGCAGTTACCAGCTTTTGAAGAGTCGTTCTAAAGACATGCTGGTTTAAAATGCTGGGTTGCACTACCCCCCTCCCCCCAGACTCTGACCGTAAGCTAGTAATTGACCCAGTCTGAACGGGTCCCGTCAATAGCCAATGAAAATCCAGCACAAAAAGCAAACAGCCATGTGTTCACGTGTGCAAGGGACCTCCAAGATGTAGACGCTACTGCCATTCCGGTGCTAGTACAGAAATGTCTGATATGGCAACCCTATTTTAAGGTGGAACGGAGATTTGTATAGGAAGAGCTATCCAACAGCTAACAGAAGTCTGTGCTGACCAACACACCAAAGCAGAGTGATGTGGGGAGAAAGAAGTGCCATCACCCACCCCTGAGAGAGCAAGGCCAATTTGAGCTCTCTCCGGCTACTGATGGCATGACTCCGGATTCAAACCAGTGGTACTCGGCCCATAATGGCAGCACATTTCTCCACTGCACTAAACTAAGCCAAACTAATTCTCAAAAGCACAGAGTTACTCACCTCCATAGATATGCGGCGATGCGTCCTGGTCCGGAGACACACTCCAGTGGGCGACTGCACCTCATCTGAAGACGTTCCTGATGCCTGGTCGCTCTCACCGTCTGATCCCATCTTTAAATTCTCATGGACTATATCTGCACACAGAGCGGATATGGAAATGCAATATTAGTAAAAAACAAAGGAGTCAAAAGTATTTACATTCATTACTTAGTGTAGATACTAGGGTTTAAAAAGACGAAATTAGTAGAAAAGTAATTGAAGGAAAACAAAGGCCAAAAGCTTAGGCCGCGCCACAGGGGTCTATAATGCATTACCCCCCCTCCCCAAAAACAAATTTTTCTAAAAGCCATAATGAGGAAAATGTTCTGTTAAAATCTTGAAAAATGTTGGGCTGTACTAGGCTGCCTGTTTCAGCTGCAGATCTGCTCATTGAAAATGAAGCATTTTAGTAATATCAGATCTATTAAAGGAGCATCTCTGTGCACTAGTGAGCAAAAAGTCAAACTTCAGAGGCGTGTGATCAATAAGCTTTATTGGAATGTAAATGTGGAGCTTAGTTGGGACAATTTACTCCAGTTCTCCTGAGTCTCTTCATACTAGGCTACATACATCTGCTATGAGGCACTTTCTGCTATGAGGCACTTTCTGCTATGAGGCACTTTCTGCTATGAGGCACTTTCTGCTATGAGGCACTTTCTGCTATGAGGCACTTTCCGGATGGTGCGATTTATCTGGATAGTTTGGTTTCTTTTGAGCGACGACAAGCCAGAATGAAAACAAGGAGTAGAAAGTTCTGATAGTTGTGTGAAAATGTAAGGAGTAGAAGTAAAAAGGCAGCTGAAAAAAATTACTCCAGTAAAGTATAGATAACCAACATTTCTAAGTGACGAATTGTACAAATAAACAGCTTCATCATAATGGCCTTTTTAAAAAGTGCATTACAGCTGTATAACTCCTATAGCGATTTACACTGAGCCCAGAAGGCAGTGTATGTGTGTGTGTGTGTGTGTACTCACATAAGATTTATTTCACAACTTTGAATGATTTAGATTATTGCCATTCTACAAAATAACTGAAAATCATTGCAACAGCAATACAGTCTCCCTTTATGTCCAGTTGTATTTGTCAGCAGTGCTTTTTTAGGTTTCTCACTAAGGTTAAGAGTGTGAGTGATGGAAAAAGAAAAAAAAAAACGCACGCACTTCCTCCCTAAGCTCACCGTTTCAGTGAAAGGCCTTATTCATGCCTCGGTATTACTCTAACACACATTCAAATGTGGACATGTTTACAGCTACACACACACGCAGCAGATTCACTGCACTGAAAGACCAGGCGAGCTGCTGGTAACACCATTTATACTTATCTGTAATCCAATGTATATCTGAAATAGCTTTATTCTTTGTGATCTATTAGGCACCAATCCTAGGGAAGTTACCATAAGAACATATTCTGTATGCTGGAAGCTCTATAAGAAGGAATGTTTTTAACGTTTGTGGGTAATAGTGTGTGTGTGTGTGTGTGCACGTATATATACATACACATGGTGTTTATTCATGTTCTTGGTCTCTCTCTTACATAAAAGTATGATCCTGCTTATCGGAGCTGACCAATGGGACAAATTATGATGTAACCTGGGTTTTAGAATCCTAGCAACCCTTACACCCACCCACACACACACACACACACACACACACACTTTACAAACCAGAAGGCAGGGATTAAGTGAAGGCTAACCCGTTCAACCTGCTGCGTTTTATTGTGTGGGATGGGGGGATGAGTGTGATTGGGAGAAAACAGTCCTGCTGACTAAACGAGACAAGCGTCAGCGTTAGGGTGGATGATGCAGTAAAAATGTTTTATCACGCTGTAAAATACACCTTACAATTTCAGTATTCTGAGGTTTGAAACTCCTACTACTGCTACTCCTACTACTCCTCCTACTAATTCAAATAACAACAACAACAACAACAAGGGATGTCTCAATCAGGTTATTTAGCCTCTGCCGATAACAATCCGATCTTTGGGTTGTATTAATAATCCAGCCCCACAGTTTAGATCAGATGAGCTGCTGATTAATCTGTTCAGTAAAATCTTTTATTTTCAGTATCAGTTTCTATAACCAGACATTCTGGGCTGACTGATTTAGTTTAGTCGAGACTTTTCTTAAAATCACTGTTTTATAGTGTTTAATATCTTATAATCCAATCCATGTGTGTGTATTAGCATTAACATCCACTCAGTTCGGCTCTTCAGTGCTGGTTTAAAAACAGCCACCAATGAGAGCATCAACATTGAGAAGCTTGTTATCCAGTGCTACGTAATAAGGGGAAATATTCTCTCTAGTTTAGTTAAGGCAGAGTTACAGACACCGCTACTAAATTTTAAACCACTTGGGGGTGCAAAGGTCAGGATTGGAGCAGCGAGAGTAATTTATCATCATAAAATGTGGTTTTGTTCAAATGCTAAAAGGAACGTGTGTGAAAATGGTTACAGATTAAACTATTCATCTTTATGTTTATTCATACTTTAAAAACTAGACCATATGGAAAATTTAACAGAATTACGCAACTGTTAATCCCATTATGAAACATTAAAACAACAGTAGCAGCCTTTAGTCAGGTATGCTCTGGATACCCACACTGCACTGAGATTCCTGAGCTCTAATTTACGGTGATGCTGACACCATATCGTCATATACGGCACGGAGTGAAAGGTGTGCACTCTGTAATTGTGAGCTGTAGTTTTATAGAGGGCTGTTTTAGGGAGAGGCCTTCTGCTCCCCACTGCAGTGAAACATCCCCAGCCTTTCATCTGACTAAGGAAGTAAAGAGTGCCTAACCTCAGGGCCAACAATTACAGCATCCAGCTGCCCTCCACTCCTCTCCTGTTACCCCCAGAGGGCAAGGGAGGAGACGGGAGGGGAGAGGAAAGGAAAAGACATGAGAAAAGAGAAGCCCAGGACCATAAAGAAGCTCAATGGGAACCGTTTGCATTTCTGCAAACAGTCACATCAATGAAGCCAATTAGTGAGAGCAGGGTGAGACACTGAGTGGGGGGCTGTAACTTATTTGATGTTAAAGTTCTGCTGTCCGGGGCATTTTCCAAACTGCTGTACGTGAGCTCAAGTTTTAGCTCACTAGAGCTCAAGTAGCTGATTCAGTAGAGTTCTAGTAGCTGAGAGTTTAACCATAAGAATATGGAACAGTTTTACTGCCGCTGTTACTTTTTATATATATAGTAATAATTACAATAATTTACAGTAACAACTGTAAAAACCTGATGCAGAGCTGCAGCTAAAACACAGACTGAGCAGCTGTATGACACGTGGACAGATATGGACAATCCTGCTATTGTATGTAAACATAGTGTCATGAGAAAGCCATATGCCTAGAAAGATTTTCAGCCCAAACACTCGCAGATTTTCATCCCAAGCGTCAGCAGAAATCAGCCGATTTTCATCCCAAGCGTCAGCAGAAATCAGCCGATTTTCATCCCAAGCGTCAGCAGAAATCAGCCGATTTTCAGCCCAAGCGTCAGCAGAAATCAGCCGATTTTCAGCCCAAGCGTCAGCCGAAATCAGCAGATTTTCATCCCAAACGTCAGCTGATATTTATCTAACTTGGCTGATCCTATGAGTTTATTAGATCATTTGATCCATATTTTGAGAGCGCCCTGGTTACAGGACCCACTGGATGCAAATATGGACCTTGACACATCTGCAGAAACCCTGTCAGACAGTCTGGCAGGTTTTTTTTTTTTTACTCAAAAAGCATGGTCACACTTTTGAAGCTTTACTGATGCCTCAAGAGAGCGCAAAGTTCAACTAGACTTTCTCTTTTTCCTTTTAAGCTTTTAAGTTTTTCCTTTTTAAACTTATAAAAAAAAAGTGACCCAAAACCCATGATACGAGACAAACTGCGAGTTGTGAGATCTGTTACACCCCTACTACATACCAGAATAGAAAGCCTACTGTGTATGATTCTGGCTCAGTCTAGGCTTACTGAAGGTGTTAGAGACATGACTCGTAAGCGAGGACAGGATGGATTTACAGCAGAGATTATTTCAATAGGCTGCTGTAAGCACCTATGAGACATTAACAGAGAGCACACGCTCTTTACACACGTTTTATACTAGTGCCAGGCCGTAAACTCTGCAAAACTGCAAAAAAAAGAAGCGGAAACAGTTGAAAAGGGTATTTCTCAGGGTGATTCCTACATCTCCTCCCCCACAGATTCTGAGGAGTTGGTATGCCCCTGCGGAGAGGTAATGAGTTGCTGTGTCAAATCTCTGGAGACAACCTTTATCTTTCCACATGTCTTCTCTGGTTCTCTCTCTCTGTGTGTGTCAACATTCTGTCACCATCACATCGTCCAACATGCTCTTTCATTTTCTCCGCCTGTCATCTGCAAGAAGCTCTCCAACACTTCTCATTCTCTTTTCTGGTCTCTCTCGAAACGCAAGACGTGCACAGGCTCTGCTCTACTTTCTCAAGTACATGGAAAATACAGCTAAAGTAAAACTGGGTCAAACTCCCAGCCAAAACTCGCACAACTGAGGGCCTTATTTAACTCTCTGCCAAGTGTCCAAAACCTCAGCTTCAGCTTTCTCAAAGTATTTTATCCCAGAATCACATATACCTATCTTTCAGACGCGCACACACACACACACACACACACACACACACACACACACACACACACACACACACACACTCTTTGAGTCTGACGTCAACAGCAACAGATGAGAGAATGTGCGTGCATAGAAGACAAGCACGTCTGGACGTGTGTGTGTGTGTGTGTGTGTGTGTGTCTCGGGTAAATAATGTCTGCGGGTATGGGAACCACACACCAAGACACTATGCAAGCAGCAGGACGGAACTGTCAGAGCAGTGACACACACTTCCCGCTGCTTCACCTCCTTGCAACCCTCTTCTGACTCACTTCCTGCTAGTGTGAGCATGCTCACTCCACGCTTTAACACCCCCACACGAGCCAGACAAAACACCTCTTCAGTAACAGAGACACAAGACCCAAGTCTGTTATCCTGAAAGTGCATTATTGTACGACAGTGATGGCCAATACATCAATTCTCCACAATATCAATCGGCCATGAATCTGAAGTTTATAGTTTTATATCACAACAAAATGTTTGATTGAATACTTAGTAAAGAATGGGGGTATGTTGAGCCCAGACGGTTACTGCTGCCTTTAAAGATGCACATGCATAATAGAGCACAACAGTAATCTGTATCTGTAATCAATAATTAATAAAGCACCTAGTGTTCCAATTATCAGCCCGATACATATATAGCTTTGACATATGGTCTAGTCTACTTTGACCGTGGAGGAAGGGTATTTTCACTCTATACTTCTATCCAACTGGGTTCTACTTTAACCTAAATATCAATTTACCACTGAAAGCAAGCTACCTGAACCAGCACCTGCACCCAAATGCTTGAATAAAGACAAAGAAATGCTACAAACAGAAGGAGACATTAACTAACCGCATGCACATAACACATCACTTATACACCACAGATAAGTAGTCCACTGCCATGGCCTTGCACTGACTGACTGAGGACAAGGTCATGTGGTCGGCTTACCCAATCTGCTGCCGTTGCGAGGCATGGCCATGAAGGAGCCTAGACTGCCTCCAATGACGCTGTGAGGCCGGCGCAGAGGAGGCTTCTTAAAGGAGCCTGTGTACTGGTGCAGGAACGAGTGCATGCTGTGTGACGAGGGCGGCCGGCCATTCCTCACTATGGGCTCTGCAACAACAATAAGCAACAAACTGGAGTCAACACAAGAGATTCATACAGCAGTGTAAGACACAATGATTAACAAAGAAACTACCTGATTAGCTATCCAAACACACACTCACATACGAGCATCCTGATATAGGCTTTAAGACTAACTAATAAAATGTTACTGCTCTTTTGTGCATCACTGAGCAAATACAAGCACAAGCCAGTAAAACGGACAGACTTGCTGTGCACAGACAAACAGACACATCTGAGCAAATATGGACATTCTGCAAGTATACACGATACACGGTTAGAATTAGAATTAGCGAATTTACTGGGTGCAGTATTTTGAACATGTTTTAGCACTGATTTAATGGTTATCAGTTAGTGGTAAACAGCTGTGAACTCCATATCCATGTCTCAATAAACTCTAAAATTTACTGCCTTTTTTTTCCTATGACAAAGCCGCCCAACACACATTCTGCTTGCTGCAACAAATGATTGTGAAATGTGACAACTCTGGATTATAATTGTGGTCAGGTGTTTATGTAATAAATGTGACAGGTCTGGGTGTAGGGTAAATACTCTGTGATTGAACATTTTAATAGTGTAGGAATCTCAACACAAGCTGACCTATATTATATTTCTAATACAAACTCAGTATCTTCATGTTTCAAGAGTGTATCCAATGGCGTCTTTATGGATAAGAGAAATCGTAAGTACATGTACTTGTAAGTACAAGTTAGTATGCATAGGTCATAAACCCACCCACTACTAGGGGCTGCACAATACTGAAAAATATTCAGTAATTTTAACCAGAAGTCACAAGCTGTCAAACGATCCAGCATGTAATGACATTAACAGTGCACTCTGTGTGTCCAAGAATGGAGTGAAATAAATGATATTGGGCAGATATGTGATGGAAAATGAGAGGGAATTTTCTTATGTATTAAAGAGTAAAAATGCATGACGTTTGATTTCATTTGCCTTGATTTCATTAACCATGTAATCACAACACAGCTATTCCTGAAAGATCTCAACTTGTGCACAGATAGCTGTGGAGCATCCACTACACTTTGCCATCCATCCTGAGTGTTAGTTCTGTGAAGCTGGGCTGTGAAGCAAACAGGTTCTGGCACTTGTTTCTAAATAGATTTGCATGAATATATTCATAGATACGGCTGTACATGACAAGTAACACCACAGGAAATCTGTAGGAAGACCTCGACCACATAGGAAGAGAAGAAGAGAGAAAGCGAGAGCAAAAGAAACACGGAATGACCCAGAAAGATCATCCGACACACCTTTCACTTTTCATCTCCATGCAAGCCAATCAGAACACAGCTGTTGCCATGACAACATTACCTTGAACTACAACTGGCAGCATTTGAGAAACCGCAGCTGATTGGTACACAGCTGTCACTATGACAACCCCTCACCAATAGGAGACATTGTACATTAACCCATCAATCAACTCATTGCAGAACATCTCACTCTCACACACACACACACACACACACACACACACACACACACACACACACACACACACACACACACACACACACACACACACACACACACACACAGTGGGGTATAGCGGCAGAATTCTAGACCGCACTGAGTTGAATGCGTTACTTTTCTCTGGTCCCCCATTTTTTTAGCGTCCTTCAGTCGCTCCTCTCTGCATCGAACCACCAGATTCCAAACGCTAAAGAGCAGCCTTAGGCTAGAGCTGTAAAGGCTGTTAACTACGCATTTGCGTCCGTCCTCAGAAATGAACGCAACACGGACCCAAAGTGCAGAACACACACAAAAAAAGGTAAGGGCAATGTCTGGACAGATGAGAATGTTCCGTAAACAGGGATTTCTGCCACTGCTGGTAGACCCGTATGACCGTACGCCTCGATACACCTGCAGATTCAGGTACTTCCTTCACACTATGGTCTTTGGCACGCCCAAATTCAATCACTCCTTTTAGCCAATCATTAGCATCTGTTTTGCGACCCATCGGTAAAGTGCAGTGAATGTCTCGTTGGATACCTCACAGGTATTATAGGCCATTCATCCTCTTACAACTGCATCTGCGGGAGCCTGGCGTTACTACCACCTTAGACACACAAGGTGACACTTTTTTGGTCTGTTTTTTTTTTTTTTTTTTAAAGCTTAAATCTGGAAGTTCTTTACGGTCAGTGTTCTCTGGACTGCCCTCGAGTAGAAGCCTACAGTAACACACGTTGCACACAGGAAAATATGTGAGCAGTTACATTCACAACTCAGACAGCTGTCTACGCAAAGGCATGGCCAAAGAGCAGGTAGCTCTCCAGCCTCAAATTGTAGGTAACTGCAGATGCAAAATTACTCAGATTCTCCGTTCTATGGTAATATGTCTTATTCTTTTGTCAAGGTGGTGAGGACCATTCCAAGCTTACGCAGCAGTCTAATCAATGCCGTGAAATAGCTTTCTTGTTTTATTAAATATCAGAATAACGGAAACAGTGCAGCTGCAGCCTGCAAGAAGCAGCTCAGCTGGGCAATCTGCCCTCCATAGAGTGAAGCAAAAAAGAAACCAACCCCCTTAAAAGAGCATATGATTAGTACAGAAGTGACAACAGTAGGTCAAATTAATATTCAACTGCGTCACACAGTTTAACAGGCCAAACTGCCATAGCCTCAGGGTTCATCCACTTTGAACGACTGCTATACTTGCTAGACTTGTACTGAACTGTTTGCAACCAACCAGAAAACTCAGTTGCTAATTTGTCTTGTTGTCTAGTTTTTTTGCCATTTAGGTTGCTGTATAGCCCTTCTATGATGTAACTTTACTGCAGGGACAGTGTATCCAAATTATGTGGCCCTCGGGATATGATGTAGAACATGATTTTAATGCGTTAAAGCAACATTATTTAGCATTTTAGATTACAATAGCACCTCCACTGACTGTAATAGGGAGTATGGCATCTCAGTCATTGCCACTCCAGGCCTGGGATGCTGCTACTGCACTATGGAACATTAGTTGAACTGCAGAAGAACTGTGTATCGCTGTATCATATTTGTGTAAAATCTTATTATAATAATGTCCAGAAACGTGTGTGTACAGCTGTCCTTGAGCGGTAGCTCATAGTGTAATTTGTATTTACGACAGTGGTGTAAAAGTGAACTACACTCCCTGTGTAACTGTAAGGGGAACCCAAGAGCAATACCACCAATTCTCACATAATGCTGCTTTAAAATAAGTAATCATGCTGTGACATACAGAAAACAGAATGTCAGACAGCTCACGCTTGTGTTGACCTATTATTTGATGTTAGATTATTTAGGGATACTTATAGTTAAAGTTAAAACTGAGCATCCTGACTAGTGTTACACTATCAGTCCTACCCGTGCAGTAAACTTGGCACAGGCCTCTGTGTGAGTGCATGTTTGTGTCTGTGTCCACTATTCTCCACCTGTCTCTACCACCTGTGCCTGCACACACTCCTGCCAATGCCACCTGTTCAGCTACCAAATACTGTTTTCCCTACGCCCTCCGATCCCTTACGCACATTCACAGGGTTACAGCGCCGGGTTAGTTTGGGTTACGCAGGGAGATAAAAAGGCTCCTCTTAAGTGTATCTAAATCAAAACATGAAGCTTGTTTTCTCTCACCCTCTCGCTCTTACTCCGGCAACTAAAACACACAATTCAGGGCCTCTGATACTTTGGTTCAGTCACACTAAGCTGCGGTTCTCAGCTGTTGCTCTACAGCTGGGCAGAATGTCTGAAAATGCATTACAATGGCTGTGTCTGAAGCGTACTCAGGCAGAACCCGAAAGCAGGATGGTACCGGGTCATGTCCTAATCAAATGCTTGTATAAAATGCTGCCTGATAAGGTCCCTACATCTTGCTGTTTTGTGAGGACAGCGCAGATATATCCTTTACTGCCCTACATATTCCTATGGTCCTCTGGGTTGTTGGTGGTGTCCCCAACAGAAGGCTGCTGCCTTGATGCATTGCTGCCTATGTGGTCCCCTCAGTCAGTACTTTAAAAGACAGCATTGTGATGAAGGTACGTAGAACCGAATCGCAGGAGAGCCCCGGCTCATCTGGAGAGAAAAGCGACGGAAGTGAACAGCAATCTGTACAAATATACTTATTTACAATTATGTTTTCCTTAATTTATTTCTGAAAAGAAATGGTCAGTGCAGTGGCTGATTTATGGCTTTTTATGTCCGACAGATTTAAGTGGGTTACGCAACCAGCTGACTGTTGTCGGTATCCTGGCAGTACATCTTAGCAGCTTTGTGATGAAGGCATCTACAACCCAATTGCAGTTAACTGATCAGAAGGCATCAAGGCAGCTGCCTTCTATTTGGGACACAGCAAATATTTGATTATGTTGATGCTTTTCTTTAGTCACATTAAGTGAAGTATTCTGACGTTTGTAGATGTAGATGTAAAGAGTGGGACTCATTCCACCTGGATTAGCATAACAGAAATGTAACACTCTTAAGACAGCATCAACATGGGCCATGTGGGCTGAAGGCACTATGCAATATACTTCATATACTCCCAGTCAGATCTGCAAGAATTTAACCTTGATGGATCTTCTATGAACCAACCAAGATGTAATTGCTGTTTTGACTTCCAGCTAAAAAATGAAAAAGAAAGAAATGACTTAACCTTTTAATTTATTAACTTTTGAACACACAATCGTTTCACTTTCACAGGTGCAAAGTAACTGCACAGCTGACTGATAAGCCGTTTCATGGACAGGTGTGGTCTGTTCCTCATTTTTTCATAACAGATTTAATTTGGTATTTGTATTTGGTAGTCGTTCATGGGAACTCTCAATTTGCTGTATAAATAGGTAGTGAAGAAGGCCATAATAAGAGTGAAAACAAAAATCGATCTGAGAGATAGCCAAAACCTTAGGGGGTATTTTATCCGGTACATTCTTAATAAGAAGGAGTGCACTGGTGAGTTTGGCAACACCAAAAAGCCTTGAGAACCACAGAAGGCAAACAGAGGATCTCAGAATTGTTTTCTTGGTGAAGAAAAGGTCCTTCACAATATCTAGTTAAGTCAAGCACATTCTTGAGGAGGTAGGCGTATCACTGTTAAGTCTGCAATCAAGAGATGCCTTCATGAACATAAATATACTGGTATTTACTCCAGAACAGAAAGGTCAGATTAGACATTAGAGAGAAAAGAGAAAAAAGCCTGTGGCACCGCACATCAACTGTCAAACATGACGGAGGAACTGTTAATTAATAAGTACGTATGGCTGCCAATGGAACTGGGTCACTGGGGTTTATTGATATGTAACTGCTGAGTGTATAGAGCTAATCTTCCCGCTCAAATTCAGTCAAACCTTGAAAAATTGATGGGGCGGTACTTCACAGTAGGTGGATATCGACCTAAAAACATACTGTGTTAGTGACCCAAGAACGGTAAAGAAAGTTGTCCCAACCCAATTCAGCATGCTTTTCACTTCTGGTGGAATTCAGCACTGGGGTATGTCCAAAGGTTTCAGACTTCAGGCAATTATTGACTACAAATGCTTTGCCAACAAGTTTTCAAAATAATCAAGACTAATATCCAGTTTTAATACTAACAGTGCATAGAACCAGTGTTGGATAATGAACCTCAAATCAATATTCTGATTAATTGAACATTTTAACTTGATTATGATTAAGGAACAATAATATAAGATGCTTAAATTCTTCCAAAATCCATGTTGTCCATGTCTTCTTCCAAAGTCCATGTCTTAGAGTAGACAGGGTGGAGTACATTTTTGAACGGAACGGCACATGAATATACAAAATAGGAGAAGTACTACAGAATTTTCAACTAATCTAAGTATGACTGCGTAGATTAGACGCTTGATTCATTTTTGGTTAATTGTTCAGCCCTACATAGAACGGTTTTGTCTTCCTTCCCCATAACTGATGATCCAGCTTCATCTTACTCATTTGGAGTGCAAGAGTACAACACGTAAGCAACTTCTTGCTAGGGAGGCTTTTACATGGCTTGTTGCTAGGCAACAGAGCTCCAGTGAGAATGGCATGAGCTCTTGTGCCACAAGGGCTGGTTCCATTGCTCCCTGGTGTCTGCTTTATTAGGATCCATGTGCAAATCCAATATGTACTGCAGCAGTAACATACATACACACTCCCACAAACAAACAAACCAACAAACCAACCGGTACACTTTGTCCAAAACTTTGTAGACACCTGCTCTTTCAAAAATTCTTCAAAATCAAGGGTATTAAAAGGGAGTCAGACAGTAACAGACTCCTGTCTCTTCTAACCTCTCCTCTACTTTTAGATGCTGTAATAAAAACAGTAGAATTTAAAACAAATATACGCCGACCAGCCATAACATTAACATCACAGGCCTAATACTGAGCAGGTCCGCCTTGTGCCACCACAACAGATCTGACTCGTTAAGGTATGGACTCCACTAAATCTCTGAAGGTGTCCTGTGGTATCTGGCACCAAGACCAACGTTAGCAGCAGATCCTTTATGCCCTAGAAGTTGTGAGGTGGGGCCTCCATAGATAACATCAAATGACCCTGTTGCTGGTTCACCAGTTGTCCTTTTTTGAAACATGTTTGGTAGGTACAGACCACTGCATACCAGAAAGACCCCACAAGATCTGTGATTCGTGTGGTTTGAAGATGTTCTGACCCAGGCGTCTAGAACATCACAGTTTGGCTCTTGTTGAAGTGTCTCTGATTCTTATGCTTGTCCATTTGTCCTGCTTGTCACACCCTTTTTTACCTTCAAAAACTGACTGGTCACTTGCTGCCTAATATAGCCACCTCTTCACAGATGTTACTGTGGACCCATCAGTGGTGTATCAGTATTTGTCAATGCTCATGTCTTTAAAATCAACATTGCAAAATTAAAAGTGGTATCTCTACGCTAAACTTTGGAACACTGCCCCAAATAGATTGCATTCGGCCACAACAGCAGCAGTGACATCAGGTAGTGATGTTCATGGCTATGTCTGGATTACAAATTACAAAGTCCAATTCATCTTAAAGGTGCTGGACAGAGGTCCATCCCTCCAGAGAATGTGGTTAGACTGCTCTACAACCCAATGCTGGGGGCTTTAAACCCCTCTAGCCAGCGTTTGGCATTAGGCATGATGACTTTAAGCTCAGGTGTGGCTGCCTCAGAGCATCCCATTCTGGACTGCGTGTGTGCAACTGAATGCTAGTGTGCACCTAACGCCTGGCCCACACTACAGGATTATAAAAATCCTAACCGCCGTTGAAAGACTCCACACGAGGACATTTTACACTGATTTTTCTGTCCTTGATCAATGTAAGTCATCAAAGTCCCCACTCTACACAATATGTCCTGAAACGAGACACCACACACTTTCAGATCGTCTCCACCGAGGGCTTCAATCCTCAAAACCTCAAGGGAGTTTTTTTTGTGAACTGTTACATCACAAAAGTAGGCGGACGTTTCTCGCAAACTAGATCTAAACAAACATGGCAGACGACAGAGAGACTATTGCTATACCGGTGGTGAGTGCTTGCGGCACAACAACAACAAAAAAAAAAGTCAAGAAGAAGAAGAATAGTTTGGATGAAACCATGGTTGAAAAGAAGGGGTGAACAGTGCAAATACATACTGCATGCTTATAACGTCTTCTGTACACACTTACAAGGAGCTTGGCAACATGTTTCACACCAGAGAATCAGCATCCACACCACACGATACAGAGTCACAACTGGCTGGCCTGACGGCACTGAGAGAGGACTGGAGGAGTAAACAGGAATATAGACATCCCACAGTACAGGAATACCTGGGAAGATCATCGTTTAGGAGCATCAGGAGACCTTTTGCGATTGCGATTGCGATTGCATAATGACCCCGATTACCTTGTAGCCCGGGCCAGGCATAAAAGCAGCTAAACTAAATCAAATAGATGGGCTATCTGGGTACATTAGTGTACACTTGAGCTACGCTCCCTGCCATTTACACAAACAAAATGGTTTTAAGGGAGGCTTTACAGTGGGATGTTTGTAACATGCTCTCTGTGGCACTAAAATGAGAATACATCAGTCAGTTTGTGAAGGCTAGATGTGTAGGTTGCATCGTTTCACAGTTTCCAGCTTAGTCATAACTAATGTCTTTAGTCTTTAGGCACAAAGCAATTACAGTCGTTCTAGCGAATGTGTTTAAGGGCCTAGAACTTCTGTGGTTTACCAGAGGCTTTTTGTTTCGTGTGCAGCAGGTGCTCACTGAGGCGAGCAGAGTAAAAGAAGACGACGCTCTGGGAATGGATGGTTACGTAATGGCAGGGTCTTTATAAATCATTCAGCAGCCTGGTTCAATGTACTCTGGTCAACAATACGGTCACCCTACCAGAAACGGCACAACATGCACACTGTGTGCAAATGAGTGAATCCAGCACGTTAGTTTAGAGTATGTGAATATCTACATACGCATACACCAGAACACCAGTGTTTTGAATATACTGCACTGGGTTTTGCAAATCACAGCATGAACCAACATAATAGCAAATGATGTACTTTGTCCACATCGCTAACATTTCCAAAGACAGCTGTAAGACCCAACTGAAACGAGTCAAAGCAGGTTCTTTACTTAAAGTAATGTCAACACAATCAAGACACAAGGCTACATGCAGCCTCCGGTTAGTGGCAGATGCAAAGACATAAGCTCAAGCACATCGCATACGCTTGCTTTCCACACACTGGCAGAAACCTTAGCAGTGGCTGGCAGCTGCACATGTCCTAACTGGCCTTTGAGCTGTATCGTTCAGGAAGGTTTGAGGCAGAAAATTAGCCAGCGCTCATGAATCGCGTCCACTGCCAAGGCTGCCACTGCACCGTACGCACGCAATGAACCGGACGCTTCACAAATCGCGCCCTGCTGCACTTCCCCTCACAGGCTCCACGTCAAGGGAGGGTCCCGGCATCTACGGTTTTCCATCCACAGCTTTTCAGCAGCTGCAGGTCCAATGCAAAACACTAAAGACTGGTTTCATAAAGATCACTGCAATGCATGTTCAGCTGGCATTAGAAAGCCAGACAAACAAGTCAAAATTAATAAAGGTATAACAACCCTGGTCAAGATTTGTTCCTGTGAATCATTAAGTGAGTAGAAGATGACGATCTACAAAAGACACAAAGTTAAAGGTGAAGTATTCTCTTTTTCATATTTTAAGCAGGATTGTGTATAATTATAATTCTGAACACTTTCAGAGTAGAAAATTAGGCTTTATTTTGCTTTAGCTTGGCTTGTTAGAGATCTGAATTATTTGCAATCATCGCATGGAAAAATCAATTGATTTGAAAAAAGTCATTTTTCAAAGCTTAATAAATACTCGATCCCCTTACATATTGTCCCAAACAATCAGCAGCCACAAGCCCCTCTAAACAGCTGCCTAGCTCTCTGAATATTTAAATGAGGCCCACAAAGCACAAGGTTATAAGGTTTTTTTTCTTTAAGTAGTCATTTCCTTGGTTCATAATGTAATTGAGAAATAGCAGTTAAGAATGGTGGGGTCAAGCTGAGGTCTGGAAGACTAAGAAAACTTTCCAAGAGAACTGCTAACTGTACTGCTAATAAGGCAAATCGAAGCCCCTGTTGGACTGAAAAAAAAAAAGACCTTTAGGAAGATTTAGCAGACTCTGGAGTAGTGGTGGACTGTTCTACTGTGACAGCGACACCGGCACAAATATGAGCCTCATGGAAAAGTCAGTGTGGTGTCCTCACCACAGAATTTAGCATCACACGTTTCCAAAAAGCCTGAAGCATTTTGAAAACAAGGCCTGTAAACTAATTCATTTCAAACAGAACTTTTGGCCACATTGAGTAAAGATATGTTTGCAGAAAAAAATAAGTTGGAGCACCTCTCCAACTGTTCGACAAAGGGGGTGGCTTGATCATACTTTGCTTGTGTTGCAGCCAGTGGCACGGGAAGATGGATTCTATTAAATCCCATCAAAATCAGCAAATATTTCTTCCAATAGTTCCTCAATGACCTTATACCTTTAACAGTGTACAGTTACTATTAACCGGTTGTTTATAGCCCAAGTCCCATTGAACAATACAGTTATAGAACAGATATACTTAGGATATAATTCATTGCCAAAACAACATCTGATTAAAATCCATCACCTAAAAATAGTGTCACATTGCCCTCCTTTAAAAAGCACAGTATCTTATTTAAGCTATGAAGTACAGATGAAACCCCTTGGGGCCCCAAAGCACCGCAATAGAAGGTAGTTGTAGTTGTATTCAAAATGACACCAAAACGAGCTCCCAGTGTAGATAAAGGCTGATTGTCCAGTTTGAATCAGTCTGTTTATTAATGGAGACTATAAATTAAGTGTGCCTGTGGGCAGAGGAGCTAATTCAGTCCGACTCTTACAGTCACATGCTACATTCTGGACAAGACAAACTCTGCTCACAGGACTGTGATGACTTATGTAATTACCAGCTGACTCGGAGAAGGAATAATGAAAGAGTGCTGGAAAAAAGGAAAGAAAGAGAAATAATGTCTTCCGTTCTCCCCCCCCAGCCTTAATTACATGCCAGTCGCTGCTGATGAAAACAGTAACGATTCCTCTGGTTCATCATTCATTCAGTCTTGACCTCGGACGTCTCGGTCGTGCTCCAATTCCGCCGTAGTTTTCAACAAATTGTGGCAAAATCCAAGTATATAGAGTAAAATCAAGCCTGTGGTGAAATGTACGGCAAAGGGATTAACAACACAGCACAGAGTGCGACTGCAGGCTTGGGGTGAGTTACTCTTAACAAGTAATCTGGCCCTAAATACAGATTACATGGTTGTCGGAGTAATCCGTTATGTCACTCCTAAATTAGTAAAAAATTTGGTTTTTGTCAATGAATTAAATTCCGCATTAAGACCCAATCTTTCACAGAAGCGCAGAGCAGCCTGGTATCACTGACCGGATTGACCAAACCCAGAGTAAACCAGAGCCAGAGTCTAGCTTCTCCCTAACCTTAAATGAATGAATTCTAGGCCATCGTAGAGTTATATATTTATATATATTATTTTGGGACCATAATGCATTTGCCCTCTTCTTTTAGTATCCGTGCTCTGACCTTCTAAATGTTGCTTTAGATAAAATGTAGTATTTATACAAGCCTGGAATAAATAAAGAACAGGATAGTAGCCAGCCACGCTAGTTAGAGTTTATAGAAGCTACTATGACCTTCCCCCACTTATTAAGGCAGTTTGGCTGCTTTGTGGGGGCTTACAGAATTGGTTAATCTTTTTATTAGGACCCCTGCTCAATGCTGTGTAATACAGCAAGGCACTTTTTCCCCACTGCTGTGCAGCTTTTGCATTCCTCCAATTCCACTAACTAATCAAAAGTGCTAAAGCAGCCCGTAATCTCCAACACTTAACCCGTACAGTGACTCGGCAAACACAGCACAGAGCCAACTCTCAAACACTCAAACCCAGATAAGCATATATACTAGAAGTGTATATCTCTGACCTCTCAACAGCACAACTAGATTACACTCTACAGAAAAATAACATGTTTGTATTAAAGATGTGTGAGGAGTGTGAACCAAGCAGAGTCTCTTTAGACCTTTAAAAGACTCAGTCCACATCTCTATTACACACAGGATTCTTTATTGAACCAAACGTAGCCCTTCTACAGCATCACTTCACTCCAAGAATCATTAGAAACATTTTATTAATAGGAGTGTATAATCCTTAATGAAATGACTAACGTTCCTAATGACAATACACCAAATTTACAAAAGTAAAATACAGATTTTTAGATGTTAATGTTGGAAAAGGGGTCAGGAAAAGCCTTAGAAAGTCAATGCATACAGAGATATAAATAACCAAACACACTTACCGCTGTCCTTACTGCTGTTCTCCTCAATGGTCATCTGCTCTGCGAGTTCGGAGAGGGACTCGTCAATGGTCTGACTGCCACGGAGTGTGAGCGACAAACGCCTCTTAAACCTCTTCATCTTCTCCATGGGCCTCTGAGGCAAGGGAGGCCTGTGAAGATACAAACAGACCTCATTAAAGCAAAGTTCACTGCTAATTAGACAGACTGCGCAGAATGTACTTTGAAAAAGAAACTGTGGTAATGTGCCTTGTGGAGGAAAAAACGCATTACCTTTAGAGTAGAGACTTAACACCACTAACTGGATACCCCCCACCAAGAGTCCACTCAGCTCAGTACAGTGAGTATCAGAACACAGCAGAGATAGCAAACACTGCTAAGCACACAAAACAGCTAACTGTGCAGACCACTTTTAACCACGAGCAAAAGTAAAGCAGCAGCCATCGGAAAGCTAGGGGAATCGCATCCAGTGTGATTGGGACTTTTCAGCACTAGATAAGCAGCCATTTTCGGTTGCGTTTCCACTCTGAGCTCCACTGTGCAGTTCTACACGGGAATTCACAGACGTATAGCTGGTGTTAAATGTTACACGTGGTTGATTCTAAAAAAGTAAAGTACATTTCATCTGAAGACACACTGCACAGAACATCCCAGAAGCCCTGCATGATAATGCATTACCAAGTAAAGTGTATAGTGTTGTATGGCCTTGTTCAGTATCTGCAATTGACCAATCATACTGAAAGACGACCTAACATGCCAACATGTCGTGCTTTTTGATGTATTTGTATTTTACACCATATGTTTTACTGAAAGGTCCATTTCCAAACCTGGTCAAAGAAAAATAATAATAAAAAAGCATGCAGTACTGATTTCTGTTCAAGGTCTCACATTAAAAATGAAAACAACACTGTCAAAATGACATATCTTAGATCTATAAGCACTAGTGATTGTGTGTACTCTGATGAATTGCTGCAAAGTCCTCTATGAAGCTCCAACACCAGGCCTAAAATTTGGTTCATCTGACAAGCGCAGAAAAAAGAAAAGAAGGAAAAAACAAAGGGGGGTTGACTCGCTCATAAATAATCAACAAGCTTTAAATAAAACATTAATGAGAGGCAGAACACGGTCATTATAGACACCTCGGCACATTAATAAAACACACAAGCACACAGGCATGCACAAGCACACTCGTTTTTGCACATAAACTCACAGTAAACAAAACAATATTGTGGAAATGAAATTCTCACATATAGTACTAATGAGATTTCATGCCATTGCAATGAAACCTCATTCAGCCTGGGCTCAAAATAACCAAGATTCAGATTAAAGGCATCAAAATCAAACAAACAGTCCATGTTCAATACACGCTCAACACACACACACACACACACACACACAGAAACATACAGATACCCATACATCTTAATTTACATGCATATGGTTCTGTAGTTAGCTCTGAAACACGGACTTCACTCTGATGTTGTCACATCGTAAACTGATCTGATATCTTAAGTGATGACATTGAGATCTATTATGGCTTAATATTTCTGACTGTAAATTCTGCCTCTAAGAGAAACCAAGCTCCCTTTTTATCTAATAACGTTCACAGCAGCTAAAATCGTCCTTCCAACATCAGCACTAATGGAAACCACCGTCTCACCAGAAAGAAAAAAAGGCTTTTAGCATCCTATCGATCTGCCAAGGGACTTCACACATTAAAATCTTTAAAATGCCGATAATTAATTAAGAATCAATACCTGGGCCACGTTTTCACCCAAACACATCATACACGTACTGTATCTATTTTCTACCTCCCTCTCTGACTGCGGAGTACACAGGAACATGGTTAAATAGGACAATTACAGAATGTGCTTGTGAGGTAGATGGGATAAGAAGGGTAATGCTAATGGAAAGTGAATAAAAGGTAGGTCAGCATCTCAGCATGCAGGCATCAAGGTGACACCAGCCCCTTAGCCCAGATAATAAGTAGCTGCATCTGTGTGTGTGTGTGTGTGTGTGTGTGTGTGTGTGTATATATATATATATATCTACCGTAACCTTTCAACACCTCCACTGACCACAGAGGCACTGTGTACTCTGCATACTCCTTTCAACCGGTTCTTCATCGGTTAGGACCCCACAGGACCACCACAGAGCAGGTGTTATTTGGGTGGTGGGTCATTCTCAGCACTGGGTGTGTTAGTTGTGTGTTGCGCTGGTACGAGTGGATCAGACTCAGCTGAAGTGCGGCTGGAATTTTTGTGTCCAGTCACTGTCCACTCTATTAGACAGGCCTACCTAGTTAGTCCACCTTGTAGGTGCTGCTGCACGGTTTACAGTCTGGAATTATAAAACTACACAGTGCTCCTATATGGTCAGTGGAGCTGATACAGTGATAAATTGGACAAGAGTGTAGAAACAAGGAGGTGGTATTAATGTTATGGCTGATCATTGTATGTGTATGCCCATACACAATGGGCAGAAACAGCCCTGCTGGCTCCCTGGACAAGGTGTTTCCTGCTGCCTGAAGCAGCATAGTCAGCATGAACCTAGTGAGAGAAATATGAAACACACACACACACACACACACACACACACACACACACACACACACACACACACACACACACAAAATATCCGGTGCAGCTAGGTGGCCGTGTTCAGGTGGGGCTTGATTTCTGTGCTCTATTATAGAATGTAAAAGTATGTGGTGGGCACTAAGGGTAACAATATGTTAACCTGACCTTTTTAAAAGGAAACACGTTGGCGGGTCTATTCACTGGCCTTCAGTTCTGCACCTTTACTGAAGTTGTATTCTTCGCATATCCCAGCATGGAAAACTGGGGTCAGTCCACAGAGTCGGCCATGCAATGACACCCCTAAAGCAGAGAGGGTCAAGGGCTTTGCTCAAGGATTATATACACACTATATGGATAAAAGTATTGGGTATTAAAAAAAGAAACAAAAAAGTTGTTGTCTTTACTGTCTCTACTGTCCAAAAAGGCTTTCCACTAGATTTTGGAGGAGGACTACTGTGAGGATTTGATTGCCTTCAGTGACAAGAGCATAAGTGAAGTCAGGATGCTGGATGATCACCACTTTAACTCCGCCCAACTCATCCCAAAAGTAATGGATGGAGACCCTTCTTTCATTGCAGAGAACACAGCTCCACTGCTCCACAGCTCAATTAGCCTGGGCGGCTTTACTCCTCTCTGTATCAATTTACTTGGGTGGTGCGTTATAGATGCCTCATTGACGCTCACCTGACATTAAACTTACATCCAACTGAATATGTAGTAAATGCAACTGAACTGAACTGAGTTGAATGTAACCCTGCACCTAATCCTAAACCTAACCCTAAACCTAAGTATAAGGTTAAGCGTCGGGTTTCATTCAACAGACAATCATTTACACTCAACACAGAGTTCAGTTGCATTTAAGAGACATTTGTTGAATGTTAAGTGAGCATCTACGAGGAATCTACAACAGACCATCTGGGTAAAGTGATACCGACCCCCTACCCTAAGCCTGGCATTAGACATGGTGCCAATCGGCTCTGTTTATCGGCTCCAGAGTCTCCTATTCTATTGTCACCAAAGGGTGCAACTTAAAGTAGCTGAATGCGTTCATTAAAAGGGGTGTCCACAAACATTTGGACATAAAGCATTTCTACTGGTCTATTGACACACTGTAAAGATTAACTGCCAGATTCACATTCTGTCAAACAGTGAAACACAGCAAAAGTCAGGACACCAGGTTTTGTGCGACAGTGACAACAGCAGCCTCTCACTCTCGGTCATACAGCTTGTGGATTCTTGTTACAGGGGAGGCTCTTGTGAAGAGCTGGAACTGGAGCTCCACTTTGCAGTTGCTTTCGTTAGTTAGCTGCTTGTTGACTTATCTATGCCAACCACGAGTAGAGCACGATTCACAGCAATGACACACAATGAAAAACAATGAAACATGGAGTTTCTGTATAAAACCACTTCACAAACTCAGGATTCATTTCTGTTGTGTTATGAAATCAGGACACTTTTGTATTGAAAATGCATTAAAACCAAGTTCCCAAACACACAGACACACCATCTGTTTGACACAGACTTGGGAAAAGAGGCAGACCCAGCCAACCCCCCCCTCCCCACACACACACACACACACACACACACACACTCCACCCCAAAGGAGGATTACTGAGAATTAAAGCGCTATCTGTCACAGCTCCATCAAGCCTAAACTCCATCTGACTCTCTCACACACACACACACACACACACACACACACACACACACACACACACACACACACACACACACAATCCCACTATTCCACAGCCAGGGTACACATGGCACAGGACAGGCTAGAGTCTGGACACTATCAGGGCACACACAAACACAAACACACACACTGCCATACTCATAGCCATACACACACACAATCTGTACATGCTGATGGTGCACATCTTGTCAAACAGCTGGTGGTTCATACTGCAATACCAGCTGAGAGAATCCAGACACACCCTGCAGCTATTTGTGTGTGTGTGTGTGTGTGTGTGTGTGTGTGCTTGAACAGTTGACATTCTTGAGTGTCAGGACCTGTCCGAACAGGGAACAACTAACACAAACCTCTTTACTACACAAACATGTTTGTTTTCATGCAGGTAAACAATGGGCAAGCCTAAGAACCTAAGGCATTTGGGGTGGGGGCGCTGTTTCACTATTTGTACAGTAAAACAAAGGATTCCAGAGGATTATTGCTTTACTAATACAATCAAAAGCTAGCATGTCCAACAAGGTTTTTTTTACCCCCGATCCAGAGTCTTTTAACGCTGACTGTCGGTTGATACTGATCCGATTCAATCTTTGTAGCCCCACAACTTAAGATGTGCTAATACACACTAGTAAACAGTAAAATCCCTATTTTTAGTAACAGTTTCTGAACCAAATTCAGACTAAACTGATTTACTTAGTTTGAAGAAACTTTTGAAACTCTATAGTTCCTAATATCTTACAGTCCAGTCTGACTGACCTACCTGACCATTCAGCTCTCAGTTCCTTTACAACTTCAGTTCTGAAAGTGCCGTTCAGAGTTCCTTTAGAACCAAAGAAAGGCGTGTGGTTCTCACGCTGGTAGAACAGATCATTTCCAACATAGTTTAGGAGGAATATTAGATCTTCCCAAATGGAGAGAACAGAATGAAACGTCTGTCGTTTCACAGCTACAACCAAACTGGGGGGTTTGGTAGTGCTCTGAAAAACAGTAGACAATAGACCAACATTTTCTGGAAGGTAAATCCTCCTACACACTTTACCTGCTGCTCTGGGAGTCGCCTGCTCTTGCTGCGTCACGTTCACAGCGAGGCTCTGCGCCAACTCCAAGCTAAAGTTTTCCTCCTGCCTGAACGTTCTGTTCCACCTTAAATAATGCAGCAGTTACGTTCTGCTGTTAAAATGCACACACCGTAACTGCGGCGCTATTTAAGGTGGAATGGAGAGTTAGAATAAGAAGTCAACTTTACCTTGGATTTTGGCTGCTAACTGGCAACGTCACCGCACTTATCAGCTCTAATTAAGCCCGGCTTTGTTTTGCTCACCAAAATAAGGTCACAGATGAACTCTGTCTAGTTTTTGGAAAATTAAGACACTGATCTGCAGCAGTTGTGGATCAAGTCTATCAATTGTGCATACAGGATGGCAGATGACACACTTCTACAGAAAACAGAGATTGTATGTGGATTAGAACGTTAAAAGCTGATATCCGAGCCATTAAAAATGTCTGGTTCGGCCCCAGATCCGGAGTCACTGCATCTGATCGGCACATTCCTAATAAAAAGAAATAAGCCTGAATACAGCGTGACTGTTGCTAGCCGTTGTACGGCAGTGAAAAAACTCATGCTACCGTACTTTTGCGTACAAAAATGGCCAATGAAAATTAGCAGTTTATTCCCCTGAAAAAGCAAACCCACCCCCACCCGCCCAATCACCCACTCCCAAAACCCCACCCCTTCTCAAATGCCCTCCTAATAAACATTTGTGACATTCTGGTGGGGTGACACATGCAGTACAGTTAATTCATAGAGCCCTACCCCCTCACTGCCCCTGCACATATCACAGGCACACGCACACACACACACCCATACACACGTTCATGACCCCCCCCCATGTGATTTAGTCTTTGATGCTGGCCTACAGGGGGACAGATATGAGCTGGTTCTTTAAGCTAAGCACTTTCTTCTCTGCTGGAGGCCATCTCATTAAAACACAAGCGTGTGTGCATGCACTTACACACACACACACACACACACACTCCAAATGAAGACTTGCAACACCACCAGCACAATTTTCACTCCCTCTTTTTGTCTCACTATTTCTATTCAAATAAAAACATTTAAAAAATCACATTAAAATTAACATGTTTTTCCTCTCTCCAATAAAAAGTTCCACTCTGGAGATGAGAGGGTTAGTTACCATGGCAACAGTGTACTCTCTTTCCCTTGGCCTTTGTTCACCCTTTGTTCATCTCTCTTTGCCAGAGTTGCCCTGTGTTCTAGAAAAGGCTCCAGAAGGTTGTTTTGCAGTGGACAGCGACACTGTTGGTACATTCCTCAATTCCTGACCAGTGATCACACAGCAGACGGGACAGTGCTGCCTATTGTTCCTCCGCCACCTCCATAATCTACAGCCTGCCGCTCTCCTCTGCCCCGTACAGCCACCGTTCTGGAGGGGAAGCCTGAGAGGAAAGTGGGCAGGCTGAGATGGGCCGCAACTGCAGCACTACTTCATCGTTAGAAGTCACAGATATCACAGATCATAACAGCAGCATGGTGTAATGCAGGGTTTTCACTTTTAGCTCACTGAAAGCATCCCATTTATGCTCGTGAGTAGACATGATTAGACATGATTATGCTGTTCTATGGAGCCTTTTTTTATGCTGGATGTTTAGACAGAAGTCAGTACAGGATGCCACTTGTTTGAAAGGTATAGCAAAACAAAATCAGTAATCTTTTAAGGGTTAAACCATGGGGGACGATGTGGTTTCACAGCAGTGGTGTATGACGGGATAGTCCCTTCATCTCTGACTTTTCAAAGTACCAATTAAATCAATTCTGATCTGCAAGTTAAAGGTCCTAAAGTCTTTAAACCAGAGATCCTCAGTCTATTCTCGCTTCAACATCACATTAGGGCAGATTCCTTCACATTTCAGCACACGGCAGGGACTTGAACTTCAGAGCAACAGTGCCACCAAAACAACTCGGACCATTCGAGGCATGGACTCCACAAGACGTCTAAAGGTGTCCTGTGGTATATGGCACTAAGACAGCAGCAGATGGTGCCTCCACGGATCACATCAACAAGCCTTGGGCGACCATGACCCTGTCGCTGATTCGCCGGTTGTCCTCTTTTGGACCCCTTTTACTAGGTACTGACCACTGCATACAAAAAACAAAGACACACAAGATCTGCCTGATGTTTTGGAGATGTTCTGCCCCCTTTCCCCCATAAATAATCATAATCGACCTAAATCTTCAAACATTCTGCTCAAATCTAGGACATGAAAAACACCTACGAATTATTTAATATTAAACAAAAATGCGTCGACTGGAGAGCATGACGTCTCTGTGCATCTCTCTCTCTTTCATCGTTTCCCTCTCTGTCTCACAAACGTACTGCTTTTCTGATCCACAGTCCTGCAAATTCCCAGCTCACAAGTTGTGCATGTTTAAAAAAAACAAAAACAAATCAAAGACATTAGAGATATCCTCTTTCATATGCCCTCAAGTGGGCCTTTACACATACATTACACATCACACACAGACACACAAACACACACACACACACACACACACACACAAACCTCCGGCAAGATAGGGGGTCTGTGTGTGACAGTGAGAGATCCCATTAGTCAAACCAAAACAAAGCCCTCATATGACTATAATGGATGTGTGTGTGTGTGTGTGTGTGTGTGCGCTGTGGTGCTTGGGGGGTAGGTCCAAGATGTAGAAGGAGATAATGCTGAACATTCAAAGGCTCTATTTTAATTCAGAAAAATTAAGCCACCCTTTAGTCCCCCTAGGCACTTCCATTCTGGGAAAGGGCACAGCTATCATTTATAAATATGCCTCATTCTAAATTATCGTTAAAGCTTTTTGGTTTGGAACTGCAAAAGAAAAAAAAGAAGAGGATAAGGGACTGTTAGGCTCAACATCAGTAGCTTATTACATTAAACAAATGAAGGAGACTAGTAATGAGAATGTAATATGATTTTGTTTTGAGTAGCTGCTTATTCATCTTTGGATTGGAGTGCATCACAGTACCTTCCACTATCTAGACAATGATGCTATGCTATTTACATTAACTGTTAATAATAATAATAATAATAATATTAACATTTGTAATATAACATTGTAAACTGCTAATGGATGATAGGTCATGTGTAAACTGTGTGAAACCATATATGTAGGAGTCCTGTCTGCATGAAGTTGCTCCAGTTAATATTTAATATTTAATTTATTCAGTTGAGGGAGTTGAGGGAGTCATTTTTGGGCTTATTAGAAGAAAACCTTTCCTGCACCCCCACAACAAACATCAGTGTCAATTCATCTAAACAGTCCTGATGCATTTAATTTTTGGGTCTCAGTGAGCAAAGACTTGCTTGGAAAAAAGGCTACCGGTTTCCATGAAAAGAAAACAACTCTCCAGGAGCCCTGAGTGTCTCAGCAGTCTAACGCCTTACCACTATTGCTATGGGCCGCGAGTTAAATCCCGAAACATGAAGCTTTGCCATCAGCAGCCGTAGTCTGAGAGTGCACAACTAGCCGCCACTCTTAAACGATGTTGGCCCGCACAGCCGCCCTGCAATGTCCGCATGTCAGCTGCCCTGCAATGCTGTATCAGCAGCAAACTGAGAACAGGGAGCTGGCTGGCTTTGCAATGCCAGCACTAGGGAAAGATGGGGACAGGTGGGTTAATTGGCAGTAAAAAAGGGAGAAAAAGGATAAGAAATAAAAGAACACCTCTCCACCAATTAAGCATAGGGGTTTATCTGTCATGCTTTGGGTTTGTGCTGCAGCCAGTGGCATGGGGAACATTTCACTGGTAAAGGGACTTTATTACATACCGGCAAATTCTGGAAGCAACCGTCACAATGACCAAGATTAAAAAGACTGCTTCTACAACAGGATAATGATACTGAACACACCACAAAATTAACAACTGACCACCTCAAGAGGAGTAGGCTGAAGGTTTTGCCATGGCCTTCATAGACCCCTGACCTAATCATCATTAGAAATTTGTGGATAGACCTCTAAAGAGCAAAATCCTCCAAATTAGAGCAACAGTCCACCAAACAAGCACGGAAAGACTTCCCCTATCCAGAGAATATAATGACCATAAAGTAAAGCAATTTTTGCGATTTACATTTGAATTAATAATGTTACTCTTATTACTGCCATTATGTAAAAAGGTAAAATTACATTTGAAAGAATTATTTATGCTATTTTAGTTGATATTTAATTCAGCTCAGGGTTTGAGATGTTTGTTTTGGGCCTCACCACGGTGGCAATATTTTAAGATGCACATACCTGAACACATCCACAACAGTACTATAAATGTTTCACAGCTTTTTTGCCTCCCACTTCTAGCTCATAGTGGCTGCAGATTTGTGGGGCAGCGTCAGGAGTCAGTGTGTTTTAAGACACAGAGCAGTAGCCTGAATTGACTCTGGCACGCAGACTGGCACCTCCAGCTTCCTCTGAATGCTGGGCTCGGCCCTGCTGTCTGGTGGCTGTGCAGACTGAGCTCAATTAAAGTCTGACTTCAAACACCTAAACCAGCCAGCAGCATCACACAGCAGCCTAATTAATCCCAGTCCAGAAAGGGGGGGGGGGACTTGGTTAGGGAGCCAAACAGACACCCACACAGAGGCATATGCACAAGCACACACTTACACACAAAGCAAGTAGTATGCAAATCAAACTATAGATAAAAAAACAAAACCAAAACCAAAAAAAGAGTCAAGGTTAAGGTGCGCATGAAGATAAGCAGCAAACATCTCTCTCTGAATCAAACGCAGGGCCGGTGACGAATGCACGGCCGTTATGTGACGAAGTTAAACACCGTAGTTGCACCCACTAGGAAGACTGCTGGCACAGGCAGGGCTGGAACGGCTTATAAATGTTGGAGGAGTTGTCTCAAACTAGAATGCCAGGGTATTCACTGTTCTCTCTACTTTCTCTCTTTCGGTCTGTCTCTTCCCACACACACCAATCCCTTCTCATCACCATGGCAACCCCTCCTCTCTGGGACTTTTCAGCATCCTCTGTTTCTCACAGATTAGAATCTGTAATCTACCCCTCATTCCACTGGGGGTGGGGTGGAGATGGAGGGGAGAGAAAGAGAGAGGGGGGGGGTCTTTGTGTTTGGCTAAATGGCATGAAATCACCAAGGCAACTCAAGATCTGTGAGCCAAAGTGCAGACAAGAAATGCAGACAAGAAAAAAAAAAAAAAGATAAACAAATAAAGAAGAAGACCCCCAGCAAGTAAAGCAGGTCTGGGGCTGTAATTTATTAGTCTGATTATAGTCAGTCATTCATGTAGGATTCATGTTTACTTCTTACAAGTTGTTTCTTTCTATGTGTTTTACGCCCTGTCTGTGCACATCCAGATATTCCCCCCCCCCTCTGTTTTTGATGACTATAATAAACGCTTGTATGAGCATGCTAGCCCTGTAAGGGATGATAGTACCTCATAGAGAGAGACCTCAAAACACCAGGAAGAAGGACAGAGCAAGCACAGAGGTTTATTCCCAAACTACACACTACTCTTTATGCAATGTACTATAGAAAACCACAAAATAACGGACCAAGTCTAAATAGAGCTTTACTTATATATCTGTAATACAACAGAATTTACATTTATTCAGATGTGGAAATCTGATGCTATCTGTGTGTAGACGCTGAAGTTCTAGGACTTATGTAGTTTACTATATAGGGAGTAAGGAGGTATTTGAGATTTAGCCAGAAACATACATGTTCTGTGACGTCATTAAGATCCGTTTTCCCCGTCCACACGACAACACTAAAATCCCCATCTTGGAGTGTTTTCGAACAGCTCAGTCTCTGCGCCTGACAACGTTTTCATGTGGACAGGAGGCTAAAACACGGACGTGTGTGGACAGAGCCTTCAACAAGAACAATCCTCAATCCTGTTGACTTTCCTGACTCCGAACTAACCTGTATTCAGAGCCTACGGCCACTTGGAGAGATACACACATCAGGCTCAAAGCGACAGAGACCAGGGGTTACCATGGTAAACTTTGGGTCAACTGCAGGTCATGGGATCCACCTGTTGGTCTGCTGTGGCGGGTCAAAGTGTGTGTATGTGAGGGGTGTTGGGTGAATGTAGATGCACATACTAAGGCCATCACTATTGATCAGTAATTAACTAATCGACTTGGTGAGTAGCAACCTACGAAAAGTGGACTGACCTCACAAATACTACTACTGAAAAAAGAAAACATCAGGAAGCCTATAAGAAGGAAATTAGGCTAAATTATCATCATTTAAAAATGTATCGTTAGGGTGCAGCTTGGCTCCACCCTGCCCAGTCAAAACCTGCAAGTGAAACGTGGAAGGAGCGTATTTTGAACATGCATCTGGTGGCAAACACCTGGTGGCATGTACAAAATATGCTGGGCAGACAAGCAGCAGACTTGGAAAGTAAGAGATAAGTGCTCAAGTTTAACCAAAGAAAATGTATTGACATAAAAATGACAAGTTCAAACGCAGTCAAAACACCAACACAATTTTTTACCTTCCAGATCCAGACTGCTGCCATTTAAACTGCTTTGTTAACTCGCTCTCTCCATCACCGCCTGTTAATGGTTGGTTGATCGAGCCTAATATAGCCAAACATCAATCCATTAAAAAAAGCATGCCTGGATGTTTGGCTCAAATCAAGGCTATACAGGCAGGGTGGTTGCAGAAATGGTGTGAGGGAGGGTAATCTGGTAGGCTAATCCAATTGATGATGCTTAAAGCACTTAAGCAAGTCCTTACAACACTTCAAAATCACACACACCCACACATGCTCATTCACACATACACACCCACACACCTTTGTGATAACTGTTTCACTAAGAGGAACCATTTCCCTAATTTGAAACCTGGATGTGGATGCATTATTAATTGCATCTTTATTGGTATGGTGATGAGTTTCTGTAATAAACACATCATTAAGGGCTGCTACAACAGAGTGGATTTGTGATGTAATTAGATTTGCAGAATGTAGCGTTAGAAAGCAAACACCGAGCTTTTCTGGGCTGGGTTTGACCCTCGCTTTCTTGAACATAGAGCGAGTAACCATTCAGGTAAACAGTCAATTAAAAAACACCCATGTGCAGCATAGAACCTACTGTATTATTCAGTACTAGCTTTACTATTGGTCTTAAATGTTACAATAAACCTATATCACTATGATGAGCTATTTAAAGAATGTAAGAATATTAACCTACTCTTTTTGTAGATATGGAAAATGGAAAAAAAAACTATATGCTATAATCACTATTTATCACAATACATGGAATCACAGACTAAATACATCAGAAGCAACAGATTCCTAAATAATAATATTCCGATACTTTTTATTCAACACCTGCTGTACTTAAATAAACCAGTCTAATAATACTGTTTGTAATGAAACATGCAGGTGATCAGTGTTAATTAAGCACTAAGAGTATCCTCAGTATGTTTAGAAAACCACACTGTGTATCACAAGATCAACATTTTCATAGAAATTCATTCATAGAAATTTCAGAAGAAATCTGTTCCGGGGATGCCATCTGAACTACCAACAGCCATAAATGTTATGTAAGAGGCTGTTCAGCTTTCAGCACTTTTTAGTTAGGCTTAGGGTTAACCCAAAAAAAAAAAGCTCTTGTGGAGCTCATGTGAAGCACTACTCTTTTGTGCATGTGTGTCAGTTTAGGAGTGTGAACCGTTCAGACGAATGTTGGATATAGGTCACAATAAACATCATCTGATTTGATGAGAAAATCAGATTTGGGCCACTTCACCTCCTGTGTGAACGTAGCCTATGATTAGACGTTGTAGATCTTTCAAGAAGCTGAGCTGCACCTTATATTTAGGTCCCAAGTTAATTTCCCTTAAGTGTACATTTCATGGATTCCATTGATTTCCCCACCTTTCTCAGGCCACCGATGTCTCATGAGAACCATTCATGCACTCTTCACAATGAACCCGTAGCTAGAGGTCAGCAGGTTATCTAGACCTGGTACAGTACCACGATTTATTTTCTAATGCTGAAATGTGAAAATGTTAACAGCCAGTGCAAACACGGAGATCTACACTCATCTTCAACATGAGCTGTGCCCAACTGTAGCACCTTATTTTACATGAGCATCTAAAAGTAGGCCATTATGCTCAACTCAAACAGAAAGCCACAACTAACAACATGGCTTCACACATTGTGAGTATGTGTTATTTCAAGCCACATTAGTTTTCACTCCGATATCTGATCCATTGTCTGCTTATCAGCCCAATAGCAGCCCAATACTGCTAATCGCTGCTACAGACATGCCATGTTTAATAATATCAATATTGTAGTGGCTATGTTGTGGCACTTATTTTCCTTTAGATATTATTGGTATCAGCACTTCTGGGAAACTGAGCAACTGCAGACAGATTTAATCCAATTATGAAGTAAGTAAATTGGCACAGGGTGACTGCATCAACTGCATAGTATTAGGCAGTTTAACACACATCTCAAATCCCACTGCATTTCAATAAATGAGGCACATTCTGCCTGTTCCAACTTGTTTACAGCCTTCACAATAAACAAAATATCATGACACATACTGTGAGGATAGCTGTTTTACTGGTTAAATGGAACACGACCACCAAACACACACACAGAGGTAACTGTGGAAAACAAGTACCGACAGCTACACACCATTGTGCACCACAAGCGCAGCATCAGCCAGCAGTGCTGACGTTACGTGTTTGCAGGCTTTTGTAGTCTGGAAGTCTAAACCGACACTGACCTTTTCACCCCCTCATAATATATGCAAAAACACCCTGTGGTCCACACTCACTGTTGACGGACAATGCATAATTATGCCTGTCCATCAGTTCAGCCAATGCTTCACCTGCATTCAGCAGGACAAGAACATCTGCACCTTCCCACTTTGCAGAAGCATGGATTTAGAGGCGCGCACACACCGCTCATAGCACTTCCTGTGCCTTCTTGTTCTCCACAGGTTTCTGCATAGTTCAGTAATCACAACATTCAATTTACAGAACGATATTAAAAGACACTTTAACAAGGGGCTCCGGGTGGCTCAGCGGTCTAATGCACTTCCACTATGGCCCAGAAGTTTGAATCCCGAGCCATACTGCTTTGCCATCACTGGCCGGAGCCCCAGAGAGCACAATTGGCCATGCTTAATATTGGATGGAAGATGCCCCTCTCTCCAATCGTTAGCTGGTGCGGCAGAGCGCTAACGTTAGCTGGGGACCTGGTGCCTTCCTCCATGTATCTCCTAGTGCCGGGAGCATTGCTAATGCTACTGGGAGCTACGAATGGGTGGGTTATTTGGCAGTAACAGTAACTGGAAGAAAAAGGGAAAATAAAAAAAATCACAAAATTAATAAAATACAAAATATTTATTACAATATTTTGACGTGTAGAACTACCATCCGAATACTTTCCCACACTTTGTCAATTTAAACAGGACTAATTTCACTCTATGAAATGAAATGTGTAGATCCATGATACTTAGTACGGCATATTGTGAATCAAAATACAATAAAATATGCATTCTGGCAGCATCATAGCTCAAAGGTACCTTAAATTCAGGGTGGATCCACACTAGCTTTGCATATTCTGAATGACTGAATATGTTCAAAAAAGTAAGTACTTACTTGCCAAAAGTCATAAATGCAACATAAATCTAGATTATAAATGCAGTTAAACACACTGAAGGTGGAAACGGCTGGATCCCACGCCATGTTGTGTCTATGCACACCTTTCTACCAAACAGGATGATGAATCCTTAACTTCAACAATTGAAGCAGAAATAAGAGCAAATGCTCAATACAGTACAGCTAAACCAACACACGGCACCAACCATCCAGAACAGAATGAAAAAATGTAAGGCAAAAAAGAAAAGAGAAGCAGGACTGGATGCTGGTATAACATTAATTAGTATTGTGTATAGCTGCACTGTAGGTCACTAGTGCACAGTAACAGCAGCGTAAAAATACAACAACGAACACGGAGCTGGAAGACCGAGCCGCTTGAAATACGAAGCCCACCACAGCCAATCGCTGAGTCAAAGGTCAGGAGCCATTCAAAGACACATCCACAGGAAGGGCCACATTCTCAGTGTGAGAGAAAGAAATAATGAGTGAGAGAAAGAAACAGTACAGTGTCTGGCGTGAGTGAGCATGAATAATGACTATAATCAAGCAGGACAACATCTCCCACTCAACACAGCTGTGAGAGACACACACAAACACACACACACACAAACACATACACAAAAATAAAGCTGTAGAGAAATGATTAGAAATGCAACTGCTGGATCACATATTGGAAGAAAAGGAAATGACATATCCAGCTTGAGATGTCCAAGAATTACCCACAAAGCAGTGTGAGGCGGGTTTCAGAATAATAATAATAATATGCAGGCTAACGTTTAACAATGCAAGTTCTTATTAAAGTGTAATTTCTTTTCTGCACATTATTATTATGCATTCCTAGTATCTGCTACACTTAAGACCTTCAAACTACATCCCTGTGTCAGCCTGATCTACCAACACAAACATGTGAAAGAACTGATTCAGCATTATTATTAATATTACTTCCACTACTCAGATCAATTATAATATCCGTAAAAACCTGTGCAAAACACTGGATTCTGTGGGGTTATGTTGACTGTGATTCATAGACACCAGTTAGCCATATTTTTAACACCGTTGACCAGTGATGTGAAAAACAATGATTATCTTCATCTAAAGGTACATCAGGTAGTGGTGTCTCAGCGGTTAGAGCGCCGGGATATCGATAACAGGGTTGTGGGTTCGATTCCCGGGCTCGGCAAGCTGCCACTGTTGGGCCCTTGAGCAAGGCTCTTTACCCTCTCTGCTCCCCGGGCGCTGGAGTTGGCTGCCCACCGCTCTGTGTGTGTGTGTGTGTGTGTGTGTGTGTACTCACTGCCCCTAGTTCACTAGTGTGTGTGTGTGTTCACTACCAGATGGGTTAAATGCAGAGGACACATTTCGCTGTACAGTGCACACTGTACAGTGACAAATACGTCCATTACCTTTAAGTGAACAGCAAGTTCTTGAAGGTGATGTGCTAAAAGCAGGGAAAATTGGGCATCTAAGCCACTTTGTATAAGCATCTAAGCCACAGTTTTGGCCCAGACGACTGGGTCAGAGCATCTTAAAAACATCAGGCTGGTCTTGAGGGGTTTTTTCCTGGTACGCTACACAAGTAGTTTCTCCAGAAGAGCAGAGAAGTCTTGGTTCCTGCTATGATCTCTTTCTCCTCTGAGAAAGTTTTTCCTTGCCACTGTCGTCTTCGGCTTTCACACTTTGGCATCCGTAAAGCTACCTTGCAACATCATTAGGTTGTGAGAAAAGCTATATGAATAAATTTATCTTGGCGACTTCTATTGCGGATGTTACAGATTCTGTACTTGTTCTAGTATGGAAACACAGGGTGTTTGAGCAGTGTGATCACAGTACATTTTGATGACCATCTTAAAGGGGACTTCTTCCACCATGCTGTCAAACAGGCTGCATCCACCGATAGTTGAGACGTAAACAAAGTCATTGAGAGTGGTTTGGTGTGAAGTGGGTTATTGTAGAAGAACCTACTGGCTTCACTACAGTGGTGGGGACAGACACTGTAGGTCTATACTGAAAATAGTCCATTTGTTTGCTAACCAGGTCTTAGTGTAAAACTACCTAAAGCTTTCTGTGAGGGAGCCTTTAGAGGCATTAAGCATTGATTTTAGCTTAGTTCCTAGTAGAGCTTCGATTGGGCCCAAAAACTACAGCCCGACCCTACCTGAGCCTGTGCACGTTCTGAACCTGAGCCCGACCCGACCCATAAGCTGTCATTATGAGCCGGAGCACGATTTAAAGCCGTTAAAACTGACCTTTTTAACTACAAGTTAAAGAGTTGTGAGAATGACATGTCATGTTGTCCGGTTTTAAACATGTTCTATATAGAAAATGAAACAAATGACTCTACAAATGACTTGTGTACACTTCACACCACTACATATTTCAAATAATCATCATTACACTTATCATTTTAGTTCTTGAAGCTTAAGTGACTGTTATTAACCAAAAGACTTAAACATACACACACGCTCTCAAAACATGTTATTCCAATGGGTTTGTGGCAGCACAGCGTGATCCAGCGTGATCATGTGCTTACATAAGCCCACAGTCTGGATGCTGTTACAAAACGGCACACACACACACTAACGCAAACACACAAATACTAATCTAAAAATGTCACAGGCAGCTACCCATCAGGCCTGAACAGAAATACACACAATGCCGCCTGTGTGCGTGTGTCTCCTCTCATCACCCAGATCAGTACACCATGAATGGGGCCTGTGAGAAAGCGTCCATGGCAGAGCCTGCTCAAAAAGCAGTCCGAAGGGCCTTTTCGGTTAAATGTATGAGGAGAGAGCAAGAGAGAGGGAAAAAATAAGATAGAAAAGGAAAGAGGAAATAACTGTGACAGAAAGGGGAAGTGAAACAGTAAGACAGACCTAATAATGTTTGAATGTGCTTGATTTTCACCTTTCTCAAGCTCAAAATCTTCTCTCTGACTTTATCAAGAAGAAAGAACATGTTGGAACAAAGCTGAAGACACAACAGAAGGTACGTCACACAACAGGTGACGTACCTCGGCACCTTTTATCTGGCAGGTCCTTAGAAAAAGGGGGCATCTGTCAAAGACATCACACAGCAGTGCAGAGGTGTGCGACAACTAGGATTCAGATGTCAAACTACGCCAAAGCTGGATATCTATGAGAGCCAAGGGAGTAACCATTCCAATGGGTTTTTACATTTTGATGACAGGATTTCGTTCAATTTACAGATTCAGGAATCAGGTGAATTCAGCAGTCTAATACGCTACCTCTGTGGCCCAGGAGTTCGAATGAGCCTTTGCCATCAGCGGCGAATCCAAGAGAGCACAAGTGTCCTCTCCGGTTGGGTAGATGGCGCACCCCCACACTCTGAAAAAATGATGGCCGGCACAGACATCTTTTAGATGGTGTGGCGGAGCTGGGAACCCATCGCTTTCCTCAGAGTGTGTTGGCTGCCCAGCAATGCTGGGGGCGGGGGGGGGGATGCCAACAGATGGGTAAATTGGCAGCACCAATTTATTTTCCAATTACAATAAATAAATAGGTACAAATTGTTACTCCATTTCAGGTGAAAATTTGCTATGATATAAAACAGGTTATCCGTTAACACAGAGGTTTTTTATGTTGCAAAATAATGCCCTGAAGTGCATAGTGTGTGTTTTTGAAGAAAATATTAAAGATCATTTAAAAGAATCAAGAAATGAGCAGTTAATCGACTGCTCCAACTCCAACGTGACGACACCGAAGACAACCCTGTACAGTCTGTTCTGTTTCTGCTGAAATCAGATCTAGACTCAGAGACGTGAGGGAGCAAAAGAGACATGGTCACCGTGACTAAACCGTGAAGAGACAAATATGAAAAGAAAAAAAAAAAAAACTAATTTACACACAAACACAAAAACAGAGAGGAATGTGGCAGCAGACTACCAGTGCCATCAGTGCCATTTCTTCATAAAAGCTCATGTGTGTGTGAGACTCACATGATGATTAAACAAGATGAGGAGAGACAGAAGAACCGAGGGTGAGAAGGAGTATACGAGGGCAAAGGGAGAGAGAGACAGATTTACGGACCCAATCAATTTCTGACTTAATGTCACTATACGAGAGAGAGAGAGTGAGAGAGAGTGAGAGTGAGAGAGAGAGAGAGAGACAAAAGAAGAAAGAGAAGAAATAAATCAGGAAAAACAAAGTGTGTGTGTGTGTGTGTGAGAGAGAGAGAGAGAGAGAGAGAGAGAGAGAAAAAAGTGTGTGTAAGAGCGGACAAGAGAGAGACTGAGTGATGTTCCTGACGTATTCGTAGGTCATTGCTACTAAAGCAACTGTTTCTCAGGTAACATTAAAAAAAGCCAGGGTGTACGTCTCCAGCTGGCGTTGGCAGTATGCTGACCTCTCTTCACCTCTCTTTCTCTCGCTCTCTCTCTCTCACACACACATACACACACCTTAATCATGGCGTTCTTAAATCACACACTTACTGTCCCAAACGCCTCATCACACTGCGAGATGCTAATAGGGGTACAGAGAGTTTTAGCAACCGTGTGTGTGTGTGTCTGTCTGTCTAAGGGAGATAAGGGGATGATCGCACATAATCTCCATGACGAATCAAACAATAAGCCGCAGTGACTCTAGCAGGATATTCCTCTTGTGCCTCTCCAATAAAATCGACACACAGACCCTGGTGTGAACACGAGGTCCTGACATTCTACCCTATATTCACTGAGCTCAATGAGTGGAGGCCATGGAGAAAGCCAGGTGCTGTAGTCTAGTCTGGAGCAGTGGGAGTACTTCTCAATAGAGGTGGTAATGGTACGTCGATGAGACATCATAGTTATAAGCACAGCAGCAAATGGTCCAGACAGTGGACAGAGATTGATGGACGTAACCCAAAACCAAATTTTACAATCACACGCGCACCAGAAAAGCCCAAGCTGTAAGCCATTAGCAAGTAAGACACGGCTTTGCATGATATTGGGGAAACTGTAGTATGTTTAAGAATATCGCTATAGTAAGTATAAGTAAGTAAGTTTTGTTGTCTCCCCTTGTCGTAGTCTCCTCATCTCTCTTTTTTACTTCTCAGTCCAGCAGTGATGTTGAGGTGTTTAAGAACTCCAGCTGCACTGCTGTGTCTGATCCACTCGTGCCAGACTACTAACATGCCACCACCATGTCAGTGTTTACTGCAGTGCTGAGAATGACTCACCACCCAAATACTACCTGCTCTGTGGTGGTCACTCCTGTGGGGTCTTGACCAGTGCAGTGGAACGAAGTTCTTTAAGCAATGATGATATCCTTGATATGCTCAGAAACGCATATTGCGTATCATGGTAATAAAATTGATCACAATACGATAAGAGTCTTTACTGTACAGCCCAAACATTCTGTCGCAGTATGAATACCTTTCTGACGGTTCCTGAGATACCATCCAAAATTTTTGTCCTTCATGTTCACAATGTTACAAAGGTTTACTTCGATCTGATTTACTAGGCAAGTTAAGGCTAGTTAGTTAGGCAACAGTATTCTCACTAACTGACACACCCTTGACTGTAAATCTGATGTAGCTTCCCAAAAGCTTCACATTTGTCTTGCAAGTTTTGCTTTCATTTTGTCCGCCAGCTTCACGAGGGGCTAAGGAGTGTTCTTTCCCTAACTGTTTAGAAACAGGTTTCAGTGTTGATTCACTACTTTTACTGTCCAAATTTCACACTCAGTCGTAACAACAGCCAAACATCATGCATCACTGTGCATTTTTATGCCATATCTGCATTTTCTCATGACAGAAAACTGAAGAAAAAGAAAGAGAAATACAGACACAGAGATAAAAAAAAGAGAGAGAGAGAGAGAGAGAGAGAGCGAGCGAGAGAACAGGATGAGGTTTTGGTTTTGCTCACAAAGGAAACAATACCCCAGCAGAACTAACAGGTCAGTGAAAGAGGACACCCACGTCACACACTGCGTCCCAGAGGGGGGCCACCGGCCCACATTATCCATCCATCCATCTCTCCGGCACTCTTCCTTCATTCCTCGCTTTCTCTTTAAATTCACCTGAGGGATGCTCCACTAGCCCACTTAGAAGAGCCCAAATATAGTCTGCAGCACAGGACAGCTTTCATGCATCCTCTCAAACTCTAGAACATGTGATTTATGCTTGGTGGCACTGTAGACACTAAACATCAAAACTCTTATGAAATACAGTACATTAACAGATGATATTTAAGTCAAATATTAATAATAACTTAATGGAACCATGCTGCCCTGGGTAACGAAACTTCATGCTGATAAACCTGACACAGGTTGTTTTGTTGGACTGTTGCTTTTTCATTTTCTACTTAAAAAAAAAAAAAAAAAAAAAAAAGAAGCCCACCCCAAGTGGAACATTACACACATTTCCAGAAAGGAAACTTACTATTTTGGTGCTTTAAGCTCTCCGACTGCTCCCTGGAAACACTTTGAAGCACCCAGCAAGAAACACACACAAACACACTGCAATTAAACAGCCTTGTCATCTATGAGAAGACAAAACCACCACCAAAAACTAAAAATCTATATTTGAAATGGGCCCCCATCACTGGGAGATCACGACTTCGATCCCTGCTGAGGGCACAGCCATCTGTGCCTGAGAGTCCAAGAGAGCATAATTGACCTCTTTCTCTCCCGGCCTGTCTCTTTGGGTAGGATGGCACTCCCTCTCGCCCCAATCACTCAGGACAGTGCTGGCCAACACAAAAAAGTCAGTTAGCTGATGAAGGTACCATTATCCTCCAAGTGTGTCGAGTGTGCCAGTAAAGCTGTGTCTGTGCAGTGCGAGTGGATGTGGCACTTCATATATATGGGGGGGGAGGGGTTGGGGATGTGGTAATACTGGTAAATTACATTCACCAGACACCTACACCTACAGACACCTGCTCTTGCTCATTTTGCAATACAGAGTATAACAGGGAGTCCCCTCATTGCGCAAGTGTCATTTAGGTAGGCTTTAGATATAGTAGCTGTTGAAACACCGCTGTGACAATATGCTCACATTCAGCCAAGAGCATGAGCAAGAGCATAATGTCGGATGATGACGTTTAAATCACAAACTCCACTCCAAGGCATCCTATAACTATAGCTCCATCACTCCAGGACGACAGTTCCACCGCGTAACAGTCCAACGCTGGGGGCTATATACCCCTCTTGTATACTTTCTGTTGGCAAAGCTTTTATTCAAGCTGTGTGTTTGTCCGACTAGTACATACTAAGATACCTTAATTCCAGGTCTGGAATTCCAGATACGTCCTGCATTTCTTCCAGAGTAGCTACAATTAAAACAGATGGAGGTAACCCTTTTCCTTTGGCCATGTTTTGTAGCCTTTGGTCACTAACAAATATGTAACAATTCAAAAAGCACCGACATCAGGGACAAGCTGGCCCTGAATTAGGAAGCACTCTGCCCTTCTAATTAGCCAGGGGGTGTGTTTAAGTGACCGCTCTGCCACTCGGTCTGAAACATCAGCAGGAGACTACTAAGCCCATGATCCTCTTTGCCGCTCTGATGGTCATGATGACTCAAACCTTCCTGCCATTGTCCCACAGCAGGTGTGGCATTCCAGAACACAAGCACACAATAAAGCTGTGCATATTGAGGACGCTTTGCATGACCTATCAATGCATAACCTTTGAACACTGAGTGCATTTAAAACTGCAAAGCTAAAAAATGAATCACATACTTGTAACAATATGATCTTTATAACATTTTATAGTAAGAATGATAAGTCTTACATTTCTAATACATTTTATGATATATTTGAAATATTTTATAGCATTAAAATACAAGATCTTTGGCCTTCGATTGGCACCCAATCTTTTAAATCATACCCAACATGGACAAAGGTATATGGACACACCTTAAATCACTGAATTCAGGTTTTTCATGCAGTTCCATTGCCATGGGTGTATAAAATCAAGCCTGTCTGACTGCACCGTCCAGCTGTGAAGTTTGGTGAAAGAGGAATAATGTTATGGGGCTGTTTTTCAGAGGCTGGCCTAAGCCGCTTATTTCCAGGAACCGGAAATCTAAATGTTTCAGCATACCAAGACAGTTTGGACAACTTTATGCTTCCAACTTTGTAGAACCTTTGTTTGGAGAAGGCCCTTTTTCTGTTGCAGTAGGACTGTAAAGCAATATAGGCAGTATAGTCCATAAAGGCATGGTCGGGACAATTTGGTGAGGAAGAACTTAAATTGTATGCACAGAGCTCTGACCGTAGCCCCATCTAACACCTTTAAGAAGAACTATAACGAAGGCTGTGAGCCAGGCCCTCTCGTCCAACAACAGCGTCTGACCTCAGAAATGCTCTTCTGGACGAATGGGCAAAAATTCCGAACTCCAAAATACTGTGGCAAGTCCTTTCAGAACAGTGGAAGCTGTTAGTGGTGTAAAACGGGGACCAACTGCATATTAATTACTACGGATTTAGAGCAGGATGCCACATCAACTCCTGTAGGCATACAGTGAAAGTGTCTCAAACTGTTTGTTCATATAACCTGAGCAAATTATTTACAATACCTTCAGAAAATGTCTAGAAGCTCAGGCAAGGCAGTCATGCTGTTGCGTCACGCTCACTTCTACACAACTCACAACAAACCTTTTTAGTGATGTTAAAGTGAAGCTCCCCAATTTTGTAGTTTCACTGATCAAACCTTTGCAGTTTCTATTTTTCCAGTCTGTATTTTTTCAGTCATGTGATTTAAACAGGACTCACAAACCCCAAGTCAACTAAGCAATAACACTGCTTCATTGTCAACTATTATTATTAACAATAATATATTGATGAATATTAATTAGTTGTTGTAGCTCAACATAAAATACAAGCCACCATCCCCAAACACAAGTTGCACTCTTAAAAAAAAAATAATAATACAAAAAAATCAACTTTGATACAATTAAGCCATCATACCCCTTTTTTCATTATGATGCACCGCCCCTCCTGCTCTAATTACTGACCATAAACCTTCCCTCAGGCATCCAGACCTCATGCGCTGCAGAGCCACGTGGCACATGTTTGCATGTGTGTGACATGTCTGTTTTATAAGGGCTAAGGCTGTGCATAAAAGCAGTGTGGTAAACAAGCCTTGAACAGAGTGAGTTTGACCCCCCTCTTACATGGTTAATCATTACTCCACCATGTGTCACATTATCTAGGACCAAACCTAGCCAACAGCTTGTGCATTTCCATACATATCTGTTTTACCCATCTTGGCCAACTTTCTAGAGCCCTTTTACAGAAAGACAAATAAATAAATGAATTAATAAATAACGACTGTATTACTAATTAAAAATCGACTGCCAGACAAAGCACTGATCTGGGCTCAAAGCTACGCAAAGCCACAGCACAACAGAGAGGCTGAAGTTCAGTGTACTGCACACAGCAGGTTACAGACTGCTGACCTTAAGAGCTATACACAAGCCTCTTAATGAATCACACAAGACTACTGACCCACTCTGAGCGGAGCTGATCTTGGATGCTTACCAGTCTTCACAAGACGACCTCGGTTTCGGAACCAGCTTTTTTTTGATCAGGCATTAATCTAGAGGGTTTTAGGAGATACCCAGTCTGTTCTATGGGTAATGACTGTACGAATTGGGTACATTATTCCGTCCAATATGATATTCCGGTGTCTACATTCAATACAGGTTTTGATACAGCAAAAGACAGAAAAGACTGAGATACTTAAAGAGGGCCTTATGTTAATATGTAGGCCGGTCATAATAACTTTGTCTGTTTTTTTTTGGATGATATATTGTCCCATTAATGACTGCGATAAACAAGCGGCACTTGTTTACAACAGACCCCACACACATAAGCTGAGAGGCGAAAGCAGTTTCTGTTTGTCTTGCGCTGGAATACAAGCTGCAAATGTCCAAGTATCGCTTGGATAAATGGTGTGAACGACTACTGCAGCAGTTAAACTGTATTCCACACTTTTAAACTTAATAACCTTTGGCGGTTAATCCATGGTTCAATGCATGCCAAACTGTGGGGCAGCGCTAAGTTCCACCACTACCTGTTGAAGACGGCTTTTCAAGATGAAGGTGCCGTTATTGAGGTCTTGGTCTTAATGTGTACTTCTTTTTTCTAGGTAGTACATGTCACTGTCTGCTCTAGGACTCTAGGACTAGGACTGCTCTAGGGCTCTCTGTCAGCTCTCTGTCAGAGGAGAGAACAAGAGAACAGAACAGTGCATCTGGATAAAAGCAACGCCTCTGCCAAAATACACGCAAGTAAACACAATGGACAATGTCGAGATCAGCAAAAATGATCACGGTAAGTCGATAATGTAATTATCGAGCCCTATTAATGTATCTCACATATAGATGGACATTTTACCAGATTTCCATTCACATGTAGTCATTTTGTTTTAATTAATTTTCATTACTTATGTGTTAAACAAATAAAGTATATTTACATTAAGTAAATATATAATCTAAACAAATACTAACACATTTACAATGAGTTTGGATAGCCATACATCTACAACTACGCAATGACTACGCAATATCCACAGACTGGATACAGTCGGCATCCCCAACAGGTCATCCACGTGCACCACGGCACTTCAAAATCGTAAGAAGTCAACTAGCCCAGTGCAGTGCTGAAAAATACCAGCACCTACTACAGCCCCAGTGATGTAGTCACTCTCTGGCTGAACACACTGAGCCTCAGTTCAATCCCTGTGGATCAGTACTATATTGAGTCCCAGATTACATTCAGAGCACAAGCGTTACACGGAGGACTGGCTGTTTTCAGAAACTGGTCTTTAAGATGGCAGATAAGCGAAGGAACATGGGTGTTCAAAAAACTGGCTGATGAATTGCAGCTATTGATGAGGCTGGCTGGAAGGCTGAGGGGAAAAGAAGAGGGGAAAGAAAGTTTAGACCAGGCAAACCCTGTTCCCCTGGAAACTCGAACCCTCATGTGAGGGAGGCTAAAGTGTGCATGGCTGCACAGGAGTGGGACTAAGTGGTAAAAGAGAAATGGAAGGCAAGGGGCTGAAGAGGATTTAATGTAACCAGCAATATTAATGGTTTAGCTGTAGAAGAGTAATCAACTCTACACACAATAATGCTAATTAATAATAATGTAATTTAGTAATCAGCAAATGCAAGAGGACACTTGGGAGCTGAAAGACGTTTTCAAGGACCCACGCAGCAAAATAGAGACACACACCGAGACTCGGACAGAGTCTGCAAAGGGAATGAGCGCAGAGATCTGTGAAACCCCCTGTTGCTTAGTGATGTCTGAAGGAATGTAAACAATGTGCTTGGAGTGGCACTGAGCTCATTCCACGGTGGACCCCTGCACATGTACGCCACCGCTCGCGCACACAGTGCAAGAATGAGTGACACCAAACTGTCAGTCCACTGTCAATATGCCTCTCCATAAATATTTTAGCCTCTGTAAGATGAAAAGACACCACAAGAAATGCCCTACTTTGCCTTTGCAGGCATCTCTTGTCTGCATGCAGCTTCAGGAAGATCCCAAAAGTCTAAGATTCACGGTAGAACAATGACATCTTCCAGTCCTCCCAGATTAAAGGCAGAGTCATGTTTTGATGGCCATGCAACATTGGTAAACAGCCACTGACAGCAACACAACCCCTGCGTCACAGTTGGCAAGTTGTACTTTTCATGAAATGCAGTTTTCAAAGTTTCTCCAAATGTACGTTTGCTAATTGGGGCCAAAGGGCTCCATTTTGACTGTATCGGCCCACAGCATTTAATTTGTCATCGGTCATTTCTGTGTGCATGCAGCTTCAGCAAAATCACAATAATTCTGGGATTCACACTATAAACAGATTAAAGACCAAACAGTAACCGAGTAAGTACGTTTTTCTTAAGAACGAACAATAATGAACCATAACAGACCATGCTTAGGTTAAAATAAAATCCAAAACAGAAATGGGCCTGTCCATTAGGTTCTGTTTCTGAAGGGCAGTAGAATTCAACATGCATAACAATCATGTAAACTGTCAACTACGCACTGCAGATTTACTGATAACCTTCAACACATTTTTTTTATTTTTTTTATTTGGGCAATCAAGTTCAATCAAGTAGTCATGACATAGTCCTAGTGCTTGCATGTGTAGTCTTCTTCTAATGGAACAGGAAAGACATATGTAGACATCAAGTGTAAGAGATGTTTTATTAACAGTGTATTAGAACTTAATCACGTGATCATGACGGCTCGAAATAACAGAAGAAAAGTTGGGGAGAATCGGAGGAGATGTGGGTCTATATGGGTGTGTTACAAGGGGTCTGAGATCGATGTACAGGAAAAAGAGGCACACAGAAGAGCCGTGTCTGATGTAAGAATAGGCACTGGATGGCACTGTGGTCATTGTGTGTGTAAGCACTGGACGTAGGTTGACTCTGAGCGACCCAATACAAAAGAGTCTTTCACAACCTCAAGGGGTAGGCTGGAAGGGTGTGACTTTGGATGGGGTCACTACTAGACACATATACACAGCCCAGCAAGACAGGACTTAAAATGTTCATGTTCTAGGTTACAATTCTGATCCCCTCAACCACTTAGAAACTTTTCAACCTTGCAAAAAAAAAAAAAAAAAAAGGGGGGGGGGGGTTGACCTCCCTGATACGATAACAAATCACTAATGCACACACTGCTGCATTCCCTGCATGGCTGAAATAGCTTCCATTTTACATGCTGCAGAGTTTAGGGCTCAGAATGTGTGTGAGAGAGAGTGAGAGAGAATGAGAGAAGAGAGAAATTGAAATAGACAGAGCGCATGAGTGGCCAAATGCCCAACAGCTGCCCGGGTCCCCGTGAGTACCAATCCAATTCACTGGCCAGCAGATGCCATTCCTGATATTAAACAGTGAGCAGAACAGCCCTGATTTAGGCCAGTCCTGTTACCAGCAGAGTCCAGTTCCAGAGTCTGGTTATAGGCCAATCTGGTTAAATGGGACACCTTGATGAACTGGCAAACATCAAATGACTCACATCAAACGCCAAGCTACATCAAGTACGAAGTCACACAGACGCATTATGTCATCTTGATGAATCAGTCACAGAACGGTCATCTGTGACTTTTAAGGTCAAGAAGCCACTTCCTTCAGACTCCTTCCGACATTCCTGCTTACAGAGATTCTTTGAAAATCACACTATGATTTTTGGTGCTTAAAAAAAAAAAAACAACACTAAACGTTTCATTAAAAGCAGATCTATAGCAGACCAGAAATTTGTAGCTAAATACTAATAAATAGTAACTAAGATTTCAGTCATGAGATTGCTTGTGTGAATCCTGAAAATGCTGGGAGACCATTAGAAGACAACTGGTCCGGTTTACATGGCACATTATTTTAATTTCACGTGCAGTAGTGCCGTTTTCAAAGATGCACTGACATGTGTCTGACATGAGAACTGTGGGCCCCATGTCAATGCTGATGCTCATACATAAACATCAACCTGAATTATCATAACAAAGAAATACAGAATTTACAACCTTATGCTGTTTGGCCAATTAACACATTGTGTGATTTTAATGAGTAGTAGAGGCAGCCTCTGTGATAAAAAAATATATATATGTTTTTAGCAAATCCAAAAGCACAGTAACTCTGAACATAAAAAATGTATAAATAATAAAAAAATTAAAAACCATCAAATATTGCCTGGGCAAACTCAGGGCAAACTTTGACTGAAATGCACAGCTTGTTTAAGATCTACCCACAATTTTTCTATGATATTTAGGTTAGGGGGCTGTGAGGGCCTTTGATAGTCCATGGTACATTTTGACATTTTCAGATTCACTACTGCAGTCTTTTTTACAGCTCATTTGACATTTGCATCCAGGATTTGCTGGGTGTTTTTTTTAATGGAATCTACTCCCTTCATAATCAGTCATTTCCCCCCCAACAAAGTTTCCCCTCAGCTTCGAGCTCTGTTGTGCTTCTTATGTCCACTCATTTTTTTTTCTTTCAGTTTAAACTCAATTAAAAAGAGCAAAAGTCCTTGAATTTATTTGGCCAATATCGAAGCTGTAACTTGGAGCCATACTGCATCTCGAGCCCCGGAAGTCCGAACTGTCTGTCTTAAAAACAGTCTGCACTGCAGAAACAGCAAGCTGAATATACTTAGCCATCTTATAGTCTCTTTCTCCATTCTGAGCATCATTTACTTTCATTTTTTCAGATATTTAAACATTTGCTAAGAAGAGCCCATGTTTGATAAGAGTCAGAAAATGTAAAAAGCTTGGAATAGTGATTCAGTGGACAGTTCCTTCATACATTTTGTGACATGCCACAGCCTTCTTTTTTTTTTTGCTACTCAAGGTCTGAGACCTTGTCAAACCTTGCTACACCTGTCTCGTTTCCACTGTACATGAAACCTTGAATGCGGCACTGCTGTTCTGCTGGTACGTTCAGTCTGCCCAAATATATGCAAGCTAACAAAAACAGTACTAAGTATTGCATACAGTGGAAAGTGCCACACTGAACACCCCTGTACCGAAACCAGACACAAGTAGGTCAAATTGAGTCTACTAGCTCCCTCAAGATGTCTGAACCACCGGTGCTGTCATTGTGTTACTGCTAGAGACGGCCGTGAGGCTTCAGCTAAATTCATGACAACCGTGTAATGCCCGCCTGTGACATCATAAGGCACCACAGCTAGTGAACAGCAGTCAATTATCAACAGAAGACAGCCAAGAAAAGACTTCTTTGGCAGGCAGACTGCTGGCAAAGTTTAGAAGGTTAGCAAGGACACTGAAAGCAGCTTCTGTGCCTTTACCACATATCCATCAACACAAAATAACAGAATTCAGCATTTCTGGGCTTTATGACTTCACACTGCAAAAGAAATTGATACAGTCAATGAGGGCTAACCTCAGTCCAAACAATACACAATCAGGGCGATGCTGCAAAACACCACACAGTGAATGATGCCATCAAGCGAGGACTTACTTAACTAACTTTATGTAATAAGAAGGGTTGAGAGCAACCCCCTATAAATGCAGGCCATGTTTAAGTGAGTGCAAAAGAGCAAGAGAGAGGCAACTTGAGTTCCTGTTAGAGAATGGAAGACAGAGGAATATTGGTTTGGTCTATATTAAATATGAAATGTCATGAAGAGGTAAGATTCATGTGGGTTTATAAAAACAGAAGGGCACCCTGAACTGGAAGGCACCTAGGTTTTAAAAGCAATAACGTTGAGTACAGAATATGCAGATCACAATTTAACAAGGCTTAATTTAGCACAACTACAGCAGACCCTAAGGCACCTGGCACCTAATTTTCACACGTTTCAGGCCTCATTAGTATAATATAATTCAGGTGGTGCTTTTTTTAAGGAACTACATTTCAATACCCTGCCCGATCCCAAAGTCTAAATCACGGTGCCATGTCATTTCACCAATTCCAAATGACAGAATTTGAACTAAAGTGAGCGTCACTGCAAAACAGACAACATGTGTAACACATACCAACAGTTGGAGGGCTGTGTTGGGAGCAAGTCGGAGTGCTGTCTGGACAGAAAACATAGTTCCCTCTAAACATTTCCTGTGTTATGGAGAGCGCTCAGGCCAGGTGCTCAGACTGCACGTACATTAACAGAGTGGAAACGGCTATGTGGAATGCAATCTTGTAAACAGTCTGTTTTCTTAGGTGTCTGAGCGTGTACACATCAGGACACATGTTTATAATATTTGTGAAATGAGTTGTATCCAAATGAAGCATTGGGGTGTGATACATCAGCTGCCCTTGTGTCCTTGACCTACTGATTCAAAAAGACCTGAAAGGAGGGAAAGAGAGAGCAAGCTAGGGATCAAGAGACTTTGGGTAACATTATCTAGTGCCAACTGATAGCCATTTTCCCCAGTGTAGATCGGGTTTCCCAATGGCTGCATCTTTTCTTTTTTCCCTCTCTCTCTCTCTCTCTCTCTCTCTCTCTCTCGCTCTCTCTCGCTCTCTCTCGCTCTCTCTCACACAATTAACTAAAAGAAAAAGTGCTAATCAATGCAAGACAGGGTCGGATACCTTCAGTGCCACTAATGCTCGGTCTTTTCTCTGGCTTTTTTTTCACATTCTCACTTTACTTCTTGTAATACCGGGACATATAAGGGATTAAGCGTCAGTATATCCTGTTACATAATAATTCTTTGAACTATTACAGCACATAACAGAGAACAAGTAATACTAAGAGCGGAAAGCATTTGAACACGGTGAAAATACACAGGGGGAGGGGTGGGGGTTAACAGTACTGCTGCTTTGTCTAACTGATCCTGTCCTTTTGCCTGTATGGAACAGTCTCAGTGTATGTCAGGGGCCATGTTGTTAAAGTGTGCAATATGACTAATTTATCACTACTGTTTCTTGCTTCTCCAGGAATACAATTATATACCATGCATATACATACACACACATATATATAATATATAAAGACATATGGGATATATTAAGGGATATCCCAATCTATTTCTTTGCCCACTATCCGATCCGAGGACCCTAACGTTGACCGTCAGCCGATACCGATACCTGATCTTTGTGTTTATACTAATACTTTATACAAATAATATCCTAGCTGTAGCAGAGGGTAGCAAAGAATCTTGGCAGAGGGAAGAGGGCCTTAAAAATACCTGGATTGTCCCCCATGTCACCGGATCGAACTGGGGCACCCCTTAAAAAAACAAACATACTAATTAATTAATTTAAATTAAATAAATGTGTTTGGATATAACTCCTTGTAATCCGACACTACTGAGGCATTTTGTCTGCATGTCATGTCAATATACTGCCTTTAAATACTGTGCTAATATTTGTACTATAACACCCACACTATACAGCTGATTGCAGCCACATCAGCAGATTTGTAAATTACAAATAATCAGAGATCAACATTGGCCCAATATTCCATATGTGTGCATCCCTCAAGCAGCCTTATTACACATGCTTGTACGCACTAAAGAATAGAGATGCAGGGAAACTGGAGCAGAATACCAAAAAATAAAAAAGCAAATAAAAAAAAAAAACATGCATCCATGCATATTCGCCGTGATCCATTGTAATAAAAAGAGTTCACAGAAGACACTGGAGTAACAAAGGCCACATAACACTGCTGATCTACAGGGTGGATCTCACGCACTTATTTAACACCAGACAGTGTTCCTCTTTATGAGGTCTAAACCCACTGGGATAATGACAAATTGGCCTACGTTACCATCAGTGTACAACAGGGGCACAACATCCACTTATGTTATATTATATTATATATGAGCCTGAACCACACCATCCTGGAAGCATGCATACTAAACCCACCCACACACACACACACACACACACACACACACACACTTCTGATTTGGGTCATTCGTGCACCGGCTGCAAGCCAGGCTGCTGAACGCACTCTCATTTCCATCTGAAGAGCCTCCGATAAAACGATTGAGCGCCAGCCCTGGCGAACTACTCCACTGGCCACCGGCCCATACTGACACCAGTGCTCAGCTGAGCAGGATAATCACACACACACACACACACACACACACACACACACACACATGCATAAACATGTGCGTCACTATATGGTACTACACACTTTACTCACACTAACAGAGCAGCTATACAGGTCATTTACACATACCACTAGACTTGTCCCAGTACCCAAAGTGTACCAAAGTAGGAGCAGTGGTGGCTCAGCGGTTAGAGCGCCGAGATATTGATAACAGGGTTGTGGGTTCGATTCCCAGGCTTGGCAAGCTGCTACTGTCGGACCCTAGTGCACTAGTGTGTGTGTTCACTACCACAGATGGGTTAAATGCGGAGGACACATTTCACTGTACAGTGACAAATACGTGCACCTTTACCTTTACAAACCCCCAGCGTATCTGCAGCACATGCCCAACACGTAGTACGACAGTGCTCGTTTCCCTGCAACTCCTTAAAGAACCGAAACCTGACGACTCCAAAAACACTGACAATTCAGTAGCTGACCACGGTCTTCAGTTACAGATGTGTTCAGAGTTAGGAGGTCTCCTTCCATAAAATACAGAAGCCGGAGAACAGCATTCCTCTCCATCCATCCATCGCTGTCAGCGGGCTCCACCTGTCCGAGCAGAGGCTGCATAAACACAGCTCAGAGAGCTACAGCACCACCTGTAACAGCACGAGTGATGCCTCAGAAGAACCACTTTCAGAGGTGATAACACTTGATGTGTGACCTGAAGTTTCTCAACTAATTCAAGGATTCTCCACCCTTGAAAGCCACTTCCGAAGTTTTGACGAAGATTCTCACTATTCTGACATTTACGAGAAAAATTAAATCCTTAGGAAGATGATGGGATTAAGGCGGTCCTAATGGACCTATGCCACTGCTAACTGAACCATGTGAGGTACTTTAGGAGATCTAGGAGGCTGGTCAAGAGCTGTTCCTCAAGCTACCAACTCCATAATCTGACCATGTGCCCCCTACCCACCCAGGCTGCAGTCCCACACCAGGGAAGAGCAGGCAGGCAGGCAGGCAGGCGGGCGGGCAGGCAGGCAGGCAGGCAGCTCTCCGTCCTGTGGACCAGCCTGTTTCCTTCTCCTCGTCTCAGTCTCTGCAGCATCTCCATGTTGTTGTCACGTATGGCTTTAGCTCGGATGTCAACGTAAACACAAGCACACCAGACCTGCAAAGACGAGCAAGCCAGAGCTGGTGTTGTCCCCCTCCAGCAGCCTCAACGGCAATAATCCACCACAGAGCAAAAAGGCAGCAGTAACAGCACGACTAACGCGTCTGCTGTTGATTAACAGACAGTAATAAGTGCTAATTTGACATTTCCAGGTATTAAAGCGAGCGAGAACCTGGCTGGCTGGCTGGCTGGCTGGCTGGCTGGCTGGCTAACTTCGCTCAGGGTAGACGAGGCTCTGGCTAGGCTACACCACGACCTCCCTGCCGCCGCGGCTACACGCTAGCTAGCGATAGCTCTCTGGGTGACGTTTGAAGCTCCTCCGCTGAAAATGCGAAAAATTCAAGGACGAAATGTGAGCCAGGAGACTTACCAGACAGTAAAAGAGCTGTTCCGAGCCGAGTCGAAGCCCTCGGCGACTTCCCGCAGGCCGGATGCCGTCGTTTCGCCCCTGTCTCACCGCAGCCTGTTGTCTGCGGAGCGGTTCGCCTCGCGAGGGCTCTTTAATTCAAACTCCAACGGTCAAACCGGGCCGTTACGGACAGCCGGTTCTCGCGGAGCTGCTGGGATCGTCTCGCCTTGAGCGGACGCCGAGGCCGGCCGTAGCGGGAGAGGGGAGGGGTGATCGCGGATTTGCTACCCGTCTGCTGCCGCTGCTGCTGCCGCTGCTGCCGCCTCCGCCTTGACTCTCACAGCGGAGGAAGAGGAAAACGAGCCGCTGGACTGTTTACCCCAGCAAGCCCGACAACGCAGGGAAACACCGCCGCCTGCAGGCAGAAAGAGGAACGTCGTGTGTAGCGCTGGTAATGTGAGCCCCCTGCTGGACAGTTGGGGAAAGCGCAGGCTTGCTGCCTCGATTCCTTGTTGTCCATAGATGGGAGCAGCACTTTGTTGGATTGAAGGAGCCCCACAAAATACATATTCCGAGATCTTTCACCGTTTCATAGCATAAAATTAAATTTTAGATAATATCTTACTCAGCGGTTAGAGCGCCGGGATATCGATACCAGGGTTGTGGGTTCGATTCCCGGGCTCGGCAAGCTGCCACTGTTGGGCCCTTGAGCAAGGCCCTTTACCCTCTCTGCTCCCCGGGCGCTGGAGTTGGCTGCCCACCGCTCTGGGTGGGTGTGTGTGTGTACTCACTGCCCCTAACACATGTGTGAGTGTGTGTTCACTACCAGATGGGTTAAATGCAGAGGACACATTTCAGTGTACACTGTACAGTGACAAATACGTGCACCTTTACTTATTGCTAGCTAGCTTTTAGAAGCCCAAATCCTATCCTAAGTTAGCCTAGTGTAGCCTAGTGGATAACAACATCGGGCCTCATTCACAGTCCTCATTATCTTTTTAGGAATTTTCTTAAATCTGTTTATGAGAAAAGTTTTTTAAAGCGCAGAATTGTGATAATGATGGATCCCATTGTCCTCGTAAATTGAAGAAATTCCAAATAAGAAAACACAGGGAATGTCAGAAGCGTTGTGAAAACTGTGTAAGTGGGCTTTAAGCAGAAACAGCTGGTGAATGAGGCCTATTGCCTTCCCCATAGCTAACTGGTGTTCGATTTCATGGCCAGACAAGCCCACCACGCTACGCCAATAAGAGACAAAGTCCATAAATGTAAAAGTCATGTTATTGCAGACCTTGTTATGTAGAAAAAAAATATATAAAGAAATAGGGGTTGATGAGTGCCCTTTCAGTGTGCATCCAGCAAAGTGGATGAGCAATCCTACCCAGAGGTTAGAGATCATATCCTGACATAGACAGCCACTGTATTAAATCCCCACGTAATGTATTTCTGACATCTGTCATTTTTTCTGCTGTTAAAGCAACAGTATGTAGAATTTGACCTAAAAATAACAGCTGCAGAATCATATAAGCAGACTGCAATGGGGAGAATAGCATCTCTGTCATTACCGCTCCAGGCCTTAACACTGCTACTGCAGTATGGATCTTCTGTGGAGCCCACGAGCAAACAATACTAACCCTCGCATCTTTTTTTTACCCTCATCCCCCACTTATCACCCCTGAATTAGCCCCACCACTTATTGACCTGGCTTGATCAGTGCATCAGATCACACCTCTTTAAGTAATGTCGGGACAACAGCAGTTTATGTGACCTGTTCCTGAACCAGATGTTTAGCGAAACAACGGGTAAGGTTTTCATGGTGAAACTGTTGAAAGCCCCGCTGTGACAACACACCATGGGTCCTTTCAAAACCTCCCCTGACGAGGCCGGTGCAGCAGCACAGCCTCCATTATCCTCTGAACATCACTTTCAAAATGCTTCAGTTTGGTGATTTCGAAACGCTATTAACAGCAGCATTAGGGGCACTACGTCAGCAGTAACAGAGCGCAAAGCGGAAGTTCACAGAATACAGAAAATAAGGAATCAGGAAAAGTGCCGGTCCTACTAAAAGGATTCAGTACATGTAAGAGTTTCCCAAAAAGTACAGTATAATTCACTTACACAGAAGTATTACTCAAGCTTCAGCTGTATGCTGTTGAGGATTTAGGAGACTGCTGCGTGGCCTTTTCACTGGCTTTTGTTGTATTAAGACCAGTGCTGACCCTCAGGTCACCCTGGGTGTCCGCTGTGGTTAGGATCTTTTGGCTAGGGGGGGCTTGTTCAGTGTGACAGGCTTTCATGCTGTGTGTAAAACTGATCTGATAATTGATTAGAAACTTAGAATTTTTGGATTTTTCAGAATATTAGGTCTGTATAGTAGAGACAGCAATTTAGGTCCATGAAAAAAAATTCTGTCCCAAGATTTAGGTGCAAACGCCTTGGCAGCTCTGCTGCAAAATCCAGGGGCAGGCTTTTTTCCTTTTCTGGAGCTGAATTTTCCATCTCTATTGCTTGGTTGTAGAACTGTATCTGGTGCTTCATGTAGATCATGCAGTTCTTATAGACCAATAGTGGTAGAGAGAAGGCGCCAAGGTTCGGCTTAAACAGACGCCTTTAAAGCTGTAGAAGCAAACACTTACATGAAATTGACCTGAAATCCCGCATTTGACGCATTTTTTATGTACCGCCAACCTGTGTGGCCATAGATTGTGGGTTTGAATCCTGAGCCTTGCTGCTTTGCCAGAGCAAAGCGCAACTGGCCATGCTCTCTCTGGGTGGGTAGATGATGTTCTCTCCCTTCATCAATATAACTATAGTTACTTTCCCCCGATAACATACCCATGTGGGGCCTGTATGGTTGGGTCAAATAGAAACTAGAAAGTTTTGTTTGTGGGTTCCATGTTGGCCCCACATTCGGATGCCCACCAGGCTCAGTAATAGGAGCAGGAGGGGTACCATTTGGATTGTACACTACACATTGGGCCTAAATGGTACCCATGTACGATTAGGGTGGGCTGTAATGAGAGGGCCCAGTTGGATGCTTTGGATCAGTGTCATGTTGCATGATCTAAGCCTCAGCCTTAGTTTATGGACAGGAGAGCTCTTAAATAATTCTCGTAAAGAATTATATCATACAGAGCAAAATTCATGATTCCCCCTAAACTTTCCTGATGCACCATATCCTGCCCAACCCATCACACTATCACCACCATGCTTCTTACTTTGAAATACAGGTGTTTCTTGGCAAACTGCAAGATCCAATTTGGCAAAGAAACAGGCCCCACAGAATGATCACAGAATTCAGGCCTCTGTAGTCTCTGCAGGGCCGTAGCCCTCTGTCCCTGTATATATTCCTCCATGGCCCATGTTTCACTTGACTTTACAAAGTGGTGAAGAAGCCCCAGCTAAGAGGTCAATGGCACAGTCACTTGGAATATTGGGGGGACAAGTGTCTTTTTCACACTGAAAACCTCCTGGAGATCCAGATATTCTGTTGGGATTTGGATTGTTTCTCAACCTCAGGACTTTTAATTATGGTGGCTTCACACGACAAGGATAAACAGCTGCGAACACATTTGGGGGACCAGGACATAGCAGGTTGTGTTATTTTAACCATGGGAGCCTAAAATGGCTTTATGAACAGCTGGCTTCCCATCTAAAGTGTGAACTGAGGCTGGGTGTTGTAGTTTGGTAATGGTGATATTTAGAGAGTTTGGTGGGACTAAGGGCTTAATGGAGCTGGGTTCCAGCATATGGTCTGAGGCATAGTCCCATCAGTCTTTGCAGGCCAGTCTCAGCAAGAGATAAGAGATACGGTTTCAGAATCACAAAACAAGAATAGATGATTTGAGAAGTTACTCAATTATTTACATAGTAACTTAAATTTACCATGGAAACATGTAGTCTTCCTAATAAATGAATCACATTGGAATAGGGCTGTCAATGCATTTTTACATTTGTGTTTAAGGCAGCCGGAGCCAGAGTGAGCACTATTAGCCTTGCTCTGCCCTGGTGGGTAGATGTCTCTCTCTCTCTCTCTCTTTCTCCAAATCACTTCAGTATGATGTCGGCTGGCACTGACGTCTACTAGCTGATGCATCAGAGGTACGAGGCACTTAAAAATTGGATTTGGAGAAGTTACTCAAATATTTACATAGTAACGTCAATTTACCATGGAAACATGTAGTCTCCCTAATAAATGAATCACATTGGAGTGTCAATGCATTTTACATTTGTGTTTAAAAAAGGATGTAATTTCAGAAAATTAACAGAAAAAAGGGCAGCCGGGACGACATGAGCTCCAAAAGCATATTTACTGTGTGGCATATCTCTGTTTCCAAATGAGGAGTTAGACTGGAAGGTCACCTAATAAAAAGTAATGTATTCACAGAATGTGGGTATTCAAAGCGTGAAGTCCCATCATAGTCCCATCTTGCTTACTCAGACATACACTATATGGACCAGGGGTTTGAGACACCTATGCATTACACCTACAGGAACATTCATGAAATCCATTTCTAAAGCCATAGGCATTAATAAGGAGCTGGTCCCCCTTTGCAGCTATAACAGATTCTTCAGCATCTTCTTCAGCACTATGCTCTGAGCTCAGCACTCGGCCCTGACCCCGCTCTGTAACTTTACATGGTCTGACACTTGGTGGCGGAGTTGCTTTCTGTAGTTTGTAAACGCTTCCACTGTTCAATTATACCACTCACAGCTGATGGTGGTATGAATGTATGTCCCAATACAGCGTCGGTTGGTGTGGCGCAACAGATAACACCACCACCTACCATTGCGTTACAACAACACCATGTGGGAGACCAGGGTTCAATTCCCGGTCTGGGTGACTATGCTGCGCTACACCAATAAGAGTCCTTGGGCGAGACTCCTAACACTACATTGGCCCTCCTCTGTAATACGAGTAACCTTGTAAGTCGCTCTGGATAAGAGCGTCTGCTAAATGCCATAAATGTACATGACATACACAATACATACATTGTGTATGTCATTTAAAAACTGTTCACACAGTTAAGTAATCCATTACATACATATTACATTTCATAAACCATAAGTATAAATAACCAGGAAGATAATTAGTAAGTTCAACCATGTCAAATTCGAATGTATCTGAATGAAAGCAGAAATCGCAAAGTTTCTTCTTGTACTGATGTGACACTGTGATTACTCTGCTTTCGTTATTTGTCAAATGAGTCTTTAGACATACTGGAAATAGTTTGCATAAGGCAATCAAAGGTGTCCCCATGTTGCCACACCAATGAATGGTATTAAAGAAGGCATCTCAACTTGTGTCACTTACAACTGTAATGTACAACAGTACCGCAGCAGCTGTAACTCCACTTACTGATGAGAAGATGAAGTCCGCTGCTTTTTACTGCTTACTTGTTCTGTTATTTGTGGGGTAAGGACTGATTACACCAATTTCCCCTCAGATTTGTATGTATGTTTAAGCTTTGCATCGAGTTTAGTCATCAGTCTGGAATTCTTATTAGTTTATTTCAACTATAATATTATAATAATATTATTAGCAGATTATGTACAGTGTGTTATGATCATTCATTTGGGGAGTGGGAACGTCAAATAAGAAAAAAACTTTTCTTTAATCCAGGCTGCCATGCAAAGTTTAAAAAAGAGATAAAAGAGATTAAAGAAATTTAAATAAATAATAATTATTAACAATGATAAATATTTAAAATGATTAAACTTTTAATTTGCATCTTAAATATTAGGTCTAACAACTTACTTACTGAGAGTGAACTGATGTGAGGTTTTTATTTTTATTTTAATATTAACAATATTTCTATATTTGAATTATAGGATATTAAGGGTATTTAAGATTTATTAAAATAGAATATTTTAGACATTTATAAATATTTTTTGCGATATTAAGATTTTACATAGTATTTCATAGTTTTCCTGAGACCTTTACATGTTTTGTTTGTAAATGCAATTTTTGAAGCGTCACTTAATTTGAATTAAGTTTCTAATTAAAAATCAAGTTACTTTGAAAAAACAGTGCTTTTGTTCACGAATTATATGTATTTATATTGTGCTTTTTAGTCAAATATCTCATCAGTACGCATTTGTAATTTTCATAAGACACAGTTATCCTATCTCAGGATTTCATAGATGTTTTTGCATGCTTTTGTTCATGATGTGACTAGTGCAGCCCATGGGCCAGTGGAACGGTATATATAGCCTACATTGTATTTATGCATCTATTTAATAATAGATTTATAAAGCATTAGCTATGCACCTCTAATACTTCAGATGCTGATTTGCTTGCTCTCATATCTCTGTAGCTATGGTGTAACATCTAAGCAACAGGAGGATGTCTACGAGTATCTCTGGAACAACAACACAGACATTGCCAACATGATGCTCAGGGCTGACTTCTTGGTACAAATGCAAAGTGGCACCCTGCAGGCCGAGCGCTACGTCAACTTCACCCTGCAGGACATCCACTACATGCTAAATGTGACTCAGATCCTGAAGAAGATGAGTGAGAACGTCAAAAGGCCATCAGACCTGAGAGATTTCATGAAGGGCAGATATAGTACTTACAAGCTCTTCTCAGAGTCATTTCTCAGTCAGTATTTCCTCAAGGTAAGAAAACGCCGGACAAGTACTAGTGCAGTCATGCAATTGTTTATAGGCAATGTTCATTTATCTCATAAATGTCTTGACTACAGGATGCACCACCTGTCAAACCCACACCAGCTATGAAGAAGTATCTGTCTCACTACCAAGAGGTGATAAAGAAAGAGAAAGATCCTATCTATTTCACTGTGGCCCTCCTGCCCTGCTCCAGACTTTGGCTCTGGCTGGCTAATAACTTGGACATACCCAAAACTAATGCCTACTACACATGGAAAGAAGGCAACATGGGTGGCCACCCTGAGAAGCATTACAAGGCCATTCTGAACAAGTACCTCAACACAGAGAAGAAAGTGCAGAAGGCCAACATCATCTTCCGCATGCAAATGCAGAATGAGCATGACTTCTTTGCCTCTTCTTGAGCTAATAAATGACGCAAAAAGGGGGTTGTTTGGAGTGATTCATTAGAAGATCCATGATTCATTCAAAATGTTCAAATGAGTGATTGTCTTAACAAATATTGAATATTGAAACATTCTGTAAGGAACTAGAATTGGTTCTTCTTTGCCATTGCTCTAAAAATGTAAATGTGTAAGGCTTGTGATTTGGCAAACTCTTATACTTTTCATTCAGTCATTTTAAATATACAAAAATACTATAAATAAACACTCTTAAAAATAAAAACTCTTTAAAATTACTCTTGTTTCTCTTGTTTTTTTACCACTGTAAAGTGTCCTTGGATTTCAGAAAGGCGTTATAATGAAATTCTCTCTCTCTTTGTCTCTCTCTCTCTCACTATATATATATATATATATATATATATATAGTGAAGTGAAGCTACCAGCTGTAGTCAATCATGATCACTATATATATATATGATCACTATATATATATATATATATATATATATATATATATATATATATATATATATATATATATATATGATCACTATATACAGTGGGGAGAACAAGTATTTGATACACTGCTGATTTTTCAGGTTTTCCCACTTGCAAAGCATGTAGAAGACTGTAATTTTTATCATAGGTACTCTTCAACTGTGAGTGATGGAATCTAAAACAAAAATCCAGAAAAATACATTGTATGATTTTTAAATAATTAATTTCCATTTTATTGTGGGAAATAAGTATTTGATACACCAGAAAAAGAAACTAATATTTGGTACAGAAACCTTTGTTTGCAATTACAGAGATGAGACGTTTCCTGTAGTTCTTGACAAGGTTTGCACACACTGCAGCAGGGATTTTGGCCCACTCCTCCATACAGATCTCCTCCAGAGCCTTCAGGTTTCGTGGCTGTCGCTGGGCCACACGGACTTTAAGCTCCCTCCAAAGATTTTCTATTGGATTCAGGTCTGGAGACTGGCTAGGCCACTCCAGGACCTTAAGATGTTTCCTACGGAGCCACTCTTTAGTTGCCCTGGCTGTGTGTTTTGGGTCGTTATCATGCTGGAAAACCCAGCCACGACCCATCTTCAGTGCTCTTACTGAGGGAAGGAGGTTGTTGGCCAAAATCTCACAATACATGGCCCCATCCATCCTTCCCACAATACGGTGCAGTCGTCCTGTCCCCTTTGCAGAAAAGCATCCCCAAAGAATGATGTTTCCACCGCCATGCTTCACGGTTGGGATGGTGTTCTTGGGGTTGTACACATCATTCTTCTTCCTCCAAACATGACGAGTGGAGTTTAAACCAAAAAGTTCTATTTTTGTCTCATCAGACCACATGACCCTCTCCCATTCCTCCTCTGGATCATTCAGATGGTCATTTGCAAACTTCAGACGGGCTTTGACATGCGTTGGCTTGAGGAAGGGCACCTTGCGTGCACTGCAGGATTTTAATCCTTGACGGCATAGAGTGTTACTGATTGTTTTCTTTGAGACTGTGGTCCCAGCTCTATTCAGGTCATTGACCAGGTCCTGCCGTGTAATTCTGGGCTCATTCCTCACCTTCCTCAAGATCATTGATGCTCCACGAGGTGAGATCTTGCATGGCGCCCCAGACCGAGGGAGATTATCCGTTATTTTGCATTTCTTCCATTTTCTAATAATTGCACCAACAGTTGTTGCCTTCTCACCAAGCTGCTTGCCTATTGTCCTGTAGCCCATCCCAGCCTTGTGCAGGTCTACAATTTTATCCCTGATGTCCTTACAAAGCTCTCTGGTCTTGGGCATTGTGGAGATGCTGGAGTCTGACTGATTGAGTGTGTGGACAGGTGTCTTTTATACAGGTAACGAGTTCAAACAGGTGCAGTTAATACAGGTAATGAGTGGAGAACAGGAGGGCTTCTTAAAGAAGAAGTAACATGTCTGTGAGAGTCAAAATTCTTACTGGTTGATAGATGATCAAATACTTATTTCCCACAATAAAATGGAAATTAATTATTTAAAAATCATACAATGTATTTTTCTGGATTTTTGTTTTAGATTCCATCACTCACAGTTGAAGAGTACCTATGATAAAAATTACAGTCTTCTACATGCTTTGCAAGTGGGAAAACCTGAAAAATCAGCAGTGTATCAAATACTTGTTCTCCCCACTGTATATATATATATATACAGTGAAGTGAAGTGAAGCTACCAGCTGTAGTCAATCATGATCACTATATATATATATATATATATATATATATGATCACTATATATATATATATATATATATATACAGTGAAGTGAAGCTACCAGCTGTAGTCAATCATGATCACTATATATATATATGATCACTCTATATTTATATATATATATATATATATATATATATATATATATATATATATATATATATATATACAGTGAAGTGAAGTGGAGTGAAGCTACCATCACTATCAGGATTTAGGTGTCGCTGGTCCAACACACCTTGGGGGCAAATTTTATGATTTAATATATGAGCAGGACCCCCCAGCTCCCAAAAAGTGTGACAAACTCTAACTATTGGGATCAACTTTAACATTGCAGGACCATTTTAATACAGTTCACTAATCTTAAAACAATCCCTCATGAAGATAAGCTAATCCTCCATTAGTCCCACAGTGGGGAAGTTCACAAAAGCTACAGGATTCTTTCAGTATTGCTAGAATCGTATAGTAGATTTAGAAATCACAAGTATGTGCAGATATTATTGGTAGATTTATAGGATAAAACATTATAGATTATACAGAGGTATCTAGATATTACATTTCTACATCTTGCAAGGGTTGTGTCATTTCATTATATTCATTATCAATGAAATGATGTCTTATTCAGTGATCTAAATTACATACAGTAGAAAATATGGGGAAATATGGGGATATATATATATATATATATATATATATATATATATATATATATATATATATATATATACATATTGTGCTACTGCCAGTTATATAATCATGTCCTTATCTGTTTGTCTGCTGGGGGATCTGGGCTAAGTGTCTCGGAAAGACCAGCCAGTGCAGACGTGTAGCGCGGCACGGCCGTTACCCTCAACCCAGGAGTCTACTCTCCGTTTTCGGTCTCAATAAGATGTCTCGACGCGCTGCGGACAGGCTGAAAGTCGTCCTGAATCACCTGGACCGGTCCAGCTCCGCTGCTGTTGTATCCTTTCACCGTTAGCCCGCTAGCTATAGCAAGTTAGCTAGTTAACCTAGCTAGCTGCTAATGCTAGTTGTTTCCGCGCAGCCACCGCGGGAACTGCGTCTACGTTCGCCCAGTTTCGGTGCTTGCTGCGGGCTCAAGTTCTACGACAGCCCGAGGCTTTGAGAGGCCTTTGAGGGCGAGCCTTTTTAGAGTAGTTTTGACACAGTTTTGCACGCTTTTCGATTATTTTCTTGGCGTATGCAAGCTTATTAGATGCTTGTGAGAGTTAGATATGTTTGTTAACTTTAATAGATAAAGTGGTTGTTAAGGTGACAACAGCGTTTTCCTTAAGTGTATCTCATACAGCGCTCGTCCTTCACTTCCTCCCAGGCCGTGGCCCATTATCATCCTCAGAGATTTCGGTTAATGTGTTAAAAATTAAAAGCCAGATTTAGCCTGATATAATAGCTACGAGTCGTATTAATGTCACGGCTGTAAGGTAGCTAGTTATATCACCCCTTTGTTATTTCTGCTACCTTGTGCAGGTACACCTTGAACACCTTGGGTTTCCTGAGTCCAGAGCAGAGGCTGTTTTATGAGGAAAACGGCTTCTTACTCATCAAAAACCTGGTTTCTGAAGAGGACATCGACCAGTTTAGGCAAGCCTCTCTCTATCTATCTCTAAACTCTCACGATCACTCCCCAAACACGCTCCATATGATAACTCCAGCTTTGGCAGAATTAGCTGTAGCACTTCACACGTTGAAATGCTGTTATACACATTATATGTCCAAATGTTTGTGGACACCCCTTCTAGTGAATGCATTCAGCTGCTACTGAGTTGCACCCACTGCTGACACAGATGTGCACACACACAGGATAGAGGATAAAGGTGCACGTATTTGTCACTGTACAGCGAAATGTGTCCTCCGCATTTAACCCATCTGGTAGTGAACACACACTCACACACACACACACACGTGTGTTAGGGGCAGTGAGTACACACACACACACACCCAGAGCGGTGGGCAGCCAACTCCAGCGCCCGGGGAGCAGAGAGGGTAAAGGGCCTTGCTCAAGGGCCCAACAGTGGCAGCTTGCCGAGCCCGGGAATCGAACCCACGATATCGATAGCCCGTCGCTCTAACCGCTGAGCCACCACTGCCCCTGTAGAGAAGCCGTGTCAGTAGACTGACTCCCCCAGCATTGAGCTGTGGAGCTGTGTTATCTGGAATGATGGATGGTGCTCCATCCAGTACTTTTTATGAAGTTTGGGATGAGGTGGGGTGGTGATCATCCAACATCCTGACCTCACTAACACTCTTGTCGCTGAATGCAATCAAATCCTCACAGCAGTGCTCAGAAGGCCTTCCTCCCTGGACAGTACAGACAGTTACTCCAACAAAAGCAGGGCCATGTAGTGTAGAACCGTGCAACAGAATACACTTCGTTCATGTGAAAGTTTTCAAGTGTTTCTTCCACCCAAATGCATGCCCTTGAGATGAACACAAGGTGGCGGCATCACGCAAACATCCGGATCTGCAGTATTTCTCAGTACATTCACCACTTCAAGAAATTGGAGAGCTCCTCAAAGAGATATTGAGCGATGCTGTAGAAGGATTACTTTTTTTAGTTCCCATGAGGAACCATAAGTGTGGAGAGCCTTGAAATTAGAAAAGAACCTCACCGTGATATCTCCATTCTTTATGGGCCCAAAAGTGGTTCTTCTATGGCATCACTCAAAGAACCATTGTAGATGACAGAACTGTATTCTGTAAATCACACGTGTGTGTGTGTGTGCCTGTGTGCCTGCAGGGCAGAGTTTGAGCGTGTCTGTAAGGGAGATGTAAGGATTCCAGGCATGTTGGTGATGAAAGACGTGGCCATTGCAAAGTCTGAGTTTGTGCAGGATCAGAGGGCTGTGTCTAAACTTCAGGACTTCCAGGACGATGCAGAGCTTTTCCGCTATTGCACTTTGCCCCAGGTACATGCACACACAAACAGGCAGTGAGTTGCAAAGTGGAATTCTGTAGGGTTTGAATAATAATACCCAGCATGCTGAGACAGGCCAGCGTTGCCTTGATCAGACTATATGGAGAAATGTAGCAACAGACTCTGTTACCCTGTTACAGATTCTAAAGTATGTGGAGTGTTTCACTGGCCCCAATATCATGGCAATGCATACCATGCTCATCAACAAACCCCCTGATGCAGGTAAACACACACTGAAACACACACAAAAAACTATACACAGCTGTAATAACTGGTGAGGTTATGCAACTATAAGGATCATGGTATTAATTAACTTAATTTGGTGTTTAAATAAGACTTTAAAAAATTAACTTACAACAAAAGGAACACTGTAAAGCCAGGCTAACTTAACTGGTTTATCTGACAACTCATTAAAACGTGTTTTTAAGGCTCGCACTGCATAATCTGATAACTGCAGAAAATCAGATTTTGTCAGCAACCTGATTAGAGCGTATACATATACGCTGAGTATATATAGACTGAGTAATCAGATAATGGAAGAAAAAAAATGGGTCTACATGTGTCAGGCAGTAATCGAAGTTCTACTTTGCACCAGTCAGCCAGTTTTTTTTATTTGAAACTTTAAATTCTTCAATTTCAGCATCACTCCAGAAGGGTTTTGTTAAGCTCTGCTTAATTATTTCCGATACCATGGTCTGTTTTTTTGCGCCTTTTGCAGACTGAGAAATCCAAGAATCCTCCGGAGGACACATGCACTGAGTAATCTGATTACTTAGTTAAACTCCAGCTCTCTTTATCAGATTTCTTAATCACATTTCTAGACCTTACTCTGATCTAAGAAATCGGAGAGTGCTGTTTACATATCCACTTCAGTAAACAGATAATCTGATTATGAACAGATTCTTGAATGCATGTAAACACACTCATGTATTGCTGACCAAACTGAGATGCAGAAGTGTACTGAGATGCAGTTAAGAGAACCTTTGACTAAACTAATTTGAGTTAATTCAAAAAACATTCTGTATTCAGATACTGTAATCAGATACTCTCATTTTAGGTTGGCCTGTCTTTTTAATGTGTACTTACTTATACATCCTTTATGTTGTACTTGTAAGTAAGTTTTTGAATAGGACACAAGTAGCACAATAAATTGGAAAGGCAACATCTAAGGTCAGCTCCAGACTACTGTATTGTAGGTGAGCTGATACTCAATGGAAATCACTTAATCAGCCAAACAAGCTGGTACAGCTCACCTCTTATGCTCTCCGCATACAGTCAGTGAATGTCAACCTTGTTGTTGTAATTGTCTTTATTTCTAACTGTATGACATGTATGACATGTTTTCTTGTTTGGATATTTGAACACTTTCCAAATAGTAAAAATGTTGTAATGACACCTGTGTCTTGTCTCAGGAAAGATGACATCTCGTCACCCCATGCACCAGGACCTGCACTACTTCCCTTTCCGGCCAGTTGACCGCATTGTCTGTGCCTGGACTGCCATGGAGAAGGTGAACCGACAGAACGGCTGCCTGGTGGTGCTGCCTGGAACCCACAAGGGCACCCTTCAGGAACGCGACTATCCAGAGTGGGAGGTGAGAGGACAGGATGAGGTGTGACAGAGCTGTACTGGACTGTGTTTTTTAACATATGTAAACATAGAGACATTTGATTAAGATCATGGGGTGCTATATACACATATACTGTAAATAAATATATGAATCATAATGTTCCTTATTTTCTGTTGTTTACACCACTCAGGGTGGTGTAAACAAGATGTACCATGGTGTACGCAACTATGATCCCAGCCATCCTAGGTTGCACGTGGAGATGGAGAAAGGAGACACCCTATTTTTTCACCCTTTGCTCATCCACGGCTCGGGAATGAACCAAACACAGGGATTCAGGAAGGTCAGGACTGATACGTTTGCACACAGACACGTTAAATGTTTATATATGTTGAAATTCTGATACTTTCTTAGGCTAATTTATCTTTTATTCTCTGTGCTCCATAAAGCAGTCACTTCAGTTTATTCTACTTGACTTGCAATAAGCTGTTCCAGTGGAAACTCTGTTCAGGTGATGCAATCTGGTATGCTGCAAGTGAGACATTTCACTATGTGTCTGTGTGTGTATGTGCTCAGGCCATCTCCTGTCACTATGCCAGTGCTGACTGTTTTTACATTGATGTGAGTGGAACAAGCCAAGAGAACATCAGTAATGAGGTGAAGGATCTTGCAACCAAAAAATATGGAGCAGATATATCCGTTTCCTTTGAGGTACGGCTCCTTTTATGGGTCATAATTGTGCACATTTCTGCATTATAGCTGTAGTCTGACCTCGCCTGTATGTGTGTTTTATGTGTGCAGGACACCTGGGCTTTGAGAGGACGCCTGGTCCAGGGAGAGAGGACATCACTTTGAGCCTCATCTCTAACTCCATCAGAAACATGCACTCATAAGAGTTGTTAATGATACTCTGTAGTGCAGAAATGTTGCCTTTGAGGTATACTTTTAAAAACAAAGGGAAATTAATGTTGGGGTAATGATATAGCAAATTGCCATAGATAGACATTTCTCTTAGAGTTACCACTGAAGACTGATCAGTTTCTACTACATATGAAGTGCAGATTTTTCTAGAACAGTCAAGAATAGAATAAAAAGAAAATCATGCATGGCATTTAGCATAGAACTGATAAGAGCATATATGAGTTCTGGAAGGTCAACAGTAATGTTATCAGTAATTTATTATCAGTAATTTATTATCATCAATTTAGTCATCCTCCTCTGAACTGAGCTGCCAAGGAACCACAACAGTGGATCAGAATCAGGCTGTTTATGTTCATTTCTGTTCTGTAATCATTGGCATGAAAACTGGAGGAGTGATGCTTTTTCTGAAGCAACTGTAGTTGAAATTGTTTATATGGAAGATATTTGGAGTCTATGCCCAAGTCTGCATAGACATTTAAGTGAAGGCCATTTGAGAAGTTCTGCTAATTTTATCTTCACACAACTGTGCCTTAACACCGTATGTGCTGCTTATTGTAAAAATGTCAATGTTACTATGTCAATAATCTTAATAAAAAATAATGTAGTTGTAATCTTTATTGATATTTTCATCAAGTAACCTCAGGTAAATTATATTGTAGTCAATTAAATATAACCATGAAGCCTTTTGTGCAGTGCATGACATGGTAGCTGCCCTTTCATTTTAGGGAGGCTTTGTGCTGCAGTATGCAAAGTATCCCCAAAACAGGATATATTTGCATTCTAATAATACGTCCCTTTCACATTCAAAAACAGGGTGTCCTTAATTCATGTCTAATTAATGTAAGTGAATGAGTAAGATAAACACCCAAGGCTATTAGACAATTTCAGGGCTTGTAGTAGTATTTACACAGTATTTACAGCAGGCCAGTGAAATCTTCTACATCAGCACAACATCTACTTACCACCTCCCCAACTGGCAGAGAAGGAGTGTTTGTATGAATGCGATATTGTGTTCATTTGGAAACTCTGGTTAGTGTTTGCTCTCACTAAGTGGATTGAGTTCAACCAGGACACTCACATGCACAGCACCATGTAAACAGCTCTGACGAGATGATCTGTTCCTCCTAAGCTCACTGCTGCCATAACTGCTTCTAAACATTTGGGAGGCTCCAACCCATGCCAAAAAAATGCAAAAAATGAAAAATTTATTTTGATCTGGTGGAAACGGTGCTAAGTGCAGTGTAATCCAAGAATGGCGTATACACTGCCAGAATAGAGGGGTAGTATTCAGACACGTTTTTGTGCTCTAGGATAAAAACAATGGAATTTAACATTAAAAGCACAACAATCAGTCTTTTCCTAAGGTAAGCAAGTAAAATTTCCAAAATGCACTTATTTAATATTTACATTTTTCTCAAAAACTAAAAGAAAAACAGGCGAATGATGAAGAAATTAATATACAAGTGTCATGTGGATCAATTTTGCTTTCTTGAGACTGATGTACAGTAAATTATAAAATAATATATATATTAAATAATATATAATAATAATAATTGCATATTAATGTACATATTAATTAACTCTTTATACCTACTATAGAGAAATAAGATGCTTGGCTATTGCTGTAATGCAGAAACTGTCTGGGAACAGAGCTAGGGAAAAGTGCTACTGTCATTCTTCTGCTCATTCTCCTATTGGAGTATAATTTCACATGCTGTGTTTTGCTCTGCAATCAGTGTGTGTGTGTTTTGACTTTGGAGGACCCTGGGTTCTCTACTGTTTCCTGGACAGGCTACCTCATGCAGACTACAAACCAAAGGAAACATCTGATGGATTCCAGACGTGAAAGATCCCATTGAAACGCCAATGGGGGGAAAAGGCCTCTTGTTGTGACTGATGCTCACGCTACAGCACAGTATGATCCAATTAAGGCAGGGGAATTTGGGGGCCATGGAAGTCGTTTCACTTTTAATCATGGATGAACATGCAGCACAGAGGTGCTGAGAAAGACAGAACCTCAGGACAAGGGTTATTATTATCCAGAAGAAGCCCAGCAGCTGCGCTGTACAAGTCAGCTTCAGAGTTCTGCTCTCAAAACAAGATATTGTAGACGTTCCTGTGAGATTCTGGTTCATGCAGACATGGTTGCATCACACAGTTCCTGCAGATTTATCAGGAGCACTTCTGCATCTCTCATTTTGCCACTTCCCAAGTGTTTCATTGGATTCTGATCTGGTGACTGGGAAAGCCTCTGAAGAACACTGAACTCATTGTCAAGCTCATGAAACCAGTTTACCATGACTTTTGCTTTGTGACATGGTGCATTATCATGCTGGAAGTAGCCGTTAGAAGATGATGCATGCCATAAAGGGATGCACATGTGCTGTGTTCCAAAGCCTAGGCTGCAGCCGAGGTAGGATGGCTTCTCAGTAGGACAGTCCTATGAAGACTCCTTCTTTGTAGCCTATTGGTCTTGTAAACATAACAGTCTAACAAGGCTATGTGGTGGCACAGCCTGTGTGTGGTGGCTGTGTGGTCACTAGACGTTCTAGCCTCTTGCAATTGCGACTCAGAACCTGTGGAGGAAAGTGGAGCCTGTTAAGTTGGTCCAATTGATTTGACCAATTTCTGTTGGGGGTCAGAAGGATACATCAGTGGCATCCTCGAAATCGCTCCAACCACAGACTGCGTTTCTAGGCTGTAGATGAAGGGCATTGTACTAAAACAACCTTCTGTGACGTAGCGGCCGAGAAATGCAACATACCTCGGCCGAGCCAAGACTCTGCTCGGCAACAAAACTCAGAAAGGCTGTGGCATTGGCAAAGTGTGCCAAGAAAATATGCTTTTCACCATCACACTGCAATCTGAATGAGGTGTTCGGAAGGTGGGATGTGTGCATGTTTCGACCATTTAACTGATAATAAGGTTATGCTTATGCCTAGTTTTTCAGTCCATATCGTGCAATGTAGCAGTTCAAAAACAACCCCAGAGCATGTTGCTACCACCACCATGCTTAATATTTTGTGCAGTGTTCTTGTAGTTGAATGCCTCACCTTTACTCTTCCGATCATACTTTGACTCATCTGACCGTAAAACCTGCCCCGAGAAGGCCTTTTTCTTTTCCATGTGGTTCAGCTACAACCTCTCCCAGAGCTTGAATATGTCATTTCTCTAGCAGGGGCTTCTTCTATCAAGGACAGGAGCCTCTCTCTCACCCATGGGGGTGTTTGTAGACAGTGACGCTGGTGTTCCAGCTACCTCCAGTTCGTGGCAGGGCTGTGCTTTGATGGTTCTTGAGTTGTTCCTGACCATCCAAACCAATTATCTCTCATCCAAGGATGACGGTTTGGGTCTTCTTCCAGACATTGGAAAAATAGCTACACCTTCCCATAGCATGTGGTTATGTTTACAACTTTAATTGTTGGAATTGATGATCTTGGAATGTGCAGTTGTTTAAAAATGGCTCCAGTAGACATCTCTGAATGTCTACTCTGTAGATTGTCAAATCTACAATCAGCTCTTTATCAGATCTGCACTGAGCTCCTTTGGACTCTGTGGTGGTCAATCCAATGAGTGCCGTCAAACAAACCCTTTCACACAGAGAAGCTTCCAGCTGTAGTCAATCATGATCACTAACAGGAAGTTACGAGGCCTTGGCCTTGGCAAGTTAAAAGACATGTTGGACATGTTGTTCAGCACTGCTAAGTTAATCATCTAAGTTGGTGTTTGGATACTTCTGACACTGTGTAGATTCCAGAAAACCCTCCAAAAATGAATTCTCTTTTTTTTTCAGTTAAAAAGTATATTGTGCACTCATTCTGCCCCAGAATTGAAAGCCACGGCATTCATCTCAATTATGAGTGTGTGACTGTCCAACCACAGCTGTATATTAGTCTTAAAGACACAGTAAAAAAAAAAAAAAAACAGGTTGGAGAAGTTTGTGGGAATATTATTTGCCACAGCATTTGATGCATGAAACCACACAAATGTCATAAGTACAACCATAAAAACTAAAATGCTAGAGACAGTTTTGTGTTCCTGGCTTGTAAAGATGTCTTTCCAATATTATAGTCCAAACAATTACACCTCCTTAGAGTTACGATTGCTTCTAGAGCCTAAAGCTGTCTGGGAATCTGACTCTGAAGGGAACGAGATATCCTAAATCTGCCACGCTCTCATTTAGATAAACGTTCCTAAATTAGAGTGAGTCGGAATGCTTATTTTCCTGCCTGACTAAGAAAACAGGAACCTCTGAGACACAGATGACAGCCAAGCTGCAGCTTCCAAGAAAAGCACTATATAAAACCCGTGTAGACACCTGCTCTTCCAGCGTTTCTTCTGAAACAAAGAGTATGAAGTGAATATGACTTGCTGGATGAAGGATCATTGCTGTGAGCCACGAGAGCATGACTGAGGTCAGGTGCTAATGTTCTGGATCACAAAAGTCACTCCAGCTCACCCCCGAGGTATTCAGTGGTTTTCCATCACTTCCTCAGTGACCAGTACTCGCCTCAGGCCGCAGCTGCTCCGGAGCGTCCCAAACTATTGTCAAGGCTTTTCTGTGGAGATTATACAAGTTTTTAGTGCTCAGTTGAAAGCCTGTATGGCTAACCCTAGTGCTTTTGGAACGAGGCCTAATAAAGGACAGTCAATCAGAACAGAGCTTATTTTATATCTGTCTTAAAGCCACAGGAACTGAATCAGCCTGTTTAATTGTAAGGGATAAAGAGAGTGTGGAAAGTTTACATTTATGCCGTTTGGGTGATGCTCTTATCCAGAGTGGCTTACGTTACATTTGACGTGAGAGAATGTAGTGTTAGGAGTTAGGAGTCTTGACCAAGGACTTATTGACCCTCTTCACACATGGCATTACCCATGCGTCTTATATCCGGACAGTATCCGGATCTACTTTGACTTTCTTATCTAAAATGTTGACGCTGTGGAACATTGCATGGTTCTGGCATTCCTGTAACGGCTCTTTCAGAAAATGCGACAGACTATTAAAACCACAAGGGGACGAACTCTGCAATACTGCTCTCAGTTACCGGTTAATAAGCACGAGTGTATTAATACATAAATACACTTGGCGAGATCCGTCTCTGACCGCCTCCGAATGTGGTTTGAGCGATCAGATCAAAATCCCATCACAATGCATCTTGGGGGTTGCTTTTAACACGGACGAGAAATCGAAATGTGATTTGATCACCAAAACAAAAAAATATATATTCAATAAAATGAATGTTAATTATATTGTTAGTATTGGTGTGGCTCAGGCAGGGAAAGGAAGCCTAGTCTGTCACGGGAAGGGTGGTGTTACTATGCTACACCAGAAGACAATGAATTATAACCATATTTTTCAACCATAAAACCACACAAACATCATTAGTGGATCACAAGTGGGAAGCAGCTGAAATCACTCATTATTAGAAGAGATGTCTGAATACTTTTGGACATATGGCAGACCAAAGCACACCTGACATGAAGTAGCACTGTTTAAAATGTCAAATCTGGGAAACTGGTTCTGGTCCAATTGTGTAGAATTCAGAGGTTAATTCACTCAGTTCTTTTACCTCGCTGTCTGTTCTGGCCTCATTCTCACAGCCTGCTTCCTTATTATCTTACTATTTCTCCCACTTGTTGACAAAAGTGACAGTTTAAGAAGCCAACGTATGGAAAGTGTGTTGAGAATATAGGAATTACTGTAATTATATGATATATACCTGATGTCACATACAGACACACACACACACACACACAAGCATACTCGCTCTCCCTGGCTCTGGGGCTGGAAAAATACTTTCCGTCCCTCTGAGTGCCTCGCATGCTGCAAAACTGTGAAAGCTGCCATGTGAGTACTCCCTCTGCGCATACCCCCTAACAGAAGGAGAAGATGGAGACCACTTTTTGAGACTAGCTTAGTTTTGGCCGATTTCAAATTTGCTCAAATATTACTGAAGCTGAATATGTCTACATTTACTCAGTTACATCTCCATTTATGCTGGCTGATTTAGACAAATGTCTCTCAACCCTGTATATAATTGTGGTTGGACATGTATATAAGATGAATATAAGATGCATGTTGGACATTAAAGCAGCTGTATGTAACATTTTTATACCTTAAAATAGCAGCTTCAAAATCACTGTGAAGCTACACTGACTTCTAATAGGGGGAATAGCATCTCTATTGATGCTAATCCAAGCTCGGCACGCGGCTAACTGCACTATGTAACTCTGGTGAAGAGGGCAGGGCAGCACTCGCGAGAACTGTGTAATGCTGCGTATCCCAGGGTCAGTGTAAAATCCTGTAGTATTAGTCCATTGAGACAGTGATGTTTGGAGGAGTAAAGGTGATTCATTCGGCTGTTAAGCAGGGTGGTGGTAGCATCATGCTCTGGAGCTGTTTTGGAACTTGATGATAAAGGTGAAGGAGGACTACCTCAGATTTACTTCAGTATAACCTCAAACCATCAGTTAGATGTCTGAAACATGGACACAACCGGGTGTTCCAACAGGACAATGACCCCATCCACACATTAAATGTGGGTGTGGAATAGATATAGCAGCCTAGTATTAAGCTTTTTGAATGGCCTTCTTAAAGTCCTGACCTCAAAGATGTGAACTGTGCTGAAAAGCCAGGGTTTGTTCTGGGAAACCAACTAATCTAATGAAACTCCAGTGATTTTGGCAAGAAGAGTGCCAGCAGCTTTAACGGTGCTGTTTGTATATGTTTTTGACCCTGTATGTATTCGGATTTTAGAAAACCCCCAAAAATTAAAACCTTTTTTTTATTAAAGATGTTTAACACTTATTACACAACCGCCCCAGAAAAAAAAATTAAGCCCAATATTGTCACATATATATAAATACCTGTCCAATTACTGTCAAAGATTCACAGCTGATGCTGAGATTGTGACCAAGACACATCAGGCGTGGGCTAGAGGGGTATAAAGCCCCCCAGCATTGAACTGTGCAGTGGAAGAACTGTGTTCTCTGGGATGATGATGGTGCTTCATCCAGTACTTCTGGGATGAGTTGGGGAGTTGGGGATGACGAGGTGGGGTGATGATCATCCAACATCCTGACCTCACTATTTCTCTTGTCCCTGAAGTCCCTGAATCAGATCCTCACAGCAATGCTGCTCCGAAATCTAGCAGAAAGCCTTCTTCTCTGGACAGCAGAGACAGTTACTCCATCAAAAGCAGGATCAACTCTTTTTAATGCCCTTGATTTCAGAAAAAAATGAGTAAGCAGGTGTCCCAATACTTTTGTCCAGGTAGGGTATTTTTGCAAAGGACAGAGAAGATGCTTGTGATGGCAATGAGTGCATGCAAGCCATCATTCATCATCACATGTAAATAGAATCAGACTGGCACTGTCATCTCCCCGGGCCGATTGCCCGGCGCTAATGGAATCTCTGATCTCAGTCACATAAAGGAGAGAATGTGGGCGTGTCGGACCGACAGGTGAATGTGCCCCTTTCAGACTGTTAAATTCAGCATAGTTAATCCTGTAGCAGACGAGTAGCTACATGAGGAATGCATTTTATACACACACACACACACACACTCACTCACCCAGCTGATGTATTAACCATGAGAAGTTTAACCTGATGATGAGTCATCTAATTAAAACACACTGAAAGATGCTAATACTGATGATGCTGAACACACACACACACACACACACACACACATCCATGCCATGATGCCCTCCTTTCTTTTTTTCTCTCCCTCCTTTGCTCCTACTGTGTTCCCCAGAGCTAGTGAAATTCCACCTCTCCCCCTCCCTCCAACCCTTCTTCCAACTTTCCTCCTCCTCTTTCTCTCCCTCACATACACACACTCATGCACCCTCCTCCAGGTCCCTGGTCCACTGTGGCTGTGCAACCTGCAGAATACACTCTCTCTCACACACTGGCTGAACCATGGCCTGGGTGCACATTGTTCTGCTGACCCTGCTGCCCACCGTCCTCATCCTCACTGGTGAGTGCCTCGTTTGGAGTGTATGAGAGTGTGTGTGTGTGTGTATGTGTGTGAAAGTGAACTGATGAAGAGAAATTTGACTCTTTTTTAGCTTCTACAGTTCTTAAGTTGAACAGTAGTTCTCAAACTTGGACCCCCACTTGGTCCAGGTTTATGCTCCAAACCAAGTCGCAGCACACAGGGATAGAGCACAAAATGTGGACCACCTGGGGTTCCCTGCGGACCAGGCAGAGAAACACTGCTGTAGCCCACCAGATGTCAGCTTTAGAAACTGATTCATCACATTTATGTTTAATGGAAAGAAAAATGGACCATAATTAGCTGCAATTTACTGTGATTTTTACATAAAATTAATGTTTGATGGAGCACTATATCTGAAGCACTATATCTGAAGCACTATATCTGGAGCACTATATCTGGAGCGATAATGAGGTAAAGTTTAATGAAGGCACTTTATTCAAAAGGCTTGTAGGTTTTATGTAATTGTCCAGAACTCTGACGGTGATACTTTCTGTTTGGCCTTCAAAAATGCTCAAAATATACAATAAGATTAGCCACCAGACGGGGTTAAATGGAAACGGAGCTAATTACCATCTGATAAAAGTCTGGTAATCTGACGCACACTTAATTAACTGCTAAGAATTCTATGGTATTTGAACTGCATCAAAAAATGTTTTATTGTTTGTTTTATTTATTTTTGTCACTTTTATGTTGTGACCAAAAAGTGGAACAGCAAATGGTAGAACATTTAGTATATTTATAATGGATCTGTGCAGAAAAATATACTGTATACTACACAGTCATATCAGAATATTATGACCACCTCTATTTTATCAGCTCCACTCACCATACAGGAGCACTGTGTAGTTCTAACTGACATTATTCGAGTCTGTACTTTCCCTTCACCCTGTTCTTCATTGCTCAGGACCCCACAGGACTGACCACCACAGAGCATGCTGTATTATATGTGTGGCAGGTCATTCTCAGCATGGTGGTTAGTAGGGTGTCAGACACAGCAGTGCTGCTGGAGTTCTTAAACCCTTCAGCTTCACTGCTGGACTGAGAATAGTCCACCAACCAGAAATATCACTGATGAAGGACTAGAAGATGACCAACACAAACTGTGCAGCAACTGATAAGCTGCTGTATCTGACTTTACATCTACAAAGTGGACCAGCTAGGTAGGAGTGTCTCATAGAGTGGACAGTGAGTGGACACAGTGTTTAAAAACTCCAGCAGTAGCACGGCGTCTCTCCACTACATCAGTGTCACTGCAGATAACAGCTGCTCTGTGGTGGTCAGTCCTGTGGGGTCCTGAGCATTGAAGAACAGGGTGAAAGGAGGCTGATAACAGAGTATTCAGAGAAACAGATGGATACAGTCTGGAGTCAAAGAACAACACAGTGCTCCTATATGGTCAGTGGAGCTGATATGATGGGCCAAGTTAATTTAAAACCAGGGATAGTCATAATATTCTGATATGACTGTTTACAATTACTTAAATGAATTTATATTAGGGGATGAGGGATATGGACTTCATTGTTGACTTTTCCTCACTATTCACTCTTACTCATAATTTTTAACATAATGAAAAAAATATATATTCTCCACAATTTGGATTAGCAATTATCCAACCCATACATGTTCCCCCTATATCACATGCAATGCTCCTGATACTGGGAGGGTGAAGACCAACACACCTCCTCCAACACGTGCATAGCCAGCCAGCACCTCTTTTTCCGAACCAACCAACTCGCAGACTCTGATACATCGGCCATCTACTCACCCTGGAGAGAGTAAGGTCAACTGTGCCTCTCTCTGGGCTCCGCCTGCCGATGGCTAGCACCATGACCGGGATTCGATAGTGATCGTCTAGTTCTTTGCGGGCAAGAGCAGATTTGCATGCACCTAGAGAAACTAAAAAAATGGCTATACACAGTCACTGACATGTATTGTTTTCTTTAACCTCTACATTCTCTTAGTCAGCGTTTTGCTGTAGGGTAAGTTCTTAGTTCTTTCGCTTGGGCTGCAACCATTACAATGGAGCTCTGATTGGTCAGCCAGGTCAGAAAAGTGTGTAGCGTTTCAGTCCATCGACATGGTGCAATTAGACCTTTAGTTGTTACAGTCTGTTAAAGCTAGCCCTGCTGTGTGGAGGCTGCACTTTAGCCTGGCTAGCTCTCACTGAGTTAAAAATGGTGCTAGCCATAGTTCAACCACCAAGGGGGGATTGGAATAATGGGAATTCTGACTGGCTCAGTATTTCAGCACACTTCTGTGTGTCTTCAGGGTGAATCCTGAGAAATATTGACCTGTAAAACAAACGTCTCAAACTTCTAGAAACACATATATAATAACATCTTTAATTATCTTGAACTCTAATCTACTGATGTGTGTTCTGTTCTGCCCTCCAAAAGGTTCAGAACGTCATTTTGTTAAATTGAATGTGTTCACCTGTCACAGAAAAGTGTCCTAACCTCGTAAATGTTGAAGTATCCACTATTTTACATTTACATTTACGGCATTTAGCTGACGCTCTTATCCAGAGCGACTTACAAGGTAACTCGTATTACAGAGGTGGGTCAATGTAGTGTTAGGAGTCTTGCCCAGGGACTCTTATTGGTGTAGCGCAGCATAGTTACCTTGACTGGGAATCGAACCCTGGTCTCCCACATGGTGTAATAGCTCACTAACTGCTAGTGGTTTTATCTGTTGTACCACACCAACCACAACAGTTACCTTTCAAAAAGACTCAAAGATTAATATTGAGAAGATCCAAGATTAATATTTCCAGCTGGAACCTCCACCCTCTCTTGCCCTCTCTTTTTCTCCTCCCTCTCTCCAGTGCTGCCAGGGGGAGAAAGCGCAGCCGTGAAGGATGGAAAAGACAGTAAGGCTATGGGTGAGTTCAACACACACACATAAACACACACACACCACAGTCTCTCAAAGAAAACCTGTAAATGGCCTGTTTCTTTTACCCCATAGGACCCTCTAAGCAGGTTTTCGTGCCAGCATCAGATGCCTCCAACTTCTTCAAACGCCGTGGCCGCAGATCCCCCAAAACACACGCTGAGTATTTTGGTGAGTTGCACTGCGATCCAACTTTTCCTAACAATAGCTCAGTGTCCCTCTCTGTCCATCTCAAAATTTGGGACTGGTTTTCTTCACAACAAAGCATGTGTCAGATTCAAGCCCAACATATACTTTTGGACCATTAAATCTCACTGATCACACGCTGTTAGAGGAGCTCGCGCATTTGGCCGGTGATAAATGTCTCTAAATTAGGAGCTAGAGTGTGGAATCTGACACATTACAAAATCTGAGTTTTCATTGCTTTGTTTAAAGGACTTGAAGCTCCAAAAATTCCTGTTGACAACCATAATCCACACATAGCAGCTAAGCGGGCAAAAGGCCTGTTTTGAAATCATGACATCAATCATGACGCCACCCAGGTGGTCTGTAGCAGAGTTATTGGAGGGGATGATCAGACACTGCATTATTGCAAACTGGATGAATTCCGAAGTACAAATAACATCCAGACATCCAGAAGGAGAGCCTGATATTTGATGTTCCTGGGAAAATCTGTCCAAATGTAACAGTTTGCTCCACATATTTCATCTGTACTGCATTTTAAGGTCTAGTACAGGGCAGCCAATCAGAACAGTGGTCATTTAAACACAGTTAGATACAGTTACAGATTTGGACTCCACAAGACCTCTCAAGGCATCCTGTGGTGTCTGGCACCAAGGCCAATGTTGGCAGTAGATTCTTTACGTCCTGTAAATTGAGGTGAGGTAAGGTCTATGGATCACATCAGTGAGCTATAGGTCACCATTTTTGGTGGGTACTGACCACTGACCACAGTACTACATGCCAGAAAAACCACCACAAGACCTGCCTGATGTTTTGGTGGAGATGTCCTGACCTAGTCACACTTTGCTTCTTGTCAAAGTGGCTCAAATTCTTATGATTGACCATTTTTAAGGATTTGAAGACCTTGTCTTTAAGCTTTAAGCTGACTGTTCACCTGCTGTCTCAAATATACCAACACTAGTCAGATGCCACTGTAGATGGAGACCATTTGTTTTTCATTTCACCTGTCAGTGGTGCTAATGTTATGGGTGATCGGTGTATGCATTGCTTAGAATCTGGGTGTAAACAGAGTCTACAAATAGAAAAATTGGACTTTTGCTACTCTCCCTGTGAGCGGGTGTCGTGCTGAAATTGCTCTAAGACCACAGCGGCAATTCTGAAATAAAATGAGACAGAGACCTCCTCTTTGGGTGGGACCACATTTTGATCATTTGGTCAGCACATTTCACACCTGCTGTTTTGGTTCGGACCAAACTAAAAAAGCCGGAAGGTAGAAATGAAAGCACCCTTAGAGTCCTGACCTTAATCTTAACCTTAATCCTTTTAAGATGCCATGGCTTGACCAGAATCAAATAAATAAATGTTGATTTTGATAGATAGATAGACAGATAGACAGACTGATAGATAGACAGATAGATAGACAAACAGACAGACAGATAGCAGTAACATAGCACAGTAATACAATAATAAGGGAGGTACAGTATAAAAAAGAAGTAGTCCAGGCACAGCAAAGAAAATATTAACTATCGATGATACCATCAACTATAGATACATATATCTCCCATATTACAATGAGACATGAATTAACTATAAACTATAAGTCATAAAATAATCACTCTAAATAAATAAAACCATAACCTATAGATAAATAACTCACTTACGAGACAGAGACAAGGTGAACACTTGCAGAGATGGATCTAAGCAAGATTTATTTAAACCCAAAGGGAGAACAAAACAAGAAACGGAACAAACAAGGTGCAGCAACCTAAGGGACAAAACTGGAACCCAAACAGACTGTGACAAACCAAATGTTGAACGCAACAGACCTGGGACTGGGAGGAGCAGGAAGCGAAGAGGAAATGAGCCGTGATATGCTGGAATTAGGGCGAGGGAAGGGGCAAAACAAAAACACAAGCCTAGCTTTGGAACAACAAAAGGGAGAACTCAAAACAGCCACAAGCCGAGCTTGGGCAATACGAAGGGGAAACCAGAACTGAATACTAGAGCAATGCTCTACGTGAATCCAGGGTTAACTGGAAAACTGGCTATCTGAACGAGATAACCGGGCAAGCCTAACCTGAGTGCGCCGTGGAACGGACTCATGAGCTAGAGCCACTGGGGAGCATGAACGGGACTACCTCGAGAACCAGACTTAAAGATAGCTTGACAACGACAAGATGCCAACTTACAGGACCACGCCACAAACACATAGGTTCAATTCACGGCACCTACAGGCTGGCGCGAGGCTCCTTAAACGCTCCCAGTCCCAGGTGCAACACATGAACACAAACAAGGTGGGAGTCCATATTTGGGCCTGTGGGCGGTGAAGCGGGATCGCGCCAGGGGAGGGCGCAATAACGAGGGCCTGTCACGGGCATCAGCAGAAACATGACAATACTGAATAAACATATGCATGCATATGCCTGTGCATATATTGGTATTTAAGTAAAGCGTGCAGATGTACAGGAGGTACAGTAAAGTATTATATTCAAAGATTCACTTACTTTTTCTAGCCTGCACTAAATTAAATGTGCTAAATTAAATACATGAAGAGTACAAATGTTAGTTTTATTAGAGTGTGTTTGTCTATAATTGTGACTTAGAGAATGATCAGACCACATTTTATTAGTCATCAAAGCAAAAAGCTGTGTAATTCCAAAGGTTTCACTTACTTTGCTTGCAACTGTTTGGGCTATATGGGGAAAACTGAGGATTCTGTCACTGTTTTTTCAGCAAACCACCACCAGTGTTTATTTCATAGAGGCCTTCCTCTAGTGTGGCTTTAGTGTCAAAGATAATTCTGATTTCGCGTAAATTACACAGTAAATAGTGGGCTTCAGGGGGAAGAAGAATACATGGAAAATGTGAAACACTGGCCCTTTAAGTGAGGGGAATGCTTTGGGCAACTTGTTATCAGTCTTTAGAGCAAATATGCATGCGATAGTGTAAGTGTGAGTGTGTGTGTAAGTGGTTTGACACTCTGATTAGAGACAGTGTGTGTGTTCTTCGTGGTAAAGAAGGATTACAGATCTCAAAGCATAAAGACAGTAGCATGTTGGGGATGGATGGCTTTGAGGATGGTCGGGGCAATGTGGAGCTGCATCCTCAGTGAGACAGACTACGAGCAGACTCCTATAGTCACGCACTTCGGCATGCCACCTCATCGCCTGTGTGTCTGCCAGGCTTGAAAAAGTTGGGCAAAGGCCTATTTTCACTTCTTCTAAACCAGTGTGTGTGTGATGCTGCTGCTGCTGTTAAAGAGCGCAGGTTGGAGCAAAGGAAGCAGCTGGAGCTGAGAGTGGAATGTGCAGATATAACATTATATTTAACCCCTTCAGCTCTCTCTCTCTCACACACACACACACACACACACACACTAATACATACCGTACATACAAGAGCACACATCACTCCACATTTTTTCGAGAAAAAAACATACGGCAGCAGTGTGTCAGTGATAACCAGCTGTTTTACTCGCCTACTAATTAACATGTGTGTGAGATTTAGACCACAGCTTTTACCACTGTGTTTTTCCCTTCAGCTCCACTGTGGTTTATGATCCAAAACAGCTGTCAATCATTCTACCATGCCCACTTTCCAACCTCTCTCTAGCTGTTATCAACAGGTACCGTGCCTTTAAGACTGATATTTGCAAATGAGGCAGATTCCTTCAGAATCATATAGATAGTCCATTGACTGTAACAGGGAGAATGGCATCTTTATCATTACCAATCCAGGCCAAAACGCTGCAATCTGCACATATGTAACTTTGGTGGAGTTGCACTAGTCCTCTCCTGAGAATTAGGTAGCTAGCTAAATAAATAAATAAATAAATAAATAAAGCAATCAGGACTGAAACACCCCTTATAACATAAGCGTGACTGAATGGGGCTAAAGTGCTGTATGCTCAATAAGCGCATTTTGTTTTTGTGACATCACAAAAGCAATGAATTCATGCCAGGCTGTGGGCCCCCTTTAAAGGCAACATTATGTCATAATTTTACCTTAAAATAGCAGCTTCATAATCATGTTGATGCGCTACTGACTTGTAACAGGGAGAATGGCATCTTTATCGTTACCAATCCAGGCCAAAACCCTGCTAACTGCGCTATGTAACTTTGGTGGAATTGCGCTAGACCTGTCCTGAGAACTGTGTAACGCTGTGTAACCCGAGTCATATTTGTGTAAACGTTGTAGGATTACTCTACCGCCTTAGTCCACATGCTTCTCGTCCTTTCAGTTGAGGTTCTGTATCTCTCAGCTTGTCCAGAAATGCATGTGTGCAGATGTCTATTAGATGGCACTCATTGTATTTATGTGACTTGTGTTTACGACGGTGGTGTGAAAGTGAATTATGCTCCACAACTCTAGGGGGAGCTAAGGAGCAGAACATATTCTCACATAATAATGCATTGAGGGAATTAAAGCTAGATAAATAGATCAATTCAACTGTATTGTCAATGCTACGTACAAGTACAAGGCACTGAAATGCAGTTAGCATCTACCAGAAGTGCAAATATATAAATAGAAATAGAAATATACATAGAAATATAATATAACAGGTGCAAGAAAATTGCATTATTGTGCAATGATGGTGCAAAAATGGCATTTAAAGCCATGGTTAATTTTGTACCTACTGCAGTTGGAACAAAAGCACTGCTATATCGGTGATGTGGCATGGTCAAATATTGCAGCAATATTTTTGAGCAACAATAATTCATGAAAAGACCCACAGAAGCAATCATCTGGACCTGTAGAAGGTCAGGATGCTCATAATTAACACCCAGTAAATAAAATACAGTGATTGCTCAGAGGACACATTTGTGGAATCAGCTTATTAAAGTGTGATTTGTTGCACAGCCCTAAAGGGAATGTTTCTGGGCTCATGTTACTCTTAGTGATCTCACTGAGATCTGCTTTCTTTATACTGGCATCATCTGAGAGTCTGGGAGTTTTGGAACATCTCCAGAAGAGAGCGATAATATTATGTGGAATGGCTAAAAGAGAGTCCGTCTTTGAGTGAGACCATAGAAGACCCGCTTTTGGCTCCATAAAGAACCATAACGTTTGTAATAGAAGTGCCCACTATATGGACACAAGTTTTGGGACACCTGCTCATTCTTCGTTTCTTCTGAAATCAAGATTTTATCCTGCTTTTGTTGGAGTAACTCTCTCTACTGTCCAGGGAAGTAGATTCTAGAGGAGCATTGCCATGAGGATTTGATTGCATTCAGAGACAAGAGCGTTAGTGAGGTCAGGATGTTGGATAATCAACACCCCACCTCATCACCAACTCGTCCCATAAGCACTGGATGGAGCACCAGTATGGCACAGTTTATCCACTGCTCCACAGCTCAATGCTGGGGGGCTTTATACCCCCCTACCCAACGCCTGGCATTAGGCAGCATGGTGCCAATAGGTTCATGTTTCTCTGCTCCAGAGAGTCCTATTCTATTGGCAGCTCTTCCCTGTAGGGACTAGACAAGCTGTGTGTGTGCATTTGCACATCTGTGTCAGCATGGGTGCAACTTAAAGTAGGTAAACTTACAGAGGTAAACCAAACTGTAATGGCTAGATGACTGGGTCAGACTTGGTCACTTACGGTATGAAGTGGTCAGTACCTACCAAAAGTGGTTCAAGAAAGGACAACCGGTGAACCAGCACCAGGGTCATGGGCACCTAATGCTTATTGATGCTGAATGAGGCCTCACCTCACAACAGACAGGACTGCTAATGTTGGTCTGGGTGCCAGACACCACAGGACACCTTCAGAGGTCTTGTGAAGTCCCTGCACAAGGGGACCTAATCAATATAAGGCAGGTGGTTTTAATATTATGGCAGATCAGTGTATAATCAACACATGAGCTCTGTTATAGCTTCTTTTCCTTACGCTTTCAGTGTTAAACTGGCTTCTACTTACTTACTGGATCTACTTGCAATGTCTTATAATGCTTATCTCTTGTTCTCCATCCCACCCCCACATTCTGGGTGTGACTTAGGAAGTGGCAGTTAACAGAAACAAAACCTGATGTGCAGTTAAGAGTCAGAGGAGCCAAGTGAAATTAAAGCCAGTCTCTGTGCGAGAGACTGAACTGATGGAGCTAATGCTTTCTTTCCCCCTGCAGCTGAGCAGAGAGTGCAGATGGCAGCCTCGGAGCGCAGGAGGGAGTACTATGAGGAACAGAGCGACGAGTATGAGAACCATGTGGAGGAAGCGCGAAGCGGTGAGATCTCACTGATTGCTTTGGCTCAGAAAAGCAGAACCGTCCCACAGGCTGCTAAAAAGCCTTTGCTGTCTGGAGGTATCAATGGCTGATGACTGAAATTACACACTGATAAATAGTACCAGTCAAAAGCTCAGACACATCTACTCCTTTTTTTTCACATTTTGGAATACCAGTAGCCTCCCCGTATCCCATTACCTTGAGGCAGCTTTGCACACTCTTGGCGTTCTCTCAAGTAGCTCCATGAGGAGCCACCTGGACAGCTTTTGCAACAGAACTGCAGAAGAAATAAATGCTGAGACCTTGTCGGCTGCTGAAAACTACTTGTTAAGGGGGAATTTATAATGCACACTGTATATTCAGACGGGTAGCAAAGGAAAAACCAACATAGCGTGTCTTGGTAAGGTGCTGGGAGAGCACAAGCCACCAGAGCAGTTTCAGCGATCTTTGGCATTGATTCTGCATGTCTTTGAAACTGTACTGGAGGGATGGAACATCATTCTACCAATTGATTTTCTCTCAAAATGAGTTTTGATGATGATGGTGGTGCATAGGGATCCTCCAATGGGACACCTGGATCCAGGCTATTCCAGAAAAATGCCACCCCACAAAAACACCAATCATTTGGGCCTGAACCATTCTGTTGGCGAACTCTACACATGCACTTCTGCACTGGTGGAGAATACGGTAAAGGACGACTCCCCAGATTAGATTTCTGTAGAGCAGTGCTGATGGTTTTACACAATGACTGTGGAAAAAACATAAAGGCTGTGGATCCATTCCCTTCCATTCTATAGAAATGAAGCCAAAGCTGTCCGCCATGTTTGTCATGTCATGTCAAATTTGCAACCAGAGTCTGTGCACTAGAAATCAGAGGCAGAGCCAGACTCACCTACTCATTTGGTAGACCCACCCCCCCTTCTCCCAGACCACCTTAACTGAACTTAAACGAATTGTCCTCTTTGAAGTCCCTGTTCAGTAAGTAAAACAGATCCAACAGTAAAAGTGTAGCTCATGGAAGTTCCACTACAACCCAGCTCCTCCATGCAATCAACAGAAAGGGCGCCATGCAGGTCCTGCAGATGACCGGTCTCTTCCAGCCAAGACTGTCAATCACTTCATTCCTAAGTGTAACCCCGCCTTCTTATGATATAGACGAGTCAGGGTTTGGGGTCTGGGGGATTTCTAATTTCTGGGCACAATAAAAAATGGGCCAATATTAAAATGGGCTCAGGGAAAATGAACTGTTAGAATTTGCAGACATTGGAGATAGAAGGAGGAGGAGAAAAATGAGATGTTAATGGGCTGTTATCTGTCATTGCAACATATGCGGGTGGGCGGAGCTACACATTATACTTCAGCCAGCCAGCGGAGGCGCTAGACCAGTGGTTGCTTTGCCTGCGAAAGAGGTTGCACTGTCCATATTTTCTACACTCATCCGGTTTACACCACTAAGCTCTCTGAGATGTGTGTTCTTCATTGTAACAAGAGGTTTCTGCGCTGCATCCCTACTATAAAAGCCCTCAGTCACCTGAAGAAAAGCTGCTAACACTGGAGCTTTTTTATGGCTCTAATTTCCTCCTAATTACTGATGTTCTTCCTCAGATCTGAAAGCAGACATCACTTAATTCACTGTTTCCTTTGAAACGCTCTCCAGCTGAGCAGTCTTTGTGACTGAAGCTCCTGCAAGCGTTCCCCAATAATGAACACTCTTCTTTTTGCCATCTTGATCAAAATCTGAGGTCAGCTGGATCTGCTCAGCATCTTTATATGCAGCCCAGGGCCTGGCAGGATGTTTATTAGATGTATTATATGCAGCACACTTGTCTGGAAACATCTGCACTCATTTTTCTCCTCCTCCACTCGTTTACTCAGGTTTTTGCTTCGTCAGCCGTCTGTATATGTGGATTAATACACAACTTCGGTGTGTAGATGTAGCATTTTCATAAATATTTAAACCTTAAATTATTTAAAATTATAAGAAATTTATAAATGAATAACCATATACAGCCAAGCATGTGTCCAAGCTACTGACTGGTACCATACTAAGATACACCATCATACAACACCATCCTACTTATTAAAAAAAGTATGTAGTGTGTAAAACACTGAGTGAGTAACAAGCCAAGGTTCATGAGACAAGTCTAAAAATCTCCTCGTTCCCAAAAATGGCAAATCCAGGATCAGAAAGGAAAATCTGTTCCAACAGTCCTTCTACAGCTTAGCTTCTTCTAAAAATCTACTCCTCACTCCCAGACGTACCTGGCAGCTGAGATACCATGATCAAGAATGAGGTTCACCCAGGGTGAGGCTCAGCCATTGCACTCTGGTTGTGCTGACCCCTGCAAATTCTCCAAATATGGGAATCAACTGCATAATTTCTGGTAGTGGGGGACTGCGTTCACACTCTCCCCTGATTAGGGGCAGTGGTGGCTCAGCAGTAAGAGCTCCAGGCTTTTGATGACAGGGTTGTGGGTTCGATACCTGGGCTCGGCAAGCTGCCACTGTTGGGCAATTGAGCAAGGCCCTTAACTCTATCTGCTCCCTGGGCGCTGGAGTTGGCTGCCCACTGCTGTGGGTGGGTGTGTGTGCTCACTGCCCCTAGTTCACTACCACAGATGGGTACAATGTGGAGGACAGAGTACAGTTACAAGTACTTGCACCTTTTTCAGAGGTGGCAAATCCAGGTTCTGAGACAAAAAAATCTCAATGTTTTGTTCTAACTGCCTGGATGGCTCTTCTGCAGCTTAGCTACATCTAAAAATCCACTTTTACTCCCAAATGTGGAAATTTTGGTCCAAAATCCTGGGGTAGTTGTATCCAGTTGTATTCGAAAGGCTGGGCACCATTGGTCAAATGTCCATTTTACCCTTTTTTTTTTTTTTTTTTTACCCAATTTGGAAGGCCAATTTCAAACCCAGGATTTAAACCAGTGGATCAAAGTGGCAGCACCTTAATCCTCTAAACCAATCAGAGCCTCTATTGTTATATTTCATAATTGGGAAAGAGCAAACACAGCCTCTGTGGCTAATTAAACATCACATTATGTGTAGTCAATCCTAATCATAACAAATTATTAGTTTAAATATAACTAGTGAAATTAGACACTGGAGATGGAAAGACTGTTTAGAGGAGAAACATAAGATGGAAAATGGGCTGAAACATTTGGGAATGGGCGAAGCTACACATCATCCTCAGCCAGTCAGCGGAGGTGCTAGACAAAAATCAGTCATAAGTGAGGCCTGTGCAAAGGTCTGGACACCCTGTCCACTTTGCCCAGAAGGTTTAGCTGAGTGTAGAGGTGGTGCACTGTTCCACTGTGCAGCATTGATGTAACAAACCATCTGCATGAAAGCGTTTGACTGATGGTACTCAGTAAATAAAATGAAAAATGTAGGATACGCACCCTTTAATTTGCAGTTAACTCCCATAGCTAATAAATATGATCAGACAATTTTACCTAGAATTGCTGTCTCTCTCCTCGTTAACAGAGCAGTACGAGAGGAACCGGGAGAAGATGGAACAGTGGCGGCAGTATCACTACGATGGACAGTACCCACGATACCCCCATCACCGCCCCTATGTTTGAGCATGCTTATTAAGTGCCGTAACACCACACCTCCCATGACCTAAACATCACTCGGAGACGTACTAACACTTTTGGATTGGACGCCCACGCCCACTTCCCTTGAAATCTGTTCCATTTCTTGCTTAAATAGATATATCTTGCAAGTGCAATTCCATGTCTAAGACACAGATTAAGCCTAAGCCTACAAAGAGTATTAGTGGGAGTAATGATTCACCATTTGCTCCACAATTTAGACTCTGTTTAATCCATGTCTGGGAAACCAGCCAATGTCAAAATGTGGTAAACTCATCCATTCAGCTTAGTTTCCTTTCGAAATCTGGAATCTGAATTCTGAATATTTTCTGGTGACTTTCCTTCCTAATTGCAACCTGTACACATGCCTTCTAACTTCTGTATATACAGATTTATCCCCTAAAGGTATGAGGTGGTGGGTGGATAACATGAGGTGATATTAAAACACTTTAAATCTGTTGAATATATCAGTGTTTTAAACCACCTGGTATCAAACTTTATGTATTAATACTTATTTAGAATTAATGTAACTTCAGAACTTTAGTAACCAGTGAAGCTATTGTATGTGTGTGTGTTTTTAAAAGGGATTGCTCTTACGGTTCTCCCAGCACCAACCAGATGTATGCTGCATTGTACTTGGATTAAAGCCAAAAAAAAATAATAAAATAAACTGAAAATGAATGAATAAAAGGCTTGGTGTCTCTAAAGATGCACTCAACTCATCATAAGTAACTGGAAGAGCAGATGGACAGTAAGAGGGCGGAAAGAGGAAGGCAAAATATGCACAGCTGTATCTTAGATACAGTTATCCTCGCACTCACACACCCCTGCGCAAGTCGTCGGAGAGGCAGCAGCAGGCCTTTTTTGCTGGCAGCACGATCGAGCTCCAAACATTCCTGAGTTGAAAGCTTAGGCAGACAGTGAAACAAGAGCCGGGGCCAATTTGAAAGATTTACAGACTTTGCTGAACTTCTTCAGCTCCATTTTTCATCCTCCCCGAGTCACCTGGATGACACAAGACAAACTAATAGCTTCTGAGCCCTAAAGCCACGACAGGCAAAAGAGGCTGCAAGCTCACACTGATACGCAAGGGGGTATTTATGTTGTCGCAGTCTGTCCACACCCACTCAAATCTATTTACTTGGATGTGCGAATGATTAAAGACCGGGGATAAGCAATGACCATGGAATGCGAGCTCTCCGGCTAGTTTAATTAAGGCTGTTTACCACAGCCACACGTAACACAAACGTTCATAAACAGTAAAAAACACCATTTAAAATGCATTTCAACATACAAACAAATAAAAACAGACAAAACAAACGGCTGATTACGGCCAGCCCGTGAGGTCCGAGCTGCAAATCAACTGCAACATCTCTAATCCACTCTGGCCTCCTGCGCTGATTTAAGAAATCAATCTCCACATATCAGCATAAACAGTTCTGCCACAGCCGGAGCCTGAGAGACATTTCCAGCTTGGTTTCCTTTAGCAGCAGCAGAGCAGCAGCAGCAGAGCAGCAGCAGCAGAGCAGCAGCATCTGAGCGAATGGGTCCAGAGGGAAGGAGTCAGGCAGCAAGGGGAGGCTGCTGGCTCTATTTCATACTGTTGAGGAATTTGGGCTGCTCCTCACCGCGTGGCAGCAGCAGTTCTCCTCCGATCTTCGGCCCATTCTTCTCCTGGAGGAGCAAGAAAAATAAATAAATAAATAAATAAATAAAATCACACAAAAGAGGGAAATGAGTACCTTAAAGCCTTAAAACCTGCTTGTGAAACCAGACATTAACAAGCCAGATTCTCCTAAAGCATTTGAAATGTTGTGGTACCTTCAACATGCCGTCTCTTTCCCACTTGAACAAGCCACAGTTGCTGAAATGGGGAATATAGAAGTCAGTATCACACAGTTAAAGCATTACACCCTTAAAACTAAAAGGTGCTATAAATAAGTTTTTTTTGAGTAATACTATAGAAAAGAAACACATTTGGTTCCCTTGGTCTCCATATGAGTGTGAAGAACCTTTTATTGTCTTTAAAAGAAATAAAATCACTTGATTTAATAAATAAATAAATAAATAAATAAATAAATAAATAAATAATGATAAAAAGGTTTTCTACATTTACACATTTATTTAAAAAAAATATTCTTTGTGTAATGAAAAGTTGTTCTTTTATGGTTTTGCAGTAAACAAACCATTTTAAAAAAACCATTACACAAAAACAGTATTTAAATGCTTAAAACTCCACAGACACACCACTGGTTCTAGATTTGCAGCCCTTCCCAAAAAGAACCCTTCCCAAAACATTGTTTTTCATGCATTTACTAAATAATAATCTATAGGGTGCTTGGAGTTTAAGAGGCAACCGAGGTATCGACCTGAGGGTTTCTTAATTTCGCTTAAAAAAAATAAAAAATAAAAAAATCACTTCTACACCAGTCCACATCCTCTCCATTTACAGTTAACTTAAGACCACTTAAATTACAGTGTTCTCCTCAACCCATCAAATCATTCTCTACATCATCATGCTCATAATGCTAAAAATAGGATTGAGATTTTTCCAAAATGGAAGAGGGGAACAAATGTGGACAAAAGCCTGAACCTCCAAACTAGCACAAATCAATACCACATCTGTTCTTGCTCACCTGCAAGCAGCACTGGGGAACCGGGCCAGGCTGATCTTCCTCTGGCCGCAGGGGCATTTAAAGAAGCGCTTGACGGCGTCGTGCCAGTGGTAGTCGTGCTTCTCCTCCACGCATCGCTCAGCCGGCTTGAAGTGAGTGTACTTGCACTGCAGATCAGAGCAGCTCGTTAACCACTGTGGCTTTTACTGTAGTGCAGCGTACAAATGAATCACCCTCTACAACCGACTGCGCAGACACTTCAGAACCAAGTAATGCGGCTTGAGTGTTAAACATTCCTCATATAGGATTTTACTCGTCCAGCTCCCCTACTTGACAGAACAGACGTTGGTTGAGTTAGGGTCTGGACGTACTGGATGTCTTTCATCAGTGCTGCTGCTCTGAAGAAAAGGTCCAGGACTAATAAGTCAAAGGTATCGGACAAGAATGAGGTGCATGAGGTGGGAAGGATCTGCACTGAGCCACCAACACTGACTCATCACGCAGAGCTTTTTAAGGTCAAAATACCATTTAAAATGTAGCCGTAAGCAGGAAACCTGCTTCTCCCCAAGCAAATTACTAAACCCTGCATACAACAGGTACACAAGCCATCATGGATCAATGCTGTGTCTGCAGCGGGGCTCACGTCGGCAAACTAAAGAGAAGATAAATGACGTACGTTTTTACAGGTGACCGCTCGACACTTCATCTCTCTGATGTTCCTCATCTTTTCCTCCAGCTTCTCTTTCTGCACCAGCGGCTCAAAGTAGTCCTGCATGGTCTGCGCTTCCACCTAAAGACAGAAATCAAGGCTGGGTTAAAAAAAAAAAATAAAATAAAAAACGTGCAGCCATTTTGCATTCGATTTACACACCATATGGACAAAAGTATTGGGACAGTTTCTCCTGCTCCTGCTTTGGTTGGAGTAATGGTCTCCAGCCGAGGGAAGAAGTTCAAACTGATTTTAGAGCATGGCTATAAGGATTCGATTGTGTTTAGCGACAAGAGTGTTAGTGAGGTCAGAATATTGCATGATCACCACCCAACTTGACCTGGGGGGCTATAACACCCCACATTTTTTGTCCTGGTTTAATTCTGACTGGACAGAATTGCCATGAACCTACACAATCACTCGTAATGAAGCGAAGAATCCAAAAATAGGAAAGCATCTAAAAATAATGAGATATCCCCCTTATTTACAAGTATTCATACCCAAACATAATATACACTTCTGTGTGGCAAAGGCCCTTTGGTAGCAACTACAGCTGCATGTCTTCTTGGATATGTCTCTACAAGCTTTGTACACCTGGATTTGGGCAGTTTATCCTATCCCTTATGGCAGATCCTTTCAAAGCTCCGCCAATTTAGACTTAGGAGCGTCCGTGAACTGCCATCTTTAGATCTCTTCCCAGATGTTTGACAAGGCTTAAGTTTGTGTTTTGGATGGGCTGCTCATAGGAACATTCACAGACTTGTCCTAAAGCCACTCCAGTGTTTTTTTTGGCTGTATCCCAGACTAAACTCACCTATCCCTCAGCTGCTTCCACTCTTGCTGAGAAGCAATCGCATAGCAGGATACTGCCGCCACCATGTTTCACCTAAGGGATGGGATTAACCTGGTGCAGTGCCTGTTTTTTGCCAGAGTGTTCGGTTTCAGTCTCAACACACCAGCTTAAAGGTCTAGAAGTTGTTTTACATCCTTGATCAGATTGCGGCAAGGCATAGATCAGATTGTAGAGAGCCACAGACAGTTTTTTGCCCAGACATCGCAGGGTAAAGAGTGCGCCTTTACAGACCTGACTCTGTGCACATGGGTCTATAAAGCTGGGTCTACTGCAAATGAGCTCTACATACTGCAAGGATAATCCATACAAACAGGATATGCCTGACCACAGCAAGGAGGTTGAATAATTTGGTCAATAAAAGATTTAAGAAAATAAAAGTTCCAATTTTTAGTTTAAAATGGGTAAAAAAGAAATAAAAAAAGAAAAAAAGAAAAATTCCACTCAAAGGGTGCAACAAGGGCTCTGAATACCTTCAGAAGACACTGTATGTGAAGATGTGTGGATGCATTTTAATAGGCCATATTTACAATTTTTAACACACATACCTCTCCCATAATCCAGGAGTTTGAGGACTTTGCATTGAGAATGCGCTGAAACTCCTCAGATTGGATGTATTCTTGCTGTTCCCGCCTCCTCTTTTGAGCTGGCTCCCCTCTCTCCTCCTCAGCAGAAGTCTTATCACCTACAATCAGTCAGGCAGGACATCAAGATCAAATTAAACTCCGGGTTCGGCTGAATTTTTTACAGTGCTGTCAGACAATCATTTGTTGGCTTGCAGACCTTCAGGTGAAGTGAGGTTGCGCTCCACTCTGGTGCTGATCGCGCCACTGTCAGACCGCTTGCGTTTCACTGCGTTTGGGTCATCTTTAACAATGGCCCCGCCTTTAGCCTGGAGCTTTCTCACTGCAGCCAGCTGAGGGAGAGAACACACAGAGAAACGGTCAATGCTACAAAATCACAGAGACATCATATTTGTTACGGTGGTCTGGGGTCCACATCTTTCATCATACGATCACAACAATCTGACTGTGATGTGATGTGAAAAACATTGACCATCTTCATCTACAGTGGCATCTGTCAAGGGGTGGATATATTAGGCGGCAAGTGAACAGTTAGTTCTTGAAGGTGATGAAGGTGTTAAAAGCAGGAAAAACAGACAAGCATAAGAATCTGAGCCACTTTGATAAGAGCCCAACTGTGATGGACAGAAAACTGGGTCAGAACATCCTCAAAACAACAGGCAGGTCTTGTGGATTGTGGTTGTTCGGGTATGCAGTGGTCACTATGTACCAAAAGTGCTCCTAGGAAGGACAACCAGTGATCTGGCGACAGGGTCATGGGCACCTTGGTGCCAGATACCACAGGACGCCTTGAGAAGTCTTGTGGAGTCAATGGCCTTGAAGTCAGGTCTTTTGTGGAAGCACAAGGTGGACTTGCTCAGTTTTGGGCATGTGGTGCTAATGTTCTGGCAAATCATTGTGTGTAATTCTGATTTCACTATAAAAGAAAATATTGTCAACTACAGAACCCATTAATTTACTAGAATGTTTTGAAGCTGTCGCACAAACACTGTCTTTACTTGTTGACTTAACATAATTCTGACAGGTATTCTTTACAATTTTGAGCGACAGCAATTACATTTTTTAAATAATTAGATTTCCCATACTTTGACAACATAATACAGATTATAAATAGAAAAGGTTGTTAGAAAAAGTTCTCAAATCTAATTAAAATAATAACATCTTGTAATTTTCTTGATTGATCCATCTTCTAAAGAGCTCCAAGGACCAAATGACTTAAAAACTAACACCAAGTGACTAAAAACTAAAAACAAAAGAAACCATGACAATGGCTTTTGAGACTGGCACTGGTGATGCCATTACTTTATATGCCTCGCTGAAAAGAAGTCAGTTCATAAGCTACCTAAAGCTAAAGAGCCTAAAAAATGGAAGCAGCCAGTGGACCCAAACAAATTATAGACCCACCTTCGCAGACGACAGGCTTTTTGAACGAGGAGGAGGAGGGGACATATCCAGGAAAATATCATCCCCCTCTGAAAAACCTCGGCCTAGGGTGGGTACTGCAGGGGCACTGAGGCGCCGTTCTGGTGGGGAGGAGCCATTTGGAACCTCTGAGGCTGCTTTCGGTGAAAGCAGAGCGCCCCTGTTCACAGACGGCCTTGCAGGAGCCACGGTGCCCCCAGTTTTCTGTAGCACTCTGAAAAACAAGGGACAAAAACACAATTCATAACGATTCCCCATTCTCACTTCACTCATTTTCCCCATCTCAACATTTCCTCTTTGAGGACCATGCTGTTACAATATCCTTCACTCTACACCTCTATTTAATCACCCTTCTGGGCAACGGACATCCTCAAGCAGGTTATCTGTTAAGGTGACCCCACATATTCTCGTTCCACTAATCAGACACCATACTACTACTATGCATTCTTTTTCTTTACTTCCCCACCTTCTAACATCCAAGGTTTCTATTCCCATGTCAGAATTTTCATGGCTGCCTAGCACTTAAAGCTCAACCCCAGCAAGACGGAGCTGTTGTGCATCCCAGGAACTACACGCCCTCCTCATGAACTTGCCATGTCCTTTAAAAACCTCCCTGATGGCTCCAGCTGCAGAAGTATGAAGCCTTGGCAGAGCTGTGGACGTACAGTTATTGTTGGCCACTTAGGTTGCAAACCTCGCTTAGTCATGCATATTGCTCCTCTACAGCATCTGGACTGAATTTGACCCTCCTTAAGGTGGGCCATCCAGGTGCTTGTTCAATCCTGTTGTGATCGCACTTCATTTCTTTGACTTTAATGGGTTTTTGGTTTTTTTAAAGAAATCAGGCATAGTGAAGAGTGTGTCTAGCGTTTTGGTATTGGTGTTCTACCAAGCTCTCAGTAGTGACTTTTGCATTGGCAGTATCCAAGCTTGGACATATTTGGATACATGGATATTTTCTAAGAGGGCAGCCGCAAACTTTTGAAAGTCAGTCTGAATAAGAGGTCTGATTAGGACCAAGAGGTTCACACATACGCATTCACTCACACACCTCTTCTGGATCTCTTCTGCCCTCTTCTGTCTAGCCTGCATTCTTTGCTTGTGCATCTCTTTCTGCTGTTTGAGGAGGTCGGAGGCAGAGATGGACTGAACAGCTGGTCCAGATGGATCTGTATTAAAAAAAAAATATATATATAATAAATTAGCCATGAGCACAAACATGCAGTTACACACATATTAGACACTGGCTGATGTATTCAAGAAGTAACACTAATGCTGAAAAGGAAGCGTACTAGTGGCCCTAAACAGTAGAGCAGCCACTACTATTACTTAGACCTCATTTACATCTGGTCACGTTTTGTGACTAGTATCTGGATTTGTATCCTGATCAGATTTTAACCCCATGCATTTACACTTGGTAGATGCATAACACGTCGCCCATTAGCCGGAGACTAATTTGATTGTTGTGTGGGTGAGAGTACGCAAATTCGCTCGTTGTGCGGCAATTACTGGCGTTTCGGTTGTGGAGTGCATCTGGGAGAGACGAGTGTGTTTACACTGCGGTAACGTGTCTCAAATGCATCTCGGACCACCTCCTGAAGTGGTTTGAGGGATCGGATTTGTATCTGTGGGTGCATTTACACTTGGGTGCAGTTTTATGTGGCTTGTGGCCTGATTTAGATACAATCCTGCATGAAGCGACCAGGTGTAAACAGGGTCTTAGTTGTGTGTGTGTGTGTGTGTGTGTGTGTGTGTTACTGCTACATGGTTGCTAGAGTATTCCGCTATACAGTAGTTTCCATGTGTTTCTAGCTGTTTGCTATGATTTTGCCAAGGTACCCCAAGTAGTTGCCAAGTGGCTGCTATGGTACCCTATGTTGAGGCTGGGTCTTACAAGTAGGGCTGCAGAAAATATAGTTTTAGCGCCAGCATCGCAAATGTAGGGACACGCGCAATGGTCACATTGCAGGGCGTGCAGAGTCATGTAGGGCAACTTCAATTCAAATGTTACAACTTTTTTGTTCTCATTTTTCATTACATATCTACCATATCCATCCACCCAATATCATTTCTTTTACTCATCTATATCATGCAATGTATTTTTATCATTGTTACATCCCTTCATGCCTATGGGGGAAAAAAAAGTCGCTATCTGGAAACCATGTGTCTGATCAAAACGCTGTGTACAAGCCCACGCCACACAATCAGAACAAGCAACCTGGTATGGAAACAGTGTTGATATCTAGACATATCCACTGGGCCACTACTAAACTGCAATAAATGAAAATACGGGCCAATGGGCCAAAGCATTGAGAAAAACAACAGGCCAGCGCTAAACTGCATTGAGAAAAACAACGGGGCACTGCTAAAATGCGTTGAGAACAATGGGCCAGTGGGCAAAATGCAGTTAATATCATATGAGCTCATTTCACAGGATGTATGACTAAACAAAAGTACAGAAATGTGTTTTAAAGCTTATTAGACGTGGTGCAAGGTTATTTATTAGCAAGCACCTTACCTGTGGGTTTAGTATGTCCTAAGTGTCGCTTTATATTAAGTGCTCCTGGTGTAGGCATGGACATTAGGCTTCTGAAGTCATCAGAGCATCCAGACACCTCACCTGAACTAAGAGCTATAAAAAAATAAATAAATAAAGACCATGAATATATGATACATTCTGCATAGCAATCAATCAATAAATTAATTAATTAATTAATTTATATCAGAAACTATGCAAACCCAAGACCTTTGCCTGACCCAATATGAGCTTACCGAGCTTCTTGGAAGGGATAGAAGCCAGAACGGCTTGTATTGAGGGCTGTTTCTTTGGTTGTGGGGCAGTCCTGTAAAGTTTCATTATAATTAGATTTTCTGGGAAAAAACGCCTTTCACATCACACACCACTTTTCTCAGAAATTGAATGTCAACTTACGCCGATGGTGCACAAGCAAGTGAGGACATGCCCCCATAGTGGAAGTCACTCTGACACAGGCGTTCTCTCAAACCTCCTAACTTCCGGTTCTTTGGTTTTCCGGGGGCCGAGCCGGTGAAGCTGCTCTGTAGCTCCGCTCTCTTGGAGCTCATCTTCTTGTACTGAGCTTTAACATGATACTGGCAGAACTGACATTCATACTAAATGAAGAAAACACAAAAATAACAAATCAGTTCAAATAAGTGCCAAACAAAGGGAACATATGGCATATCAGAACAGATAGACTCACCAAATTGACTAACTGGGTGCAAGAATCTCCATTCTTCTTTTTGGCCTTGCAAGTCCCAAAGTCCATGGCTTCACCCAGCATTAGAACCTTCTGTGGATGGTCCACTGTGAGGCACAGCTGTAGACAGGCAGCAGCAGAAAACTTTATATATGAGCATAGCAAAAAATGCAAAGTACAGAAGACATGAAAGCCGTGTTTTCAAATATTTGTCAAGCAACCAAACAGGCTAAATGACAGCAGTACTGCACATACATTTTACAGACAAAAGTATTGGGACACCCCTCTTAATCCCTGAATTCAGGCGGTGTTTCGCTTAGTCCCAATACCACAGGTGTATAAAATCAAGCCCCTAGCCATGCAGTCTGACTTTGCACACATTAGTAAAAAGAATGGGAGGTTCTAAAGATCTCACTGAACTCCAGCGTGGTTCTGTATGTAATAGGAGACACCGCTGCACCAACAAGTCAGCTGGTGAAATTTCCCCCCTTCTAGATCTTCCTCCATCAGCTGTGAGTGGTATTATTATTGAACAGTGGAAGAGTTTAGGAGGAACAGCTCACAGAGAGCAGCTCAGCCACCGAGTGTCTGTCAGACCACGTAAAGTTACAGAGCGGGGTCAGGGCCGAGTGCTGAGCTCAGAGCAGAGTGCAGAAAAGCCTCCAACTGACTCAATAACTGCAGCAGAGCTCCAGACCAACTCCATACAAATGCCCATGGGTTTAGAATGGGATGTCAAAAGCTCCTGTAGGTGTAATATGTAGGTGTCTATGCAACCACGCAAAAGCACAAGCCCATTTTTCAAATGAATCTAAATGAATGCAACCCTGTATATTCAGCCATTCACTCTTCATCTCGCTGCAAGTCTGTTCCTCACCTCATTAGAGCCATCTTTATTCTTCATTTGGTTGGGGTTCAGTATGCCTATTACTGTCCCAGTGTCCGTCTTCCACAGGTCAGTGTGAACTGTCCCAAAAAGGAAGAGTGACACGTTTACCTCCAGGTTATGAAGGTCGTTCAGCTTCCAGATACTGAAGGTTTTCCCCTGTGAAACAAAAGGTTTAGATGAACAAAACTGATCTCTGTTGCTGCAGAAGTTCTGATCAATATTATGAGCATGACTAAACTGTTGCTCACATTATTTTTGCTTTGTGGGGTAATTTTACTTATCACCACAGCAAAGGTGACCCAGTCACTGTCCTCCAGATTGTCCTTGGCCAGTCGGTCAGGCAACTGCGAGAGCTTGATCATTTTGCGGTTAGCCATTTTGTGGTCAATTTCCACAGAGGACAGACGAGGTCTCCTACAAAAGGGTGAATAATAGAATTAAGGCATGCCATTTTAACCTGAAGTTCACATGAACAAAACAACAAAAACAAGCTGAAGAGCATTAGATAAGTTTCTAATTATTGCTTTGATTGAAAACAGCATCCACTTTCACATCACGCTTCGTTATGACAGCAATTATTTAATCATTATTGTCTTTGGCAAGCTACTTCCATCATAATTGACCAAATACGCACCTCAGCCGGAGACCTGAGAATTTCTCCACTGTAACGTCCGGAGCAGCAGGAGGTCGGGGTGTGGCTTGTCTTGCAATGGGAGGAGTTACACCAGCACTTTGACTTGGTGTGGGTGACATCACTGTGTTGTTGATTTTACCGCTACTTCTCATTGGCTGTGATACCCGGTCACCGACACCCAGAACACTCCGGTTTTCTGTGGATGCTGTTTCAAATAAATAAATAAAAATTAGAAAGTTAACGCGCCTAATATAGGCCTGTCATATATATATATATATTTTTTTTTTTTACTTCAATATTGCCCATTGTGTTAACTTGTCGATGAGAGAACCTTAAAGTGAATGTGCCTGTCCGTTGACTTTATTAAAAAAAAATTTATCATTTGTTTTTCAATGTCAATGTCTAAATACTCAATAATTTACTTAATAATTATTGCTCATTGCTCTAACTAAAAAGAGTGAAACTGCATGTGTATGTCATTATATTATCATTATGTAAATGGCATAAAATGCTCTTAAAATAAAAATAATATTGTTTATCATAATTATTTCTGGAACATATATATATATATATATATATATATATATATTTGGTAAAAGGCCTAGGCTAATTGTTTCAGTAACTAAACAGCAGATGAAAATAATAATAATAATAACAACATTAATTGACAGCAAAATGTTTTAATATGGCATGTTGCATTGAACTGAATATATACTTTTATTGAAATATCATTAATATAGTTAATATAAGTAAATATAGTATAGAGTTCTGCATAGCATCAAACAGGGTTCTACTATATCATGTCAGTGAATTACAGTGTACGTCTTGTACTGTATTGTAAACATTATGTTAGCTTGTGGCTAGTTTATTTCACAGAGGCTACAGATTAGTTCTCAATTGTTTTTCGGTTATAGGTCCAGGTCCAGAGAGGACAGCGTCCGGATCCAGACCCGAGCTGCAGTCCAGACCCGCTTTTGTTTAAAATAAAATGCCTTTTAAATAAAGCTGAATGTTCTAGCAGAGTGAAACCGGTACCATTAACATATCAATATTAATCCCATTTCCAGGCATGCCTTCACGTTGCTGATTTGACACCACTGACAGTTATCGTATCTGACAGTTAGCTCTGCTCAGTAACTACTACACACGGTAAATGGTCACCTGCTTTAGGTTGGTGCACTGTCCTCTGCTTGCGCTCTGCCTCTACATGCGGAGGAGACCCGATAGCCACTCTCTGGGCGGATGGGGAAGACTGGCTGGGAGGACGCGTTTGCAGAGCAGGTTTGCTGCGCTGCTGGGGAGGAGAGGTCAGGCGCTTGGCAGAGAGCTGTGCTGGTGGGGAGGTTGCGCTGCTTGTCCGTTTCTGTGTGGAGGGTTTCTCTCCTGCCAGCCTGGGCAGGGAGACTGCACCCTTTTGAGATGCTTGCAGCTGCTGCTGTAGCTTTTGCATCTTCTCTCGCATGTTTCTCAGCTCCGCTAGAGTTTAAAATGATAAGAAAACATGTGAATGTAAGAATCAGAGAGTTTCAAAAGAACATATCATACTGTCAACGGTAAATAATCTAATCTCACCCTCCAGGTCCTCTTTGGATCTATTGAGTTCATTTTCCACTTCTGCGCTGGAGTTTGCAGACTCCACAGCCTCTTCTGCCGCCTCCTCCTCCTCCTCCTCTGGCTCAGCATAAGCTTCACCTTCATCACCATCATCACCGTCAAACAGATCATCCAAATCGTCCCCTTCTCCAGCAGCAGAGGTCTCTATCTTCTGACCCTCACTCTCTTCGAACAAAGAGAGCAGCAGGTCCAGGTTCTCGTCCTCTGCTGTTGAGCATGAATCAGAAAGGTAGCATTAGAGACGGGACCCTCCTGACTTTCAAGTCAAAGTCCAAGCACAGATGATGTTTAGTCTGAAGACTAAATAAATAGATCCAATAGATGTGACCAGACACCAGATACATTATAAGGACAAAAGTATTGGGACACCAGCTCATTTATAGTAGGGCATTAAAAATAGTTTATCCTGCTTTTGTTGGAGTTGGATCTCTACTGTCCAGAGAAGAAGGCTTTCTACTAGATTGTAAAGCAGTGCTGTGAGGATTTGATTGCATTCAGCAACCAGTGTTCAAGCAAGGTCAAACTCATCCTCATCCAACTTCCAGCTCACCCCAAAAAAAAAAAAAAAGTACTGGATGGAGCACCATCCATCCATCCATCCATCCATCCATCAATCAATCATCCCAGAGAACACAGTTCTTCCACTACTGCTCACCTCAATGCTGGGGGGCTTTATACCCCTCTAGCCCACTCCTGGCATTAGACATGGTATCTATAGGCTCATGTTTACCAGCTCCAGAGAGAGTCCTATTCTATTGGCAGTGCTTCTTACAGGCACTAGACTTTGCACATCTGTGTATAAGTAAAGGGTGCAACTAGGGTTCACTAGAAGGGGTGTCCACAAACATTTGGACAGGTTTTGGCATGGGGATTCACAAACCAAGTTAAGAAGCCAGTTTCAGCTCCAGGATCTGCTCACCTGTCATTCTGCTGTCCAGCCCTGTCCTGTCCAGTCCTGTCCAGTCCAGCCCTGTCCTGTCCTGTCCTGTGTTTATCTGATGCCTGGGTTTTGGGGTTTTCAGGGTCAGGTGACTGCAGATCGTGTCGGTTTGCTCTGCTGGACACAGGCAGTCTGCCCACAGCTCTCACGACCACAGAAACGCCACGATCCTGGTCTTCATAGTCCTCAAAATGCTCCGTATTAGCAGCCCTAATAGCCCTAAAATCCTCGAACAACACCCAGCCCTGTCTCCTGTCTCTCTGGTGGCGCGAAAACTGTTAAACTGTGCGGAGCCCCACGACCACGTCACGACAAGGGGCGACCCTGGCGCCTGTTCAAAAATAAAAACAGCTCAGTCGTGTCTGCTTTGTACATCTATTGTCGTGTTGTTTATAGTTTAAGCATGACACTATATTTAAATATTATATTAATTCACTTTGTTTAATTTTTTATTTAAATTAGGATTCACTCTTTTATGATTTCTGTCTACAGGCGCGCAGATGAGTTCAGGCTGTCTTCCTGTTCGCTGATCTGTAAATCATCAGTACCGCTACACGCTTCGTCCACATGCAGTGTAGATCATAGAATACTGTTTCCGGGTCCCAGTAATGATCCTAATGCCCAAACTATCTTTATGCTCTGGTTAAAGGGCAAGCTTAAATAACAGCTATCTAAAATGCTGTCTACTTTCATACTTATTTATTATTACAACGGGCAGTCACAGAATTTATAAAGCTCGAAAATATCCTGATTTTAATTTCACGTTTTGAGGCAGTTTGTTTGAGAGTGGTTTGCTGTACTCGGACACTCTTCCAGACCTACTTCCACAAATGTCTTCCTTTGCATCCTCACCACTACCTTAATGGTCAATAGGTGAGGTCCAGAGCATACAATGTTGTATACTGTATGCATACCATCCATCCATCCATCCATCCATCCATCCACCTATCTATCTATCTATCTATCTATCTATCTATCTATCTATCTGTATTTCTGTCTGTCTGTCTGTATTTCTGTCTGTCTGTCTGTCTGTCTGTCTATCTATCTATCTATCTATCCACATATCCATTCATCCATCCATCCATCCATCCATCCACCCATCTATCTATCTATCTATCTATCTGTCTATCTATCTATCTATCTATCTATCTATCTATCTATCTGTCTGTCTCTCTGTCTGTCTATCTGTCTGTCTATCTGTCTATCTATCCATCTATCTATCTATCTGTCTATCTCTCTGTCTATCTCTCTGTCTATCTATCTGTCTATCTATCTGTCTGTCTATCTGTCTGTCTATCTGTCTATCTATCCACATATCCATTCATCCATCCATCCATCCATCCATCCACCCATCTATCTATCTATCTATCTATCTGTCTATCTATCTATCTATCTATCTATCTATCTATCTATCTGTCTGTCTCTCTGTCTGTCTATCTGTCTGTCTATCTGTCTATCTATCCATCTATCTATCTATCTGTCTATCTGTCTATTTATCGATCCATCTATCTGTCTGTCTATCTATCTGTCTATCTCTCTCTCTCTCTCTCTCTCTCTCTCTCTCTCTCTATCTATCTATCTATCTGTATTTCTGTCTGTCTGTCTATCTATCTATCTATCTATCCACATATCCATTCATCCATCCATCCATCTATCTATTCACATATCCATCCATCCATACATCCATTCATCCATCTATCTTTCCACATATCCATCCATCCATCCATCCATCCATCTATCCATCCATCCATCCATTCATCCATCTATCTATCCACATATCCATCCATCCATCCATCCATCTATCCATCCATCCATCCATCCATCCATCCATACATCCATTCATCCATCTATCTATCCTCATATCCATTCATCCATCCATCCATCCATCTATTCACATATCCATCAATCCATCCATCCGTCTATCTATCCACATATCCATTCATCCAGCCATCCATCCATCTATCTATCCATCCATCCACATATCCATCCATCCTTCCATCCATCTATTTGTCTATCCACATATCCATCCATCCATCCATCCATCCACATATCCACCCATCCATCCTTTCAGCTATCTATCCACCCATCCATCCGTCTATCTATCCACATATCCATCCATCAATCTATCTATCTAGCTATCCATCTATCTATCGATCCACATATCCATCCATCCGTCTATCTAAAAACAACTGTTTAAAGACTTCCATGTTTTTTGTGTGATTAGCTACATGGACTGATTTCTTCCCAGTTAAGAAAAACAACAAAATGGGTCCTTTGTATATTATTGTAGATATAATGGCATGCTTTATTAAATATGCTTTATTCTTCTGTCTTGCATCACAGGGACAAAAGTGATACCCACTGAGTTGGACACAGGGTTGCAGAGACTCTGGACTGTGACTGACCGATCTATAATTGTAAAGACAGACAATGACAACAGGACAATAACTCACATGGAAACCAGGTGTATATTAAGCAAATATCCTCAAACATTTATTCTCATTCATGAAGATGACTGGAGACTATACATTCACAATTACCTTCAGATCTCAAAGTCAAACTACATCAACTGCCTTAGTTATTAGCAGGTCAGAGTCATGGCGTAAATATTCTGGTAAACTAGATTAATTAGTTTAACCGAGGTCCCTTTACACACACAGATTTAAAAAATAAGCGGTTTAGCCTCTGAGAAGAGCATCACAGCTATCCGCACTGAAATAGGCACCAGTCGTGTAGCGTACCTGCTGTAGCCTAGTGTTGAGGCGGGCAATCAAATTGAAAAGTTAAAAACTGATTTTCCCTGAGTATATAGACAACACAATATTCCCTGATATCAACATGATATTCCCCATTTGCATACCTCTCTTTAATGTCTGTGTAGATTTACATAATGCAGTTCCACAATGCTGCTGTGTTCTGGACGCAATATACATTATACAGTCCTGTGCAAAACTGAGGCCACCCCTCATTTACTTCAGTTTCAGTCAAAACAGCCCACGGGGCAGCACACTGTGGGGCTGAGGCTATTCTTGCCCTACACCCAATGATTCTAGGAAAGCTCTGGCCAGGAAGAAGATGGATGGATGGATTTTTATGGAAATTAGATATGCAGCTCCACTCCAAATTCAGATCAGGTATTTCTCTCCATCCTTCCACTGGGAGAAGATGCCTCAAATGTGTGTCTGACAGTATCAAGCAGCTTCTACTGAGAAAAACAGACAAAAAAGAAGAACATCTGCAAACTGAACTGCTGGAGCTGAATCTGATCTTCTCAGACCAATGGACAGACCACCTTAGAGTCCAGACCTCGACATTATTAAACATGCCTGGGATTTCGTGATGGTGAGAAGCAGAAAATGCTCCAACTTCTAAAAGTGAACTTTGGAGGTGTGGAAAATAAAAAAGGTGGACTCACTAAGCACTGAAACATCTAATCGGCCATAACATTAGTACTACTCACAGTGAAAAACATTGGCGTCAGGCATAGGGTGAGATCTACATATTAGGCAGCTAGAGAACAGTCAGTTCTTGAAGGTGATGAAAATGTTAAAAGCCAGAAAAATGGGCCAGCATAGGAACCTGAGACACTTTGACAAGAACCAAACAACATGGCTAGACGACTGGGTCAGAACATCTCCAAAGCATCAGTTTTTTTGGTATGCAGTGGTCAGCACCTACCAAAGATGCTCCAAGAAAGGGTCATGGTGGACACCTGAGGCTCACTGATGTGATCTATGGGGGTCCCACCTCACAACTTACAGGACTTACAGGATCTGCTGCTAGCATTGCTCTTGGTGCCAGATACCACAGCAGGACACTTTCAGAAGTCTTGTCCATGGAGTCCATGTCTCAAATGGTGAGATCTGACCTGGGGGACCTACTCAATATAAGGCATGTGGTGCTAATGTTGTGGCTGATTAGTGTATATTTAGTTGCTGAGTATGATGTGTAATAATGATCTGTTATCTGGATTTATTGCTTGTTTGGACTGAAAGAAGGGTGGACGCTATCTCTCACACAGCACTGTTTTAGAAGACATAATATGAGGAAACCAACAAGGGTGGCACATTCTTTACCAGATGAGACGCACACACATTCAGTCATCTAATAATTAGCTTCTTCTAATGGCACTGGTGTCAAAAATAAATAACATCTTTTGATTAATAAGAGGTGGAGTGCATAAACTGTGTGTATTCACATTCTGACAACTAAAGCTACTGCACGTTATTCCAGCATTAATAACATCTACATCTACGGCATGAAAATTACTCCTTGTTTTCAGAACAGGCTCGATATCACCACAGTCACATTCAGAGAATAGCACACGCTGCTTTTAGAAGCTATAAAATAAGTTCACTTCAAGAATTTGATGACAAGATGTTTGCTTGGCGGTGCTGCAGTGTGGTCAGTGAAGGCTGCCGGGTGAAGGACCATCCTCCTTGCTGCAGTAAATTTACCTGTGCTGTATAGTGCTGATGGCCTGCATTGCAGTCTAGAGGTTACGAGGATTAGTGGACAGTCTTAAAATCTTAAACTCTTTCCAGATCCAGAACAGTTTACTTCCAGTGCTAATCCAACTTCCAGCAGTTCATAAAAGACCACCCTGAGCTTCAGTCCTCAATACATATCCTTGTAGATTTCCTGCAGTAGTGGGTGGAGAGAAGTGTCCTGTGTCTTCTTAATGTCCTGGACCAGCTGTGCGTGCTCCGTTACGAGCTCCCGAAGGTCGGCCAGTTTCTGCAGGAGCTTAGGGAAGAGCAAGGTGTTTTCCGGGTGGTTGGCCTGCAGATGGAGCCGTAGAGCATTAACGATGCTTTCCTGAATGCATTCAATGTGCGACACGTTTGCCAGTCCTGGTCGGTCTGTGAGTGATGAGGAAGACAGAGAGAGAGAGGGAGAGAAAAAACTAAAAAGTGTGAAAGAAAATAAAAGAGAGTCAGGGACAGTTTATGGTAAATGCATTATTCAGTGTATTGCACTTTCTCCTTTTGATAAATGCATTTGCATGATGTTTAGAGAGAAGGGGGGGGGGGGTCCTAAGAGAATGACATGCTGCAGCCTGTGGTTATGTTCTTAGGCCATTCAGAGCCCTGTGGGCAGCAGCTGGAACGATCACAGCAGGAAGCTGTGGTTCTTTTTGATGGCCCGAAGGAGAAAGAAGTCCCCAAGTCACTGTAAGGCTGGCTGATATTATGTAACCCCCATTAAAGCAGCACTCAGTACTGAAGATGAAAGAGGCAGAGAAAGAAAAGCCTGTCACACACAGTTTAAACTTGCAGTGCAGATGTTTTTCAGAGTTGCCAACGAATAACTATATAAATAGTATATCTTCACACATATGTAGGTTCCAAAAAGTAACTTTACAGGAGAATGGAGATCTATGTAAAATGTACTTTTTCCCAGGACATTTTAGAGCATTTCTATTGGTCCAGTCACCATGAAACTCTGACTCAATGTAACGAACAACTGCCAGATTCACATTATGTCAAGAAGTGTAAATCTTAATGGCTCAGAGTGGCTCAGCGACCTCATGGGTTTGAATCTCGAGCCATGCCGCTTCGCCATCAGCGTCGGAGTCTGAGAGAGACAGCAATTGGCCGTGCTCTCTCTGGGTGGGTAGCAATGTTGGCCCGCACAGGTGTCTGCTAGCTTGTGTGGTGGAGCTAGGGACCTGATGTTTTCCTCTGAGCATGCCGGCTGCTGTTTCGGAGGAGGCGTGTTAAGCTCTTAGAGAGGGTAGGAGCATTGCTAGTGCTAGGGGGAGCTACGAACGGGTGGGTCAATTGGCAGTAACAAATTGGAAGAAAAAGGAAAAAAAATGTATTAAAAAGTTAAAAAGACCAAAAGTGTCATCTGACTGCTTGTCCACTGCCACCCCATTTCTTCCATGGCAAAAGAAAAGGCAGGATTTCCATTATATTGAGTGAAATTTATAGGTGTAAAAAATAAATAGGTGCATAAATAAATAATGCATGGGTGCACTGATCTAAGCAGTCACAATATTAATTTTAGGTTTATGATGAGGCAGGAAAAATCAGAACACACAAAAAACTACATTTTAAAAATACATCCAAAAACAATCCTATATGTCCAAATATTTGTGAACATCCCATTTAATGAATGCATTCAGCGAGGACTCTCCAAAGCAGATAAACATGAACCTATTGGCACCATGCTGCCTAATGCCAGACGTGGGCTAGAGGGGTACAAAGCCCCCAGCATTGAGCTGTGGAACAGTGGTACTATTAGTTGGGAAGTTGACAATAAGGGGGGCACATTTGATGTTGAATCATTGGATTTTGTATCTTGACCTCATTAGAATTGTTGTCACTGAATGCAATTAAATCCTCACAGCAATGTGCCAAAATCTAGTAGAAAGCCTTCTAGTTGAAAGATAGTTTCTCCAAAAATAAAGGATAAACTCTTTTTTTATTTTTAAACGAATGAACAGGTGTCTTTTGTCCATATAGAGTGTTAATACTGTTCTTTTTATTCAGATACTGCACTGCACTAAATCTAATTAATCAGTGTGTAATAATGCTTTCACTGTAATAATATCCACAATATGCTCAGAAAGGCATAAAACCCTATGTCTATATTCAGAGCAAATGACTGACGCTCAACACAGGTAATGTTACACAGGCAGGAGAACGCAGTGTCAGGACTCTTATTGGTGTAGTGTGGAGTGGCACACTCCCCTAGTGTACAGTGCTTTTTTGGGGCCTCACCTCCACAGCAGATGATGGTGGCCACAAATAGCGCCAGATCACTGTCGTCCAGCTCGAGGGCATTGAAGCGCATGGCGAACTGGAACTTAGGCTCCATCATGTCGCTAAAGGGACGGCGGAGACTCTTGAGGAACTCGCGGGTGATGAAGCCTCCGCCATGGGCCACCAGCAGCCCGTCCTTGTTCATGCAGGAGGACAGCAGCGTGAAGAAGGCCTCATGCACACCATACTTGAGCAGCGTCACCTGGTCATTCAGGTCCAGGCTCACGAAGCCTGGCACAGCCTTGGCGAACTCGGTCAGCTGGGTGACCGTCTCAACCGAGCTGTATTGGCAGCAGCGAAAGAGGCGGGACTCTGTCTCTTGCTCCGGCACACCACACACCAAGCCTTCCCTCCCCTCTTCTGGCAGCTGGGTGACCAGGATGGACTGTGCCTGCTGCAGAGTTTCCAGGTCATGAATGACAAAAGGCTGATGATGAAGAGGGAAGAAAGGCAAAGAAGTAAGTACATTAGACAGGATCCACCTAAACCTCTTTTAAACCCCTTGAACACCCTGAAATTCAACCCCTGTGAAACAACACAATTCTTTCATAATATCTGCATTAGTTTATGATCTCATATCTTCTTTAATAGCTCTCTTCTATGTCTCAGAAATCTTTCAGCAATCTATCAGTGTAGATATTATGCTTATGCTTAGCTTTCACTTTACCATTTGAAACTCCAGCATGAAGAGCAGACAAACTGGTCAACTGGTCCAAAGTTACTTGGGTTAATTTGTTTTGTAGAAATAGATTAAAATGGTTTTCAGTTCCTTTACCATTTACATATCATCACTTCCATGTGAAAAAACCTTGCATCTCCAAAATAGTAACTTAACTTTCAATGGGAGTTAATTTGAAAATATTCTATTCCGAGACACTCTGGAGCATTTCTATTGGTCCATTCATCATGAAATTGCGACATAATCTAAAGAACAACTGCCAGATTTGCGCTGTCAAAAAGTGAAAAACAGCAAAAACGGAGATGCATGGTTTTTGCATAGCAGCGACAGCATTTAGCAGCGTGTGTCATCGGTACAATGAGTATGTATCAATATGTATATATTTAATCTCAGTAAATGTCTCACTCACTGATGTGCTGGTCTTTCCAGCGAGGAAGACACGTGCTTTGGCCTTGCTCATGTGGAAGTGTTTGATGTAGGCCTCATAGATCTGCCTGGCCAGACTCTTCAGATCAGCCAGCTGCGTCTCACCCTCCAATGTTTCGCCGGTCTGCAGCTTCGCTCTCAGTTTCAGCTTCTCAGAGCGAGGCATCCGCCCGAAACGGATAGCTGTAAAGCAGACAAACAGGTGTAAACTGGGTAACTGTGTACCTGAGAAACCACCAGAATTTTCACAACAGTCCTGACTCAATTTACATCCCTTAAATGTACATGCACCCAGCCTACGGAGAAAGCCCTGCCCACAGCTGGTGAAATGGGTAAAACATGACACAGCGACTACATGGGAGAATGTAGTGTTGTTGATACTAGAGAGCAGCCCATCACCTCCACGGCTTTTCCTGTGCCAGTGTCCGCTGAAGTTCAAACCAAACTCTGAACACTGGATGAACCGAACACTGGGGAAGCAAACAGGGATCCACACTAGGCTAAAAGCTAACGTTGGACACTCTTCTCTTTATTGTGTACTTCTATAGAAACAAAGTAGACCATCTCAACTGACTACCAAACTGGAGCTAAACACTTCTACACACTACTGTACAGACCTTTTTTACCCAGGAATAATTGCTTGTTTTTGTTACAGTGTTAAAAATCTGCTCTAATATGTGGAAACCATTGTAGTGTCATAAACCAGCCAATAAATGCCTGCCATCAGCAGACAGAGGGCACAACCTGGGAGAGCACAACTGGCAGTGGCTGGTAGTCCTCACCCTCTTAGTATCAGGAGCATTACATGTGATGGGGAAAAGTACTAATGAGTGGGCTGGGTAGTTGCTATCTACAATTGGGGAGGACAATTGGGTTAAATAAATAAATAAATAAATAACAGGGTTGTCAATAGGCTTATAAAATTGTGTTATTAAAAAAATGCATACTTACTATTTAACAGTTTAACAATTTTAAGCTCAATGGTCCGTTTAAGGTTTCTTATAAATGAGAATCTCTAAGAACATTTCCTATGAACGTAACGAGGAGTAATCATTATATGTGACTGTGATTTCTGCTCAAATGTGTAGAAACATCAATAAAATATATCAGATTTTCTGAATTAGTAGTAACTAAACTGTTCAATCTATGCCTCCAAATGTACTGTACTACTTTTGTAATATGGTTCTCCTCAGCATCAGTATCAGACGTCCCAATAAATAACAAGTGCTCACTGATTAAGACAGATATATCTTAAAAAACAACAGAGTATTAATATTTTATGACAGGATTGATTCTCAAAACACCAGGATCAAAAATATCGATGCATCAATCTACCCATGCCAGATGCTAGCAGATAAAAAATTGTTTTAGCTACCAGTAGGTATTTTAACTAGCCTTGTAGGTTATTACTACCAATTCATATTAACAAAAATAATATTTAAAAACAATAAGCAACGATACTTAAGTATCAGAGTCAGACTAAATAAAGACCACTCCGGAGTACATGAGAAATGGAATTACACCATCAATGTAACGTTAGTGGGTTGTATAGATATGTATCTAGCTACTATTTTGGCTATGTTATACTTGCTAACCGTGATTCGGTAAGCTAAGCACGACCTCAGCCCACACATAAACATACACTATAGAAAGTGCACTAGGTGACCAAACAGGTGACACACTACAGCCCTGCATGGACAAAGGGCAGGAGTGGGGAGATGGGCTAAGGTGGTGTGATGTGATGTAAACCTGGGCTCAGAGAGGAGGAACACTGGCTCAAGCCAAGTCTCCCAGCGGCTGCACATGCGCCTGTATGAAAACAGTAGATATACAGTTCAAGGACGGCCTGGAGCAGCTGCGGCTGGGGAGTGAGGTTCGGGTGTTTTGTAATGCATCATTTTCCCAGGCCCTGCACTAGAAGACTAGAGTAACCTTGATGATCTGATAAGGTGAACGTCCCACAGCAGCAGAGGGCAATGTATCTCCACGTCACCCAGGTCATCTGTATTTGCTAAAGAAAATATGGCTATTTTATTTTGCGTTGGCTACAGTGTACTGCCTAAAAGCGCTGACGTCATGCTCATCTAGCAGATGACTATGGTTTGGATAGGCACACTTCAAAAACAAACACTGGCTGTGGTGAGCAGGTTAATATTTGATTGCACTGCCTATTAATGTTAACTTTTTTCCCCATATAAATTGTGCCATTTTTCCAAACGCCAGATTGATTTTTGATAAATATGGTTGCACAAGCAATACTAACCAGTCCATGCAGATGGTATAAAGTGCATAATCATTACATACAAGATATTGTGTGTAATATACAGTGATTCCGTTCATACATGGTGCCCAATAAAGTGATCTAACGTGATCTAACAGCGATGTGATTGCAGTATAAACCAATAAAAGTGCAATGGTCATGTCCGTTGAAAGGCTGGGGGGAGAGCACTCACCGTTGTGGGACATGCCCACGGCGAGGCACTTGTGGAAGCGGCAGTATTGGCACTTGTTCCGGTTCTTCTTCTGGATCTTACAGTTGCGCTCGCACTTGTCATACTCCAGCTTGAGGCGAATAGTTCTCCTGAAGAAACCCTGTGGAGAAACCATGCAGAGACAGGCTTAATATCAACATGGCTCAGTGATTTCAATGATCAACGGCCTTCCCTTGTTTTGATTCACTGGGTCAATATAAACATCATATCAGTTCAATAATGACTCTCACAGCCCATCTGAACTAAAGTGGCCTGATATGGAGTGATGTACACTGCCCTTTTGATAAGGCGTATTTGTGAGTCACTGATTGCCACTTTGAGAGTAAGCAAGTCAAATTTACTTTCCACGGAAGTGCATCCACCCACAACCACACATTAGCCTACATTAACACCTGCTCCTGACAAGAATTTCACACTCTTAATATTCCAGGCGCTACACGTTCCTGGAGATCACACCCCAGCTGTATATAAACAAATGGCACAGGGTGGTAAGAGGCAGAGAGCAGGGTCAAAATGACCCTGGAAAAAAAAAAAAAGCAAGCAGAGCACAAAAATAGCTCTGCTCTGCACAAGTGGCACCCAGCAGGCCTTAACTACACTGCCATAAAGTACTCTATAATAGGGATGTCCCGATCCGATCCAATGGACAGGCATCGGGGGAGATCCAGGCATATTTTAATGGATCAAGTATCGAGTCTCTGTCTCTGAGCACCATTTGGTGTCCTCAAGATTTAAAGACATTATAGCCCAGCCGGTTGCAGCAGGAGTGCGGACGTTCTCAGGAGGTAAATAAAGGAGTTGAGGTTCTGCAGTGTGGACTGCAGAACTATTTATAGTGGAACATGAAAACAGACCATGATATCTGACCCCTTATATAACTGTCACTGACACTTACCAGCGGGAGAACCGCACGCCTTTCTCTGCTTTTAAACCAGCACTGAAGAACCCATTCAGAACCGAGTGGAGGCTAACGCTAATGCTAACACACACAGCACATTCACCCACTATAAACCAGTTAATACACACCAGTAGACCAACAACCACAGATACCAGTCCAGACACACACACACACAAAGTGATCAGACTGCAGTGTTGTAAAGGAGCTGGGAGCTGATTGGTCAGGGAGGAGAGTCAGACTGGATTATAAGATATTAAATACTATAAAACAGTGATTTTAAGAAAAGTCTCGACTAAACTAAATCAAATCAGTCTAGAAAGTCTTATTATAGAAACACTGAGCTCATCTGATCTAAACTGTGGGACTGGATTGTTTATATTAACACACAGATCGGATCAGATTGGATCAGAATCAGCTTATACTCAGCATTAAGACACTCTGATCTGATCGGGGGGGGCAAATATGACCTGATTGGGACCTGATACTCTATAACATCATACCACAATTCATACAAACTGGCACACGACTAAACAAAAAGTGCAAAGCTCAATGTTCATGTTTTGAAATGATCACTGATGCACAATAATCATCGGCACACTGTGCTGATGCAAGGTTTAGTATGGTGTTCGGACTTTTTCAAGTTCCTCTTATCAGGTAATAATTAATGTGTGGGTGTTTATTTTGTCTCCACAGACTCCTCCCTCATGATTTCATTACGCTCTATTTTCTAACCCAGTTACAACCACAGCAGCTACAGCTCTGCTTTAGCAATTCATGATTAGGGCTTTAAAAGGGCCTTTTGGACTCTGCTTATCTGCTTATCCGCTTCCTTCGCCATATTACTATACTACATACCGCATTACGACATAAAGGTTCACCTTCATGCCCTGGACCTTTTTAACAAATGTTACGACTGACTGACGACTGTGGGCAATTTATTCTTAAAATATGCATTTAGGTCCATATGTTTTTGGACAGTGACACAATTTGTGTCATTTTGCCTCTGTACATCACCTCAATGGATTTGTAAATAAGGCAATCTAGGTGTGATTGGACTATTCTTCTATTGATTAGTCTATAGACTATTTTGTCAATTAGTGGATTAATCTGAATGATCAATTTGTTCTCCAAAAAGTTAGACTGAGCACAAAACTGTCAATAAAGGTTTACATATTAAGAGCAAAACTGTAGGTTTAAACAAGACCTTCAGCAGAACAGTCAGCAGTGCAGCGGGTATTTAATAATAAAAAAAAAATTCACAGTTTGCTAACCTCAAAAATAATGTGATCTCTGGAGAAAAGGGGACTTATAACTTCACTTTCACCCAGCTGTATCCCAAAAAAAAATCCCCAAGGTACTAACTAGCAATGCAGATGGCCCGGTGCGGTGGTCTGCATTGCTCTGTACTAAGTATTAATCAGCCTTAAACATGAATAGACAAGTTATGGTGATTTTGACGTTTCTCGCGTCTACATCACGGCCATCGTCTACAATAGCGACTGTGTGTGTTGTCTCTTCAGGTGCTTGGGCTCGGGCATTGCGCGAGTGCTGCTGTGGTATGCCTTCAAAACTTTGCCCATTATACAAACCTCCTTTTGGTTCCAACCTCCTCAAAAGTGTCTTTCTCTTCAACCATAGCAATAAATCTGTGACCACCGCTCCAAAAGTTTGTGGACACCCTTTCTAAATAAATGCATTCAGCTTCTTTACGTTGCACTGATTGCTGACACAATGAGATGGGGTGGTGATCATCCTGATTTTACTAATGCTCTTGTCGCTTGAATGCAATCAGATCCTCACAACAATGCAATGCAAAATCTAGTAGAAAACCTTCTTCCCTGGACTGTAGAGACTCCAACAAAAGCAGGATAAACTCTTTTTTAATTCTCTAATCAATGAAGGTGCAGGTGTCCAAATAATTATGTCCATATACTGTCTCTTTCGGATAGCTTTGTTTGGGGGGGGGTGTCAGCCTAATGACGACTTTCTTCACCTTTTGCATCGACACCTCATGTTGAAGTCCCATTAAGGGAAATGCAATAATAAGGTAAAAAGCCACATCTGTCCGTTAAACTGCTCATCAGACAGTTGTCCAATTATTTTTCATCATGTGACAATGCAATGTAATTCCTGAACGGTTAATGCAATATTTTAGCTAAAGCTGAATGCCTTCTTGTCTTGTCTTGTCTTGATTGCCTCACCTAAAATCTACTGTGGTGGCGTACAGAGCCAAAATAACTAAACTGTGTCCAAATACTTAATCTACATAAAAAACTCATCTCAATCCAAACAAACTGTCCAAATAATTAAGGACCTGCCTGAATTCTTTCATGCTTATTCTTCTAATTCTTGGAATGTGCACACAGCCTGATCGAACATCTAGCAGAGCTTCAGTGTGTGCATGGCATCGCGACTTCAGCTTTGTTTGCAGGTCTCTATTGCAGCACTGAGGCAATCACAAACATTATCGATTCCTTCCTTCCTCACACAGATGCCTCTGCATTATTGTAAAGTTGAAGGCAACAAGCACAAACTGGGTTATTTGCATCTCCATTCAGGTGGTGCTCTTGCCAAGTGGGTCCGAGGTCAGACGGTTGGGACAGTCTGAGGAAGGGGCAGCAACAGGAAAGTCAGGCCAATAGGAACTAGGACCATAACTCTCATGAAAAACAAAAGAACCTCAAGGAACCCCAAGGTTGGCGTGTGTGTGTGTGTATATCTATGTGGTGTGTATGCTGTGTTTTAGGGTGGTAGGGGGGCTGGTCTGGTTGCGTCAGACCTCATATTAGTGTCTACGTGTGACAAGGGAGCTTTAAAAGAATTGATGCCCACTGGCTGGGTACCAGTACTTCATTATGTGTGTGAAGGGTCAGTGGTGCAGAACACTTCATAGACATGCCGCACAAGAACACATGCCTGCCATTGGAAACACACACTTAATCATCGGCACTGTACGGTGGACCGTGGGCTATAAACAGCTCTCCTGACGCATCCTTAACACGGTGATCATTCTGTGAGTAAAAATAAACCCAGTGAGATGAAGATAAACACCAATCCTTACAGCTCAGTTGAGGGACACCATGTTCATATCAGCTTCTGTGCTTACAAGTCTGAAAATATCTATAATAAATGTAAATAATTACTTTATTTAATTTGTGTTTTGTTTTTTTGTTATTTTATTTTTACACATGCATACGTTATTGACAGTGCTATGCAAATATCTAAAGGCATCCCAGTATTGTATTCTGTATAAAATACAGTATAATATTATAATACAGTAAATACACATAAACATCAATATAAACAAGCAACCCACCTGCTATGGTTTTAAAGGGTCTATAATTTGAAAAACTGATTCTGCCTTGCTTTTCTGAACTGTAAGAGTTTAGAACTCAATGTAGTGCATAAACACTGAACATTATGCATGTAAACATTAACATTTAGCAGCAAAAGTAGATTCTTTTAATTACTGGATTATAAACCTACACAATAAATGCAGAAAATGCACAGCTAGCTTAAGCATGTATTGGCTGGTAAATACCTGTACACAGGTACAGGGCTGGCTCATACAGCAGAGGCTTGGAAATGGTTAAGTTCAGTTAAGCTATCCCACCGACACACATCAAGACATACTCTACTCCTCTTATGTTCATTTAATTTATTCAATTAATAGATAAACAAGTAAGTTTTATGTAAATTTCCCAGGTTTTTGAGCACAGTCCTGTGTTTTGTTTGTAATAACACTGGCGTGAGTCAAAGCTACAACGCAATGAACCTCTTGACTCTTGTGCCTGTTGCCCTCATATCCAAGATATGGCAATTACAAAGTAGATAACACACGTTATCACAAGGAACAACAAAGACAGCACTAAACCACTACAAGCAACTACAACTCTCAGCCTTACCTGCAGGCTTGAAACAGTCCCCGGCAAGAACAAACCTGGGACCGATGGGCTTTAGATAAGGAGCCGAGGGCAGGGAGGCTGGAACGCAAACTTAGTTAACTTGAACGTCCATGTCCACCTGTCTGCAGCCTACAGTGCTGGAGAGCCACTGTGCTGAGATATGAAAACTGGTCCTGGGAAGCACAGGGTGGGCTGCAGAAAAGCCTTTTCCAAGTGGGGCAGGGCAAGCACCAGAAGGGTTCACTTTATTTTTCAAACGTGAGTGAGAGGGGTGTCAGTATTTGGGCTGTGTGTTGGCAAGAACCTGGCGATACGATACGTATCATGATACAGGGGTAACGATTCAGTATACTGCAAAATATTGTGATACTGTAAGCAATAGGGATGGGCAATTAATCGATGCCCATGTGCCTATTTGTGTAGTCATGTGACTCGGACCGTCCACTCTGCGTCATGGAAGCAACATGGAGAAAAGCTCAAACACTGGTTCAACTGAGCAACTCCAGCAGCTTATATAATCGTTCATTAATCATAACCCAAATAAAATGTTTGATTAATCGTGATACTGATTTGAGGTCATATCGGCCAGCACTGTACAAGGCAATTAAATATACTGCTATGACTTCTATTTTAGGAAAACTGTCATAGTATAAATGAGGCACAGTAGAACTATGAGACACAGCTTCATGACATGAACATGAAATGGCATCAAGCTACACTAATTGGACAAAAGTATTGGGACACACCTCTTAATCATTGAGTTCAGAGGTGTTTAATTCAGTCCCATTGCCACAGGTGTATAAAATCCAGCCCCTATCTATGCAGTCTGCCTTTCCACACATTAATGAAAGACTGGGTGGTTCTAAGGAGCTCACTGAACTCCAGCGTGGTTCTGTATGTAATAGGAGACACCGCTACAACGACAACAAGTCAGCTGGTGAAATTTCCTCCCTCCTAGATCTTCCTCCATCAGCTGTGAGTGGTATTATTATTGAACAGTGGAAGCGTTTAGGAGGAACAGCTCACAGAGAGCAGCTCAGTGTCCACCGAGTGTCTGTCAGACCACGTAAAGTTACAGAGCGGGGTCAGGGCCGAGTGCTGAGCTCAGAGCAGAGTGCAGAAAAGCCTCCAACTGACTCAATAACTGCAGCAGAGCTCCAGACCTGCTGCTGCTGTTAGAGCTGAGAGCAAAGGACCAGCATCATATTAATGCCTATGGATTTAGAACGGCATGTCATAAAAGCTCATGTAGGTGTAATGTGTAGGTGTCCCAATACTTTTGTCCTCATACTGTATGTAAGGCTGAATCACCGCAATCCGAGTTTAATCTTATTTTTGTGAAGAAAGTAAATTCCACAACAATTTGGCTTTAGTCATTTGGGGTGTGCAAAAGCCATCAACACCACGAAACACAGTTTCCATCTTTCTAAGAAACTGCATGTGACTTTTTTTAGGCAGACACAGTTCAAGTAGGCAGTGTGTTGATATTCACGCTGGAGTAATTGGCCATTCTCGGATGTACCATGGAAAGACAAATGGAGAGAATTTACATTACAGCCCATTTACATCACAGCACTGACTCGTGCCAAATAGGGGAAAAGTGACATGACGGCAGAGGTCATCGTGCCCTCACTCTCACATGGCTCAGTTTTCCATTGACCTCTGTTACAGTAACAGTGTGTCTATATATGTTTGCGTCAGCATGAGCGAGTACCTTGCATCCCTCACAGGCATGCACTCCATAGTGGAAGCCAGAGGCACGATCGGCACACACGCGGCACTCAAGGTTTAGCGGGCTGGTGGTGGTCTCGTCCGGCCCTGTGACCGCTCCAAACACTGTAGAGGAAGGGCTAGAGGCTGGGCTCGGGATATCTAAGACAACACACACACATATACACAAACATACAGTCTGAAAAATGAAGCAAACGAGCCCAGCAGTTTGTTTGACTTACAGACTGAAAATATGGCAGTGTTAAATAAACTGGGGCAACAAAGCCCATTCATTACTCTGACTTCATGGAAATGAGTGGCGCATCACATCAGCTCATATGATTTATTTGAGTGATTCAGCATTAAACAGCATGCCTGGTATACCTTGACTCAATCAGATAATGCCAGGAAGGCACAGGACCTAAACAGACAGGATCTTTAACTTTCAGCTTTTCACACCCTCATCATCCAGAAACACGGCACTGCTACAGTCCTCAAATAAGGGTGGGTAGATGGCGCTCTTTCCCCTCAACCCTCTTCAGTGATGTTGGCCGGCACGGGCATCTGTTAGCTGTTGTGCTGGAGCTGGGGACCCAGCGCTGTCCTCTGAGTGTGATGGGCACCTGGCGATGCCACATTGGCAGCAGTTCGAAAAGACTTTCCATGTATTGGAAGAGACGTGTGTTAAGTCCTTATCCTTCTACTGTCGGGAGCATTGCTGGTGCTAGGGAGTTTATGAACAGGTGGGTTCAATGGGAGTACCAAATTGGGAGTAAAAGGGAAAAATTGACAATAATTAAAAAGAGTCATAAAGATTCTGATAATGACCAAAGTTCTTTTATTGGGGGTTGTTCAATTTACAAGGACAGGGGGGGCATTAGAGCGGAGCTGTGAAAAAGTCATGGATCTGACCTAGACTTATCAGTTGGACTTTTCTAGAGAACAAACTTTTCTTAGGAAGATGTTGGTGAATGAGAATAGATGTGTGTGAGTGTGAAGAAACTTGTAAAGAGGCTCACACACATCTCTATTACAAACATGATTCACGCCAAAAGTGGTTTTTCTCAAAGCTCAAAGAACCAAGAGTGTATGTAGAACCAGCTTCTTCTCATACCTCAGTCACAGCAGAATCAAAATTAAAGACCAGTCTCTTTCAGTGTGTGTTTACGGGTATGTTAGAGCAGGGGCATGTGTGTGTTTATGTGTGTGTGTGTTCATCTCAGTTCATCCCATAGAAACCTTGGTTAAACTTGCTTTCTCATTTCCCAGTTAGTCATGAAAAGTTCACACGATCTAAAGTCAGCATTTTTACAGGTGTACAGGTGTGGTGTGTGTTCTGTATATGGGTACCTAGAACAGTGGAGCTTTCAGAGCTGGTGCTGGAGCTCTGCCAGTCGGGCATGTAGAGCAGACTGAACGGGTCCTCGCTGAGGGAGCAGGTGATGTCCTCAAGCTCCTCCAAGTTCATGATCAGCTCCCCACACAGTGGGCTGTCCAACACTGATTCCCCCACTGGAGACAACGGACTGAATAGACTGGGCATGTCCACCATGGCGCCGGACCACGGCAATCACTGAATCACGCATTAGACTGCATTAGAATGAGAGAGAGAGAGACAGAGACAGAGAGAGAAAGGGAGAGAGAGAGAGAGAGAGAGAGAGAGAGAGAGAGAGAGAGAGAGAGAAAGGGAGAGAGAGAGAGAGATAGAGAGAGAGAAAGAGAGAGAGAAAGGGAGAGAGAGAGAGAGAGATAGAGAATAGGTAAATGTTAAGGGTGTAGTCAAATACATCAGTCTGCTGGTGTGGTCATCTGCACTGTTTGCACTCTTCCCTTTTTTTGGCCAGAATAATCAGAATGATGCTTCTCATCAACGAATCACATTTACACAGTTATGATTGATTGTAAAAATATTTATTATTTATTTAATTTTCAGTGAAGTATGCTCTTAGTTGTTGAAAAACTTCTGAATCAAGCCCAGAATCACATCCAGTTCTGATTATGAATCATATCAAATTCAGATTCTGATTCTAAATCATATCAAATTCTGATTCTAAATCATATCAAATTCTGATTCTGAATCATATCAAATCCTAATTCTGAAAAGCACCAAATTCTTATTCTTAATTCTAAATCACACCCAATTCTGATTATGAGTCATTGCTAAATTCTGATTCTAAATCATTTCAAATCCTGATTATGAGTCATAACTAAATTCTAATTCTGAATCATATTAAATCCTGATTATGAGTCATAACTAAATTCTGATTCTGAATCATATCAAATCCTAATTCTGAAAAGCACCAAATTCTTATTCTTAATTCTAAATCACACCCAATTCTGATTATGAGTCATTGCTAAATTCTGATTCTAAATCATTTCAAATCCTGATTATGAGTCATAACTAAATTCTAATTCTGAATCATATTAAATCCTGATTATGAGTCATAACTAAATTCTAATTCTGAATCATATTAAATCCTGATTATGAGTCATAACTAAATTCTGATTCTGAATCATATTAAATCCTGATTATGAGTCATAACTAAATTCTGATTCTAAATCATTTCAAATCCTGATTATGAGTCATAACTAAATTCTAATTCTGAATCATATTAAATCCTGATTATGAGTCATAACTAAATTCTGATTCTGAATAATATCAAATCCTAATTCTGAATAGCACCAAATTCTGATTCTGAATTCTAAATCACACCCAATTCTGATTATGAGTCATAACTAAATTTTGATTCTGAATCACATCAAATTCTGATTTTGAATTCTGAATTTAATGTTGTGGTGAAATGAGAAAATTCAGAGAGTGCTGAATCATTACCTAAAGTGTAAACATGCTCTATTTTTACTTATTTTGCTCTTATTTGGATCCTTCTGCCAAATGGCACGAGTAGCACAGCGGTTCAACAACCTCTCAATCAACCAACCTGGGCCTGGCGAGAACTGCCACCTGCCTCTGCTGGGGTCACAGAGTCACTGGGGAGAACTTTGCACGTTTGCTCTGAGAAGCTCACTGTGTTAAACCCTTTTTGGATGTGATTAGTTTTACATGGGGAGGTGGGGTAATGTCATTTTACCCCAGGACCTGTAATGTGCACAGGGTCAGAAATCGGTGTAAATGACAGAGACAGAAATAAAGGTAAAGGTAAAGGTGCACATATCTGTCACTGAACACTGTACAGCAAAATGTGTCCTCCGCATTTGATCTATCTGTGGTAGCGAACACACACACACCCTGAGCGGTGGGCAGCCAACTCCAGCACCCAGTGAGCAGAGAGGGTGAAGGGCCTTGCTCAAGGGCCCAACACTGGCAGCTTGCTGAGCCCGGGTATCGAACCCACAACCCTGTCATCAATAGCACAGAGCTCTAACTGCTGAGCCACCACTGCCCCACTGCAGTGCCCACTCTGGTTAGTTTGCAGGTTCTGGTTAGTTTAACCTCGACACCATACAAGACACATGCCTGCTCAGGAGCCTCCATATTGAAAATGACAAAAACAACAACAACAAAAGAAGGGGTAAGACATGGGACATGGGAGCTCACAGTCTATAAAAATGACTGACATGGCAGAATCAGATGGGACTAAAATGACTAGAGATACACTGGTAACAACTGCATTATCCACATGTAAAACTACATCAGTCCAAATAGGCCTTTAGGCTCAGCTCACCTTTCCATGGTATAAACACAAGAGTGTGTTACAGCACCTTATCTCATCCACTGACCAAAGGTGAAGAGCTATATTGATTAGGACACCGCGTAACCGAGGCCAGTTTAGGGAGAGGTACGAAATTGATGCTCTAAAATGGAATTATTATCACTGGCTAAGTAACAAAATGGTCCTTAAGTGAAAGGTTAACTGCATGCAAGCAGAGCTAATTCAGCTGTATATCCCTCCTCCTCCTCTTTGCACCTTTACGTTTTATTCTCTCACACTCTCGCTCTCACTCCCTCAAACAGGCCCACATTAGCTCTCAAGGCCAGAAATATACAGCAATATACAGTCCCATTAAATTAATGACTAAATGAAAGGAGAAAATAGAGAAAAGAGAAAAAAGTCCTTTATTTTTTATATTTATTTGCATTATATTTGTATAAATAAATATAAAATATATATATATATATAATATTTATATCTATTTGTATACATATTTGAGTGTACTTTTTATTTAGTCACTAACTTTCAACTTAATATCTACTGAATAGAACTTATTCTATTTAATTTAATCCTAAACCTGACCTTACACATACATTTAACTTCTACCCAAAACCTTAAATAGCCCTAATCCTAATTCTAATGCGAACCTTTACCTCGTCGCAAAACATGAACATTATACTAATCCTAACTTTAACCTCAGTCCAAAACCAAAAACTAATCCTAACCCTACTCTTAACCACAAACCAAATCATAACCCTAAAAACCTAAACCTTAAACCTAACCCTTATTTCTAAAAACCTAAACCTAACCCCAAATCTCACCTCAATCCCAAATTCAAACCTATCCCAAACTCTTTACCCACTTAACCCTGAGTATAACCTTACCCTCAGTCTAAAAACCTAATCCCAAACCTAACCTTAAACCAAAACCTACAAGTAATCCAAATTCTAGTCCTGAATGTAACCCTAACTCTAATCATAACCTCAAACTATAACCTAAACTTAATCCAAAACCTAATCTATTTCTGATTTGAACCATATTCCATACTGCAACCCTAACCCTTAATTTAACCCTAAACTAAACGTAATGAAACCTTAGCCCAAAACCTGAATCTAAACTTAACCCTAAACTTAACCCCAACTCTGAACTATTGTAATGAAACCTTAGCCCAAAACCTGAATCTAAACTTAACCCTAAACTTAACCCCAACTCTGAACTATTGTAATGAAACCTTAGCCCAAAACCTGAATCTAAACTTAACCCTAAACTTAACCCCAACTCTGAACTATTGTAATGAAACCTTAGCCCAAAACCTGAACCTAAACTTAACCCAAACCCTAAACTTAACCCCAATCCTAAACTAAACATAATGAAACCTTAGCCCAAAACCTGAACCGTAACTTAACCCCAACCCTAAACTAAACATAATGAAACCTTAGCCCAAAACCTGAACCTTAACTTAACCCAAACCCTAAACTTAACCCCAATCCTAAACTAACGTAATGAAATCTAAACCCAAAACCTGAACCTAAACTTAATCTCAACCCTAAACTTAACCCCAATCCTAAACTAAACATAATGAAACCTTAGCCCAAAACCTGAACCTAAACTTCATCATGTGCCTGTAGCTAGTCTATATGGAACTGTAAAATACAGCGTGTCCAGAACATGACACTGAACACTGAAAGCTGAAGCCTGTGTTGGTGATATGGTCAGCTTCATCCCACACCACAGCCACTAAAGGAAGAGAAAATAGCACATGACTAAACGCTGATTGAAACTGGGCCATGGCGTGATGGAAAACGCACCCTGAAAACACCGACAATAAATATCCAGCATTAGACAGGAAGCATTCTGCTGCTGCACCATCTGACTGGAAAGACTTGGCCTTAGCCCCTGCCTTTCCAGAGCTGCCTTTGGCGTGATCCTGAAGAGCAAACTCTTCTGACTGCTTGAGAAGGACACCATGGTAGACATCTTCCCCTGCTCCGTCTGTTGGAGCGGGCTGAAAGATGAAGCAATATCTTCCTCTGAACAGACGAGTGCGGTGCTTTAGAGAGCAGCCGTGTCAAACACACACAGACATGTTTTGCAATACTGTGTTCCCACCGGAGACCCACACAGACAACCATACTGCTTAGAAATGTAGGTCAGTGACTAGGCAGCGGTGGGTTTGTGGTAGGAAGCACGCTGGCTTTAAAGGCAATGCTGAGGACATTTCAAAATCACTGCGATAAAGGCCCGACCACAGCTGTCCTGCCGGACTCTGCTGTCTATAAAGATGGACAGAAAGAGATTTGAGCTCTCGGACAACTTTTAACAAGGTCTCAGCCCTCATAAATTCTTGTGACGCTCCTTTGACCTGTAATAGGGAGAATAGCTTCTCTATCATTGCTACTCCGGGCTCGACACACTGCTAACACACTGTTATTTTACACTAGCAGCTCAGTCCACATGCTTTTTTACTTTCGGTGATGGTCCTGAATCTCTCAGCTTGTCCAGAAAAGTGTCATTTATTGGCGGCTCAAAGTGTGACTTACACTTCCCAACTGTAGGGGGAGCCCAAGAGCAAGAAATGCCAATTTTCCAATGTTTTATAGAAATTCGATTTTTTATGGGGTGGAAGTCATTCGCCAGAAGAATGTGTTAAACCCTCCAGACAGAGAGAGCGTTTACAAGCTGTGATTCCTCCCAAAGGTGTGTTTACTAACTCCTGGCCATGCGGAATGGCCAAACTTTTGCTTCAGGCCCTTTGTCCTTTCATCAGGTCACCTTTTACTGGCTTAGCTCTTCACTGTAACAGACAGTTTTAATTAGACCAGGGGTTCCTGAACATCTGTATGCCACTGTACACCGATCAACCATTACATCAGGCACCACCTGGCTTGTGCCAACACAACAGCTCTGACCCGTTGAGGCCTGGACTCCACAAGACCTCCACAAGGCGTCCTGTGGTATCTGGCACCAAGACCAATCTTAGGCCTGTAAGTTGTGAGGTGGGACCTCCATGGATCACGTCAATGAGCCTTAGATGCCCATGACCCTGTCGCTGGTGCAGTGGTTGTCCTTTCTTGGAGCACTTTTGGTAGGTACTGACCACTGCATACCGGGAAAAACCCCACAAGACCTGCCTGATGTTTTGGTGCAGATGTTCTGACCCAGTCGTCTAGCCGGCACAAATTGGTTCTAGTCAAAGTGACTCAGGTTCTTATGCTTGTCTATGACTGTTCACACGCTGCCTAACATGTGGATCCACCTCGTGGCAGATGCCGCAGCAGATGAAGCTAATGTTTTTTCTTCACCCGTCAGTGGTGCTAATGTTATGGCTGATACCAAAAGACCTCAGGAAAGCAGGACCGAAAGAAAGTCAGGATGACACAGAAGCAGCTAGGGTGAAATAACCTGTGCAAAATGCCAGACTGTCGGACTCTGTCCAAAGTAGAGAACACACACACACACAAAAACACACACACACACACACACAGAGGGAGAGAGACTCCCACGTGACTCCAGCCTCATGACAAAGCACTGCAGCCAAGAACAGGATAGCCATGCCCCCTGCAGCCAGCAGGGCCATTCAACACCATACAGTACATAGCTTACAACTGCTATATATGCACACCACCGTTACACCACAGAACAACTCCCACCACCACTCCTTCCAAGCACACATACTTCAGCCGGCCTCGTGTGCACCAGAAAACACACACACACACACACACACAAACACACACACACACACACATACACACCCACACTTTACGCATCGCATATTCGCCACACAGGCGTGCAAACACGCACACACCCACACTCGCACTTGACCCATCCCATATTCACCTTACACGCTTGTAGCTGCCCTCTGTTCTGTTCTGCACCCCACTGGGTCACTGGATTGGACTGGACTGGACCGGACTGGGCTCCTGAAACTCCTCTAGTGTAGTTTGGTGGTAGGAGACAAAGCTCTCACAGTGGTTTCCACTCCCCTTACATTCACAGTGCTTAATCTGCACTTGTCATGGTTTTACAGTACATTTACTGTATAAAAAAAAAAAAGGAAGGTCCAAGTCCAAGGGTTAAGGGGTTCGATGCATCTGCAACTGCAGAACTCCAGAATGTCCACTAAGGATGTAATGAAACAAGAGAATGGTCATCACGTAATCGTCCCACAGCCTATAATAATATCAGTACAGGCTGTTTAAGACAGCTGTAGGGCTCCGCTTACACTCTTAAGCAAGAGACAGGGAGGATGGTTCACAAGACACACATACGCATATACAAACACACACACACACACACACACACTGAGACCATTCCCCGTGTGCAGCCAGCACAGCCTACGTGCAGCAGGGGAAGCAGGCAGTGGAGGGTCAAAGCTGAGGGGACTGCTAAAGTAATAAGGCTCTATTCAGCCCATTCTCCTCTCATTGTCCTCTCTCGGCTGGCCCACATGATTGTGCTTGAACAATAACTCAGGCCCTGGGGTATTTTTGGTCGCACAGGAACAGGAAGACGGTCTATGTCTCTGCAGCAAAGCAACACAAACAACAACAACAACAATAACAACAACAACAGGGATGGAAACTATTTCTTTAAAAGCTGGTCAACGCTGCTGCCACATGGAGTGCACAAGCTTAATTTCTACAGCTTCTACAGAGTGACCGCAACCCAATGAGTCTTGTACACAACAACAGATTAACGATTAACATCCGATTAATGAGAACCGGAGAAAAAAATCAAAGCAGACATGCATGTTTGGTCACACCGATGTCTAGTGTTTGTTTCCTAAAGGCAACAAAGACTACAGGCTGCATGGTCAACGTCTCAGGCATCAGTTCACACCTGTAGGCTCCCTGGATGCACTTCTGTCCAACCTGCAGCTCAGAGAAGATCGATCAGGGACCGCTCACCCAAAAGGCAGAATAGCTGTTCACAAAATCAAAGAAGTCAACACTCAGTGTTGACTGCATGCAAAGGGTCTCAGCCACACTCCTCAAAAAACAGTGGTTCTAAAAATATGAGCCCAGATCTGGCACCCAGACGAGGCTCTTCTCCTCTGCATATCCTCTACAAGCTACGTGAGGTCTACATGAGGAAGCCCCGAACATATTAAAGCCCCACAGCCATGACCCAACGCTAGCACAGAGCAGAATGAAAGCAGTGCTTACCAGATCACTCTTCACGAGTCTGTTCTAGCAGCAGCAGCCAATAAATACACTGGCCCCGGCGGGGGCCAAAGTCCAAACCCCACCACACACTACTCTCCTGCCTCTCGGCGAGAAGCAGATTTCCTGGCGCCTTACCAATGGAAGAGGGCAAGCGAGACGCACTCGCATCAGATAAGACGGGCCTAACCGCGGCGTGTGAGCAGTCGTAAAGGCCTGGCCGCTGTTACTTCAACAATAGGGACGGGATGGGCTCAAAAAAGCGGATGCACAGCCTTCGAGACTGTCCTGACTGTCTATTTAAGGCTAAGCTCAACTCAAGCTTAGACAAAGAGGGACATCATATTGAGAAAATTGAGGCATTTCAGAAAGCAGGATTTCTCAATTAGCCAGATACAGAACCATAAATCCCAAAGCTGAGGACTGTCCGATAGGAACGTTCCTCAGCCCTTTTCCAATAGGACAGGCTTATCTGTAGGCCTCATCTTTCTGGCTAAAGTGAGATATCTTGCTTTGAAATAAAGCCCCCTCATAGGGCTACAGCCCATATATGCAGAAGGTGTAGTGTAGTGTTGCAGTTACATCATCAGGTTCCTGTCCTCACATAACCCATTTTGTCATGTTATGGCAACAGTGCTCTGAGGTATGCAGGGGAGCTAAGGGCAGGATCGGAGGAAGCCACACAAAGGTGTAGAATCAGCTACATAACTCCGACCCAGTATAAACAAAAACATTTAAAAAGGCTCAGTAAAAGAAGCAGTTCCACCCAAGAGAAGGTGGGTATGTGCTGTAATTACAATAAACAGAAGGGATAATAACTAGGGATAATCTAATGTTATGCTTTATGCTTTTGTGCTATGCCTCTCACCATGTAAGACTCTTTACCTGTCAAATAAATGGTAAAAGCTAGCCTGGTCCTAATAGACTCCCACTCTTAATGCCAATTATTTTATTTTATTTCTTTAAAAAACGTCTTAAGAATTTTTAGATTTTTCTGTTCCCACTTTTCCTCCCCAATTTTAGACAGCCCATTAGCCAACCCACTCGTTAGTACTCTCCCCGTATCACATGTAATGGAGAGGACTGACACATGCCTCCTCTGACATATCCGCAACCAGCCACCACCACTTGCCACTTGCAAAGTGCCGCCATGCAACGTCACTGGCCAACCAAAGGGTACCTAGCTCTGATGCATCGGATAGCAGACGCTTGGGTCAGCCAGCAAGTGACCCGGAGCAGGGCCAATTGTGCTCTTTCAGGCGGGTCATGGTGCATCGCCTTGGCCCTTAAGAAAATGAGAATAAATGGTATTCTCAAAAAAATGGATGCTCTGAAATATTTTCAGAACCGTATGAGAGCCTCACACTTGTCTTAGACTGTAAGAGTTGAAAATGGTCGAATTACTAGAAATAACAGGATTAAAAGTGGAGATTGTTCTTTTAGTTAGTTTTCACTGCATATAATTCAATATTGGAAAATTAAAAACGTTAAATTTACGAAAACTCATATTACAAACAGCCTAAAAAAAAAAAATCTTTAGAAAATCTTTAAGACTTTTTTAATTAGAGAACATTTGAGAGCATCTTAAGCATTTTTTGGGAACTGCATTTAAGAATACTCTTATGAACATCTTAGTGTTTATCTTGAGATCCTTCGTAAGTTCTTTCTTAGGCAAGCTTTAATGAATCCGGCCCAGGAGCAGTAAAAGTATAAGATCCTTGAGGAAATTTTGTAGGTTCTTCAGTTTAAAACTGTGGAGGAACCTCTTACGGTGCTCTGAGGAACCTTCAAGGAACCTTTTCTCAAAGGTTCCTCTAAGACCTTAAAAGGTTCCTCCACAGTTTCTTCCTGAAGAACCTCCAAAATGTCCTCAGAGATCTTATACCTTCAAAATACACTCTTAAAATAAAAGGTGTCTTGGGTGACCTTTGGTTGATGCCATAAAAACAACAACATCAGGTTCTTCAAGCCTTTACCAGGTTCTTCACACTCACACATCCCTATTACAAACTTGATCTCTGAAGCAACCAAAAGTGGTTCATCTGTGGCCTCATTCAAAGAATCTCTTGTAGGACCTTTATTTTTAAGAGTGATGAAATACTGACCAGCTGGATGATGGATTCATGGAGGGACTAGTGTCTAACCCTCTAACGAAGATTCAATGGTTGACATTTTAGAGCTGTTATCAGTAAGATAAAGTAATTTTTATAATGCTGTCAATGAAAAGGTTTGATAAGAATATTAAGATAAGGAGATTAAAGGGTTTTACAATGCTGTGAATTAGGAATGAGAGATAAACACTAGCTAGGTCCATCCATCCATCCAGCCATGCAAATAAAGACTCAATATAGAGCGTTACATCGCCCTGTCAGAAACACGCTGGACTCTAACGTTGAACAGACGTTTGAAAATGAAAATCTGACGTTGAAACAACGTTGCACAGTTTAATTGTAGTTGAATTTTGGTTGTCACAAGTCACAAATCTACCAATAAACAGCACTGGGTTGACATCAAGCTCCAATGTTGTACAGACGTTAAATTCTAAAACCAACGTCACTCCAATGTCTAACAATGTTAGAATTACACATTGTGTGGACGTTAACATGATGAAGTTGAGAGTTGTTGTTTTTTTTGTTTGTTTGTTTTTTTAACTGTTAGCTAAATGTTGGTATTTCACGTCAATGTGGCATGTGACGTTTGCAAGATGTTGGATTATGGTTGCTCCACATCACCACATAAAACCGACAGAATATCAACGTCAGCTGTCGTCACTACTCCAAGTGAAAGTGACGCTGGCATTAGACGTTACCCTAGTACTGAATCGACCTACATTCAACCAGATGGCAACGTCTATCGACGTTGGTGGTCTGCTGCGAGAGGTTAACTGCAGCTTCCAGCAGTGTTTACATGGCGCACTCAGGACTACTGGCTTATTAGTTATAAACAATTCTGACATTAATTAAAAATCACTTTATACACTTTAACAACTATTAAAACGTCTACAGAATAATTATTTAATTAAAGCCTCTAAAGGCTGTCCTTTATTACTGTAGTACTCAAGTTTGCCGCTACCTCTCAGTGAAGTTCGCCCAGTCCAGGGTTCAGCGCTGCTCCATAGCCCTGCTTAACACCCCTGCCCCCCCACCCCACCCCACCCAAACCCCCCACCCCCGGCACTGCTGTCAAAATATCCCGATCCAAATCTCAACGAAAAGTTCAGGATATGACGGTAAAGCTGAGGATGGCCGTGGCGAGCACACACCCCCAGCACACCAATCCGCACGTCCAATAAACAAGCGCCGGCTCGCCTGTAAGCAACGCCCCGGGGCAGCGCTTCCTATTTTACCCACCCGTATTCCGGCAAGCCCCGCCTTGTGTGCTAGGATTGGCTCCTACCTCATTCTCTCTTGCGCGCTAGGCACCGAGTGGACCAATCGTAGCACCGGAGTCGCGAAACTACCAACCAATCACAGCTCAGGAAGGGCGTTAACGGAATACGGGTGGGAAGAGAAAACAACGCCGGACGCCGGTGACGGTTGCCAACTCTGTGGGGCTGTTGCTAAGCGACTGCAGTGTTTACATTAAAATATTAAATAACCGAGTATTATTTTTTTAGTGTTGATTAGAAAATCTTAAAAAAATACCAGACTATTTTAGAATTAGTTAAATTAATGAATCTATGATTTTCAAAAAGATCGTAATACCGTCCATATGTTATGAAATTCATGCTAAGAAGAAGCTAGCTAGCCTGCTGGCTAACGTTGGGCTGTGTGCAGGTGCTCAAGCTAGTTAATGTAAACATCACCCTAAAGTCAGTGGACAGACACCTGTTCCCCATACAGAATATATCCTAGCTATGACTTGTGCTGCCACCTGCTGATACATGGCAGTAGGCTGAACGAAGCAGAGCAGCCTTCAGGCCAGCCTGATCTTCATGTGTGGGTGAAATTATACAAGCTTAATTAAATTCTGTGCAGTTTTGATGAACTTTAGATAACTATCTGCGAGGTAACACTGCTAGGGGGGTTTAATTAAGATACCTGTCCCAGCCAGGGCAAGATCATGAACCAATTAAGGCACTTTCACACCTGATTTATGAATCATGCAGGTTAAAATGTGAAGAAATGTGACACCCCCCCCCCCCCCCCCCCCCCCCAACCCTGTGTGGTTAGTCCAACTGGGAACACAAAGATGCCAGTGGTGGGAACAGCAGGGGTTAATCATGGGCCCCATCAGAGTTGTACACTGCACATGGGGCCTAGATGGGATCCGTGTGAGATTAGGGTGGGCTGTAACAATAGGGCACATTTGGGTCCCAGTAACACCCACTCAGAGCCTTTGCCCACCTGGAACCCACCTGGAACCCACCTAGCCCACGTTCCACCCATGTGAGCCCCAGGTGAACATGTTGGCTGAGTATTGTAACTGCAATGTAGGCAAAGAGACATTAAGACGTATACATGGATGTATGGATGTAGATACACTAACTGTCCAAATGTTTGTGGACACACCTTCTAATGAATGCATTCAGCTACTATAAGTTGCACCCGTTGCTGACACAGATGTGCAAATGCACACACCCACACACAGCTCGTCTACTCTTTGTAAAGCAGTGCTGTAAACAGAATAGGACTCTCTGGAGCAGATTAACATGAACCTATTGGCACTTGGGCAAGAGGGATATAAAGCCCCCAGCATTGAGCTGTGTTCTCTGGAATGATGGTGCTTTAAGATGTGTTCAGTAGCTGAGGAGATGAAGTGGGGTGGTGCTCATCCAACATCCTGGCCTCACTAACACTTCAATCAAATCCTCACAGCAATGCTCCTCCAAAATCTTAAGAAAGCCTTCTTCCCTGGACAGTAGAGACAGTTGCTCCAACAAAAGCAAGATACATGAACGAGCAGGTGTCCCAAAACTTTTGTCATTTTAGCATTTCATGACAAAAAGTGTTACCATGAGCCTATTTCAGTGTTGTCGCTTCCGGCCTAGCCCTCTGGCTCTCCTCTTCTGTGTGCCAGTCTCTGTGAGCCCCCCTGGATGCCAGCCAGTGCCCATAAATTCTGCAGTAGTAAAAGGCCGGTCAGCCTGCAGCCATGTAGCTGTTCTCTTAACGCAGGCTAATGGCTGTCTCAGGCCACGGCTATGTTTTATTTACAGTACCAGCAGCTCTGGGGAAGGCAGGGGATAGTTATGTACTGTCTGCTTGAGGGAACAATATCGGATGGTTTGCTGGAGACTGGCCAGTTTGAAGGTCTCCCGCTTAGGATTATAGTCAGGAGAGGGTACAGGTGCTTTTGCCAAAACAGTAACAGAGCCTTAGGGTGCAACGATGCACATGATCTTCAGTTGAATAATATTGAGAGACGAAGGCAATGCAGTGAAACAATCATTTAATAGAAAATCTTGTAGGGAAAATAAGAAAACCCACCAAATGAATCCCTATTTAAAATGCCTAAAATCAGAATCAGCTGCAGATGATCATAACATGGTTAGAGAAGATTCTGGAGAAGCCTGTCCTACTTAAACCTCAGACATTTGTCTGGTCTGCTCTTGATGGTTTAAGTGAGTAGTGAAGAAGATCACCATGCAAAGATTCAAAGAGCTCTCTGAGGCCTTCAGATAGAAGGTGGTAGAAGCAGATGAGTCCTGGAGTTAAAAAAGATCTCAGAACTATTAGAAATCGGCCTCTCTGTCTCTCACTGTCCAGTCCAAATGCGTCAACATAGCCAGACCAGGACGTCCTAGCAGACCACAAGATGTGTATAGAAGTTAGAAGTCCCCAATAACCCTAAAATGCACGGGACCTACAGGTAGTCCTCTCTTGCTGATGTCAAAGTACAGCATCTACCATCAGACAGACACTGCACAAGTTATTCTGAAGGAGGGAACCCTTTCTGTCAAAAGAAAAATCATCAGGGCAAGACTAAAGCTCGCCAGAGAACACCCAGACAACGGCCTTCTGGAACTACGTGCTTTAGACAGATGAATCCTGAGTCCTGATGTTTGTATCTTTGTAGTGCAGTAAATGGTAAATACCAGATTTAGGGGTGTCCTGGCTGTATAGGCCGAACCGAAATGAGACCATCTACTCTGCGGTGGAGCACTGCTGTTCCTACCCTTACTGCTGTTCTACTAAACAAAACTTCTAATATTGTAACTGATGTTTCGTTGGGATGTCCTTGATTATAACATTATACAATATATTCATATATATAGTTATGAAATACTAATACTAAATAACAATGACAACAGATTTCAGCAAATGTGTGTTTATTGATCCTCGCCGGTATGCAATGAATCTCGGGATATGTTAGCTGGCCATCAGATCCTTTGTTACCATGGATACATTTCTCGGCCACTTACGAAGGAGCCTTCGCAATTGGGCAGCCTAGTCGTGCTACTGTGATGCAATCAGCCTTTAAATACAGCCTTCAAAAGAGGCAGCCCCCGAACTGGGACACACTAACTGACAACTTTATCAAAGCATAATTAATATCAGCAATTTTACATAAATATTAGTGTGAACATTCTTCCTTATTTTTGCGATCATCTATTCCAGACATGTCTGTTTTTAATAAAGCAGTGGAAGCGTTCAATATCACAGATTTTTATAATCAGTATAACATCTGACTCCTGTTTGACCTCCATAATGACATAAACGACTGTTAATATGCATATTATGACACCTGTAACGCAGATTTGAGGAATGTTCCTCACAAATAATTAAGGCAGACAACAGATTTTGGTCACATCTTTATTAGTGATTTTCAGCTCACACTAAAAAAAGTATATAATATAACAATAATCCAGGTAATAAAAAAAAAAATTAACAAAAATAATGACTTTCAATGAGTGGTTACTTACTCGGCTACTGGGCTGACCTAGTGCCACTTTGCTGTTGGTATCTAGTGCTGTATTGCTGCCCTTCAGGGAAGGCAGTAGGTTGTATAGTTATCTCCTGATGGGGCAAAATCACGACCCTGAAACCACACAACCTACTACCTCACCCTGTACGAACATCACAGAGAGGCTTCCCTGCTCTGCAGCGAATCCCGTTTGGGCTCAGAGACGAGTAAACATCAGCAGAACCCAAAGGAGAGCTGCTCGGCACTCTTCTGTTTCCTCCTGTCTCACAGTTCCCAACAGAGGACAGAGCACTCAACATGGTGTGAGATACTCCAGCACGTTCAGCCCGTTACTCCAATATGTTCCACTAAGGGCTCATTTACATATACTCTTATAATAAGGGTTCTGAAATGAGCTATAGTTCTAGTGGAAACTTTAATGGGTATAAAACCTTTATGTTTAAGTTCTCTTCTAATTTAGAAAAATTATCCACTGAAAGGTTCTTCAAGAAACCAAAGGTGATTATCCCTTGGCATCTCGCCGAAGAATCCTTGCTGGAACCTTTTTCAGGAGTGTTACTGCAGCTACCAGCACGACATTTACTAAATTCTTTATGCCTTTGCGTTGAGGTTCTTCACGCGTCAGCGCTGTCTTGATTGATGGGATTACGGCCACTTCAGGAAAGACAGTAAGTTGTATAGTTATCTCACAGCAAGGGCTCAACCCTAAAACTATACAACCTACTACCTCACCCCAAAGGACTGTGTCTCTCTCTCCTGGTGGATGAAGACGTCCGTTCTCCAACTTTAAGCCCGAAAACGGACAATAAAAGTGTCAAATATTTCCAAATCTTACAGTGCAAAGTGTGTCAGCACACTGCCTAAGGGGGTATATCTGTGGCAATGTACTGCTTAACAGGGGTGTAAGAATGCAATATCATATTTGACAAGTAGGTCGGTTCAAATCTTACAGAGCTACATATACTGCATAACGGGTGTGTGTACACTGTGTAACGGGTGCATTTACGCTTTGTGATTTACTGATTCAAAGTTAATGTGATTCAAATGCAGAGTTAATATTCAGAATCATTCAGTATATATGTGGCAAGTTGATGAGCTGTTCAGTTCAAATCTTAAAGTGCTACATTAACTGCATAACGGGTGTAAAGATGCATTTATGCATTGTGATTATACTGATTAAAAGGTGATGTGATTGAAATGCACTGGATTAATATTCAGCATGATTCAGTATACATGTGGTTGTAGCATATTTGAGGAGCATAACAGGGGTGTTCACACACTGCATAACAGGGTTGTAAAGATGCATTATGCACAGTGATATATTAATTACGGTAATAATTTAATTGCACAGGTAATATTAAGAATGATTCAGTATATGTGGCAAGCTTTTCAGTTCAAATCTTAAGAGTGCTACATTTACTGTATAACAGGGTGTAAAAATGCTTTTATGCATTGTGATTTTACTGCTTCAAAACTGATGACTGACTGAATTCAGAATGATACACATGTATGTTTGTAATCCTTTTTTGCCTAAGTATCATTTTCAAATGTAAAACTCCAAAAACAAGCTTGTTTCATTTGTATTGAGGGTATTTATAAATACCTCAGTAAGGAAGTCTGAGGTTTTATAATGAAACGGATTCCTAAAGAATCAGACCTTAATTGAATCGAATAAGGTCAGAGATTTCAGTCACATCCATAGAATGAATTTAACACTGGCTATGTTTAAAAAAGCAATTTGCTCAGTGTCATTTTCTGAGAACACAATGAAACACTGTGGAGAAAATCTCCATTTTCAGAGGTGTCCTTATTCCTGCCTAAAGAATACCACCTCGATCCAGAGCGCCTCTTCATCAGGGGCACGCTTTTGTGTACAAAAAGACAATCGCTTCTCAGCAGGCCATCTGTGGAAGAGAAAGAGAGAGGAATGTAAACGTATTTATTTACATGTAGCACAGTCAACACAGTAGTGACACTCCCTGTCTCTCACTCTCTTTGGCTGCGCTGAGCGGTGTGATATTTCTTGAGCTTTCTCCATTATTAATGGCATCCTTGTTTACAGTTCTGCTCAGTGAGCCTAAAGGAGGATCGCGTAGCACCTCTGTCCTTAAGGGCAGCCAGGCGGGCCGCGTTGTGCTGCCACTGGCCCGCATGTTCCGCTGTGTTGGAGCCAGCCTGAGGGTACCAGCTGCAGGGTTTGAAGGGCCGCATGCGTGATGCGCTGCCGTGCAGCGTGAGCTGCAGGAGGCCGAGCGGCGTGTACGTGTACGGTGTATGTCCACGTATGAGTAATAGGCGGCCGGCTGGCGTGAGGTCTGTGGTGAGGGTAAGGAGGTAGTGGTGTGTGTGCGTATGAGTGAGAGTGTGGGCTACATTGTGGTTTACCTCAGGCGGAGGGGGGCAGGCACACACACGCAGCTTAGTCATACTACCACAGGCCCCACGAGAGTGTGTTACCGCAGCACTGACTCACACACACACACAGACACTCATTATGCACACATAAATACAAAGACAAATACACACACAAAGACACAGTTAAATACACAGTCATGTACTCGTCACACACAAACATGCTACCAGGAACTACCACACACCAATAAGGGTAGCACTACGCAATTACCACTGCATAATTGGTGCCATACAAGGTTAAGTGAAATACATGTATCGCTGCAGTCACACAAAAGCCTTCAATTCTCCAAAATGGCAACTTTACAGGAGAAGGAAAAGACCGTCTTAACTTTCAATAGGGGTCAATGTAAAAATATTTGATTTCCGGTCATTTTGGAGCATTTCTATTGGTCCGTTCATCATAAAATTTTGACCAGATAAAAAACATATACAAATGAGGTGAGATATGATTTGTTACTAATCGTCAGTCACCTGCTCTTGCTTTTCTTTTCCCTCTCAAACACACACGTATTCCAACCTGTTTGCGTTTTTTTTATTGGAAAAGCAGGTAGGAGGAGGAGGAGGAGGAGGAAGAGTAGCCCGCTCTGAATCATGCACTATAAAGGCACACAGATACCTCCTCGGTGAAGGGCATTTAAAAAATATCTAATAACTGAACAAGAACAAAATCAACCACCTCTACAATAAAGTGGCAGAATGATCAACATCCCTCAAGTCAAGTCATCCATCCGCATCAAACTGCAGTGGGAGTAATTATAAGGCCTCCTCAGTGTCCTTGAAAGACCTGACGGAGCGAGAGGAGTTAAATGCGGCGCTGAGCTCCACTCCCTCTGGATACAGCCACAGCCAGTGTGTCTAACAATGTTTGGCATAGCGGGAGCTGTTTGTGCTGTACTTTTAATAGACTGAGAGATAAATGCGAAGCCTCCTTTTATCCCACACGGGGCCTGCAGGGCAAGGCCTGCTCCACCCACCCACCCCCCTCATCACAACCCACCCCCTCCTCCTCCTCCCCCCCGCAGCACTGTAACCTTAGATGGCACGGCTGTGCTATGCCATGACCTCCAGTGAGCCAGACGCAGGGCTGGCACACATTGCACATGTCTGGGTCATTCGTGGTAATGGGGGTAGGTTGAATCCCTGAACATATGAGCGAGAAAAAAATAATAATAAAAGCTTAGAGAGGCAGAGAGACACGGTGGCGTACACCCGTGGTCTTTGACAGCTGTTTTTCAGTGGAAAAACACGCGAATCGCATACATTAACAATGTGGCCTTTGTGTACACATCTGAGTCAGATGTATGTAGCATTGTCTTTCCTGAATACGTCGTTCATATGACCCTATGGAGCCTGGTGGAGACGGAGACAGAGACAGAGACGGAGCCGGTGCGAAACGATCTGTATCCAGTAGGTGGCGCTCTGCTCCTAAGGCTGGAGCCCCTTGCTCTTTGCAGTGAGTGTTTCCGTGACAATAGGGCTTTTATGCAGAGCAGGCAGGCTCACCGCAGTGCCCTCGAGTACCGTTTCCCTTAATCCCCGTTTGACCTTTGGGTGCTGGAGTCACTTTCACTTTTTCATGTAACTGATTTCTGTTGCAGAGAGGAGCCCACAGACATTGTGACATCTAATAATGAGAGCTTGTTCGTTTGTTGGGTTGTGCGACGGCGGAGAGCGATGCGCACCGCCTCCTGTTATAGCCCGCCGATAAATCTACCCGCCTGCTATTTGAATAATACACACGCTTCATTCACACAAAGTCATTACAATTAAAAATGACTCTGTCCTATTTGCCTGAGGACAAAAGATCCTTCAGCACTGACTGATAGAATGAACATTTAACATACCCAACCACAGATTAGCAAGATAAGCCAATAAGTCATGCCCTTAGACTGCCACAACACACATACCTCAGACATACCTGCATCCTGGAGCTGATAAACCTCAAGACTACATGGAATAAATTAGACAACACCATGAATAAACAACATTCATACAGTACTAATAAACAAAAACACACACATTTCAGCACAAGCTCGCTCGCACAAACATACACTACTACACACACCAACCAACCTAATCAGTAGTTGTTAGCTATCGATTCATATTTCGCACTGCTGAAGTTGCTCTCAGTGCCTTCTTTGATTTCCTCACTCCAAACAAGTTGAGTTTAGTCACAGGTCTTTAAATGAGAAAGTGTGAAAACGTCAGAAGCTCCACTCCTGACAGGAGTCATAACACCATTAGAGCAATTAACAGTTACTTTGTTCCACTCGGTTCCATCTGTCGTCTGTCAGTCACGATAAGACAACCCACTGCACTTCAGGAGACCCCCAAAGTGTCCCTACACGCTTTCCGGTGCAGACGCTGCAACTTCGCCACTGGTTCAGCCATCTGATTAGTAATAATAGCTGCCCCCATGAGTTCCACAATGGCAAACTGCATAGCAACACGGAAACACCAAACTGGAATCGGACTGGTGCAAAATCCAAGCGCTCGCTGACGTAACGCAACGCACGTCTGAGCAACAGCACTGTGTTTGTGGGTACCGGGTCGCTTTTTGGATCTCATTTACCTCAATTATTCACTAAAGGCAGTTTTGATGCCGATGATCAGAGCAGAAATTAAAACAGCAACAAAAACAATCAAATCACAGCCGACTCCCCGACATTTTACAGAACAGAACAAAAAATAATACCATCAATATTTCATCAATATGAAATCAGCCTTTAGAGTAAAAGAAACGTGTGTTTTCTGATTATAATACTAATAATCAGTCCAATCTTGTATTGTGAAGCTATTTTTACAGAATCAAATGCTGATCCGTATTATAGTCAATATAAAATAAACATAAAATCACAGTTGTTTGACTGATGCTAATATTCAGGTCGGCTTTGTGATATTTTATATTTTAAATGTATGAATTATCACGTTTTTTTTTTCTTTAAAGCTCCAAAGTGCTAATATTCAGTGCCACTTTCTCGTTTTCACAAAACGTGTGGATATTCCACGTGCCAGAAGTTCACTCCTCACAGCAGCTTTTACCATATTCATGTGAAAATGCTTCAAAAGTTAAAGGTTTTATTAAAAAAAAGTGATACAGACATAAAAGAAGCATAAAAGTAGCAAAGAGTGTGATTACACACACTGTTACACCTTCACAGGTAAAAGGCTTTTTTAATCTGAAATTTGTCTAAATTTAAGAAACTTGAAAAAAACAACACACAAATTAGGACACACAAATACAGAGTAAATATTACAAATCTGAATTTCATGTAATTAGAGACATTTTTAAATGACTGTAGCAGTGATCAGAAGAATACTGTAGTTTAACACTACTGTAAATGATCATTTTTAAACCTGCAGTTCTCATTTCCCAGATGAATATTTTCATTCTATTTTACACTTCCTATTTTATTTTTTATATATTAAAACTGTTTGAAGCCAAGTGCAAAAGCACACGTGGGAATAAGCGGGTTAAGTGTGTGCTATCTAAGTGTGTGTTCACCATGTTTCTGAGATGAAAATCCATATTCATAAATATTTGGAATATTTTTGACAAAATATACCTAGACTATTAGATCCCAATCCTAACTCAATGTCTCTTACACACACACACACACACACACTTGAAAATCTGTGTGTGTGAAAAGAAACCCACGTAGAAAATGTCCCACACACCTCAGTGCAGACATTTTATTCTAGATTTCATTCAGTCCCTCAATACACAGCTTGAGCATTATCAAAACCTAAGCCAATGAAACACACACAAACACACACTTGCAACCATGCAAGTGCATTCACAAAAATAATAATCCTGCAGCAAGCACACACACACACACACACACACACACACATATACACACACACACACACACACAGACTACATACTACAGATAGATACAGACAGATAGATAGATAATTCGTGCTCAGTCTATAAATATTATTCAAAATTACAAACAGCTATTCTTACACTCTGATATATTTCTGAGTCATATTAAATCAATTAAAAAGACAGGATTGCTGCAGTAATTATGGATTCATTGGGAGATATTACTGTGGTATTATCTTCATATAAAAAAAACCTTCTGCAGTTCTCAGATTTTCATGTGCAAATTCACCTGGATTTAAATTCCCAACATGTATTTGGTGCAGACTGCAAGCTAACTACAAGAGCCATCTTCAGTCTAGACTGTGTGTGTGTGTGTATATATGAGTATCTTTGGGGGGAGGGGGGTCTAGACCCTTCATTCTCCCACACACACACACACACACACACACACACACACTCTCTAAAGGCGTGGGAACTCCTTTCAGGGCTGAATTAGAGTTCCTTTGAGGGGCACATGGCAGCAAGTGTGTCTAGGTGTGTGTGAGAGTGTGTGTCTGAACGTGATGAAGTGTGTCTCGCTCCACACACACATGAACACACTGCCCAATGGCATGTTTGAGAATACAGGATTAAATGAAGACTTGAAACCCAGGCAGGTCTTCTGCTTTGGAAACGTTTGAAGTGAGCATGAATTTAGACGTGTGGACATTTCCTTAATAAATATCCTTAATATTTATTAAGGAAATATATAAGGAAATATATATCCTTAATAAACAGATATAAAAATAAATAAATAAATAAATATTATAAATGATATATACACACATTAAAATAAATGTAATTATTTTTAAGCGTTTGACCGACACAGTAAAACTACAGTAAAACTACAGTACAGTCTTGTGTCCATTACCCTCAAACATATATCGTAATTACGAACAATCAGGGCTTAAGTTTAACCTCAAGCTGCAATCCCTGTCCCAACCCCCCTCCTCTTTTAGATGATGCCACCTGCTCTGTGCTTACACCATACTCCATCTTTGGAACGCTCCATTCACCACACAGAAAATGGGTAGGCTAAAGGGTGGTGTGTGGGGGGGTGGGGGTGGTTGGGTGATCACTGCCAACCCAATATGCCACTTCTCTGCAAAAACACTTCACAAGCCCCCTCTTGGAGTTTGATATGCTCTAGGGCTAAATCGCCCATCATAAACCAAACCAGGTGAATCAGGCCTGCTTTATTACTGCCTGCAAATTTGTCATTTATTTCAGTGCACGGATAAGATGGAGAACTGCCCTGACAACTGCACCACCGTATATGGCGTTTGGATTATTCGTAATTCGGTTCCTGAATAAACATATTTTGAGGGGGTGTGTGTGAGGAATGTGTGTGTGTGTGTGTGTGTATGTGAGGGTGTGTGTGTACAAATGTGCTTGTCTGTAATGGTATGTCGATCATTTTCCTTCTTCCTCCAAAAGGAACCTGGAGCAATAATCAAAATCAGATACAGTACAGGCAATCTGCAGAGCTCACACTCACACTTCAGCTGTGAAAAATATATTTTTTGGAGAAGTTACAAATGGCTAGAATTGTAGTACTTCATTGATCTCAAAGGAAACTGCAGAAAAAAAATTCTGTAGAATTGCTGCGAACATGGTACTTTAAATATAAGTGAGGTGGATTCAAATGGAAATCGCCGATCTATATACAAACATCATATAAGAAGGCAAATTCTAAGACAAATCTATGGGGTATGAACCATCGTAATCTAGTAAACGTTACAAAATACTGCATAAATATATCTGTTTGTACTTTATTTGCGACGCTATTTGATAAACAGTTAAATGTCGTTAGAATTTTAGATTTAGAGTAAAAATAAATGCGGAAAGTCCAGATTTCTGACCGCCACAGGACTGCCACACATCTATTAATTACTATTAAATACAAGCAAAGAATCTGTATTATGTAATAAACTCCACACATATTAACAATAAAATGCTGACGCATATACTATATATATATATATATATATATATATATATATATATATATATATATATATATATATATCTGCATCTATTGTGTGTATACAAGAACACCATTTGTTGTAAATATCACAAAATCCTTAATAATATGTAGCAACACAAATATCCCACATTAATTTCAGGATATGCGAAAAATCAACCCTAGGTCCAGCACATAAATATAAAAACTCAAGCCAGGATACAGGAGCGTGCAAGGTGTTCTAGCAGGCCATTCCAGTGCTCATGGCGGTCTTATGAAATGAAAGGTACGCCTACTAAAACAGTTTTGGCCTGGTCTCAATGCAAGCAATGAGTCTTACGAGGCTCTCTTAGAAAGGATCCCCTTCTCTTATTCGATGCGAAAACCAAAATGAGCCTGCAAAAGTTGTCCGATGCGCGTTTCAGCATTAATTCAGGCAAAGTTTCTTGTTCAAAGCGCCCAAATATCTACAAAGTTTGATACACTACTGTAAAAAAAAGGCCTTGCGGTTTGCAGCATTTTCATAGCACAGAATTTGAATCTGATTTGCGCTGTTGCTGTGTCAGGGTTTACATCTTAGCGATGCAAAAAAATGCAAAAAAAAAACAAAACAAGCAAAAACAAAAAAAACATTCCTAAAACCGAGGTGGAGAAACACGAATGTAACCACAATCTAAAAAGCTCTGGGAAAGGAGAGAGCTGAGGGCGCACGCTTCTTGAGTTTAATCGAAATTCGAGTGATCGAAAAAACACAAACAGACCCGCGTTGTGTGACTGCACGAAGAAAGCATGCACAAACATCAGACAAAAGCCATGTAGATAAATAACTTACCACACAAAGGAGCAAAGCATGATCAGACGGAGGCATTCCAGAGTGCTGGTGCTACTGAAGGTCTGTGCTGAGGAGGAAGAGAAAGAGAGAAGGAGAGAAAGAGAAAGAGAGCACAGGCAGTGAGCTCTCCTGAGCCAGCGTGAGGACTGGAGAAGGCAGGCCAGAGGGGGCCGAGCCAGTCCCTCTACCCCAGCTGCAGCCCCCAGCGCTGGGCCACATGCCTGTCCCCCACCCCTGGCCTGGGACGAGCAGGCCTCTGCCACAATAGGAGGCCATGAGGTTTGCCTGGGAGGCGCGTGTGTCGGCCCGTCTGGCAGTTAACAAGTCTTTGAATGAGGAATGTTAGCAAACAGACAAATAGAATGTCCGCTGCATGCTAATGATCCAGCCAGTCCGCTCACAGCATTGGCCCGGGCCTATGAATAATTCAGCAGGCTGAAAACTGAGCCCCCTCCCCCTTTATCCACCCCCCCAGCAATCCACACACCCCCCTGCGCCTGAAATGCCTTCAGTGGATGAAGAGAGAAAGAGAGAGAGAGAGAGAGAGAGAGAGAGAGAGAGAGCGAGGGGAAGACGGAGGAAAAGTATTCCAAATCTCAGCCTGCTCACTCGGTCGCCTGCTCGCTCGCTGGCTTACTTCCTTGCCCGCCGTTGCATGCTGACGGTCCAATTTTACATCCAGCTGAATAAACACACAGTCGCATTCGCGCACGCAATCGCGCAGGCCGGCGCGCATGGCCGCTACAAATCTGCTCTTTCGTTTCTACATGCAACATATTTCTTTCTTTCGATGGAGGCATCTCTCACTCATTGCCTTTTTATGTCTTTTGTTTAGAATTGGCACCTGTCCCAGAAAAAGCTCCACCACTGCACCGCCCTCCTGCTCTCCTTTCAGAGAGAGAGAGAGCCCGCGAGAGAGGGAGAGAGAGAGGGAGAGGAGTGTGAAAGAAGCACTGTATGTGTGCGCATGAGGAGAGGGAGGGCGCGAGAGAGAGAGAGAGAGAGAGAGAGAGAGAGAGAGAAGGACGAAAGGAGAGAGGACGAGAGAGAGAGAGAGGGCGGTGCTTCAGCAATAGAGCTATTGGCACTTCCCACTTCCCTACTCGGAGACATGCAACAAGCTGGAAGACCACAGCCATTTTCAAACCTCAGCACTACAATCGACCATCCGAGAGAAACCCGAGCGACGACCACAACCACCTGCGCTCCACATCTACACGAAAACACGGCCAGTAGATTCAAACCAAGCGTCCGCAAAGCATTCTGATATTCCGGGGAGAGCGTCGGGACAGAGATAGGTCGCTCTGTACCTGCGAAAATAACACAGGAAAGCAAACGCAATAGTTAGCAGCAGCAGCAGCAGTCATGAGGAAGGGGGGTGTGTAAAAAAATAAAGAAAAGAAAGAGAGGAAAAATGCTAGAGATGTGCAATGGAAAGACCAGAAATAGCAGGGAAGTAACTTCTGCTAGGACTGGAGGAACGAGTCTTGGCGACGGGCTGGAGGCAGAGGGTTAAAATCCAGAGAGTAGTAAAAAACCCTCCTTCTCCTGGCACAGGCTGCCTGAAGGGGAGGACCTTACTGTAGAAATAGCAGCAGACGCTTTTTTCTCTTTTTTATCTGCACGCTCTCTCTCTCTCTCTCTCTCTCGCTCGTGCGCGCTCTCTCTCTCTCTCTCTCTCTCTCTCTCTCTCTCTTGCGCTCGCGCTCGGGCACGCTCTCTCCCCGTCCTACTACTTGCATACAGCCAAGTCTGGAGGAGTGAGAGAAAGAAAAAGAGAAATAGAGAGAGATAGAGAGAGAGAGGGAGAGAGGGAGAGGGCCGAGAGGAAGAGAAGGAGCGAGGTAGAGGAGAAGTGGATGGAAAGAGGAAAGAGGATGATGAAATAAGGGAGCTTGCAGAGGAACACGAGCAAAGCAGCTTTTCTTTTTTTAATTCTACACCACAGCCAGTAAGCACGGGAGAAAGAACGACAGCATGGGGAGGGAGGGGTGAGAAGGGTGGAGAAAAGAGTGACACAGACTCCAGTTCTCCCAAGGACTACTCACACTCACACACATACACACACACACACACACACACTCACACACTCCCACTCATACGATGCTAACTATTCAAATACAGTTTGAACACTTGCACCGAAATCATCAATAATAATTTAAAAACTTAGTTTTGAAGACTTTGCCTCTCATGTGCACAGCTACTGCTCTCACACTACTACGAGAGAAGGGGAACATCTAACCGCCGGCATAAAAAGGCTGTATAAAAGGGAAGCAAAAAACAAAAGCACGGCTTGAATCATTTTTCGGCGAGGGACGGTCGAGTCCACTTGCTGCACCGTGAGGGGGTTACGAAAGCAAGCAAGGCAAAGACTAAGCGCCTATTTGCTTGTAGGAACCAGTCCGAAGTGTTAGGGACGGTGCCAGGGCGATGCCTAACAGCTTTCTGTGAGTGTGTTCCTCTCCCCGGGGACGCTGGTGGTCAGACTTTCGGACTGTAATACCTCATAACCCCCCCTTACGCACCACCAGAACTGCCACCAGTCAGAAGCTGATAGAAGCGCTGCTATGCAAGAGGTGAAACAGCTGCTGTGATTTGCAGAGAGAACTCTTCTGCAGTGACGACGCACACACACACACTGCTTACTTCCACACACACACATACACACTGCAGCCACACCACAGCCAGGGCACAGCCTACCTGACACTCTGCCCAAGGTTGAGAAGTGTGTTTCTGCACAGTGGAAGAGAAGGAGGGGTTTATGTGGTTGCTGTATTAACCCGATCACGTTCTCCGCCGTGACATTGTGCCTTCTTTGCTTGATTCGCACACAAAATAGTGCTTTAACCACCACTCCAGCGCTGCGCTCAAGCTTTTCTTATGTGTCTGCCGAGTGTCATGTGCTAATGGCGCAGCGTAGGAGTCTTAATATTCTGCAGAATGTTGCCGAGAATCCCCCTTGCATCCCCCATTTTGTGTTGTACAACTCACAAGTGCGCATGCGCAAGCACATGCACAAACACTCCTAACGCTCGCTCTCCACTGCTGCTCTGTACAGCCAAATGGAGGGATGATATACATTTATTAACACGGATGCAAACTAGAAGACATAAATGCAGCAGTGAAAGTTTATCCTACCATCTTAATAAATATTACAGACGTTACAAACTAACTTTCTGCCTGTTTTCTTAAGTTGCTTTAAAGTTAAACCAGCTGAGAAACTACACCGATTAGCTCTTGATGAAGGGAAAGTAGAACTTCCCTCACGTCCCCGGGGAAGCGACAGCAAGAGAAAAGAATAGGAGAATAGAGAGAGCGCGTGAGACAGTAATGCAGCATATGCTCTGTGCAGGATAGATGGAGCTGTCTGTGTTACAGTACACACAGAGAGATCTGCTGTTTTTAATGCTTCGCAATGTTTAGCTGTCGGCGCTTCGGTCGCCGTGACAAAAGCCTGCGCCACGTCCACCTAGCGCTAGCACGGCCACACAGAGGGTGCTGCTACTGCTCAATGAGCTCTCTCGCTCTCTCTCACACACACACACACACACACACACACACACATACAATCTTACACAAGTGCGCGCACACTCTGAGAGAAAGAGTGGCCGGTCCGCCCAGGCTCTCTCTCCCTCTCTCTCTGCCTCATCCTGGGCCTCCTCTCCCAGCTTTCTCCCCTCGTTCTCTGCTGCTGGCACTGACCACTCATTCCACACACACACACACACACACACACACACACACACACACACACGGAGAGAGAGACACACGAGTGGCCAGCACAAACCACACCACGCACACCACACCTTCGCTTCGCCACCAAATCTGGCCTGCACAATGCCACGGGAAAAGGACGAAGGGGTGAAAAACGAAAAAGTGAGCACTTCTCTCCTTTTTTATTCTAATTTTCCAGCAACAAAGGCAGACAGTGCACTTATTTTGGCAGGGGCTAAAAAACGCCCTGACGTCACATCGCGCCACGTCCCCTGACCAATCGCAAAATCGCGAAAAGAGTTAGGCGCACTTCATGTGTGCAGCAGCTAAAACGGTCGCAGCCAGAGCAGCGTGTAGAATAGGACAACAACAAATCGACCGTTCGAAACACAGCAATGAACGAGCAACGGCAGCAGCAGTGGCAGTGGCAGCGGCTGTGGCAGGACTCTGTTCCTCATCTGCTACTTGTTTACTATTTAACCTGCATGGAAGGAGGGGGGGCTAGGCGTGTGTGTCGTGTCGCACACTGCATTAAAGTTCACTTGAGGACACAATTTTGGTTTCGGCTTGGCTGCCAACTCCCAAACACTATGCTGCTCTATAAGGCATATCGTTCATAAGACTGATGGACTAGGAGCACCACTGATCACACGCCAATCATAACAAACTCTTTATGATACTTTTCACTGCACAACCTCAGGGTTATTACATGCGTCACCACCAAAGATCGTTTGCAAAAGGCTCTCGCAATTTTAAAAGCCCTTTTTTCCTGTGCTGAGGGGTAAACCCTACCCCATTACCTCTTAATTACCCTGGATGGGATTTCTAATATATTGTTTGCAGAGCAGATTTCTTTATGAAATTGGTAATGCATAATGCAGAGCTGCAGCAGGCAATAAAAAACAAACAAGCAATGACTTAAATAAAATGTAAACTTTGACATATGCATGAATACATGAATCATAATTGGTGCAAAATGTATTTTGCTTATTATACAGTTGTTTCTTTCATGTAAAAATGAATCAATAAATCAATAAATCATGGGAAAATCAACAGTATTTTTTAATTTCGCCATGGCAATCAAGGCAGTGCATCCAGGCAGCAGTTAGCAAAATGTCCTTTTCATTCACAAAACAAAATGGCTGCCACAGCTCAATAAATGACTGCACATGTACCAGTGTTTCTGTCCAAATATATACATTTCGGCTCTGCCACGCTAAAACCTCATATCTTCAACAGCAACTTTATAAGAGTAGAAAAAAAACCCCAATAAAGCTCAGTGCAGAAACATTTTATTCCAATCATTTTGGAGCATTTCTGCTGCAAGACTAAAATTTCAAATGTCAAAAAGTGACAAATTGCAATACTGGAGATACGTGGTTTGTTGCAGGACCGCAACAGTATGATATGCATCAGATCTTAGAAAATAAAAGCTAGATGTAAAATAATTAGACAGCTATTATAGAAGTTATTCAAAAGAATCGTGAGATTTCACTTAAGCAGTATTTCGTTGTGCACGGGCTACAGCCTACTTCGACTCGTTTCTGAGGAAACATTTAGCTGAATAAACCGTGTGATTTTTACAGGGCAATATTCACCAAATCCGTGCAGAAAGAAAGCCGTTTGCTGAGCGAAAAAGTTTGACGAGGGTCACAATCCAGCTGTGCGCTACACTGCCTGTTTAAACTGAGTGGATTAGCAGAAAACCAAAAATACAGTAATCCAAAACAGACAGCTTCACTTCCAGATGTGACAAACAAACTAACAAGTAATTACACAAATTTGGCGAGCAGATGGAGAGAGCTGCACCCTTTCTCATTCGCTCAAAGAGACCCTACATGTATCGTCATTCAAGAAACAGATCAAAAGCATGGTGGGCTTTTGAGGGATGGGCAGGGGGGAGGAAAACGTGGATCTGCAGCATCAGTGGCCAGAGCAAACGCCACACAACTCACAAGGCTCAGACGCTGCCTGCTCTGCTTGGAGTTTAAGCTCTGCTGTGTTTAACCCTTACAATCCCCCAGAGAATAAAAACACTGCAGCCTTAATAATTAACCTGCGCCAAAGGCTACTGAAGTCACAAAGGCCAGCCATAAAGCTTTAAGGGTGAGCTTCTAATTAACATTTAATGTTCAGCATCAGGGACGGCTATGTAGCATTTGCCAGCATTTAGTAGTACTGAATATTTCATTCAGTATTAAGGGAAATGCAAGGGTTCATCAAAAAAGAAAGACAGAACTTAATCAGACGTTTATACAAATGTCCTTTCACATACCTTTCACTCCCTCTCTCCGGAGAGGTAGCGGCCTCGCTGCGGCCGTGGTGGTCTCTCCTGGGCCCCCGTGCGCACGTGCCTGCGAGACTTCTCAATTACAGCTGTGAACTCTGGGGTCAGCCTCTGTAGAGAGAGGAACAAAGGGCGTGACCCTGGGGTCAGAAGTGTTACACTGGGAGCAGGCCGGCCCCCATTCAAAGGGAGTGTGCTGTTTGCTTTGTGTAGGTAAAGACCACTAAAACACTGACTAATAGGGATTAGGAAGTGATCCCCTTAGGACTGTCACTCAGAGCATGCCCCTGACCTCCTGCTTCCATTAGGAGCCGAAAAGCGAAAAGCCCGCTCACCCCTGAGCCTCAGCGCCGCTGAAAAAGACACCAGCCGAGCACGGATCGGACACATTTTACACCTGTTGCGCACGTTCAAATTATGGCTTTACATTAAACTAGTAGAATTATAGAAGAACATAATAAAAAAATAATAACAATGAGTTATTATTATCTAAAAAATAATGATAATTATATTAATAATGTTAATCTAAAAATATAACATAACTAGGAGTTGTCATTAAATAATATACTATAGACAAATATACTTAGAAATAACTATTTACTGCAACACTATTTTTTATGACTATGACAATAATTCATTATGATATGGATGATCAAAAAATAACAAATAACAAAGTGGGGGAAAAAGGACTAGTACATTTTTTGCTCTAGAATGAAACTGTTTAAGTATGTATATGGTTATAACTATTTTCCAGGACAATTTTGCAAAACTTTCAGGCATTTCTATCAGTATTCAGATATACATTTCATATTTTAACCTTTAAACTGCTACAAAAAAGATATACATAAGATATTCGATCCAACTAATACAGAATAAATGTTTACAATTAAAATGAAATACAAAATCTAATTTACCGATAATTCAAATTTAATAGGATCCTTCAGGTAATTTCATTTAACCTTATACTGAAGAAACATTTAACTGTAAAAGATCTAATGCACAGAAATACGATTCACACAGACTCCACAGCTCCTTTACACTTAATCTCCAAAAGAGGCAAGATATTAACACTCGAGAAATGCAGTGCAGTAAACTGTAAATATAAGCCTTTATCATAACTATTTAAAACGTATGCCACTACATATTTACTTACTATCTAAGTATTTTTTGGCTTTTGTCACACCCCACCAAAACCAACTTAAATGAATTTTAGTTAAATTAATATGCACACAGCACTTTTCTCAGCTCTACTACACAGAGAAATTGCATTTACCCATAACACTCTGTAATAGTCAACTTCATACTCAAAAAATAATGAAGTCTGAATCATATCTAAAATACTTTGATGGATCTGAGATTTTCAGAAGCAGAAAAAGGCTGAAACAAAGTATGTATTAAAGGATCAAACCATAACATTTAGATAAAAGGGTGTATCATAAAAAAGTCTTTCAGCCTTAGTGTATTTATTAAGGATCAATTGGCATGGAGACACGTCATTTTGTCAGGGTGGGGCAGGGCTGAAGTGCTGAAATAACAAAATGGAGGACTGTGAGACAACATGGCGGTCACTTCTGATAAACGAGACGCCCTATGCTCTATGTCCAAGCAGACAAGCTATGAATTTGCGAAGAGTGATGTTATGCATTATGAGGAATATTAAAACCAGCTCTGCAGTGAAGGGAAAAAAAGACCTACCCTTTATCGACAGAGTGGACACAGGCTTACTCTGCTGCTTTCAGAGTCACACAAATGCGGGGGTGTTAACTGTTTAAAGGTCTAGGCAGACCTTTTATATATATATATATTAATATTGCATTATTTAGAAGTGAAAGAATAAAAGGTAAAAATCTGAGCAAATGCCATAAATCATTTTCAGAAGTTTTTTCATTATACAGAAAAATGTGTAACACTGAACTTCAGTCTACGGTGAATCAGTTAGCACCACACATGTACACATTTATATAAAATCTGAAATATATATTAAAAAAGTTATACTTAACTTAAATTGCAATATATTACGCCTCCAATAGCACAAACATAAAGCGAGACTGTGTTCACTATTTAGTACTATGTTGTTCTCACACAGAAACAGCTAAACATTCCCTAATAAATGCATGTATGTTCGTTTTTTAATATACATGTATTCATACATATGAAATTAGCACCAGAACAACTCTTAAAATATCAACTTGTGATTTACACTGCTGAGGGCTCAGTGAATCAAAGAGAAATCATACATTTTAAAGCACAACTAGTTCACACTACGAAACAAAAAGATTAAAAAAAAAAAAAAAACAGAATTTATTAACAGAAAAAAAGCCATAATTTGTACACAGTTGGACCTTTGTCAAACGTGCCAAAGGATGGAGATCAGCTAGAAGTCGCATTTCAACAAAAAAAGGGCTACTGCCCCAAGTTTTTGATACACACTGCTGTAAATTTCTGTGTCTTTAGTCTCTAAGAAAAACAGCTTTCTGCCCAAAATCTCACCTTGCAAAACCTAAACACCCCTAGTAATAACGCCTGGGAAAAAGTGAGCACAAATCATTCAATTTTCTTTATTTTTACTGATTTTAACTTTTTTATTTTTATTTTTTTTTTTTTATTAAATCTCCTCCATTTCATCCCAGCCTGTAGAATAATGTTTTATGGTTCAAAAATTCTTCTGATTTCTCAAAACATTATTTTAAAATCACAAATCATAAAGAAAATTATGTTACAGCCGTGTATCGATGTTGGGGAAAAAAGGGTTTAATATTTATTTAATCATGAATGTTCTCAACATAACATGAATAAAACCTTAACATCATTTATTCATTAATTACCATAATTTCCCCTTTAACAGCAAGAGGACATTAGGCAGGACATTAACTACATGTCCACAAAATAGAGAACACTGTGTAGATGTGTACGCTTTGGCTTACAGTGTCTAACTAAAAGTTCATGTTGACTAAGACTAAGAGTTAATGTTTCCCTGAATTCCCTGAACATAAATGATCATCTTAGGGAGCTAACACAACCCAGACCAGGAGCGAAACATTTTCAGTTTCCACATTTAATTACCAGAGCTTAACACCTACATGCAGTTTTATATCTGATCATATTTTACATTTACAGTTTTTTTTCAGACAAAACAGTAATAAATTAAATGCTGAAACAAGTTAATTCTTAATGTTTTTGAATCTTTCATTAGTTTTAGTCATTTCTTACATTTTGTAAGGCAAAGAGTGGAATTTAGATGTAAAGCTTATATGTAGAAAATAATTTCATGCCTATAATAAACGTAAACTATAATAATGAAGCAATTTCTATTTAATAACTTTATCTGACTACTAGTGTGAAGTATACATTTGCTTTTAATTTTAATTCATTCAATTTTAACTCCGATTTCAGATGAATCCAGAGGTTTCGTATTCTGCCAAGAACATTTCATTTCTACAAATAAATGTGCATTTCCAGTTCAGCAGTAAAATACAACTACATTTTCTGGAAAAATTATTTAAGCAAATGTGTAGCATAAAGTTAAATGCAATCCCCCTTCCCTGCTGTCATGAATGATGCTGCATGTGGATGAACCTGCCTGTAGGAAAGTCACAGAAACCATTACATTTTTATTTCTTTTCCAGAACATGACTCACCTTAAAAAAGAGAGAACAAAAGGTTAAAAAGCACAGAATTTATCCAAACTAGTCCAAAACAACTGCTCACTGCACCTAACAGGCGCCGTTGCTAACTGCGACACAGCCGAGTCTCCAGAATGTTCTGCAGAGCATATTATGCTTCAGGAGAGGAGCTGGATTCTGGGGCATTATCCCTCACACTCATTAACTCTGACTTGTCCAAAGGAGATACAACTACAGGAGTAGATTGGAGATACAGAGACTTAATGGAGAGTTTTTTTTTTTACTACAGAAAGTGCAGATGGTTTGGTGTGATCTGCTTCAAAAAGGGTCAAATGACAGGGAATTAATGGATGAATGTATGTACAGAATGCACAGAATATGCAAAATAAAACACTGAGGGGGGGGGAGAAAAGTGCTAACTAACTTCAGAAGCTCCAACCACACAAGATTGGGGTCATTATTCTAACAAAACGTTGTGCAAATATTTAGATGAGAACAAAACTCCACCCCTCTGGGATACTAAACACTTTTTAGGAACTTTACCAGCATGGAGTTTTAGCAATTATTAATAACTTTCGCACTCAAAATTAAAATACGTTCTGAACAGTAAATCGACTGGATTGCAATGTTAGATTTGTCCTTTTTTTGAAGAGTCTAGATTCGTAAACTTGATAAAGTTGACACTTCCCAGCTGCTGGTACATTAAATTAAAAAAATTAAAAAACTTATTGAATAACTTTATAAACATATCAGAAACCAATTTCGCTGGATGTCACCCTCCCAAAATATCATTACCTTCATATCATATGCCCCACACTAATTATCAGCCCATCCCAAAGGCAACAGCCAAAGGGAGGGTCACCTCAAAAACTTGTGTGCTCCGATATCTACCTGTCATGCCAAGGCGCCTGTCCATCCTGGTCTCCTGGTGATAACAACTATTTAACATGGAACCTTTTTCATCTTCTGCGTGCCGGCCAGGGTGGGAGGTGTGTGTGTGTAGGGGGAGAACGGTACTGGCCCTTAAAAGGCTCCAGTCCTTTGCAGCTTGTCCTCACATGTGCCACGTCACGACCTGCCGGCTTGGACAGGACTTCCAGGATTTGCCCCAGCCGAGCCCTCCACACCCAATCCCCTTCTGCCCACAATCTTATAGCTGCCCCTGTGGAGCAGCACACAGGAAACACTCTCCAAAAAAAGACTTTATACAAGGAGGTCAAAGACCCACACCCACATTGACTCTCCAGTCCATTTCTCCCTCCAGTCGGTGAATTACAAAGCTCGATACGCCAACAGAATGAGATCAGGGATGAGATGAACATGACTGCACTAAGGGCGATGCACGGAGGACGTCGAAAGACAGGAGACGGACAAATTTCCATGCAAATCTTGTGCACAGCTGCACGCACCAGCACACTCCTGTTGTACGCTTAGGCTGTTTAACATCACATACAGAGTTTCGTTTAAATGAATACGTGACTCTGCCCTGTCCAGTATCGATAGCAAGGTAGAACGCTGACGCGAGAATCACAGGAAGTACTGGGCACCTTTCTAAAGTCTGCAACACACCACTCTTACAAGTATGCTGCACTTGTCATTCTTGCTCAAGGGTATTAACCCCATTAAATATCATTTTAAAGGGATGATATAGGTCAGCAGAGGAGACGTGTAATTGCAAACATATCATTCCACTGCCGCTTTTTTTATTTTCTTTAATTGTCTTTGGCAAGTGCTCTCCCTGTGGGAATTACAACCTTTAATAGGATGAGGTAAGCGCAGTGTAATACTAGCCTGTCTCCCGTATCTCTGTCTTCGCCCGCTCTGCAGCTTAATATGCACCTACTGAAGCCCAAAATAGAGGATTACTACAAGAATATGTGCTACTGTTCAGGTTAGCTACTATTTCTGAAGACGAATCACTCAGAAGACTGAAGACGATTCAAGTACGAGTATAAAAGACATACTGAATGTAGAGTTTCTATGATTTTGGTTAAAGGTTTCTATTCATAAGCTGTATTATTTTTTTTTTGCTCAAATAGAGGCACAATGAATCATCATTCGCCACCAACAGGCAAAAATCTTGTATCTCCAAAAAAAACTTTACAGGAGAAGAAAAAAAAAACTCTCTTCCAACTTTCAATGGAAGTCAATGCAAAAAGATTCAAAATAGTCATTTAGGAGCATTTCTATTGGTCAATTCATCAAGAAAGTGTGCCAATAATAAAAAAAACAGATTAAAATTATATCAAAAAGGGAAAAATGACAAAAATGAAGATTTAACATTTTGCGGGACAGCGACTACATACTGAAATATCAGTGCAATGCACCGTATTACAGTGAAAGAAACTGACTAGACTAAAGCAACCAAGAACCTGAGCACTGCATAAATACACTAAAATAATTAAATTAAAAAATGTATGCAGCTGCACCTTTAGGACACAATCATATTTATATTATGTATTTATGTATTTTGTTATATCAGCGCAACATCAATAAAGCATGGAAACACCTACTTTGACAACAGTTCTACTGCTTTCGAATCTGAAATCATTTTCCCTGTCAGGTCATGCTAATGTCCGACAGCTGGCACTATCTGAACCTTACTGTCGCTCACTGTTCCAGGTTCCAGTGTCCCCAGTAGACAGCACTATATGCTGTGGTGGGACTCGGGGGAAGGGTGGTTGTGGAGTGCTATAGATGCCAACAGTCATGAGCATGCAGGCCGTAACAAAAGCAGCCTTTATGTAGAATGCATGCAGATAAAGGAGCCCCCCTTTGTGCGGGGTTTCACACGTCTGGCCCTGAGAGAGCAGGGCCGCGACAGCCACAGGGGACTGGAGCAACATAGGAACACACGCTGCCTTCCCGTGGCCGGGCTACACACACACACACACACACACACACACATACATATATATATATATATATTTATATATATTTGAGCAAAGTGTGGTAAATGGATTATGGAGTATTTTCAGAAGTAGAACCGAGGCATTATGCTTAATATTGTTCATTAAACACAGAATACAAAGGTAAATTACTGTAAATGACTAAACGATTTTAAAATAAAACATATTTTAAAAAATATTTTTAAAACTACATCAAGAAAGTCAACATGGGCTACACTAAATGATAAACTCTAAAAGCAGATCTAAATAACTATTACACAGACTGCTGAAGTTGTATGTGAGGGCTTATGAAAGCCCATTCCAATCACTTAAAATAAAAAAAATAATGAAGAAAAACAACGAGAAAGGATCTCAGAATAATGACTTGGTATCTTAAAACATTGACTTCACAAAATAAAGACAGTCTCTCAAAATAGTGACCTTGTAATTCCAAAAAATGAAAAAGTAACTCTTAAAACAATTTACTATCTCAAATGAATGACAGAATCTGAAAATAATGACTTACTATCTCAAATTAATTACTTAGTATCCCAAATTAATGATTTGGCATCTCAAAATAATGAATTAGTAACGCCAAATAGTGAGATCAAATAATGAGTATCTGAAGATAATGAGTTAATGTCTCACAATATTGACAGTATTTCAAAATACTGACTTCAGATCACCAAACAATGACCCAGCAATTCAATTATAATGAAAAAAACAATAATTAGGTGCTGGATTATTGTTTGTTTTTTGTAAGTGGCGGGAATCTGCTTTCACAAATGATTGCTGGCAGTAATGTGTCAATAAAGTAAGGCAAAGCAAAGCCAGGCCATGAGAGAGAGGACATATGGAGGGCACAGAATCAAAGCTCTATGGAGTGGGACACTGCTCACAGTGGGATTAATTACGGGGACCTGAATCTTCAGGTTGTGTCTATGTCTGTGTGTCTGAGAAACCGTGTGTCAGCACTGCAGCCATTCAAACTGCACACAAACACTTCTGAATAGGGTCCACTTAATCAGGTATGCTCCCTCCTTCTTTCTCTCACTCACTCACTCTCTTTCACTCGCGCTCAATGCAGACATACAAACACACACATACATGCGCACACATGAGCGGCCTTAATAGGCATGCTGAGGTGTGATAATCAAATTATTCTCAGCACTGGCTGAGGGTTAGAGGGGCCCCTTTCGAGCATCTTATCCCCAACAGGGAGTAAATCACTCTCCAGACATCTGACGTGTTCCGGCGCAAACACACGTAAACGCTCACACATGCTCCAACGTGCACGCACGTGTGCACACACACACACACACACACACACACATATATATATATGCACGGTGAGAAGAGTGCCTTTTTTCTTGTGACAATCACGTCCAGAAAAGCCAGAAAAGGGGTTGAGAGATGAAGTGGTGAAAAGAAAGAGAAGAGCGTTTCTCCGCACGTTAGTTCTTCTTGAGCCTCGTCTCTATTGACCTGTAAACCTTTGTGACTGGAACAAATGCAAATGGCGCTGACTTGCTCACACAAACTACTAAAGAGCTATTCAAATGAGCCCCTGCCAACAATGCAGCAGTGGCCGACCCATGGAGCGGTCCCAGTCTGCAGGCTCGGAGGCCCAGGCTGGAACAGCCAGCTCCATCACACTGCCTTACCCCCGCAGACGGAGGATACTGGTAATCCACCACCTAAAAACCCAAACAAACAACGGCTTTAAGATTCTAGTGTTTTCCTCAGGCACAATTTTAATAGGCTCTTTTCAATGATTAAAAAAAGATAATTCCAAGTTCTGTCACTTTAAAGCAGGGATGAAAGGCCTCACCTGGATTGTAGAATTCCACAATCGGGAGGTACTAAAGCACTAACAGCACGTCTTACAAACTACATTTACTTTTTTATTTGTAGTGTTTACATTACTTAAAAGGTTTGTTCTTGTTGAACAGCGTTGCTCTGAAAAATCTTCATTTATGTTATTCTTAAATAATAAAAATATTCTTCCTAATATTCCATCAATACTTTTTAAATATGCAACAATACTTCGGTACTTCCAGAAAAGTCTATACGTGATAGTACTGAAATAATTTAATAATCCTTCTGATTTCATTTTTAATTACTTTTTTTACATTTTAACATAATTAAGATATACTGTTAATTTTATAATATTAATATTATTATTACTATAAATTGTATAATATTAATTTTGTTAATTTAGAATAACAAAAACAACTAATAACATTTTTTTAATTAGACCACTTTAAAACTTTTAGGTAATTTAACAATCTTTTATCATCTAGACCAGATATATCAAACATTTCTCATTGTTGTTTCGGAAAAACCTTGAATCTCCGAATGATAAACAGACCAATAGAAATGCACCACAATTAAAAAAAAAGTTAGAAAGCTTTTTTTCCTACCCTTGTAAAGCTGATGTTTTGTAGACACAAAGTTTTTGTGCACATTTATCTCTAATCAATGCAATTTAACTTTTTTTCAACCTGCCAATGATTTATCAGATGGTCATTTGTGACAGTGTTTTCTTAAAATAGCTTGTGTGGCAGACATTCCTCTGTGGATAACAATAGGAATAGCTGCATGCATTATATCTGACTAGGGTGCTGAAAAAGTGGTCTCTTTATTGTGGGCCTGGAAAATCTCTAGAGCTTATCAAGTCACTGAGTAAGAGTGCTCCGGGTCAGAGGAATTTATGGGCAGGAGACTAACACAGGGCGATAAGGGTCAAATGATGTCATTCAAACAGAATGAATTATCGGCCGCAAGCTTATGTTAAGCTGATGTAGTGCACACCACAGAGTAATATAAGTCACGAACCATCCAGTTGGTCGTATATTTCATGCTATTCTTGTATGCCTTTAGTTGTTTCTTACCGAGTTCTCCACGTTGCGGATAGATCAACCGATCCAGTGCCTGCTGATCGAGTGAAAAAGGAGCCTGTGAGAAACCCCAAGGCCAATGTAGCACAGTATTTTACAATGCAGTTCACTTCCCTGCTGCACCGTGGTGTTAAGCAGTATATTACACCCCGCCATGTAATGGTCAAGGAGGCCATTTTAAAGGATTTGGAACTACTCCCTTTACGAGAATAAACACTGTCTAAGACTGAAAAAACTCGGACCGCATATCTTTTTTTTTTTTTTTACGCGGCATTGGCTTCAAATAAACCAGCTCAAAGTATCTCTTATTTAACCAAAGGAGCTGCAGCTGTGCTAGTGGCGTCCCTATGAGAAAACACCTCCTCTGCTCCTTACATTACAGCCGGTTCTGCTGATTGGCCTTTACCAGCCTCAAATAGGACTCCTATGCCTATATCTGCTAACAGGAGACCGAATCCCAAGAGAGGGATCACATGGAGCAGAGCAACATCTGGGAGACACCTGCAAATGGCACATGACCTGAGAGTCACTGCACGGTACGTGAAGAGAGAGGGAGATGAGCAAAGACTTCAGACTAGCGTGAAAGAGACAGTGAGATAATAGAGGTCGGAAAGGGTACACCGCAACCTCCATTTGTTTGTGCCTTCCTTCTCCTTCTGCCTCCTTCCATTCATGATAAATGGCAGAAAACAGCTGCTCTCTGGTCTGAAATTTCATTTTGGTAAAATATTTGAGCTTAAGTAGGCTATAGACAAGACCACACTGACAGTTCTGTGGAAAGCTGTAGCTCTAAAGAAAGTTTCAAACGGAACATTACAAGAAATTTTACATTAAGCCAAAAAATGTAAACCGAATAAAATGTTAGTTACTTTATATTTGCTTTACTTAAATAATAAATAAATAAACAAATAAATAAACAAACAAATGTGCCAAATCAACGTAGGCAATCGTCATCTGATGTACTGTGGAAATCAAGGTAAGATCTGGAAACTCCAGATTGAGCAGCTTGCATGTTGGCCAGACAGGCAAAGCAAGGACCTACTGTGCAGCGTTGGATTTCCCTTCCACCTCATCAACAGTCTACACTTGACATTTGCAAAACAGCATTTAGATCAGTCAGAGGACATCATTTTGGAAGCAACTGCTAAAGACTGATGATGTTAAACTTGGCATAATCACCACATTTCCAACTGTTAACTGTGGGGATGGGCCTTTTATGCTTTGGGGTTGTGTGGCAGCCAGTGGCCGGGCGTATACATTTTTAAATCCTGCCACAGAGAAGATTTGATAAGAGGCTGTATTCTACAACAGTGACCAAAATGATCCAAAACAAAATTTCAAAATACACCATCAACACAAGCTTTTGCGATGACCCTTCAAAGTCCCCTTAACTAAATCAACAATGGACATCTGTGGGGAGCTCTTAAAATACTGATAATACTGAGCTGAGACCTTTGAAAATGGGTAAACAAACACACTGACATTCATAAAATAAAATAAAAACACATTGCATTAATGTTGTGCACTTATTCTAATGTGATTTGTGCCCTCCAGATTTAATAAAAATTAAAAACATGCATCAGTTGACAAGATTACAATAAAGACAAATTGCATCTTGATCTGTGTGGCTATGATGTTAGCCATGCTCCATTAATCATCTTCAATCAAATGGGATATTGTTTTAGAGTGTTTTAGTCTGAGTCTGCCTTTAATTTCTGTCAGGCCCATCTAGCAAGGGACTTAGCAAGCCTGATGTTCATCATTTTCCAGTACTTCCACCACAACAACATGTTCCAAACATGAGGAACGATGTCCTAGATTTTGCCATTATTTTTTTTCTTACAGTAACGCCTAATCGTACATTACTCCTTTTACTGTTTGTGGTTATTCTGCAGTTTCTTCTTACCTGTGACATCTTGACAAGAATAAGAGGCTTCTTTCATCTTCGACATTCTGTGGAAAGTCTGTGGAAGACAAATCGACTGTTAGAAAGCTTGTGCATCACTTAAGCAAAGATCCAAGGTGTTTCATTCCCAACAACTTAAAGTCTGAATTAATGTTCTTTAAAGGAGTTCTTCATCAAATGTATTACATGCGTACTGTGGACAATCATTTCAGCATGTTTCCCTGTACGTAGTAAAAAAAATAAATAAAAACAACAGAATATTCATTGACTCTAAACACACTTATAATGTAAGCTATTGAGCAGACCCATTGGCTTCTATTGCTGGTGTGTTTTGAGTCAATAGGTTTTTTTAGGTACAATTAAACACACAGAAACCACTGTCTGTAATAATCAGCTATGCAATACAGACACCGCAGATGGAGGTCAGCCTGTAAAATGCAGGACTGCTCCTTTAACATCCGTCCTGTTTCATGTTTAAGTGTTTGATTACTCTGCAACATTTCTGCATCGCCACCCTGAAAACGATTTGCATAATGAGATTTACAAAGTCAGCCCCTACAAATGGAGGGTCAGGAAGCCCTTAGTATTTGCATAGGACATACAGTATTTCTGTACAGCAGCATTGTTCTTCATTTGATCTGCATAAGTGGTAAAACAAGGTCAGTTTCTTTTCTACTCTGGACGTGGGCTACTCACTGTAGCCTTAAAAAATAGATGCTTTCTTGGCAGCGTGAAAAAACTGCAAGTTCAGCCAAAATAGACAATAAAGCAGTATAGGGAGCTAAAACACATGCCAGATTGCAGAGGGGCGATTCAGAGCTGGGGCCCAGGCTATTTCCCCCCCCTCTCTAAAAAGATCCACAGTGGAAAGAAAAGCCTTCTCCCTGTCCTCAGATGAACTCGAACATGAGCTTCCTGTTAGACCCTGGGAGGAAACACCCAGCGCAGCAAACTCACACTCACAGAGGAAGGCCTTCACTGCTGAATTCTTCACTGCCTGCGAAATTAGGTCAAGCACTTAAGAGCTCCTCGCTCTGAAACAAGTTTGCTCTCTCTCTCTCTCTCTCTCTCTCTCTCACTCTCCTTCTCTCTCGCTCTCTTTCTCTTGCTCAAACAAACAAACGCATGCGCACACACACAAAATCCCCTGCACACACACACAAACACAATATGTGATGTGATGTCTTTATGTGTCATGGGTAAACCGCAGCTCAGAGACAAGGGGGGGGATGTGTGTCACGCCGGTTGTCCTCTCTTGCACTCTGGATCTGAGCGGCTTATTCACAGTTCCCTGTCCTGTAATGCCCTGTAATGCCCACGGCTGCCGTCACACACACACACACACCGTCCCGGCAGCGTGGACGAATTCCTCCTATGGCCGCGGGCCTGCTCACGCACACATCTGCGCACTTCTTCGGTGCCAGTCTCGGCCCGCTGGCCACGGGCTGCGAGTCCCTTACGGAGCTCAGACCTTAGCTGCCATGACAGGCCACTCTTCCAATATACTGGTCACATTCTGAAGACCAGTGCATACACATATTATTTGAGTGCAGGGGGCGAGATGTTGTCCTCGTTTTACTTTCTTCTGCAGCTTGGGTTGGAGATAGGCAAGTCGAGGTAACCTAGCTTATCAGGAGGTCAGCAGAGGTTCGGGAGGATCTTTGCCCCTGGATTCTGTGTCTTGTTATTATCCCTGCTGAGCCACGACTGCCGTGTTCTATACTGTGCCGATAAACACCGTAAGACATAAGCAGAAGGCCTGGGTCAACGCTGCCACATCATATACAAGATGTAAAAGTGAAATCATCAGATTACAGCACTTCAGCCAGGTCATGTTGACACATTACATACTTGGCCTCTTTCTCTGGAGAGGCGAAGTTATTAAAAAAAAAGGGAACAGGAAAGAGTGAGACCGAGAGCAAAAAAGCAGGAGAGCAACAGAGAGAAAGTTAGAGAGAAAAGAGCATAGCAATACTACACCAGCCAATTTTCTGTCATCCGCCGCTGCAGCAGAGAGTTTGGGGAGACATTCCTGTGGGATTGACAGTTTGGCATGGTCAAAGCTCAAGCAGCCAGTCATGGAAAGACACTTCCAGTGCACACACAGCACAAATTCAGCCAGCTGTACTGCATGCTAGCTGGTCTCGGCCGCTGCGCGTCGGCCTGCCCCGAAGCCCCGATACAGGTTACTCAGCTTCGAGCCACGCAGCGGTCGAGATATTGTCATAGGCAGGAGATGTTAACTGAAAGCTATTTTTGGCATGCAGAGCTGAGCACTGAGTGACAACATTAAAGCAAGTGGAAACCAACTGCCAAAAAAAAAAAAAAAAAAAAAGACTAGCTGACTGAAGATATCTCGCGCTGACTCTTTCTCAAAGCTGTTTCGCAATTCTGATGCGGTCAGCATTTTTAGAGGTCAATACCTTGGTCTGGAGCGTGAATGCATGAAAGTGCTGCCCTCAAATTAGAAGCTTCTCATGTACTGGACGAAACCTTGCGTATGGTGCCTTGAAGATACACCCTGCCATAGGTTTGTGTTTCTCGTTTCCTGCATTATTGGCTCGCTTTTAGTCACATGGCTGGCCACAAAGCTTGTCACAGCACAGGAATAGGAAGCAAGACTTAGTATCACTGTAAACACCGCAGCAAACGAAAGGCCTTTTCTGTAGAACCACTGTGCGGTTTTGTTTCAAGTCATCGTTCCATACTTACTTCTTAATTCTTACTTATTCATATTAATATTTACTCTCGGCACGTATGCGTCGTCAGCAGAAAGCCCTGCAGCCTTTCAACATTAAAGGCTATGTCCTGTTAAATACAGAACAATGACAACTTAAACTCAAAAGGTATTTGTGTGTTTAGATGGGTTAAAATATTATTCTATATGATCGCTGTTGCACAAAAACTTTGTATCTCCAAAATGGCTCCAAAACTTTACAGGAAAAGGAGAATAAACCTTACATTTTAACAGGAGTCAATTTAAAGATATTTTAGTCACTTTGGATCAATTCTATTAGTCAATTTCTCTAGAAATTCTGATAGAATGTAAAGAACAGCGGCCAGATTACCCTTATGCCAAAAAATGTGTTATAAATAATAAATATGTTAAATACAGCAAAAATGGAGATACAAGAATTTAGCATGACCGTGACAATACAGCTCCTTTAAAAATTGTTCAAGTCAAACAGCCTTTTTTTGGGTACTATATACTGCACAACACTTTTGCCAAGTGTGTAATCATGGAACCTCTAAAACTTAATCCAAGTCCACAGAGTACTACTGTATGATTATTACACTGGTCGTAACTAAGTTACTGGTTCACCCCATAAACTCGAGGCTTATTGTTCAGGCTATACATTTGGCTATATGTTATACAGTAATTGCTATGAATTATGTAATCACTACAGTAAAGTTAATATGACGAATAACATAGTTTTGAAAACCCCAATTTACATTAACAGCATCCAGCAGACGCTCTTATCCAGAGCGACTTACCAAAGTGCTTCACTGTTTACTTAAAAAAATATTACATACAAGCATTTTGGGGTTTATTGGATTAAGCTTTTCGATGTATTCATTACCTATCCTTAATTTCCTGATTAGGCACCTACCTGATAGGTAAATTTAGGCTAGGTTTTTTACAAAAACCAATACTTTAATGTGAACACTGGAAATGCAAAAGTCTTGCAGATCAAAATTCCCAGGATATCCATTAGGAAAAATAAAGTGAACTTACTTCCTCATCTCATTCTTTTGTCGCTCAGATAGCATTGTAAACGAAGAGCCTGGTGGTGTAACGTACATCCTGCTCTCAAACACAATTCCTGCTTCTTTAAAATACGCACAAAAAACCCATCCTATTATCTTCTCTCCCTCTCTTTCTCTTTCTCTATCTCAGTGCTGGGTTATTGGCCTGCAAAACACCAGGACACATACACACACTAATCTTTTGTGCACTAAGCCAAGGAGAGAGAGAGAGAGAGAGAGAGAGAGAGAGAGGCCGGTGACACCTGAGAGGCTGACAGAAAATTTCAAACTCACTTTGCAGATGAATTAAGATCAATCAACTTCCGATGAAGTAGACGCTCTCTTGTAAAAGTAGGCTGAGACTCATTTGTATTCCTCTCAAAAATAAGTAGGCGTAGTTAGCCACCCAGTAAAAAGCCGAGCAGGAAAGCAGTCGGTGTGCTAATACCACAGCACATCTCACAGGATGTTAATTATCATGCTCTAATGTGTGTGTGTGTGTGTGTGTGTGTGTTTTCTGGATTATCTAAGTCCCTTTTTTCAAACAGGCCAAAGTAAAACAATAACTTGCAAACCGCATCACGTCAGTCTTCCTTTAAACAGCGTAACAATGAAACAGTACTTAAAAGTAAACAACTGTAAACACATAATATATTTCTTCGTGATAGCAAACAGATATTGCCCTTGGCTGATTCGTTCCTCGCATATGGTCACAAATTAGAGACATAAGAATTGTCTCTACCATTGTAAAACTCATGAAAAAGGTCCTTAAAACTACTGCCCTTGTGGCAAGAACATGATATGGCCTAATTTCTGACTGTACTGCTTACCATCCTGTTTGTTTAATAAACTAATCATCCAGCCCGGTGTATTTACTCTCCATTTGATTGAATGCAGTTCACTCACTTTTACAGCACTTCTGAAGGACGTCTAATAAGAGCAGTATTATAATATCCATCCATCAATCACTCAATCCATCCATCCAGCCCAACTATTCTACCTCATTACTCCTGATTACCTGCCATCAAAGGTGTACGTTCGGAAATGATGATGAAGATCTTACCTGATTAAGAAGCTGTTTGAAAAAGGACCCGGCTGAATCAGGGACTGTGTGCACAGGTTTTCGCCATTTTAAGCACCACTGTAAGACACACACACACACACACACACGCATGCGCATACACACACACACATTAACTAGATGTGATATTAACTAAAAGAACGACAACTTTACTAAAATCTGAAGACGTTGGTTGTTTTTCAGGACAGCAGTTATCGCTGGTGAAGCCGTCCCGTCTAATTAAACATGCTTATAAAAACAGAAAGGCTAAGACTAACCTGACGTTGTCTTGAGTATACTGAGCAAAACCCTCGATCAGTACACTAGTCTGGGTTCGGGCAATGAAAACAGACTCCTAAAACCTAAAAGGAAGCTTCCAGGACACAGAAACAGAACCAGACCTGATGAATTCAGCCCTTTACTTACTGGATAATAGAAATGTACAGGCTGCACTGGCTTGTAATAAAATACGGTGGCAGCCTGTTGCCTGGACTATTGAATGTCTGGGGGAGAAGAGCATAATTTCTGCAAAACAGATCCTTTCCATAAGGATTGTAATCAAATGCAATTGTAATCATTCAATCCACAGATTATTATCTCCTCGTTTACATAAGCAGGCCTTTAAAGCCTTTAGCACATCTTAGTCAGTGTAGAAATCCAGCTATGAGTCAATATTATCATTATTATTATTATTAGCACTGGAGAAAAGGAGGCCAAGGGAGCATGACCTTTCCCTCAGCAGCAGTGCAGATGTGCTGATGTGTCATCCTCCTCTTCCTCGCTCAGGCTTAAGCAAATGTAGCTAGCTAGCTGTTATTAAAAGAGAAATATAGTTAACAGAGAATAGGGGCGATGTGTAATAACGTGTGAAGCACTGGGTCAGTATGAAGAGCCCCCTCGCCCCCTCGCTCCCTCGCTCCCTCGCTCCATAGCTACTTCACATTTGATGCCAGCAAATAATCTGCCAAACAGTTCAGCAGTTCAACGTCCTCTCCGTCTCAGACACATGTGGTTTAATAATCCAGGGTTTAAACGAAGGCTAGCTCGCTCAATTTACGAGATATAACCGAGCTAGCTAGCTATATTTAATAAATCACGTCTAAACACCATAACAGCGCAGCTAGCGCTACTAACTACAAAAAATCACCCCCAGGACCGGCTAAGCTAGCCTCGGTGTTTATAAGTTATCTAGACAGATAGCTCCCAGTGTTCAAGCTGAAGTTCCAGTACGTCCCTCGGTGCACAGGCGGTGGGAACGAGGTCATTCCCCGTGGTGAATTCCTGTCCCCCGGCTACTTTTGCTGACCGCGGGAGCGCCTCGGCAACGCCGGAGCGAGACCGAGGAGAGGCGGCTAGTCGCGGGCTAACCGCCGCTGAAACGCGGTCCCGGTGCCGTCCACCAGCTGGATTCGTCTTTTAAGCGGTGTATCCGTTTTTTGGCTTGTTGTTTTTTTATTATATAGTTCCCAAGGGTTGAAAACAGCCCCCTTTCTTTCTTCTTTCCCCGAGAAGCAGCCTCGCTCGCTCGGAGCCGCAGTGACAGCAGCGCCGCGCCGTTTTACTCAACTGGATCTGGACACAAGTTCAACTGAGGTGAACTGAGGGATCCATCCATCCACCGCGACCGTTACACAAGAGCCCCAGACCGCAGGCAGCCTGGCTGGCTGGCTGGCTGGCTATCTATCTATCTGCCTTCCCGTTTTAATGGCAACGTCTGCACAAGATTACAGCCGGCTGGGTACGATATGACGGAGCTCGCTAGTTTCGGCACATTATTATTTGGCTAGCCACGGGGACGTTAACAGCCCGTCGCCATTTGATTTCCCCTCAAACTGACGAAAAGAAGAGGAGGGAGCCCGAAACGAGAGAGGCAGTAAACTAGCTATCTCTACGCCTAAATAACCTAGATAATAGCTATTTAATTAGCGAGCTAAATTCACACAAGTTCGCTCAAGTTCAAGCTCGGTCCGGTCGGGCGGACGTGTAGCTATAACTAGCTAGCTTAAACGTGTGTGGGGGGGTTTCCTTTTTTTTTTAGGTTTTTTTTTTTTTGCTACATACACTCACAAAAATAGCAAATCGTTGTTTATATTCATTTAAATATGATAAAAAAATTCTGAAAGGTGATAATAAATTAAAAAAATCAAGCTAGCTAGTATAGCAACAGCAGGGTTGCCACAACAAGGTGCAGGATGCTCCATAAATAGTGACGAAAAAATTAAAAACAAGGTGTGAATAATGGTAATAATAATGCTAATAATAATAATAAAATGTAATAAAATTAAATAATATTAATAATAATAAAAAAAAAACTCTCTCTGCACTCTCTGCTTTAAGTCATGTGGCTGACCTCATCTGTCCCCACTCTCAACAGCAATTATCTGAGTCATCCAAATTAAGCTAAAGCTCGCTGGTGAGGCCAGCTAGTGCTTTACGTATTCCCCCTCCAATATTAACCCACCCTGGGGAACCGGTGGGGCTTTTATTCGCTGCCAGCAAACGACGGCATTGCTGTTGTTCCTGTTGCGAGGGAGTTTAGCAGCAGGGTGTGCATTCAGATGTTCAGCATATTCCATATAACCAGGCTTATTGTACTCATTCATTCATTCATGTATTATTTAGACTACATTGCTGCAGTTAGGAGCTACTGAAGTTTAACTTTCGGCCTGCAGGATTTTTTGGCCTGTGCTGATTTTTGGACCCTGCACTGTAAATAAGGTGGTGTAATTGGGTCTCTTAGGCTAAATCAAATATGCATAATTTCTTGCGAGTATAGCGAGGGAGGGCAACAGGTGACTGCTGCTCTGCAGGCGATAGCTGGGAGACGTTTGATATTAAATTATAAATTATGATAATATTTTAATTTTTGCTTCAACAAAAGCAGTGTGCTGAAGTGTGTCTTGTTTTTTTTTTTTTGTTGTTTTTTTTAAAAAGGACATTTATGCAGTAGGTATACTAAAAAATAAATACACTTGAAAAATGAGTATGATAATATATATATATATATATATATATATATATATCATATAATATATTAATAAAACTATTAATTAACGAACTTTGAAAATGTTAAGAAAGATCTGCAGATAGTGCTAATAAATATAATAATACTGAAATTCATTTTTTTCACTATTATCAATTTTTTTAAAGTACTTCTGCATAGGACAAATTATTCCAGTGTAAATGTATTACTACAAAACACCCATGATGTGTTAAGTAGATATAAGCTATAAATTCTAACACACACACACACACACATGTGTACACACACAGACACATATATTTACAAATTACTTATTGACCTAAAAGGCGTTTTCTACACACACACACACACACACACACACACTGATGAATATGTGAAAGCAAATATTAGATTTAGCCTGCCACTGCTGCTCCTATTATTATGTTTAATTCTTTGGTCCCTCTGACTGTTGGGAAATAGCCTCTTTAAGAGGAATACATCCCGTTGCCCCATGAATCTACATAAAGACAGAGGTAATCAGATTAAAGATCTGTATCGTGTCCTCTTCTCTGTGTGTGAGAGTGTGTGTGTATGTGTGTGTGTGTGTGTGTGTGTGTGTGTGTGCCCTACAAAGTGGCAGCGTCAGGTTGAGAGTACAGGGATTACAGAAAGGGTTATCAAGTTCATATATAACCCGATGCTCATGGCAGCCTGAAGTGTAGCATGAATCATTCTCAAATCCACTATTGTGAAGAAATGTAAAAAAAAAAAAAAAAAAGAAGAGGAAAAAAAGGGCAAAAACCAATAATTAATTAATTAAATAAATAAAATTAAGCCCATATACTTAAAAAAATGCCCTTTTTAAAAAATACACTAATTAAACTCTTATTACCAGATTACCTATTGACTTTAAATGGTCAAATCTTCATTGCAAACTCGGTATTTCAGCGCCTTACATGGCACACATTCATGGCACATAACATCTCAATCTGCAGAAAACCAGCACCTTACAAATTGCATCCCCTCTCTTGACGCGTGTCAATCACTTGCAGAAAGCGTCTCGGGAAGGGCCCTGGTGTCAAGCAGTCTGGCCTGCAGCGCTCAGAGGCCGTCCTTTGTCTTTAACTAATCACAGATTCAGACACAACATCACTTGCATATTAAACAACCCCCAGCGGTGCAGACAAACAGACGTCGACTGAGGAGAAGTGGTTAAAGCACTCTACAAACTTATTCCATTTCCTCCTGACGTCCCGAACCGGCGCCAGGGTCACTGAGGAACCCGCAGAGGGAATTATGTTTAATGCTATGTTAATGCAGAAACTTTCTCCACATCTCAGCTCTGCAGAGCGTATGCTCCGAGGGGTGGATGGTGGTTTGGTGATGGTGGTGTTGGTGATATGGTGATGTTGGTGTTGATGGTGGTGTTGGTGTGGTTGGGAGAACCGGGTGGGGGGGGGTTTGCAACGGGGCCTGGGCCGTGCTAATTTGCAATCAGACACTCTCTTTGAGTTCTCCTTCTATGCCCCCAGACAGTGTAAATGGCAGCTGAGACAAAGCTCCCATTCTCTCTATGAGGGCCCTCTTAGTTTTATTTCAGGCCAGTGCTCTCAGACAGGGCATTCTGGGAAAGCCGGGAGATGGCAGTGGCAAAGGGGGTGGGACCCAGAGAGAAGGAGAGAGTGAGAGAATGGGGGGTTTAGAGAGAGAGAGAGGTTTAATAGCAGGAACCAACAGCCAGGGGCCTTGCCGCAATGCCACACCCAAAGACTTAATCATATTCGAATCATCTGATTTATAGATAACCATTTGCTGGTACTTTCTGATATGCCAACTGTAGTTCTCCTAGGGCCCATGTGGTATATATAGTACGTCATAAATGCTTTTATTATTGTTATTATTATGATTATTCTATTGTATCCAGTACCAAGACGTTAGCAGCAGATCCTTTAAGCCTTCCAAGTTGTCTGTGTGCATATATACATTTATGGCATTTAGCAGACGCTCTTATCCAGAGCGACTTACAAGGTTACTCGTATTACAGAGGAGGGCCAATGTAGTGTTAGGAGTCTTGCCCAACGACTCTTATTGGTGTAGCGCAGCATAGTCACCCAGACCGGGAATTGAACCCTGGTCTCCCACATGGTGTTGTAACTCAGTGGCAAGTAGTGGTGTTATCTGTTGTGCCACACCAACCACTACTAAGCAGTACTAACCAGTATTAAGTTGTGAGGTCGGGCCTCCAGTGAGCCTTAGGTGACCATAACCCTGTTGTTGGTTCCCTGGTTGTCTTTACTTGGAGCACTTTTGGCAGTTACTGGCCTCTGCATACCAGAAAACGCCACATTATCTGATTTTTTTTATTCTTGTCAAAGTGACTCAGATTCTTATGCTTATCCATTTTTCCTGCTTTAAACACATCACCTATAATTAGTCTACTTTGGGTTTAGTAGAGCTCAGTAACACTGAGATAAATAGCTGATCAGCAGTGATTTATCAGTCGACTCAGGCTTTAGTAGAGCTCAGTAACACTGAGATAAATAACTGATCAGCACAGTGATTTATCAGTCTACTCAGGCTTTAGTAGAGTTCAGTAACACTGAGATAAATAACTGATCAGCACAGTGATTTATCAGTCTACTCAGGCTTTAGTAGAGCTCAGTAACACTGAGATAAATAACTGATCAGCAGTGATTTATCAGTCTACTCAGGCTTTAGTAGAGTTCAGTAACACTGAGATAAATAGCTGATCAGCAGTGAGTTATCAGTCTACTCATGCTTTAGTAGAGCTCAGTAACACTGAGATACTAAATAACTGATCAGCACAGTGAGTTATCAGTCTACTCAGGCTTTAGTAGAGCTCAGTAACACTGAGATAAATAACTGATCAGCACAGTGATTTATCAGTCTACTCAGGCTTTAGTAGAGTTCAGTAACACTGAGATAAATAACTGATCAGCACAGTGATTTATCAGTCTACTCAGGCTTTAGTAGAGCTCAGTAACACTGAGATAAATAACTGATCAGCACAGTGATTTATCAGTCTACTCAGGCTTTAGTAGAGTTCAGTAACACTGAGATAAATAACTGATCAGCACAGTGATTTATCAGTCTACTCAGGCTTTAGTAGAGCTCAGTAACACTGAGATAAATAACTGATCAGCACAGTGATTTATCAGTCTACTCAGGCTTTAGTAGAGCTCAGTAACACAGATAAATAACTGATCAGCACAGTGATTTATCAGTCTACTCAGGCTTTAGTAGAGCTCAGTAACACTGAGATAAATATCTGATCAGCACAGTGATATATCGGTCTACTCAGGCTTTAGTAGAGCTCAGTAACACTGAGATAAATAACTGATCAGCACAGTGATTTATCAATCTACTCAGGCTTTAGTAGAGCTCAGTAACACTGAGATAAATAACTGATCAGCACAGTGATTTATCAGTCTACTCAGGCTTTAGTAGAGCTCAGTAACACTGAGATAAATAACTGATCAGCACAGTGATTTATCAGTCTACTCAGGCTTTAGTAGAGCTCAGTAACACTGAGATAAATAACTGATCAGCACAGTGATTTATCAGTCTACTCAGGCTTTAGTAGAGCTCAGTAACAATGAGATAAATAACTGATCAGCACAGTGATTTATCAGTCTACTCAGGCTTTAGTAGAGCTCAGTAACACTGAGATAAATAACTGATCAGCACAGTGATTTATCAGTCTACTCAGGCTTTAGTAGAGCTCAGTAACACTGAGATAAATAACTGATCTGCACAGTGATTTATCAGTCTACTCAGGCTTTAGTAGAGCTCAGTAACACCGAGATAAATACTGAGACTCAATTTGTAGTTGACTTAACGTGTGAACCAATCCACTCATAGCACAAATGTAAATTTCTTTGTAATGTTAATTAATATGCACTTAATTATGGACCTTTTATACATTTAAATAGCATAACAAATATCTGTAGGCCTCTATGGGTTGAGTTTACGTTCACTGCTACCATTCCATCCCCAGTCAGAGCAACGTTTTGCCATTACATCCTTCAGTTATCTGCATTTACTTATCATGTAAATAATTATGTGAAATTGGAGTGTATTGACTCACGGCTATCACAATAAATAAAGGCTTACCTTATGCAAAAAGTACAGTCCGGTCTCTAAAAGCATGTTATGAATAAAAGGCCAGTGCTATGTGAACAGCATTGAATCAAGTAGATAATGTTGATGAAATCATATTTTCCAAGCTGCTAGTATTCCACAAGCTGTTTAACTCTGGTTTCCTGGCCATACCTCAAGCACATGAATTCATTTTGAAATTGAGGTATCAGTGATTTGCTGTCAGGACTTGGAAAAGAATAGGTCCACACTATCATCCCACATATACAGGCTTGATGATTCAGTTAAATCGGGAGTGGGGTGGCTTACTATAGAACATCTTCTGCGCATTAAAGATTTCAAAGCAAATCACGAATGCTTTTTTCCATTTAAACAAATACACTTTGAATGTAACTGGGCTGTGTGCACTGAAATGGACACTGTATGAATGGCTAGTGTGGGGTGTCAACTCTTAACAGAAGATAAACATTACATTGCGCTAAGCACAGCAGAATCATGATTGGTCTCAGATTTTGAACCACATTTACAACCCTCGGATGCCTTGGCCTAATTGTGCAAAATCGAGCAACATGGACAATATCACAGGCAATAACAGCTGCATATAAAATAGCTTCTTGCGCTATGCGCTGGGGTTTTGTGCAAGCTGCATATCTTCGCATGCAGTCATTCAAGTCCTTTACACCAGATGCCAGATTCCACTGTTTTTAGCTGTCGAGACAATGGCTGTCACACCAGTGTTGCTCAAGGCCATGGGTAAATGATTACCTAGGAGCTGGTCAGTGTCCTCATGCAGAGGTCATCGTCACTGCAGTGTGAGAGAGACTGTACACACAGGTGTCGATCCCACAAATAGTAATAATATTTGATTATATGAAAATTCTAGTGGCTACATGGGCACTATTTGTTCAAGCTTACTCTGAATATTGTGTTGATTGTACTTATTGCAGGGTGCCAGATCTGACTTTTAGTGCTATTTTACTTTACAGAGTTCAGGTTTACACAGACAAAGCACATCAAGAAACTGTGCTGTGAATGTCCAGTAGTTTACCCACCTTTGCTAATTTTCAAACTGGTCCTAGAGGAGGTAGGAAAATGAAAACAGTGCTGAAAAAGAATAAGAAAACATAAAACAGCAAATATACAAAAGGCAATATAAGTTATTTATCTCAGTGTTACTGAGCTCTACTAAAGCCTGAGTAGACTGATAAATCACTGTGCTGATCAGTTATTATCTCAGTGTTACTGAACTCTACTAAAGCCTGAGTCGACTGATAAATCACTGCTGATCAGCTATTTATCTCAGGGTTACTGAGCTCTACTAAAGCCTGAGTAGACTGATAAATCACTGTGCTGATCAGTTATTTATCTCAGTGTTACTGAACTCTACTAAAGCCTGAGTAGACTGATAACTCACTGTGCTGATCAGTTATTTATCTCAGTGTTACTGAGCTCTACTAAAGTCTGAGTAGACTGATAAATCACTGTGCTGATCAGTTATTTATCTCAGTGTTACTGAGCTCTACTAAAGCATGAGTAGACTGATAAATCACTGTGCTGATCAGTTATTTATCTCAGTGTTACTGAACTCTACTAAAGCCAGAGTAGACTGATAAATCACTGTGCTGATCAGTTATTTATCTCAGTGTTACTGAACTCTACTAAAGCCTGAGTAGACTGATAAATCACTGTGCTGATCAGTTATTTATCTCAGTGTTACTGAGCTCTACTAAAGCCTGAGTAGACTGATAACTCACTGTGCTGATCAGTTATTTATCTCAGTGTTACTGAACTCTACTAAAGTCTGAGTAGACTGATAAATCACTGTGCTGATCAGTTATTAATCTCAGTGTTACTGAACTCTACTAAACCCTGAGTAGACTGATAAATCACTGTGCTGATCAGTTATTATCTCAGTGTTACTGAACTCTACTAAACCCTGAGTAGACTGATAAATCACTGTGCTGATCAGTTATTTATCTCAGTGTTACTGAACTCTACTAAAGCCTGAGTAGACTGATAACTCACTGTGCTGATCAGTTATTTATCTCAGTGTTACTGAGCTCTACTAAAGCCTGAGTAGACTGATAACTCACTGTGCTGATCAGTTATTTATCTCAGTGTTACTGAACTCTACTAAAGCCTGAGTAGACTGATAAATCACTGTGCTGATCGGTTATTTATCTCAGTGTTACTGAACTCTACTAAAGTCTGAGTAGACTGATAAATCACTGTGCTGATCAGTTATTTATCTCAGTGTTACTGAGCTCTACTAAACCTGAGTAGACTGATAAATCACTGTGCTGATCAGTTATTTATCTCAGTGTTACTGAACTCTACTAAAGCCTGAGTAGACTGATAAATCACTGTGCTGATCAGTTATTTATCTCAGTGTTACTGAACTCTACTAAAGCCTGAGTAGACTGATAAATCACTGTGCTGATCAGTTATTTATCTCAGTGTTACTGAACTCTACTAAAGCCTGAGTAGACCGATAAACCACTGTGCTGATCAGTTATTTATCTCAGATGTATTTGAGCTTAACATGAGTGTGATGAACTTTTGTGGCATTATACACACATCATTAATGCATCTTTAGCTACTCATGGGGAATACTTAGTGATGCTTGTAGTTATTTAACACTTTTTAGTGCATTTACGGTGCTGTACAGTCCAGTAGACCAAATCGGTTTGTCTCAGTTAAGCTGAAATGTGGAGAACTCAGCAGGCACTTAAAAGGGCCCATATCCTCTACTTTTTTTCTTGTGTATTATATATGGGGTCCTCTTATTATGGATTTGTGGAATGCATCTAAAACAGTTATTTTACACAACGTCTCTAACATTGCGCCTGAGTATGACATTGTGAGAGAAAGGACGAGGAATGTCTCGCAGTCTGTGGGTCAGTGGAGGTAAAGGCACCAGTAAGCAAAAATTTATCTTAATAGTACAATTGGCAGCGTATTCGCACGCACACGTACACGCACCCACATTCACACAGCTTTTATGGTGTGACTGAGAGCATTTTGACCTCTGTGCGACCCCGTCGAGAGAGCCTAGGCCTGGCAGTGAGAAGCACAATTACTGTATATGATGCCCCCCCTACTCCGACTCTGCGCGATCACAAACAGTCATTGTCGCTGCATACCGCAAGAACAATTGACTTCTTATGCCACTGACAGAGTCAGGGGACAGAGGCAGAAAGTTTAGCATTGCAGTCGCACAATCAAATCACAAACTCTGGGCTCCGCGAGCCTGTCATCACGAGAGGCCGGCCTTTGTGTAGCCAGCCAGGCCGAGTCCAGCATAGTAAAAGCTGTCTTTTGGCTGGGGATAATGGCAACTCAGCAAAACATAAACTCCAGGTTGACACTGAGGTAAAAGCCTTCTCTCTGTGACTCTTATACTGGGCCTGATTTTATTTTGTAATTCTGGAAATACAACTGTGGCAATGATTTTAAGGGCCTGCACATTCCTAAGCCACAAAAAAGCTTTGTATCACCAAAACCATGCATACATGCTTTAAATAAGACGCTTTATATTACACACTAATCATCAGTACTAGGCCATAGGAGTAGCTCGTGTTATATAATTCGAAAATAGCAGCTGCTTTCAACATTATGTGAAAATGTTATGAAGTATGAACCAATAGAATCACTTACTTGATGTTCTTTAACAATTGTTTTTAATGTAACCATTAAATGTAACCATGGAGATTGAATGTTTTGGACTAACTGTGACAATATGAATCCATCCATATTCAATCAATCCATCCAAACATCACAAATCCTTGCCCAGATTTACCCATGTGCCATATTTCTTCCATTTCCTAATGAAGGATTAACTGAGTGAGGGATGTTCAGTGACTTGGATTTTTGTTGTATCCATCCCCTGATTTATTACACATTTCATATATATTCATATATCGTTTCTGTCCATGGAAGTCAATGTAAAAGAGTTTATTCCAAGTGATTTAAAGCATTTCTATTGGTCTATTCATCCAGAATTACTTACACAGTTTACACAGCGCTACAGGTTTAAAAATAAATAAATAAATAATAATATATATTAATATATTCATATTAAATAAAAAAAATATATATATTTTTTGTTTTGTTTTGTGTTTTTTTAACCCCTTAAACAGCATGCAGACATGAAGGGCCACACTGCAGTTCATTACCAGATTTAATTTACTGCAACTTTTTGACTATATAATTATTATTTGAATGTCATTGTTATTGTTGAATTATTATTTATGGTTACTAAACAAGTAAAAGTCTTAAAATTAACATGTGAATGTTTCAAAGGGTTCATTTCAGTTGGACACTCTCATTAAAACATAACTTACACATGACTCTTATGGTAGTTCCCAAAAATTATTAAATATTAAAAGTAATGTACTGCCATAATAAAACAAAAATGATTATACTTTTTAATGTGTTTTGTTTTTATACATGGAATCATGGTCAATATTATTTGCATAAACAACTTCAAACTGTTAATATCAAACTGACTGACATAACTACAAAGTAATCTCAGTTAAATAAAAATATATAATAGAAAATAGAAAACAACAGAGGTCCAGGCAATTGGTGCTAGTAGTCTCACAGTTAGTAAAATGGAGATCACCTGAGTGCAGTGAATGTGTCTCAAGTGATTGTAGTATGAAGAGACCTGTCTGAAAGCTCCAGTCACTGGTTAATCAGAATTCCAGGCTACAAATAAAGACACCATGAAGACTGAAGCTTTGAGTAAAGCTTACTGAAGAGTATAAGATCCAAGTCACTGAACATCCCCTGGAGTTCAGTTAAATCCATCATTAAGAAATGGAAGGAATATGGATGCAAATCTAACTAGAGCAAACAGTGACTGTGCAAGAAGGCCACCATGACACCTATGACTGCTCTGAAGGAGTTAAAAGCTGCAGTTTAGATGGGAGAGACTCTGCATACACTGCCTGGGTTCTTCACCAGTCAAAGCTTTCTGGGAGAGCGGCAAGGAGCGTTGAATCTCCACTCCAGGTCAACTGGAAGGTTCTTTGGTCTGATGAGGCCAAAATTAATGTTTGGGCCATCAGACTAGACAATACTTTTGGAGGACAGTAAACACTGAACCTCACTAAAACACACACCATCCTCGTCCAATTTAACTCTTTGAGAGCAAACACAGATGTGTTGGTGGCCTCCATCACTAGTCTTCTCCTCCTAAGTTTGTGGGACAGCCTTATTTAGACAGATTTACCCATGTGCCATATTCCTTCCATTTCTTAATGATGGATTTAACTGAACTCAAGGGGATGTTCAGTGACTTGGATTTTTGTTGCATCCATCCTTTGCCTTATTACACATTAAATATTTATTTTTCATTGATACTATGTGTAGAAATTGGTTTTTAGTTTGACATTAACACATTTTTTCTTTTTTTTTTTAAATTCTAGTTAAAAACAATAAATTCTACTGACCTTGATTTAATTTATAAAAGCAATAAAGAGGGAAGACATGCAAGGGGGTGAATACTTTTTATAGGCACTGTAACTGAATAATAGGCCTGTAGATTCTCACTCCTGTATCTTAAAAGCAACTTAATAATTACCGACTGTCAGTGAAGCTGCGGTAGTTACTAATAAAAGCTCTAAGATGTAGATTTATGAAGAGGCTGAAGGGTTTAAACTAGAAGAGCCTCAATGCAAGTCTAAAGGGACCCATAACAACCGTGCAAGATCTACTCCGACTGCCCTCAGCAGCTAAACAACCCTTAAAGCTTCATTCTTTCTCAAATCCAGGAATCCAGGTCCACTCTCGTTTCAGATCTTAGAACATCTGCAGGTGCTTCTGTCCATCCTTTTGTCCATGACTCAACACTGTGGCTCTGAGAGGATGTGGAGCTGACCAGGAAGCTCTTACTGAGAAAAGCAAACAGATAAAAACAGGAACCTCTACTATTCAAACAAAGAAGCCGCTGCTGCTCTCAGGACAATGGACTGATCACCCCACTGCCCAGACCTCAACCTCATTGAATGTATTTGAGATGAAAATGCTCAGAGACGTCTCAGGCTGAGGTACGGATAAATCTCCCTGCAGAAACACTGAAAGTGAGTAGGTAAAGGTGGACTCACTAAACACTGAAACACCTGATATTGCATTTAGGTATTGACACTTCTGTGTCCTTTAAATATAAATATAAGTATAAATATATACTCAATACTTAATGTTTTCTGTTTTGGCTGTAAATTCAATAAAGAAAGGAGCCCAAAAATTCGCATATGACTGTGTAGGTGCAAAAGTTTGGGCACCTTTGGTCAAGTGACATACTTTTCATGAAGTGAAAGTCAGTACATCCTGTTCAGAGAACACACTTCTGCTTTTTTTTAATGCACATCTACTGTTTATTTGAATAAATATAAAAATACTATAAAATATGAGTAGAATTTGGTGGGAATTGCAATTTTTGAATAGATTTTTTCCTTTAAAATCCAACAAATTATGGCTCTTGAAATGGGGCGTCCAATATTCTGCACATGGCTGTAGAAGTGTTTAACTCATTGTCACTGCCATACAAAAATCTTTTTATTTATATATATATATATATATATATTTTTTTTTTTTACATTTTTTACTTTTTGATGTAATCTGAATCTGACCGTTGTTCTTTGACAAAGAAATGGACCAATAGAAATGCATCAATATTTCCCATTGACTTCCATTAAAAGTTAAGATGTTTTTTTCCTTTTTTCTGTAAATTTGAAATTTTGAAGGTACGAGGTGTTTTTGCATGGAAACAACAATACACTTAATAATATACTAGAACTATAACTGTTAACCCCCATAAAGCTACTGTTCAACTTCTGTAATTACGAGCTGAGGAATTAAAGCATGTGGTCCCACGCACAGACCCTTTGTGAGTCAGTCGCCATATAATTTCTCCTCTTCACTGAGTAACAAGTCTTGAGCTCAATAACGGAGAAACGCGGCTGAAGGGGTTAAAGTGAGACTGCACTCTGCAGGCCGCGAGGTCGAGGAGGGGGCTACAGGGCAGTGTGGGAGTCACTCCTCTTTTCCTCCTTCCACTCCCTGCCCTCGGTCAACCCTTCTCCCTCGCTCCCCTCTGCCAAGAGGAACGCTGCACACAGCCACTGTCCTCCCTCGGCTCCCTCGCTCCCGCCCTGCACCTCCCCACCCCTCCTCTGGCATGACATCATCGCACATCTGTTGTCCCAACAGGGCGTCCGTCACATGGGCAACATAATGACAAACTTCTCTTTTTCACCTCGTCTCTCGTTCGCTCCACACCCCTCTTTTGTGTCTCTCTCTGCACAGCCTGAGACCGGGCCTTTGCTCTTGCTCTTTAGCCTGAGTGCTCTGACAGCAGCAGTGCCATTTATTGCTATTGCTAGTTAAAGCTGCACAGGCCTGCAGATAAGACCTTTATAGTAAAATATACGTATACAGTAGTACAGTACTGCAGAATTCTTCTCTTTTATTATCGCAGCTAAGAAAGCCAGGGTCAGAGCACGGGGTCAGTCAAGCTACGGCAGCCCTGGAGCAGAGAGATTAGTGTTAATGTGCAGTATGTATATATATATAGATAGATAGATAGATATTCAGCGTGAATTCGGCCTCACAGTTCATCTGCGTACTCCATCAGCACAGTAGGCTCGATAAGAGCAAGGCCTAAAAGAAGCTCACTCCGGCTGTCGCTCTGTTGGTGTTCATGAAGGGTGCCAGGGCTGTTTCTGGTGTTCTAACTCACTCTGGGTACATGGGTGTGTTATGGGTAAGTATGTGCATGTGAGTCCAAACAGTAAAGGATAATGTGTTTATTTAGCAACTAATAAGGAATTAGTAAGAAGTGTTTCTTTTAATAATAGTGATTGATTTAATCCTAATACTAGCAATTCTAGTACTAATAGCCTACCGCTAGTCCTGATCTACTGATCTGCTGACTGCGCTGGAAAACACTGTATAGCATAGCTCGATGTAAACAGTGTTTTGACATATGCTATGCCATTAACTGCTGTTTGCCCCTAACTGTTACCACTACTTTTACTGTTATGGCACTGTTACTTTCATCAGTGACAATCACTGAGAATTAAACTACCAGATTTTATCCTGTGCAGCTTATATGTATAAGTAATATGTAGTTTATTTATATATAATACATTTAGACAGACAATCTTAAGTAAAAGGGAATATTCTCTAATCATTTTGCCTGATATGTATTGCTACATAATAATAATAATAATAATAATAATAATAATAATAATAATAATAATAACACTCAGCATCATCCTAAGAATAATAATAATAATTTTTTTTTTCACAATAAATTTATTATAACATAAAGTCTAAGCAATATTGTTGATTTCTGGGGGGTTCTGCAGGTGTAAAGCGTTTGTCCTGTGTGTGTGTGTGTGTGTGTGTGTGTGTGTGTGTGTGTGTTTAAATAGTGGCGGGCTTTGGGTCAGCTCCAGCTCTCTGACCGACACTATTGTACAAGATGGCGGGAGAAGCGTGACGCTATGGGCAGTCCGGCAGAGCCGCCGTGTGGACGGAGGGTGTAATTACAGCGTCCAGAGAGAGAGAGAGAGAGAGAGAGAGAGAGAGAGAGAGAGAGAGAGAGAGAGAGAGAGAGAGAGAGAGAGAGAGAGAGAGAGAGAGGGTGGGGGGGGGGGCGTGGTCATAGGTGAGGTTATGAATATGCAGATATTCAGAGGTCTCCGGGTTCACTGTGGGTGGGTAAAGGTTTGGTCCCATCACGAGCCGCCCGGGCACAGGCAGGAGGTGTGTGTGTGTGTGTGTGTGTGTGTGTGTGTGTGTGTTTGATGTCAATGGCACTGTCTCCCTCTACTGGACTGAATCTTCCCATATCAAAAACACCTGTTTGTGCTCTGTTCATGTGAAGGCCAGTGAGTGTGTGTTTACTGCGTCTCAGTACACAGTAATCATCTACAGCGACAAACTGCTTTCATAATCAAAATAAAGAGAGACATGCAAGAAAATGCATGACCCAGTATACACGATCACTGGTGCATTCTGGGTACCACACCCCTGCATACAGTCATTACGCACAGCACTTTCATCATGCAGTTCTGCAAATATAAGCCAGGTAAGTCCAGTTCTTTAAGCGGTTTAGATTTAGGAAAGAGTTTATGGACAAAGATGTACCTCACAGATCACAGTTTCAGTAAAGATTTCCTCCAGCTGTGCAGAGCCTTCCAGCCTTCCAGCCTTCCTGCCTTCCTGCCTTCCAGTGGTGAAAAAAACAAGCGTCATCCTAACTTTGCTACTACTGCCAATACTACTACTACTACTGCTACTACTACCACTACTACTACTACTACTACTACTACTACTGCTACCACTAGTACTGTTACTAAAACTACTGTTACTACTGCTACCACTAGTACTGTTACTAAAACTACTGTTACTACTGCTACCACTAGTACTGCTACCACTACTACTACTACTACTGCTACCACTAGTACTGTTACTACTACTACTATTGTTACTACTGTTACCACTACTACTGTTACTACTGCTACCACTACTACTGTTACTACTACTACTGTTACTACTGTTACCACTACTACTGTTACTACTGTTACCACTACTACTGTTACTACTACTACTGTTACTACTACTACTACTACTGTTATGACTGTTACCACTACTACTGTTACTACTGTTACCACTACTACTGTTACTACTACTACTGTTACTACTACTACTACTACTGTTATGACTGTTACCACTACTACTGTTACTACTACTACTACTACTGCTACCACTAGTACTGTTACTACTACTACTACTGCTACTACTACTACTACTACTACAACTACTACTACTGCTACTACTTTAATTACTGCAGCTGCTGCTGGTACTACTACTACTGTTACTACTACTACTACAACTACTGCTACTACTACTGTTACTACTACTACTACTACTACTGTTACTACTACTACTGCTACTACTACTGTTACTACTACTACTGCTGCTACAACTGCTGCTTCTACTAATACTGTTACTACTGCTACTGCTGCTACTACTACAACTACTACTACAACTTCTACTACTACTACTACTGCTGCTGCTACTACTGCTACTACTACTACAGCTTCTACGACTACTACTACTACTACTACAACTTCTACTACTACTACTACCACTACTGCTACTACTAGGCCACTACAATTGCTGCTAAAGATCGTTCTGCTACTACTACTAATTCTGCTAGCACTACTACTGATATTTCTACTACTAGGCTACTAATGTTGCTGCTACTGGTGGTACTACTACTTCTACTTCTACTATTACTACTACCAATATTCTTTCGTTTTAGACGATCACTACTACTGATATTTCTACAACAAGGCTACTAAAAGTGCTGCTACTGGTGGTCCTACTACTACGACCACTACCGCTACTACCTCTACTATTAATACTACTGATATTTCTACTACTAGGCTACTAAAATTGCTGCTACTGCTGCTATTGCTATTTTAACTAATACTATTGCTGCTGCAGTTGCTACTACTGCCACCACCACTGCTACTACTCGTACTACTACTACTGCTGTTTCAACCACTACTACCATTTCCACTACCACTACCGCCACTACTGCAACTACGACTACTACTTCTACTACCTCTAATACTACTTCTATTTCACTACTGCTCCCACTCCTGCAAGTACTACTGTTGCTACCACCACCACCGCCACCATCAATATTACCACTACTACTATTAGCAGAGGAGCCGAGTCACATACATCTGAGGGGTGGTTGACCCTACAATGACTCCTCTTACTTTCCTATAAGAATATGAACAACTGGAAGGGCTGAAATCCGCATGCCTCGCAGGTCAGGGTGAACTGGACCGACAGCCCACTAGAATTTAAGCTGGAGTGCTACTTCCACACAGCCGTTTTCATCCAAATCCATCAGAATGAAGAATCTGCTGAATGAAATGGCCGACTGTGCGTAACTGTACTGCACGCAGGGCGTAAAGAGGTATCTTCTGGGCATAAAGTGGATCCGTGTGCATGTGGGAGTGTGCAACATTCATTTACTCAGAACATCAGACGGGAGAGTAGGGCCGGAGATTTTCACTCAATCAGTGGCTCTTTCAGGATGTCAAACCACTGTAACTGCCTGCATGCCCCCAGATGTTTCTGGCCCTTTGTTTGCGCGCTGGTGCCCTCGCATCTGTTTCATGGGAACTTGAGAACGATGATTAAAAAAACAACAAAAAAAAACCAATATTCTGGGACGAATTATGAAGAGTCATGATTTACACAGATGTTTTTGCGCAACACATTGCAGAGGAGGGGAAAAAAGGCATTCTGCTCCTCCTTTGATCCTCATCTGTTCGTCAAAAAGCTGCAAGACTCCGCAGAGACAGTAACCAGTCTGAGGGGAGGGTACGGTAAACATGGGTACAATTTTCTTGTGTCGGTGCTCAGGATTTAACTGTGAAGTTCACGTAATGAGATCTGATGGGGGGGAATAGCGGCCCAGGCAGGGCCTTGGCGAAGGGCTCTCCAGGGTGACGGGTCATTGATAAAATTTGAGGAGACGCTGAGATGTTTCTCCCGGGCCGGAGAGAAAAATGGCCCTATTTTCCTCTTTTCCTCCACAGTCCTGAGCAACTGAAAAGAAACAGACACCATTTGTATAAGCTTCCAAACAGTGAAAGCGCAGCTAAAGTGCAGTTTTGGCTTTGAGACCTGTGGTCAGATACACTAACAAAGGCAATTGATGGGATTTTCTTCTCTCTGTAAAGATCTTCCTTCCAGAGTTTTCTTTTGGCCACGGTGTTTTATAGCACTGTGGACCTGCAGGCACCTTCTGGCCTTACAAGCCTTCTGGCTAAGAACACCAGCGCTGAGTATAATTGGCAAGAGCAGCCTAATGTCAAATAGGATTTAAACTGTAAGCCCTCCATAACAGAATCAAGGCAATGATAAGGTCCCTCTGTAATGTAATTAAGACACTGATGAGAGTACCTGAATGCGCGTGAGGGAGGATGCATGGAGCCCGGCCTATTCGGCGCGATGGAAGTCGAAAAGCTAATGTGCTCCATTAGCTGCAGTCCATATATGTTTAGCACTGAGTTAGCGTGTGTTAGAAACATCCACTGAAGACACACTGGAGACCTCCACGGCGCACTTTGATCTCGGCGTTAGAGAGAGAGAGACAGAAAGAGAGAGCCTCGTAAATGTGTCTACCCTTTGAAGCTTTATGATATTACATAGGGCCACCTCCGCCTACAATCCCCCTCCGCGGCCCTCTCTGCTTCAGGGCAAACAAGGCGGTGTTTGCAAAGAGCATCTTTAAAAAGGGGACGTTAAACAGGCATCTTTAAGAGGGACGTTAACTTTGATTCTTCAACCTTTAACCCGCTTTGAAAGCAGAACGCTCTCGCTCTGAGGCCTGAGGGACACTGTTTGTTCCCCTAAAGGTGAGAGATACATTATGGTGTCCAAAAGTGTGTAGACACCAGCGTATCCAACGTTTCTTCTAGGCTGGTTGTTTCCCCATCGCTGCGGTGACAGGAAGGCCTAGGAAGGCCTTAAACATTGCATTTGCATTGCATTCAGCCACAAGAGCATTAGTGAAGTCAGGTGAGGTTGGATGATTAAGTCTGGGTCACAAACTCACAAACTCCAGCTCAACCCGAGGATATTCAGTTCCTCTGCTAAACCACCCAATGTTGTGGCCATCGTACTCCTCAGGGCATGCTGGACCTGCAACTCATGTAATGCTGCTTCTGGGTATCTCATACTACTGGCAATGCTGTGCAGATTAAACACAAGGGGTGTCTGGATGCTTACGGATGTACAGTACACCTAATTACCAGGCTGGACCAGCTCTGGCAGCCTATTATTATTATTGCAGCTCCCATATAGTACCACCAGGGGGAGCGCTGTCACATTCAAATATGAGGTCAGTCACCTTGCGAGAAATACAGTGGAGACTGCAACATCAAGACAACAAGCAGTAGTTTAAAAAAGACTTGAAATTGTATTAAAAAATGTATCAAAGTAAATATCTCAAATTTATCGTCATTCTAAAGAAGAATATTTACTATATGGCGGTGCTGCAACATCACATCAGAGAGTTAAAATGAGGATGCAGCCCTCAGTCTGTAGGATTTTGCATGTTCACTGAGCCAGAGATGCTCCAGCAGCTTTATCCTTGCTTCCTCCATGCCATGGCCTTATCACACTGTTTATACTCTAATAGTGAACCAGTCCAAACTCCTCCAGTGAAGACAGACCCAGCATGCATCATTTACAGACATGATTGCAGTTTGGCAAGACAAAATAATAATAAAAAAACCCACCAAAGCCCACGAGTTATGCTTAGTTAAATGTAATTACTGCTTTACACACACACACGTTTATGGTTTATGGATATACTCAGATACTGGAAGAGGAATGACTGGGATTGGGTTTATGTCCTGGACAAAGTGAGGCAGGATCTGAGTGCCCTTAACAAGAAGATATCAGGGAAAGTGGATATCAGGTATGGTGGCACACTTAAAGGGCCCATATGCTACAATTTCCTTGTACTTTCACTGAGGTTTCACTGAGGTCCTCTTATAACACTTATGTGGTTTGATTTACATACATTCAACGTCCGTTTTCTACAAGGCCGTTTATCAACCTCTCATTATTACTCAAAAATGGGCGGGGCTAATATGATATATGTTAAATAGGTGGGTAGTCACAACTACTAACTGGCTGCTTGGGTGATTTCCCATGATTCCCATGACCCTTTGAGCTTAGAGGCACTGTACTTTGTTGCTTTTGTTAGCGAATAACAACAAGTATTACATACACTATACTATAATGGGTTTTCATTGTTGTGGGCGTGGCCACATAGTTCACATCTAATCTGAAAATATTATATTGTATTATGACTTATAAATAATTCTCTATACTGGTAAAACAAATGGTGTTATTGCATCATTTGTTGATCTTTTATTAACACTGTATTCCATTTAAATTATAATTATTAAATATAATAGAAATATAAATTATATTTATAATTATATATATATTAAATATAATTAAAATTCTACAAATAAATACAAATTATATGGAAGAAGCTTTTCACACTTTATGTATTATGAAAGTCTTACCTTGCATTTGCCTGATTCAAAAGCAGTCCAGGCTGACACACTACTGATAACGTCACACTGAATGGGCGGAGCTAAACTGCTGTTGACTGAAATGTATGTAAATGCGTTGTTTTTGTGACATCACAAAAAACAACTCCCTACAGGCCCTTTAAAGATGTGAAAGTGGGCTTTTATTGGACTATTCTGATCCCTTTGTCGTAAGGAGTCCCACTTTACCTGCTCCCCCCACCATAGAAGCCCCCCCACTCCCCTCCTCCCCTCCCCACCACCCCTCTCCTGCCAATAGTGAAGCGATGCGCGCGTATGTAATCCCCGCTCCCTCCGTCAGCAGCAGCAGTCCTCCCTCTGTCATGGAGCAGGAGATGAGGGCTCGGCAGCGAGGAGCTGCGTGACGGGGGCACAGCTCCCACTCAGCCGTTCCTGCTAAGAATACACACTCAGATCAAACTCGGGAAGGATCCGGAGCTTCTCTCCTGCAGCACCATGCGCGCGGGCTCCACTCGCGGCGCGCTGCTGTCAGTCTACTACCCCCAGATCCTGCTCATCCTCAGCAGCGGCAGCTACCTGTGCGTCCACACACCTCTGCTTCATCCGGTGTTTGTCTGATGGGTCGTTTGTGAGTGATACGGGGTGTTTTCAATGTGTGTTATGCAGCACGTGCTGAGTCTGACTGGAAGGGAGCCTGGTGGTGCATGCGCTTAGTGTGAATGTTGCGTGTGTGCGCGCAAGTGCTGAGTCTTTCTCTGCTTGATGTGAGTTCAGTAGTGCGTGTGTTATGTTTGGCTTAGTTTGGCGTGTGCGTAAAGGTCCTGTGTTCAGTATGGCGTGTGCGTAAAGGTCCTGTGTTCAGTATGACGTGTGCGTAAAGGTCCTGTGTTCAGTTTGGTCGATTCTGGCGTGTGCGTAAAGGTCTTGTGTTCAGTATGGCGTGTGCGTAAAGGTCCTGTGTTCAGTATGACGTGTGCGTAAAGGTCCTGTGTTCAGTTTGGTCGATTCTGGCGTGTGCGTAAAGGTCCTGTGTTCAGTTTGGTCGATTCTGGCGTGTGCGTAAAGGTCCTGTGTTCAGTTTGGTCGATTCTGGCGTGTGCGTAAAGGTCCTGTGTTCAGTTTGGTCGATTCTGGCGTGTGCGTTAAGGTCCTGTGTTCAGTTTGGTCGATTCTGGCGTGTGCGTTATGGTGCCTGCGTTTAGTCTGGCTGGTTTAGTGTGCGCGTTATGGTGCCTGTGCTCCGTGTGGCCGAGTTGTGGTGTGTGCGTTATGGCCCTGTGCTCAGTGTAGCTGTGTTTAGTGAAGAGAGCAGCAGGTGCAGTAGGAGACGAGCGGTGCAGGCAGGAGCCGCTGCTCAGAACTCCTCTAGCTGTAGTATTGACTACTGCAGGACTTCAAGCAGTGAGATATAAGCGTGCATATAAGCAGGTGTAGTTTGGGATGTTATGTGTTCTACAATATTATATAATTCAATAAAACAATAAAAATAACAATAGCATCATGCTAGAGAAAAATGCAAACCAATTTATTATTATTATTATTATTATTATTATTATTATTATTATTGCTGTTGTTAATGAATCTATAGTAAAACAACAAGAAAATAAATGATTTCCATTAGGCTATAAATCTAGGATATAATTGTGTTATGTAATATTACTATAACCTGACCGTGGGCCTGTCTATGATCTTTGATACTTCAGTAATTACTATATGATTCTCATATGAATCTTGTAGTATTTCATTAAAAGTAGTGGTAGTATTAGAAACAGTAGTAATAGTAGTAGCAGTAGTTGTAGCAGTAGTAGTAGTAGTTGTAGTAGTAGTAGTAGTAGCAGTAGTGGTAGTAGTAGTAGTAGCAGCAGTAGTGGTAGAATTAGAAACAGTAGTAGTAGTAGTAGTAGCAGTAGTTATAGTAGTTGTAGTAGTAGTAGCAGCAGTGGTAGTAGTAGTTGTAGTAGTAGTAGTAGTAGTAGCAGTAGTGGTAGTATTAGAAAGAGTAGTAGCAGCAGTAGTAGTAGCAGTAGTTGTAGTAGTAGTAGCAGTAGTTGTAGTAGTAGCAGTAGTTGTAGTAGTAGTAGCAGTAGTTGTAGTAGTAGTAGTAGTTGTAGTAGTAGCAGTAGTAGTAGTATTAGAAGCAGTAGTTGTAGTAGTAGTAGCAGTAGTTGTGGTAGTAGTTGTAGTAGTAGTAGTAGCAGTAGTTGTAGTAGTAGTAGCAGTAGTTGTAGTAGTATTAGAAGCAGTAGTAGCAGCAGTAGTAGTGGTAGCAGTAGTAGTAGTAGTAGCAGTAGTAGTAGTAGTTGTAGTAGTAGCAGTAGTAGTAGTATTAGAAGCAGTAGTAGCAGCAGTAGTAGTATTAGAAGCAGTAGTAGTAGTAGCAGTAGTAGCAACAGTAGTAGTAGTAATAGTTGAAATAGTGGTAGTAGTAGTTGTAGTAGTAGTTGAAATAGTGGTAGTAGTAGTTGTAGTAGTAGTAGTAGCAGTAGTTGTAGTAGTAGTAGCAGTAGTTGTAGTAGTAGTAGTGGTAGTAGTAGTATTAGAAGCAGTAGTAGCAGCAGTAGTAGTGGTAGCAGTAGTAGTAGTAGTTGTAGTAGTAGCAGTAGTAGTAGTATTAGAAGCAGTAGTAGCAGCAGTAGTAGTATTAGAAGCAGTAGTAGTAGTAGCAGTAGTAGCAGTAGCAGTAGTAGTAATAGTTGAAATAGTGGTAGTAGTAGTTGTAGTAGTAGTTGTATTAGTAGTAGTATTAGAAGCAGTAGTAGTAGTAGCAGCAGTGGTAGCAGTAGTAGTAGTAGTAGTAGTAGTTGTAGTAGTAGTAGCAGTAGTAGCAGCAGTAGTAGTAGTAATAGTTGAAATAGTGGTAGTAGTAAGATTAGAAGTAGTAATAATAGCAGTAGTATTACCAGCTGCTATTTTTGCCTATTACAGAGGACATTCAGCTATAAAACCATATCAAAATATTGAATCGTTAAAAATCCTGCAACTTCACCCAATCAAACAGTGGAGACTGCAGTGGAAAATAGTAATCCACTCTCAGAGAGCTGTCGCTGTTCTCCGACTGTCCAACACTGGTCACTGGAGCAGTGGTGTTGTGGTCTCGCTTCTCTGGCTGCTCAACCAGCCATGCCCAGTGTTGAGAATCACCCCGTGAGGAACAGCAGGATTTCACACAGAAATGCTGAACTTACCGTCCACTGAGTAATGCATTAGAACACCATGCTTGCTACTGAGAGGCTGTAGCTGGACGAGGCTGTGTGAAGAACAAGCAGAATCAGTAGGTTAGAGTCAGAACAAGCTCTCGCAGTGTTTGAATATCGTCCACCCATGAAGAAAGCAGGTAGGCGCCTGTTTAGATCTTGTCTTTGGAGCACAGATCTGATGCTTCTTGTAGATGCGTTGGTCTTTACTGTGGTCGTTAAGAATGAAGCATTACTGCAGTGTACTGTCTTCCTCAGATTTTATTCTTATGCTTCATGACTGTAAGAGTGGTGGAGGGGATCCACGCGAGGAGATCTTCAGAACTTTCAGTGTTTTCTCCTCTGCTATGAAATGCTCACTCTGATCGTCCAACCATAGTTAAAAGCCTCAGTTATGAGGAGCTCAAACAAGTGGAGCCAGTGTTTTGTAGCACTTTGCGTGTATGTGGACGTATAGCTTCATATGGCTGGCTGTTAAACCTTTACAGATCTGAGCGTGGAGATAAGCTCCTCTTGTGTTTGACAAGTGCAAATAAACGTAGGACTCTATCAGGGCACAGATGGCTCGGCCTTCTTCGTTTAGGAGGATGTTTCAGGCCCTAGAAACAGGGGGATTTGTTATGCATGGCAGTGTTTTCCTGCAGTAACTACTACACAGCGTATACGTTTGGTTCCAGAGTATACTTCACTCTAGGTTGAACGTTTTCGAGAACCAGATAAACGTGGAGCAAGCTTGAGTTACAAGAATAATCCAGGTTTTATGTGTGTGGCTGTGTTTTAATTGGGCTGTATATTCCGTGATGGCTTGGTTGCGTATTGTACTCTCTCTGTAGAGTAACATACTTCGCCGTGCTAATTCGTTTGGACGTTGTTTGGGGGCCCCCCCCCCACTAAGTGTAGCTCCTTGCCTGCATGCGAGTGCTTGTTCTTGTTTACTTTATGAGAGGTTTTGACTTGTCGGCTGTGTTTTACGTGAACAGAGAATGAGATACGCTCGCATGCTTGTACTTCTTGTAATGACGTTCTTTTATTAATAGTATTTTGTAATGCTTTCTATAATGCACTGAAATTAAAGAGGAACAGTATATTTTATATAGAAATGGGAAGGAAACTATGTTAACCTCCTAAATTGCAGGGTTTCTTATATAGTTCTTTATTTATTAAAACTTTCCAGTAGTTACTGTAGGTTATTGTAGTGTATTATTATCAAAAACCTTACATTTAATGTTTTTTAATGTAACAAGATTGTATTTTTCTGTCATTTTGGACAATTTCTGTTGGTCAGGTCATGAGATTTTGACAGGCCGGCTGGCATTTTCAAATTATGTATATACTATAGTATATACTGTATATATAAACAATAAAAAGGGAAACCTCAGCATACGTACTGTATTACTGGGGCAATTACATAATATTTATCAATATCACTATAAATTACATCACAGGATGTAACAATACACTTCTCTGAGATATCATCAATACTTCTAGATCATTGACCAGCTCGTTTGAACTTATCAGATGCCTCCTTCTAATGAATGCATTCAGCCTCCTCAAGTTGCACCCATTGCTGACACAAACACACACAGCTTGTCTAGTCACTGTAGAGATGTACTGCCAAAAGAATAGGATTCTCTATAGCAGATCAACACAAACCGATTGGCACCATGCTGCCTAATGCTAGGCGTGGGCTAGAGTAGGGTATTAAGCCCCCCAGCATTGAGCTGTGGAGCAGTGGAAGAACTGTGTTCACTCAAATGATGGATGTTGCTCCATCCAGTACTTTTAGGACAAGCTGGGGAGTTGAGATGATGAGGTGGGGTGGTGATCATCCAGCTTCCTGACCTCACTAACACTGTTACTGTACTGTTGCTGAATGCAATCAAATCCTCACAGCAAGACAATCCAAAATTTGGTAGAAAGCCTACTTTACTGGACAGTAGAGACAGTTACTCCATCAAAAGCAGGATCATGTTTTTAATATGTTTGATTTTGGAAGAAACAATGAATGAGCAGGTGTCCCAATACTTTTATCCATATAGTGTAACATGATATTATGTTTGTATAACTATGTATAACTATAATATTATATATTATGGAGTTATTATTCAAATCAATACAGTTAATCTGAAACCTTTTTATTCAGTAATTAAAACTGTAATTGTGAAGGTGAGGAACTGAAATACTGTAGTCTGGGCCCTCATGTAGGCCTCCCTACACTTCTATGAATGCTCACAAGATAAGGCTTCAGTAACTGTAAGGCATATTTCTAAGGTCTTAAAGTATATAAATTATAATTAAATTATAATTATATAAGTTATAATGAGTTGAATTAAAATTCATCTAGGTGGATAAATTCAAGTGGATAAGTCAGATTATCCTGCAAGTACTCTTAATTAATTTTCATTGTGTGTGTGTGTGTGTTGTGCTCTACAGGGCCCTGTCCTCGGTGGTGGCTCTGGGTGCAAATATCATCTGCAACAAGATCCCCGGCCTGGCCCCCCGACAGCGTGCCATCTGCCAGAGCCGCCCGGACGCCATCATCGTCATCGGCGAGGGCGCTCAGATGGGCATCAACGAGTGCCAGTACCAGTTCCGCTACGGCCGCTGGAACTGCTCCGCCCTGGGCGAGAGGACTGTCTTCGGCCAAGAGCTGCGAGTGGGTCAGTAGATCAGCTCAGAATGCTGCCTTTCATGCCTGTGTATGTGTGTCTGTGTGTGAGTACAGTGCTGTGCAAATGTCTCAGGCCAGCCAGGACAGCAAGTGTTTGGGGCAGCAAGTGATGTTTGGCCTGTAAATCACCTTAGAATAAATACAAATAAACATTAAAGGAATACTCCAGCAATACCCCTTTCAACCTGATCTCTGTCTGCCACATCTGTAGCATGTGGTCACGGACCACAGGCAATCATTTAGACATGCCCCTGTACTTATAACAGACGCCCACGGGCAGGTGCTGAAATAGCCACAGATAGAGCTTAGGATTGAAACAGTAAGACGTAAAATGGTTATGCTGCTAGGTTTTAGAGCATTGCTGTGAGGATTTAATTGCATTTGGCCACAAGAACATTAGTAGTGAGGTCAGGATGTTGGATGATCACCACCCCACCTCAGCTCCAACTCCCCAACTCATCCCAAAGGTATTGGATGGGGCACCAAGTCAAGTCAAGTCAAGTCAAGTGGATTTTATTGTCATTTCAACTACATACAGAGTACACAGTGAAACGAAACAACGTTCCTCCAGGACCATGGTGCAACATAGACAGTGCATACAAGACACAAGTGCAACACAACAAACAAGTGCGGACAGACAACACAACACAGTACAGACCAGAGGATAATAAATAATTGACGGTAGTGTGCAAATTGTGCAATGTGTAATAAATAGAGTCCAGTGAGGTAGTAAAGTAAAGTAAACCACCATCCATCATTCCAGAGAACACAGTTCTTCCACTGCTCCACAGCTCAATGCTGGGGGGCTTTATACCCCTCAAGCCCACGCCTGGCATTAGGCAGCATGGTGCCAATAAGTTCATGTTTAACTGCTCCAGATGGTCCTATTCTATTGACAGTACTTTTCTACAGTGACTAGACATGCTGTGTGTGTTTGTGTCAACATTGGGTACAACTTAATGGAGGTTTAATGCATTTATTAGAAAGGGTGTCCACAAACATTTGGACATATAGTGAATATGGGGGGATATGGACCGTTACACAGTGCTACAGCTAACCCCAGCTGTACTTTAGCAAGGCTAAACCTCACTGCAAGTATTTTGTGTTCAATCGAAGCATGAATGGTTCTATATGGAACAAAAAATGGATGCTTTGGCTCATAACAATAGCAGAACATATATATATATATATATATATATATATATATATATATATATATATATATATATATAAAGAACCATCTAATAAAGAACCACAGGTTTTCCATCACAGTGAAGAACCATTTAAGCATTCTGAACGTTCTTTGAGATCCCATGGTTCTATAACTACCGCCTTTTACTTTTCCCTTAAAAAGGGTTCCTCAATGGCATGTAGAACCATTGCAACTCTAAGAACCATTTGTAATCAAAGGGTTCTTTGCCTGGTTGAATGGTTCCTCATATACAAGGACAACCTTTTGTAGATGTTTCCTCAAAAAAACTTCCGAAAAGGTTCTGCTATGGTTAAGACTCAAAGACCTCAAAGTACCATCCAACGTCAAAACATCTGACCATTTGAGGCCTGGACTCCACAAGACCTCTGAAGGTGCCCTGTAGTTTCTGTGGCACTCAGACCAACATTAGCAGCAGCAGTGAGGTGGGACCTCCATGGATCATATCAGTGAGCCTTAGGTGCCCATGATTCTGTTGTTGTTTCAGTGGTTGTCCTTTCTTATAGTGGTTTTGGTAGGTACTGACCACTGCATACCAGAAAACCCCCACAAGACCTGTCTGATGTTTTGTTGGAGATGTTCAGACCCAGTCGTCTAGATATCACAATTTGGTTCTTGTCCTGGGTTCTTAAGCTTGTCCATTTGTCCTGATTTTAACACCTTTATCACCTTCAACAACTGACGGTTCACTTGCTGCCTGATATGTTTGTGGCCAGCTCTCTCCAGATGCACGCGCATGTATGAACATGTGGATCCGATGTATTCAGTGTTGCTGTGCGCTGCAGGGATGTAAGCAGGGTGGAGGATGGCTGCCAAATGTGCAGTTTCTGTGGTGGTGCAGCCTGTAAGACAAGAGAGGAGATGAAAAGAGGTTAACCATGGGGGGAATCTGTCCTCAATTGCTGCGGGAGACTAAGTGAAAGCAAGTTTCATTCTCCCACCAGCAATGAAATTACTGTGAAGAAATCTGTGTCTGCGTCACGCACATACACACATACACACACACGGATGTTTCCACTGACTTGGACTGAACCTCAAACTACATGACAGTTGCCGAGGTTCACATTCTGTGGATTTATTCCTTCATAATGTGGCTTTTAATATGGAGCGCTCATATAAATGGCCTTTCAGTCAAAAATGTTTTGTGTCGGTCAGAGTGTGGTTTGAGGCTGTGTTTAATCCAATGGCCCTGGTAACGATCACTCTTTTGGGGGGGTTTGGGGGGGATGGTTGGCTCAAAGCTGGCTCCTTTTATTCCTTTTGTTCAATTAACTGTATCTGTTTCTCAGCTGTGGCGTTCTCCACCATAGGCTTCGCCTCGCTGCGGCATGTCCCTCTCTCATGTTCTTTGGTGTGTGTGGGTTTCTGAAGCTGGTTTTCACATCATGATCTCAAAGGCAGCCCCGTGTCATTATGACGGTTCTCTTTGTATGCGCCGGGTGTAATATTTGTGTATCGTTGCTGTCGTAACGAAACCCTCGTTCCTGAAACTGTAACTTTATAGGAGCTGGGAAAAATGTTCTCAGCAGCAAGTGCGAGTTCATGTAACAGGGTTTCGTTCAAGTACTTTTGAAGCATTCCTATTGGCCCATTCGTCATGAAATGCTGAATCCCACAATGTAAAGGGCAGCTGGCATTTCCTCATGGTGTAAAGAAAGGAAAAACTGAGCTTTTAAATATGGATTAGGTGGGATAGTGACCAGCTACATGACAACTTTACAAGAGAAGGTAAAAACCTTCTTAGTTTTCAGTGGAAGTGAATGTGAAGAACATTTTAGAGCATTTCTGTTGGTCCATACATCTTGAGATGTTCACATAATGTAAAAGGCAGCTGCCTTTGTCTAATGATGTAACAGCAAAGTTAGCTTTAGATATCATTTTGATAGGATTGTGACCAATTGCATATTATTTGTGTCATGAAAAGACCTTGTAGTGACAACTTTACAACAGTATGTAATATTCAATGGAGTCAATACCATTTTTATTCCATTTTAGTCAATATTTCCATTATTTCATTTATTTTGGAGCATTTCTATTGGCCTATTGGTTATGAAATGTGCCCACAATGTAAAGGGCAGCTGGCATTTCCTAATGGTGTAAAGAAAGGAAAAACTGAGCTTTTTATATATGGATTAAAATATGGAAAACCAGCTGCATGACAAAACCTTAAATTTCAATGGAAGTCAATGTAAAAATATTTTATTTATATGAAGTAATTTTAGAGCATTTCTATCTGTCCATTCGTCATGAAATGCTCCCACAATGTAAAGGGCAGCTGGCATTTCCTAATGGTGTAAAGAAAGGAAAAACTAAGCCTTTCAAATATGGATTAGGTGGGATAGTGACCAATTATAGGACAACTTTACAAGAGAAGGTAAAAACCTTCTTAGTTTTCAATGGAAGTGAATGTACAGAACATTTCTGTTGATCCATATATCTTGAGATGAAATGTAAAAGGCAGCTGGCTTTGTCTAGTGATGTAAACAACAGAAAACTGATAGATTTAGATATAAATTTTATAAGATTGTGACCACTTACATATTATCAGTGTCATGCAAAGATCTTGCATCTACAAAATGGCAACTTTACAGTAGAAGAAATACAAATGTAATAATCAATGGAAGTCAATGTAGAAAGATTGTTTTCCATTTATTTCATTTTATTACATTTTTATTTCATTTTAGTCCATTGTATACATTTTAGTCCACAGTATATTTTTCTTTTGGAGAATTTCTATTGGTCCATTCATCATGAAAACCTTCTTAACTTTTAATGGAGGTCAATGTAAAAATATTAGATTTTTAGCGATTATATTTAATTTTCATTTCATTCATTTTGGAGCATTTTAATTGGTCCATTCATCTTGAGATGTTCACACAACGGAAAAGGCAGCTGGCCGTGTCTAGTGATTTCAACAGAAAATTAGATTTTGATATCATTTTGATAGAACTGTGACCCTTTACATACAATCTGTGTCACGCAAAAACCTTGTATCTCCAAAATAGCAAATATACAGGAGAAGAAAAACACTTCAGAAAGATTTTCCATTTTTAATACATTTTGTTCATGTTTCCATTATTTTATTAGTTTTTGAGCATTTCTTTTGGTCCATTCATCAACCGCTGTAAGGTTTAAATGATGCAAAAAAGTGAAGTAAAATGTAAAAACAAGCCTTTAAGTGACAAAACTGGTATGTTTTACTATTTCTTTTCATAACTGCATCCGACATTTACCAAATAAAGATGTGAATATTCTGTATACATTACACAATCAAAAAATTGTGAGCTCGGAGGTTTTGATATGATGACAGTGTAATTCTTCTTCAACTCTCGGCTTATTCATTTGCAGCTTTGACACACAGTATTAGTTATATGCTGGGTTCTGACAGAAATGATTGTTGGCAGGAATGAAGCGGAACAGAGTATTTCCCTAAAACACACTGCCATCCATTCAAGCCAGCGCTGAGGCTGAAAGCATAATGGATTCCTCAAAATTCAGAGTCTTTATAGGAGTTTGGACTGTCAGCTCAGATTAAAGTATTATTACCACGCTTCCCATTTCAGCTCTTACCCAGAGCATCTTACGCTAGACAGCAGAAATATAGCTACGAGCCGCACGTTATCAGCTGAGATCTCCTCCATGACCTTTCTGGCTCATGGTTCATGACGAAGCTCTCTGCCCACTCTGCTCCCTCTCTCCCCAACTGTTATTCCATTATCATTGTGGGCTGCTGAGAGAGGCCTGCAGCGTGTTCGCCCTCAGAATGCATGGGAATCACGCTAGTTTAAATTCATCAGTGAAACCAAGCACGCATTACTGGTCAATCAGCTTACAGACTGCGCTCGCTAGACGCTAGACGCAGACTCTTGGCTGGGTGAGGGAAAATTCCTCGCTCTGCGCCACCCGATGACCAGCGAGAGGGCTTCTCCATTCGGTTGGAGTTAAGAGGGCTGGCGTGATCACAAGTGCAGTGCATTAATAACTGAGCTTTTTTCTTTTTTAAGTGGAACAAGAGCCAGCCTGTCTTTGCTGTGGCAAAATATTCATAACAGAAAACAACTGCAATTTGGTATTTATTTCCTCTTCAGTGAGTTTATGTAAATCTGTCCTGGAAAGGGGAGGTCAGGGGCAGGCTAGAAGAACTTTTTTGGCAATGTGATTTGATAGAAAGTCACGCAGTTGCAACTGCATACTACCAGATTACGCTAGGTCAGCCCAAAGCAGCTTTCTGTGTAAAATACAGTCACGCAGAATGCCCTGGTGGGAAATGCTTCATTCTGGAGGACTTCTTTTCAGTGGTGGTGAATGGAACCTAGACGTGTAAAGCCTCTAAAAGCTACATCACAGCAATGTGTTTACATGTTATTAGATCATTAATATGATAATAATAATGATAATAATAAATGTGACGTTTATAGCGCCACTATAGTTTCACAAACGCAAGGCCACTTTACAAATTGCAAAGAGGCGGGCGGAGTTAGACACTGTTTTATGGTACGTTATAAAAAAAATAATTTGACCTAAAATCCATACACAGTGTAGAGGTACAGGTACAGCAGTCCTCTGTGATTATGATTGTTTTGAAATTTCATGATGAATGGACCAATAGAAACGCTCCAAAATGAAGGACAAGAGGCTTTCTTTCCTTCTCACAGAGAATACTATTATTTATATATTTACTATTATGTATTTTTACTATTATGTATTGCTTATGTACGAATGGTTGATGGGAAGTCCTTTCTACATCAGGTAGTTAAGGACTGATCTGGAGGTTGACTGAGGTAAACTGAGCAGACTTCCAAGCTCTGTGATAAATGTAACACATCTAGTGTGTTAGAGACAGCTGGAGATCTACCTGGTTTAGCATAATATAATATTTCTATTGTATATTTATAGATACACTGTATGTCCAAATGTTTGTGGACACACCTTGTAATGAATGCATGGGATACATTAGGGAGTTAGGGAAGAGGTGGGGTGGTGATTATCCAATGCTCTTGTTGCTGGATGCAATCAAATCCTCACAGCAATGCTTCTCCAAAATCTAGCAGAAAGCCTTCTTCCCTGGACAGTAGAGACAGCTACTCCAACAAAACTCCAAAAGCAGGAGAAGCTCATTTTTTAAGACCCTTGATTTCAGAAGAAACAACAAATGAGCAGGTGTCCCAATACATTTGTCCATGTATTGCATTTACTTTAATACCAATAATTAATAAGAGGGGAAAAAATAAAACCCAATATGTTTTATAGTAAATAGTGAAGTGTAGATGGATGGGTGAGATTGTTAGACAGTGGATGACTGATATTAGAACCAGTCTGAGAGTCAGGGGTAAGAGGGATACATGCTTTGGGATAATTATGATAATGATGTGATGAGAAGTTACAGCACTGCGGCGACTGTGCTTGAGTTCCTCTGATGGCGGTTTGCCGCTCTTCCACCATATTGTGAACGCTATTTATTAATTAAAATATTAGAAAAACACTTCATTAAACTGGTCAGTGGTGCCCCCCCAATGCTGAAATGTAACCTAAGGTCAGTTATAAGGGCCCATCAGGCCACCAGCAGGGGTCACTTTTGTCCCCCACGTCCCACTGCAGATGGAAGCTGAGAGAGTGATCACAGTTCAGGTTAGATGCAGGTTAAAAACTCTACTAACACCCACCACCCAAATACTACCTGCTCTGTGGTGGTCTGTCCTTTGGGGGTCCTGAGCATTGACGAACTGGGTGAAAGGAGGCCAATAACAGAGTGTTCAGAGAAACAGATGGATACAGTCTGAAATTATACTAATAATGCTCCTGTATGGTCAGTGGAGCTAATTTATTTACAGCTGAGACGCTGTTAAAATGTCCAGTACAGGGGTACTCAGGATTCCCAGGATTGGGAAATGGGAAATGCAACATTACTGAACTGTTCATTGTAGTTTATAGGTGCCCCAATCCTTCAGTTTTTTCGAACCCTTCCAATATTCCATCAGAATATTACAGTAGTCTCTGTTCTCCCTCCTCTCCCTAGGCAGCAAGGAGGCAGCGTTCACGTACGCCATCACAGCAGCAGGCGTGGCCCACGCAGTCACAGCGGCCTGCAGCCAGGGCAACCTGAGCCACTGCGGCTGCGACAGGGAGAAGCAGGGCTACCACGACCACGAGGAGGGCTGGAAATGGGGTGGCTGCTCGGCCGACGTCAAGTACGGCTTGGAGTTCTCCAGGCGCTTTGTGGACGCCCGTGAGATAAAAAAAAACGCCCGCAGGCTGATGAACCTGCACAACAATGAGGCAGGCAGAAAGGTAAGCATTCTTTAACCCAGTAAAAACACACAAAAGCAGGTCTCTGAGCAAAACCCTGGCATGGTCAGTATTTAGTAACACCCCTTTTAGCATATAACCGCTTTTCGTAGCCAGATAAGAGTCTTTCAGAGAGAGTGAAATGTTTTCTGTGCCACTGGCTGCAGCACAAGCCTTCCACCATGCTTAACAGTTGGACAGGTGTTCTTTTCATGTAAGTCTGCCCCTTTTTCTCCAAACATTCCATAACTGTGGCCATAAGGTTCTATTTTAACTTCATCAGTTCACAGGTCTTGTTTCTAAAGGCTTGTTTAGATGGTCCTGAGAAAACGTCTAGAGAGCTTACCCTGGTTTTGCTGCAGTAACTGTCTCTACTGTCCAGGACAGATGGCTTTCTACTAGATATTGGAGAACTGCTGTGAGCATTGCGTTCAGTGACAAGAGCATTTGTGAGGTTAGGATGTGGACTGATCAGCACCCCACCTCATCCCCAACTCTCCAAATCGTTCCATAAGCACTGGATGAAGCACCAACCATCATTCTAGAGAACACAGTTCTCCCACTGCTCCACAGCTCAATACTGGGGGGCTTTATACCCCTCGAGCCCACGCCTGGCATTAGGCATGATGTCAATAGGTCCATGTTTACCTGCTCCTATTCTATTGGCAGTTGTGCCACCCTATATTATTCTCCTATACATACACTATATGGACAAAAGTATTGGGACACCTCCCCATTTACAGTTTCTTCCAAAATCAAGAGTATAAAAAAAAAGGTTTACTGTGGTCAGGATGTTGGATGATCACCACCCCACCTCCTCATCCTCAACTCGTCCCAAAAGTTTTGAATGGAGCACCACCATCCATCATACCAGAGAACACTTTTCCACTGCTTCACAGCTCACTGCTAGGGGCTTTATACCCCTGGCATTTATACCTGGCATTAGAGATGGTACCTATAGGTTCATGTTTACCTGAATCATATCTATTCTATTGTCAGTCCTTTTCCCTACAGGGACTAGACGAGCTATGTGTGTGCATTTGCACATCTGTATCAGCAATGAGTGCAACTTAAAGTAGCTGAAAGCATTTATCAGAAGGGTTGTTTAGCAGTTAGTGGATGTGTTGGAAGCAGTCTATCCCCTCTTAAAGTTCTATTTGACTGCTAGTGTTTAGGGAGCAGGTGTGTTATATTGGGTCACTTCACATTTAGTTGAGCTACATTTTTGGCGTGTGATTGTTTTGGCAGTTTGCAGAACGCTAATGAGTGGCTAGAAGCTTCCATTACATGTTAGCTAGAGTGCAGACCTGAAGAACCACTCTTTTGACCCCAAGCTACATTATCCTGGTAGCGGCACTGAAAAAACAAGCAACCTGGGGACACGAAACATGTCTTGAAGTCTGATTAGATTTGTGGTTACGGCAAAATGCTGCAAATTTGAAAATGATGGTAACGGCATAGCAACTCATTAAATGCAGAGTAATTAACAGCACAGCAGAGGTCTGCAGGTCTTGATAGATTTCGTATGTCTGTAAGCAAAACCTTTAGCAGTGATCATTTTCTCCAGAGCTGGTCAGTTTCTCCAGGTACAATATATAATTAAGCCAAGTCGGTATCCATTATGGACCCGTTCCACCTCCCGATTAACCCAGCCTGCCCTAAGCCGTGCTCCCCAGCTTCATTTGTCACTTCAGAGGCCAATAAAAAGGGGGCCGTTAGGCGTACAAAAGCCATCCATAAGTAGGGAGCCTAATGGAGCTGGTTATAGAGTTGAGGCTTTCGTCGTGTGTGACGGGAATGCAAAGGCCAACCGCTTGCCAGTTGGAACTCTGCCACAAGCCCTCAGTCCGCTCATTGAATTACAGAGCATTAAGTCAGGATACAGGATATTATTGCTAGTCTCTTTCTCTTCCTCTCCTTCGCCCGCTCACTCGCTCTGTCCGCACAGTTAAAGCAGGACATGCACAACTCTTATCAGCGGCCCATGATGAGGCCTTCTTCAGTCCAGAAAACGGGTCAAACCAAAACTGAACAGGTTTTATGCGAGTCTTGATTGGTTGCGTGATTTACAGTTGTTATAAAAATAAATGAACACTGGGAGAAATGGCCGCCTCCTATTTTCTTAGACCGTCAGTTGGGATTTGAGGGAGGAATAGCTTGTGACAATATTATTTTAGTTATAAAAATGATAAACTCTGCCTGTCCACAGTCAGTGGACACAGAATCAGGGTCATTACCAGTGAAATCTTCAGTCTTTTCTACTCAGACAAGCCAAATGAATCCAAATGAAATGGTTAACAGTTGACTGTCTGCAAAAGATATTCCCGACACATCAAAAAAGCAAACAGATCCACATTTAACTCAAACGCAACCATATACACGGTTACTTGAGAGTCATGGACATTTTCTTGCCCTTTGATGCGGCCCTTCGGAAGGTAGTGAAAATTACAGGGTATGTTTTGGCAAAAACCTAATTTTTCCTCTCCGATCTGACATATAGCTGGCAACACTCACCGAGTCATTGCTCAGGATCTATTGAATAATGGGTTTTGGTTCACGTTGCTGAAAAGAGTCACAGTAGAATGTCAAGCATTTCCTCCATCAGTCAGCTGCATGAATTTGCTCATGCCACAAATGTCAAAACTGATGAAATAATTTTTAGTGTCAAATTCTTAGAGGTTAATAATAAAACTGTTTGCTTATACAAAATCAATATTTTTGAATTTGAAGTAGAGGCTATATACACATTGCAAAACCGCTGTTACTGAAAAACATCTCAATTTAGAAAGTATAGTCTTTCAGCTGTTAATGTGAAAAGTAGTGTATCAGCCCCTATCAGATCAGAAAATCACTGAATGAAACGCACAACTGCAACTAATACTATTTGTACAGCTCAGTTTTTTGATTGAATTGACACTTCCCAAGACCTTCCTGTGGTCCCTGCTGTTCACATGCGTCATTTTTTCTACTCTCCAGTTCACGAAGGGCTTTAAAACTAACTGGAGTGAGTTTCCCCAAAGCGATCTCTCTTAGAGAATAATGAACCAACTAACGAAGGATGTGACAAAAGAAAGAGTCAATTCAACAAGCTTCCCGAAAAGCTTCGCAAACTCAAACTTAACGAATGAGCTCAAAGAATGTCTTTGTTGACTCCTCCCCAAAACAGCATGACCAGTCGCACCTCGAGCATCTATTCAACTCAGTCAGATGCTCAGTATGTCTTTTTATTACACACAGAAATATCATTATACTGATTCTGTGATCTGATTGGCTGACAGATGTTCTTAGCTGTTGTAAAATACTCTATACTAATAATAAAAATACTAAAACCTATATTAATGCCAAAAATACATTATTATTGTCACCCTTTCACAGATTTTTATTTACACTCAGTCTTATACAAAAGTATGGCCATCCCTGGTAAACCTTTATTGATTTCCTAAATGTAACTAAGTGAATAAATGTATTAAAAATAAATGATAAGTTAAATATAAACTTTTTTTATTGGACATTTAGCCATAAATCCTGTTACTTTCTGAATTAAAATTTTTGTACATGTTAAATTCTGTAAATAATATAAATGAAGAGCAGCAGCGTGTCTCTGGAGACTTTATGTGATTTACACCCATTCAGAAAATCAAACACTTGCAATGTACCTTGCAAATTGTAATTCATTATGTGTATTTTTATATATTTTTCTATATTTTATATTTGATAATACAGATCAAATGTTTATTATTGCTATGTTTTCATGTGGATCCCTTCCCCCACGAAAAGTGCTGAACTGAAACCAAACGCAGCTAAAGAAGCACTGGGTTAATAACGAGCAGTTTGAGTTATTTAGGAATTTGAAAGCGAGTTCAAGTAGCACTTCAGTTACGGCGGTTTTTGGGAAACGCTTGTTAATTAACAAACTAGTAAAGAGCCAGTTAATGAAGTACTTTGCGTTATCAAGCGTTTGGGAACTCACCCCTGTTGGGTTGCCCAGAGTGGTATAGTAGAGAACTTGCTGTATTCAGCTTGGTTCCCATCAACTACAGAACTTGATTTTGACAATGCCACCATGTTCTAGGGTACTCAGATTTAGGTGTCTTGGCTCTCAAGCATGTGGTCTTCAGTACTGTTCGCTAAAGTTCTCTTTGACTTCATTTAAAACATTGTTCATAATTTCAATCCTTTTGGAGTATTCTTTAGTTTCATAGCAGTCACAGATATTTTCCTTAATGGAAAACCTTGGAATGCCCAGTAGTTCAGATCTAGGCTTATTCCCTGTCTGGGAATCTTCTGAAATCAAGGCTGTTATTAAGAAGTCCATCTTCCTTTCCTCGACTCTTCTTGGATGATTTTACAATAGATGTTGGAACATTGTGAACACAGTGAGGATGTGTGTGCATTCAGCCACAAGAGCATTATTAAGGTTAGGTAACATCAGCTGATGTTGGTTGATTAGGTAATCTATGAAGCTCCATCACCCCAGAGAACTGGGGCAGTGCTGGGCAGCTTCATGCCCCTCTAGAAAGTGTGTCCCACTGGGTTTCAGAACGGCCTAATGGTACATAAAAACAATGTGGAGAAAGTTACCACAAAATAATAGTGCATTTGTGTGTGTGTGTGTGTGTGTGTGTGTGATCTCAGGTCCTAGAGGAAAGGATGAAGCTGGAGTGCAAGTGCCATGGCGTCTCGGGCTCATGCACCACCAAAACATGCTGGACGACGCTGCCCAAGTTCCGGGAGATCGGTTACGTGCTGAAGGAGCGTTATGGGGTGGCTGTGCAGGTGGAAGCGGTGCGGGCCACTCGCCTGCGGCAGCCCTCGTTCCTGCGGCTCAAGCAGTCACGTGGCTACATCAAGCCCACTGACACGGACCTGGTCTACCTGGAGCGCTCCCCGAACTACTGCGAGGAGGACGCGGCCACGGGCAGCGCAGGCACACGCGGGCGATTCTGCAACCACACCTCGCCCCACCCAGACGGGTGTGGCCTCATGTGCTGCGGGCGAGGCCACGACACCCACCAGTACACCCGGGTGTGGCAGTGCAACTGCAAGTTCCAGTGGTGCTGCTTCGTCAAGTGCAACACCTGCAGCGAAAAGACAGAGGTGTTCACCTGTAAATGAGGACAAGGAGAGGGACGAGGATGAGGATTGGGGAAGGACGGGCAACATGCCACTGAAAAGGAAGCGGAATCGGGAATACTTCGTGTTTTCGTGGCTTCGTTTTGCACATAGGGCACTCTTTACGAATAGAGAGGCAAATGTCTAGAAGAGTCTTTAGGGGAAGAACCGAAAAGATGCATTGACTGCAGTCTCACTCCTACTTTGATCCCAAGTGCGGGATCAAGGAATTCAGAGTTCTCGGCCTCTGAAGCTCAAGGAAGGTCAGTGGAGGCTTCTTCTGTGGATCTAAACTGACTCTTGACATCGACTAAGAAATGGCAGAGAAAGAGGCTACGTAACGGATGAGAAAATGGAACGACCACAAAATCTCAAAACCAGAGGAGGTGTCAGATATATAGAGGAATGAAAGGAAAGGGTGGGAAGAAAGACTCTGGTGACTTCCTCGACGTGAAATGCTGGAACGCTTCGAATGCTCAGTCACACTGTATCTCCTGAACACTGAAAAAACGACTGCTTTTCTTTTTCCTTTCATTTGATAACAGACTGATAATGGACTGATGTCTCGTGCTGACCTTGTTAAGACAGATGTTTCTTTGATGACATCGAGAATGACTGCTACTGATATGTTGCTAATGTATTTCCATGTCACATAATAATACACTACAGCCGTACACACGGAAACGTTGTCATCTCAGCCGGCATACAGACTTCAGTGGTAACTGTTAATGCTTAAGACCCCCTATGCTATACTGTATCCCAGCACTACAATGTGGTGACGAGATACTGCATTGTCTGTCTCGTCATCCTCAGTTTGTGAATGTGTCTAAGGCTGCCTCTGTGTACATGTACGGTTAGAAGTACAAGGACGCTGTTAAAGAAATGCTCCAGTGTTCACCACTTTGACCTCCATTTGCCAGATCTGAGGTGTATGTTTGATTAAAATGGACAGAAATTGGTGATGTGTTTCCCTGCATTTAGAAAAGAATAGAAGACACTGTGTCAGACTCATAAAACTCAGCGCTGCTCTCTCCTCACTGCTGCAGTATTTCTACATGCAGCTTGTTAAATACAAATATTCACTGATCAGCTATAACATTAGCATTATTAACATACATTATTATATTATTTTATATATTACTTCTATATATATTATTATATATAAAACTTCAGCAAACAATCTTCAGCTACAGTGACATCTGTCAAGGGGTGGATATATCAAGCAGCAAGTGAACAGTCAGTTCTTGAAGGTGATAAAGTTGTTAAAAGCAGAAAAAATAAAAAGACAAGCTTAACAAAATGAGACACTTTGACAAGAACCAAACTGTGATGGAGACTAGACGACTGGGTCAGAACACCACCACCAAAACATTAGGCAGGTCTTGTGGGGTTTTTGTGGGGTATGCAGTGGTCAGTATCTACCAAAAGTGGTCCAAGAAAGGACAGGATCATGGACACCTAAGACTCATTGATGTGATCCACGGAGGCACCACCTCACAACTTACAGGGCTTAAAGGATCTGCTGCCAGATACCACAGGACATTCACATTCAGAGGTCTTGTGGAGTCCATGTCTGACTGTCTATGCCAGATCTGTTGTGGAGGCACATTGGGACAGACTCAGTATTAGGCATTGGTGGTGCTAATGTTATGACTGAGCGATGTGGTGCAAAGAGCTCATGGATCTCAAGATCAAGGTGTTTGAAGATCAAGGAAAATCAATGGGTGCTTACTCTGTGGATTTGAATAGAAAAAACTGATATTACAGTATCAGATGTCAAAAACGTGGCAGGAAAACTAAAATTTCAGATACAGTCATTGTTTCACATCTTCTTTTAAATGTTATAAAAGCAGCAAAGTTGTAATTCTCCTCAATTTGCTCTGATTAGCCATTATCAAATAGTCAATTCTTATTTTCTGCACTCAAATCCTTTCAGATAGTCACATTATTTTCAAGTGCAGTTGTAATGTGTGCCAGGCTGCTCAATTTAACCCCACAAAAATGCCTTTTAAATATACTTAATAACCTGAGTGAGTATATGTGCATAATTCATGACTTTCATTCATGACAGCATTTACACCTGGTCTTTTTATGTGACTAGTATCTGGAATTAAATGCCACATGCATTTGCACTCAGTAATCAAATGCATCTCCGGTTAGTCAGACTGAAATCTGATTGCTGTGTGAGACAGAATATGCAATTTCGCTTGTTGTTCAGCAATTATTACTGGTGTGTCCACTGTACAGGGAGGGGTTTTGGTTGTTAATGGTGTCTTGGAGAGACAAATGTGATTACACTGCTATAATGTGGCTCAAATGCGCCTCAGACCACCTCCTGAAGGAATTTAAGTGATGGGATTTTTAATTTACACTTGCATTTTTATGTGACTTGGCCTTATCCAGATATAATCCTGATAAAGGGGGGAAGGGGTCTTAGATAACATGGTGTTTGCCTGAACATTTTAGAAAACACAATGGCTGGGAAATTTACTGGTGGTGGTTATGATCTGCTAATGTCACATGTCAATAAGGGCAAAGAAAATCAATGCCTTTATTACACAAACAGTGAAGCACAGCAGTCATCTGTGCTTATCTAAGAGCAAGCATGCTGCTATAAACCTACTTCTCTACTAACATCATTGGGAATCTGACGGTGTGTTTAATGAATCTGGCCCAGTGTCTCCATTGGCACATGTACACGTAAGGTCAGTGGTGCCCACTGGCTTATAAGCCAAGCCTGTTTTGAGTCAACAGTTTTTTGTTCTTTCAGGGAAGTACAGGAAAAGGCCTTTAAATTGTTGTGCATGGTAATCGACCATACTGTAGAAATAAGCATTCAGAGGATATTTTAAAAAACACTAAAGCATTCCTTTAACATGCTTCACCAAAATGCATTTGTGTGGCCAACCCGCACACACAAGGTTCTCATGAATTCCAGAGACATGGGGTTCCACATCACTGGCCTCGCCTCAGCCAGTTCTATTCCGCCTGAGCCATTGGAATTTGCCTAACCATACAGCTGGGGTCTGAAACCGCTAAAGGTCATGCAACTATTTTGGTAGCAACTTCTGTTTTTTGTTTTTTATTCAAAATTTGTACACATTTTGTGGCTGGCAAATTTGTAAAGGTATATTTTTTTATGTAGAAAATATGGCACTTTACGTCATGTATATTCAGAACAAAAACAGTAAATATTACCATTTTCCTTATTATTATTATTACATTGTTTCCTCATGATTTGAGATTATTTGAGAGCCAGAGATGCTGAATTCTGTCCCAAAATGATTGATTGTTTCTTTTGTCTGCTCCCAGTTTTATTTGGACCCATCTCATCCTTTTGTAGCCTGGTCATACTTGTGGTGTTTTTGGCAGGAATGTAAATCAGTAGGTGAATAAATGAATCAGTGTTTAAGGATATCTGAACTGAACAGCTGCTTTTCTTGTCCACCATTTTCATTCATTCATTCTTTTCAAGACAGAAAACAGAACTGCACACTGTCGTTCTCGCAATGGTTTTATCTGCAGGGCTCAGTTGTTTCTCAAACGCATGGCTGGTACAGTAAACTATTCGCCATTTCTCCAACTGCATCAGTCGAATGATGTGCGATCATGGATGGTGTTCTTGCTGGGCCCTCCTCTTCTCTCCTCCCTGTCCTGCCTGGCGAGCGCTTGAATAGCTGTACCTCATTCATTCCCTCGCTCAGCGCTCTTTTTCCTGTGTGTGAAAAGCATTGCAGGCAGCCAGCGGAGCAGAAGTAAAGGGGACGTGTTTTGTTAGCCGTCTGAACCGCTGGCCACCGGAACCGCGTAAGCTCCCCACACTATAGCCTGGATTGGGAGAAAAGTCAACCCTGATTGTTTCACACAAACATTTTGTCATTAAAAAAATATGAGGCAGAGCAAACAGGCGAGGAGAGGCCTCTGCGGCGGGGTATTATGGAGGTGTCAGGACCACTCAGCTCATTCTGTGGACGAGATGTCATCCCTGCAAGCTAATGCTTCTGGTCTGGTTGAGCGTGGAGCGGTGTGCTTCGGTCGAGCCGGACCTGGACGCACCCGAGGGACATTGAGGGATACAGAGGTGCTGGCAAAAAGGGGGCGAAAGCCTGGGATAGCCAGAGAAGAGGTAGCCTTTTTCTTAAAGCAGACACTTCTGCATCAGAAAGACAAATCCAACTCATTTATAATAATAAAGCTACACGAATACTCACCAGGATTTAGCAATGAAGAAGCTCCACACAGGTAGTAGGATTGGCATTAGTTCATTTAGTTTTCAAAGAGAAAAGCAGCACAGGGATTTTGTAGGCCTGTAGATAAACCGGTGATGTTCTAAAGCACAAAACAGAGTCCCCCCCCCCCCCCCAAAAAAAAAACCCTCAAAAAACAAAACAAACCCAACAAGGGGAACCAAGTCCCACGGCTATTGAGTCAACCCTTGTGTGAACGGATCAGGAGGCCCCAGGTCTCTCCATAAAACTCACTGGATTAGGGATTAACCTCTATTCCCCACTGGTCACCAGAATCTCTTTGGTAGCTGAAAAGCCAGGAAGACATGGGTCTCCTTGTTTCAGAGGATTTGAATCCTATTCAGGGGGGACTCTGGAATCAAAGACCACTAAATGCATCACAGACATCAGCATGAGTCCCTGGAGAAAAGCCCCTCTGCGTTCTTCTTCTGTTGATGGCACAAAGCACAGCCCCCCCCAACCTTTCTCTCCTTGTGTTCTCAATACTGATTGGATATTAAAATGCCCTCTGCGTTTTCTGTGTGCACAACGGACTCAGTGGGTGTCTTAAGCTGTCTCCAGAGTGTAATTTAGAGCACAGGGGAATTGGACGGGGTGGAAAGAACTCTGGTGCTCTAGGGTTAGCGCTCTCCCGGCTCCTCCTCCTCTTTCTTCAGTGGTCTGAGGAGCAGGCTGCCGTCCCTCTCCTCCACACGGAAGCCCATCTCCCTTAGCATCGAGTCGTCAGCCACCCCCTGCCTCCTCAGGCCCTGCACCAGCTTCTGGTTCTCCAGGTTGTGTTCCAAAATGTTGCGGATGGCAAAGACGGCCCATTGGCTAATGACTGGATTAAGAGTGAAGGAAAAATAATGGAAATTGAAGTCACACAATTCGATCAGCCAATACATGTTTGGTGTCTTGAATTTTGCACTGGAGATGCGAGGCTGATGTAGCTGACGGGTAGTGGAAGCTTATACAAAGATATTTTGACATGCAGACATAATGAATGCATCAGTAGCATCAAATTCTTAAAAGCTGCTACTCAAATACTCTCCTATACAGAGTCGAGTAATTTATATTCAAAATCTGCCGCACTTCGTACCATTAAACAGCACTAATTACACTCCTTGTACTGAAAGGTGTAGTTGGTCAGGGTTCTTTTAGCACTGACGATATCCACAATACACTCGCTTGTATCCCGATAACAAAATTCATCAAGTAGATCAAATATCGTCACACTGCTCACATCTAGAATGGGGTACATTACATTTTGCTCTATTGCTTTAAATTTAGTCTATGCAGACATATCTTTCCCTTAAGGCACAATTTAAACAGACAAGAGAAATTTGCTTCTGCGTCTTCAGAACATCAGTGCCAACATCAACCAGGGAGACTTCACTAGCATGGTTGTGACAGATCAGATTATTGAGTTATTAATGACGCGTACAGCAATGAATGGACTTGGCAGGAGCGAAGTCAATATCATAAAAATGCTAAATGTCTCATAAGTTCATTTAAGAGGCTGTTTCGGCCCAGGGTTTCAATCAAGTGTCAAACATCAGTTAAAATGACTCTCTCCCCTCGCCACATAATCATTCACAGAAAGAACACATATATTTAGCTCCATAAACTATTACGATCAGATATTTCACAAAAGACGACTGATGTGTGAGGCCGAGAAAATGATCGGGGAATCAGCTCTGGTATGCCTCGTCACACCAGGGGATTTCTTTCATTTGCTTGGGGCTGCATTAGGTGGAGCGCCTTATGACAGCCGGGCACAACAGTGGCCGTGAACTCCAGCCAACAACATCCACATTTTGACCCTGATAGAGTGATCATACATAGTGTGGTCAACCCTCCATTAGTAATGCAAGCTGAGGGGCTTTTTTGCTGTGCTATTTTCACTTTCACGAGTGATATTTCAGCGTTTTTTGTGGCGGCTGCTGCTAAACCAGAAGATTGTCATTACAGCGTCCGCAGAAGCACAGACGTAGGGGGCCGAGAGAAGGAGGCATGACCAAGGATACACGGATTGTTGCTGTCGATGCTGCAGTTGTCCAGGATGAGGGCTATACCGTCCAGTTCTCTGACCTAGAGAGACAACACATGGAAACGAGAGTGAGGACAGGATACGTCTGAGGGCTAATTAGCAGCACACAGCAGTTACTGCAAGCTAAGGGTGTTACAGGCCAGATCAGTTAAAGCACAATGACTTTCCAAGGAGCATAAGTGCATGTGGTGAAGTTTTGGTTTGGAGCAGTCATGTCAGTCTGCGCTGGTTTCTGTCACATACCGTATCTCACTGTACATTAACCAATATGTTCACTGTAACTCAAGAAGGGTCATAAACCACCTTAGTGAAGGGAAGAAAAAACCCACACAACAGCGAGGTTAACTACAGGCCTATTCATTCTGCGCTATATGGAGGGCCAGCCAGGAGAATGTGAGCGATAAGCCAGTTCCAGAAATGAAACTATAACAAAATAACTGAAGTCAGCACATCTTTGTGCCAGCGCAGACCCAATATGCTACAAGCAGGGGAACCCATGAGAACGCAGCAATGAGCGGCAGCCTTCATAAGTGAAGGATTACACGGTCAAATAGTGAGAGGACAATCTCGGGGTCCCTCGCTATTGTTTTTTGCCCTCTGACCCTCCCTTGTGTGCCCTGACCCCATTTAACAGGGCTGGTACACGTCTCTGGCTCTCAGCTGACTGAATGGGACACATCTCAAAAGGGTGCAAATTCCGTCATCACAGGAGGGTGCTCACAATGGAATTCATTAAAAAGAGAGACAGAGAACAAAGTGGAAAACAGCTCAGGGAGGGGAAGAAGCGATGATACAAGCAAAGAGATTCAGATTGGTTCTGGAGCCTTTATCAGTACATGCTAATCCCTAGATTAGTTTTCAAGGAGGTAGCCTGCACCGACAAAAAGACAGAACTGAAGCAGTTAGTCAATAAGGGTCTAAAACCACGACAAGGGAGTTCACAGCAGATGGCTTTCCGTGCTCAATTCGAAGCACGGAAGCAAAGTCTTAGGTTTCCTCTTTCCATCTACTGTCCATTTCTGAAAATCGTTCTACTTAATAATAATGCGTACAATTTGGAGGGGCGGAAACATGAGTGGTGGAGATTATCCAGAAAAGGGGGAAAAAAAAAGATTTTAGTTGCTTCGGTTTTTTACTGTCTAGGATCTTACCATCCATACGCTCCTTATTTTTTAACAGAAATTTAAAGAAACATGTATGTATGTCACTAATAATGACTGAAAGCTAATTCAGCCTACACAAACAATGACACTGGTGCTAATTAGTCTTCATAAACTTTAATTCACTTAAAGCTATTCTATTTCTGTGCTGAAGTGTTCCTTTAAACCTTTAATCCTGGTCCAGGAGATCTACCATAATAATAATGTCAACCACAGTCCAACACACCCGACCGGCCTCTGAATGTCAAGAGCAAGGCGTGTTTGATCTGAACTCTCCAGAATAGTAGATCTCCGAAACCAGGACTAAGCACCACTGCCTTAAACAAACAACTACACAAAGGTTTCACGTCCACGAGTCTTATATGGGGTACCTGATCCTGGTTGGTTGTGTGGCTGTGGCATAGGTTTCCGATCAGCCGGATGAGGTGGGCTTTGAAGCTGAGTGCAGGACGAGCACAAGCACCCCCTGGACCTGTGAAGGTGAACTCTTGCGCCACACTGAAAACGTTTTTACTGGCCTTCCCCAGCAAGTGGACTTCCTTCAGGAGCTCTAGAACATGAGAGAAAATAGCAATACTTAAATGAATACCTCAATCTCTTGCCTCAACCTTTACAGAAGGTCAATACATCCATGGGTTTAAGGGTTAAACAAATAAGGTGAGTGAAAAAGGGGAGTGGACAAAGGAAACTGCAGGATGGACTGCACCTTACGAGGTGCAAGATCAGACGCACTAGAAGAATGTAGGTCGTGTATTCCTGTGGTTTGACCTGCCGGTGGACTGAGTTCCCTGCCTTGGCCCATACTGATGACTGCTTTGTATGTGTTCTGAATGAGAGTGGCTGCAAACAGCACAAACTGGCCAGAAGTGCACACTTTCCAGTCATTTGAGTGACCGCAGGATACAGAGACTGAAAAGTATCCCATCACCAAGAAGGCCAAATCTGCTCACCCAACCAAAACAAATACCTTGTATCTAAAAAACAAATGAAAAGTACCTCGCTGTCTAGTAGCATTTGCCTTTTCATATAGATCACATCAATAACTTGTTCCAATTGTGAGTTTACAGTAAGCCTACCATATTCCCTTACTGAATTCTCCATTTACGGATTCCCGTTAAGCTGACCACCCTGAGAGTATTTACCAACTGTTGTTCGGAGGAGATCTGGGTGATCCTGCAGGGCCATAAACGTCTTCTGGTCAGAGGTCATCTCGCAGAGAATATCCAGAAGCACGATCACTGCCAAGGCCTTCTTTACAAACACAGCCCAATGAAGAGACAGTCAGTGCTCAAGTGATTAAAATCCAGACTGATTTTTACTTACTAAGGTCCACTGGGTATTCGACATAGTTACCTGGTCGTCTGCCGATACATCAGAGCTGAGAGCAAGAACATCCTTGCAGCTGTGCTGAAAGCAGGTGGCCAAGAACTGGGCTGTTCTCAGAGGAACCAGACAGTCCTCTTTACCTTCCCCAAGCTGGGCTGAGACTAGATCCAGTAATGTGAGCCTTTTCAAAGAGAGAAAAAAAATAAAAAAATAAAAAAATTATGAGACACAAGATAACATAACAGTACACCGTAGACACATACAGCATTAATGCACGTAATACATGCTTATAAGGTGGGCTTTTTTTGTCTTACTGTAACAGTACATGATTAGGCAGACAGTATCTCACAGTATCTTTTTTGTTTTTCCCTTGTGCCACAAAAATAAAATGCTTCAAAATAGTAATCAGTACAGCCTAGTTACCATGTCATACAAACAGAGAGAGATCGGTACATACTGCATATCACTGAACTCATTTATTCTATGGAGTTCCTAATCCCATCCAGTGGATCGGGATCAGGGCTAATCCAGACACTTTTTTTATGGATCGGGTATTGGATATTTTAAACCTGATTCACTTCTGATCTTTAGCTTCTACCACAGTGTTCTAGCAGAGTGCACTCTGGCATTCTCTAGGCACCCCTAACAGATATTATTCACAGGCCTCAGCATTGACAAGGGTTCTCAGAAGACACCAGAACTATTTTACAGTGAAAGACTAAAACTCTGAAAACTAGTGGTTCTAATGCTTATACTGCATTTGAGCTGCTTTTCCTTCACATGACTGTCAGCTTCCTGTCATTTTTGCCAGTAGCACCAAAACTGTGTACAAATATACTCCCACCACCTTTACTCTTAAATATGGCTGGTAAGAAATTAAACTATGGTGGAAAGACCATTTTACTAGCAGTAGTACCGCAAAATCAGTGTGTTCAAAGAAGGAGGATTATGCTAATGCATGCATGTTATAGAAAAAGTAATTGCACTTTCACAAAACTATAAAACAGCTATTTCACATCAGTAACCAACAGGTATCAGTTCAGAGTGTGTACCAATACACACACCCCAAACATGAAGTGATTTCACTGCAGCATTTTAAAAGTAACTGAAAGCTGGATGATCAGGGAGGTCAGTTATACTGTATTATAAGACAATAAAGCCTTACACCTTGTACGTAGACCCACACTTCATTTCACTCTCACTTGCAACACTCTCATAATTAGTGATAACTTCATAGGCTCTTAAACTTAAATGGCTACTAAACAAAAATTCTAATGGTATCTGCAATGGGACTTACACATTACTAAACAGTAAATCTATGATTCACAACGTTAAACACACTATAAAAAGGTCATTTTTTAAAAACTGTAGTTTATCAAAGAACATAAATCTGTCCAAAATTCTACATTCTTTAAATCGTTTACTAAAATCTAAGTGACTTTACTTCAGTATTAATATTTTGTGGCTGTATTATCTACTAAGATTGAAATCAGACAATATTTGATTTTAAATAGGGATCAGGGCCAAAGAACTGGATCTAGACCTCCCTGGTTTGGTACCAACAAGTAGCACAAAATTCAAAACCCACAGATGAAAATGTGTTTGGGAAAACGAGGACGTTATTTTCTGAAGAGAGAACTGCAACATTTTCCTATAAACTGACAGCTGAACCTCACTGTAAAGTGAGTACCCTGACGTTCTGGCCCATACATTATAAAATGTACTTAAGTATTTGCCAGTGTTCTACATTACTCCTGTCACTGTAATTTGCTGCACACATTGAGCACTTATGTGTCTCTTTATCAGTTTGATTTCACCCTTTCTAGTTCTTCCATTGGCTACTGGATATAAAATCCATGTACATTTTCAGTTGGAAAAATGAAATATTCTGGAGGTAGAACACAGGGCTTACAATTGGCTCCTTTCTGCTCTCACATCCCCGGATCATCTGTGAAGACAATCTCTGTAAAAATGAGTAGGGTGCGCCCAGCTTCCAGAAACATGTCCAACAAAGTACATTTACACCAGTTTGCTTTAAGGGCTAGACAGTTCGATTTCAAACCACTTTATGAATAAACTTCTTGTTGTCGCAGCAGATATAACAGGTAAATATGAGTAAGTCTGGGTCATTAAATGCGAGCAATTCCATTGCAAATGGGAACACAACTGAAAAAGCAACCACATGTAGTGTAGCTCTGATGAGACTAACAACTCTAGCAGGTGGTTTGCTAGAAACAAATCCTGTGTAAATATACACTATAGTACTGGGTAAAAGTATAGACACCTACGGTCCAGTATTTTTTGTTTACTAGTTTGCTGTGAACAATTGATTGCATTCAATGACAAGAGCATAAGTGAGGTCAGGATGTTGGATGATCCCCATCCCACCTCATCCCCAACGTATTGGAAGGAGCACCATCCATCATTCCAGAAAGCACAGCTCCACAGCTCAATGTTGACCACCCCTGTAGCCTATGCCTGGCATTAGGCAGCATGGTGTCAACAGATTAATGTTTATCTGCTCCAGAGAGTCCTATTCTATTGGAGATACTTCTCTACGGGGACTAGACAAAATGTGTGTATGCGCATTTGTACATCTGTGTCAGCAATGGGTGCAACTAAAAATACCTGAATGCACTCATTACAAGGGGTGTCCACAAACATTTGAACATATAGTGTATTTCTTTGTTCTTAAATGTTGGCTCAACAGCTCATGAGTAATCACCATCAACCGCTGCATGCAATTGGCTCAAGTGTTAGCATTAGCACATTATCTCATCTGAGGAGGGAGGTCTCCTTAAACTTAACAACAAAAATCTAGCAGGGTTTATCAGCTTCAGCAAGATTCCCTGACTAATAAAACATGTTTTGAATGTACACCTACTGATTTTCTATAAGCTCAATGTGAGTGCAATGGTGTCAAATGTGTTTTTTACAAAGATCATGCAAATTCAAATTTAGGCCAATTCAGTACTTAAGGCCTTTAGCCTAATGCTCTTTGCAGCTTCACTGCAGAATACTGTAAAGATTTACCTTTACCTTTCCTGATCATTCATCTCAGTATACATCCTCTGGGTGAGTTCGGATGATCTGAAGAAATGCCGTGTGACAATCAGCACTCTGCCAAATAAACACAGTATAATTCAGACATTAAGGTCTGACCTAAGTCTCCACAGACAGAATCAGACAAACTAAAAGGTGTGCGCCACTACAGACACCTGCGTGGAATAACTTATTATTATTATTATTATTATTATTCCATTTAAAATTGTTCCATTTGGAAGTTGGATGCCGGAGCTGGGAATGACATCATATCAGAGATGACCGCATTGCATTAGCTAAAGACTTTACCAGCGGTCACCACGGCGGGTTTGGTGTGGCAGTGTTTTCTGGCGAATCTAGCCCACATATGCCCCACTTTGTAGGTTAGCATTGGCCCAGGTTAGCACTGTTAGCGGTTGACAACACATACTGTATACTGTATTACACAGATAGAAGTTGGACAGTACTGTTTGTACGATTGATTTAATGAGACACTATTGGATAGTAGTGCTAATAAACTGTATAATACTACTGCTTTTACAGCCATCTTGGATTTTGAACTTGGGGTTGGTGAGGCTCTCCCAAATTTCCCAGAAAATCTGCCATCCCAGTTGAAACAGAATGCAACAAGTGTACAGAACCTGTGTATGTAGTGATTTCAGTAGTGTGGCCCAATACGCCAGTCCACATGCAGAACCCCCCCCCACATCTGACTTCAACGTACGTCCAGTCTACGTCAGGCAGGGTCCGGCACAGCTCTGTGACCTTCAGCGCCACCTTCAGCTGCTGCGGCTCTGTCCTCAGCTGCTCTATCCTGTTCTCATCCAGACAGGTGTGCAGCACCATGCACGTATACGCTACAGCCTTCTCATCGGGGAGGTCCAGCAGATCCCTGAGAGGAAAGAGGACCCAACTCAAGAGGCAGGACTCGTTCAGGGCACCAGCACATATGGAACTCATCTTACTGTTAAGAGTTAAGACCTTCAAACAACGATTTTGAAATAGTGTTGGTTGGTCTGGTGCAAATTCACTTACGAAAATATGTGTGGAAAACCATGGTCCCAAATGTCAGTTTTGCAGAGCTGGTTCCCAACTGCAATGTTACCGAGAAACTGAATCCCACATCGGAGTGCTGCCAAAGCAGAGATGTGGACAGCCACTCAAATCACTCAAAAATGCAAATGTAGTCTAGACACATTATCATTTTACCACACAACATGCTACTGATCTAGACAAGGAAGGAACAAGAGTAGGCATACGCCTTTATGGAACGTCAGGACGGACCAAATTCAATTTCTGTTCTTTTTCAAGAGCATTTCCACACAATAGTGTGCAAACATTTGGGCACTGCTGGTCAAAATATCTGCTATAGTGAATAGCTAAGCAAGTAAAAGATCATCTGATTTACAAAGTTAAAAATAAAGCATTTCTTTAATTTTTAACATCCACTTTGGCAAGTATCTCGGCTTGCAAATGCTTTTTGTAGCAGCTACAAATCTTTCAATTTTTGGCACTTGCAAAAGACTTCCAGTTCTGGGATATTTTTAGGCCATCTTGCATGTGTTGCTTATTTGAGGTCCATCCAAAGATGTTTAGAGCATAAGACTGTAAAGGCCAAGGCAACACCTTCAGCTTGCACCTCTTGAGGTAGTACACTGTGGATTGATTCCCTTCTTCCCTTCACCAGTGATATGCTCCGCATGCCATTGGCTGCAGCACAAGCCAAACGTATGATCAGGTCACCTTCAGCTTAACAGTTGGAAAGGTGTTCTTTTCATGAAAATTCTGCTCTTTTTTTCTCCATTGAAATTGTCTGATGCTTTGTGATGTGACTCCATGACAGTCACAGAACAGTGCATCACCATTCCAGACTCTGCTTAATCTTTGTAAAGGCCTTTTGTAGTCAAATGGTGGCTTTTATTGGCCTGGCCAGCAATACTATGAGCAGTTTATTTGTAAGCAGTTTATTTGTTTTCTTGGTCTTACAGACCAAATTAGCTGCAATTTCCAAACTACATTACAAACTGAAGAAACATCTACCTGGCAACTCTTTGCAATCTTCTTACACCCTGCTCCTGCTTTGTGGGCATTAATTATTTTTATGTCCAGAGTGCTAGGCAGCTGCTTAGAGGAGCCCATGGCTGCTGGTTGTTGTAACACGGTTTGCGGCTAGTAGGATTTATAAAAGCTTCGAAATTTACATCACCTGGAATTTGGAAAGTCTGAGAGCTCAAATCTCTTGGGGTGTCCAAACATTTTAGTGGTGCTCCTTAATTTCTTTTTTTTACTCTACAACCGTACAAAACAAAACTAACAAATATTTTTTAAACGTGAAAATAGTATCATCTTTAACTTATCAATCTTATGTCTTTTGTGGTTGGTGTGGCGCTATGGATAACACCACTACCTGCCACTAGCCACCACACCACGTGGGAGACTGGGGTTCGATTCCCGGTCTGGGTGACTGTGCTGCGCTACACCAATAAGAGTCCTTGGGCAAGACTCCTAACGCTACATTGGCCCTCCTCTGTAATACGAGTAACCGTGTAAGTCGCTCTGGATAAGAGTGTCTGCTAAATGCCATAAATGTCAATGTCAATGTCTTTTGGTGATCTGTTCTTCTTCTACTCATTTAATTATTTACAGTGACAGAAAGGTTGATTAGGACATTCTATACACAAACGATGTATGAACTGGGAGAAATCTACTTGGATTAGCATAACATTTGTTGAGGGTTATAAACGCATAAGAAATAGCCAATTGCTTTAAAATTATAATTCAGGGGAAAAGATCCAGGAGTTTGTTTCCATCAAACTAATTTAATATTAGTGAAAAAAACGCTTTATGTTGTATAAAATAATTTCCCGCAAAATCATACGTTCTGATTCAGCATTAAAGAAATCGACATTTGCTATATTTACATTTTCTGACTTCCTCATAACCTCCTGAAGTTAATTATTAATTATTATAATTATTAACAATATACTTATATTTCTCTGACATTTTGAGATAAACTAAGACACAAAATGAGTTTTGCGTTTGTTCATTTGGGACAGAAGTGCTCAGTGCAGGTGCTGGAGATCGACCTCTCAGGAGAGTTCATATTTAACATACTTGCCTTTAAAATTCAAATGCCATCAGGTGTGTTAGATAAGGGATGGAGCTAAACTATGCAGGGCGGTGAGATCAGCAGGACCAGAATTGGTCAAAGCAACTCTCAACCTTAAGCAAAGAGACTTACCATCAAAAAAGTAATCCGAGGCTCCAGACGCAAGCTTGAGAAGCTTCCTCAAAATTTCTAACGATACCTGGATGCAGCCTTGATCTCTATTGGACAGAAAAAAAGATTAGCTAGAGTTGGACGTGAAGCCTGCAGGCTGGTAGGTGTCCAGTAAGATGATTGTGACCACGGGTCTAAATTGTTACAGTCTGAGTGTGCAGTACCGGTACCACATCCAGTAAGTTACCTTAGAATACACTGGTTGCGGGAACACTGCACACAGGCATTTCGTTGAGCTCGGAAACATTCGGCTGTAAGCTGAAGACACAGCAAAGCAGACTGTTGTTCTTGGTTCTCTTCGCTCAGAACCTGAATCTCCTCCGAGAGCCTGGACAGCACTGCGGAGAGTCTCTCAAGGACGTCCACCTCAACACTGAATCTGAGAGCACAAAACATGAGTAGGACCAAAGTTGATGAGTGAATCAGATTCCGGTTTCCCAATCAGTTTAACAATTAGCCAAAAGCACGGGTAAAAACAGAGCAACAAATGAGGCGTGTGTGTGTGTGTGTGTGTGCTTACAGCTCATCTGTGAATGTGTGTAATCTCAGTAATGGCAGGCATTAAGGCACTCTGCATATACATCACTGTGCAAAAGCCTGAGCACACGAACCTGAGCCTTCTGCTGCAAACTTACAGGAGAAGGGGACATATTTTAAGTCATTAACTAAGAAACTCAACATATTTTAAGTCATTAACTAATAAACAACATATTTTAAGTCATTAACTAAGAAACTCAACATATTTTAAGTCATTAACTAAGAAACTCAACATATTTTAAGTCATTAACTAATAAACAACATATTTTAAGTCATTAACTAAGAAACTCAACATATTTTAAGTCATTAACTAGTAAACTCAACATATTTTAAGTCATTAACTAATAAACTCAACATATTTTAAGTCATTAACTAATAAACAACATATTTTAAGTCATTAACTAAGAAACTCAACATATTTTAAGTCATTAACTAGTAAACTCAACATATTTTAAGTCATTAACTAATAAACTCAACATATTTTAAGTCATTAACTAAGAAACTCAACATATTTTAAGTCATTAACTAATAAACTCAACATATTTTAAGTCATTAACTAAGAAACTCAACATATTTTAAGTCATTAACTAATAAACTCAACATATTTTAAGTCATTAACTAAGAAACTCAACATATTTTAAGTCATTAACTAATAAACTCAACATATTTTAAGTCATTAACTAATAAACTCAACATATTTTAAGTCATTAACTAAGAAACTCAACAAAATGATCATTACAGCAACATAAAAACTCAATAAACACTAAATTATGATTTCTTTAATCACCATCAGCCTCGTGCACCATCTGGTTGGTTAGTTAGTTGGTTAGTTAATAAACTGGCCCTTTTTTGGGGGTAAAAGGAAGCATAACACTAGCTACTATTTGATAACTATTGATAACCTGCTTGTTTGAAATATTCCTTATTTAATAAATAAGGAAATATTTGCCTTGCGATGGACATATTACAAAAGTAGATGTTTTATAATCAATTAAATTGAGTAATTCTTTATTAAAAACTTAACAATTGAGTCATTAACTCTAATAAAAACAACTGAATACTGAAGTTTCTGCACTTTTTACAGACTATAGGTGCTAACATGCTTTCTGCTGAGACAGGACTTCTGCACAGTGATTATATGCATAGTTTAATTAACTAATTTGACACTGAAACTCAACAAAATGATCATTACAGCAACATAAAAACTCAATAAACACTAAATTATGATTTCTTTAATCACCACCTGGTTGGTTAGTTGGTTAGTTAATAAACTGGCCCTTTTTTAGGGGGTAAAAGGAAGCATAACACTAGCTACTATTTCTAAAACATTGATAACCTGCTTGTTTGAAATATTCCTTATTTAATATAGCTATCATTTATATTTCCAGCAGGTTTTAAGACACACTGGCTTTTCTGTGGAGTCTGTGTGCTAGTTTGTGGAGAAGCCTCTGCCACTAAGCAACCCCAGGGATGCTAACCGGCTAACCGGCTAACCAGCACCGTGGGACCCCCCTTTTCACTTTGGCCCCTAAAACACGTCCCCGCACCTGAACTGCTCATCTCGTAAAGCCTTCGCCGCAGCCTGCAAGACAGCGAGATGCTGCAGCGCTAATCTGTCCGCACACAGCTCCTCCAGCTTCACTGACTCCAGGCTAGACATGCTGCCTGTCCTGACACTCTCAGGAGCAACGCAGTGACAGACAGGAAACGCCACACTTCAAAATAAAAGTCTCTGAAAAGAAGTTTCTGTTCAGGTCACTGTGGACTTTTCTACTGCAGTGGTTTAAAAAAGCTTAAAAAAATAAAAATTAAAAATAAAACTTTTTTTTCCCCTTCACTATAATACTGAGATTGAGGAAATACACTAATTCTCTTACTACTCAGAGTTGTGCAATATCTGTAATTATATTGTATATATTTTCATCATCCACTGTGTAAATTTGTGTGTATATATATATATATATATATATATATATATATATATATATATATATTTTTTTTTTTTTTTAGTTGTGTTATTTATTGTATGTTTAAGCACCTTAAGGATTGCTGCTCAATTTCGTTGTACATTGTGCAATGACAATAAAAGTATCGTATCGTATCAACTGTCTAATAAACCATATCAAATACACTATATGGACAGAAGTATCGGGACACATGTTCATGCATCATTTCTCCTGCAAAATCTTTCTCCATATTATATTATCCTTATCTGAGATGAATAGATCTAGTAAAAGTGCATTTAATATTGTATTTTGTTTTTACTGTTTTGAAATGTTTTCCCGATACAAAATCAAAAATAGTAATTTATTAATATAACCCCTCATTTGTAAGATTTCAATTATAGGTTTTATTGCTAATTTAACTCAAATTATTTTTTAAATTTTCTATATTATGACAATTGACTAAAGTAATTTTTTTTTTAATAAATATGCGTACATTCATTCATTATGCTTTATTATTGTCAAAACCCCCAGTGTTTCAATAGTGACCACACTGTTTCTGTTGGGACTACAGCTCATTGTTTACTTTTTTTTTTCTTCATATTTTCCAGCCATGTTTAATCTTAAATATTAGCCTTGCTATGGACATATTACAAAAATAGATGTTTTATAATCAATTAAATTAATAAATAATAGTAATAAAAGACATAACAATTGAGTCATTAACTCTACTAAAAATAACTGAATACTGAAGTTTCAGCACTTTTTACAGACTATAGGTGCTAACATGCTTTCTGCTGAGACAGGACTTCTGCACAGTGATTATATGCATAGTTTAATTAACTAATTTGACACTGAAACTCAACAAAATGATCATTACAGCAACATAAAAACTCAATAAACACTAAATTATAATTTCTTTAATCACCGTCAGCCTCCTGCTGAACTACAGTTCATTGTTTACGTGTTTTTCATAAATTCCAGCCATGTTTAATCTTAAATATTAGCCTTGCGATGGACATAATACAAATATAGATGTTTTATAATCAATTAAATTGAGTAATTCTTTATTAAAGACATAACAACTGTTCCCACCATGCATATCCACTTGATTTAAAGGGTAAACATTACTTTTCAGTCGCCACTTCAGCATACAGTTTATTACAAATGAGAAATCCTTTTAACTAATAACTAACAAAGTGAGTTCAGCTTAAAGAAAACCCTCAATATAGTAGTGACTGGTTTGGTAGTGACCAAAAAAGTAAAAAAAAAAAAAAGCTGTGAACAGTTGAACACAGACAATCATAGGCACCAACTGTGGCGGGGAGGCTTGCGAACCTTTTTTAAAATTATTTAAATATTAAACTCATTTCTCATAATCTAAATATCTGAACACTTCTTAAAAACAATACTGAATAAATACAAAATTAGTTATTATAAGTATTATTTTCACAATTTTTTTTATTTTTTATTTAGGTGTCAAGATTCCTCCTAACAGTACCTCCCAAAAGTAAATACCCTATAAAGTATGACGTTGTGTGTATTTAACGTATTACCCTCTCAATTAAGCTTAACTATTTTAATGTGTGTTGGGAAAATTGCGGTTTTACTAAAGCCGTAAAAGTCCAACTGTACGCTCAGCTGTTACATCAGTATTACTCCATGATGTAACATTTTCAGCCTACTACTTTAAGAACGACATCACCATCACCACCACCAGCACCATTAGAAACCAGGCCATCTGACATTCATTCATCTGAATCAACTGTTCCCAAGGCTTTGAGATCAATGGCTCCATTTTTCCCAAACAAGTTGCGGAGACAAGTGCTCCAGCTGCAACAACAAAGGGCAGCGTTCCCTTTTGAATTTTCATGAGTGCTGGACTATTTTTGATCCCTGGCTCCCTGGTCTGTGGTCCATCTCATGTTTTCTCTGGTCTAGGAAATGCAGCAGAGGAAGCTGGTTGAGGCTGAAGAATATAATTACAGGTGGCCGCGTATCAGACAGCTATCCTCTGGCTAGGGTGGGCCCACAGCTAATACACAGATGGTGTGCTGAAGCGAATGACCAAACCCTAAGATAGACTCATTGATCATTTGAGAAGGAGGCAAAGTGAAAGCATCTACTTCATGGCTTAGCTGAAAATGTTCTGCTCGCTGTGTCTGTCTTTGAGCAGTGGAAGGGTGGAATGTGTAGTTAATCAACATGTGTAGATTACGCAGATTGAGGAAATACATGCTAATAACTATACTAACACAAATAAATAAATTGACAAAAGTATTGGGACACCTGCTCATACATTGTTTCTTTTGAAATCAATGGTATTAAAAAGAAGCTTATACTGCGTCTGTTGGAGTAAGTGTCTCTACAGTCTGAGGAAGGCCTTCTCTTAGATTCTGTAGTTTTTCTGTGAGGATTTGATGGCACTCAACAGCGACAACAGCGTTATGGGAGTGAGTTCAGGATGTTGGATGATTACCATCACACCTCATCTCCAGCTCCACAGCCCATCCCAAAAGTATTGGACGGATCACCAACCATCATTCCAGAGAACACAGTTCTTCCATTGGCTGGCATTAGACACGGTGCCAATGGGTGCCAATATTAATCCCATACTATTAGCAGTGCGTAAATAGTGTGTAAATAGTCTCATTTGTTAATTTTACTAAACTAATGAAATCAAATTAATGCAAGGAGTCGTTCCCCCCAAAAAAAGGCAATCAAACGGAGTCAGAGATTTACACCCTAAAGGTCCATCAGTTTGGTCATCTGCCATGTGATCTAATTACACATCAACTCCAATAGTAAAACTAAAGCTGGAAAGGTCGTGTAGTTCCAACAATGTTCTGCAGGCCTTCAGACATGCCGAGCAGCTGATAGGTGTTACTCTCTTAAGAGCCAAACACTCTCATTTGACATGGGGGATCTCTGCCTCCTTTCTAGAAAAATCACATCTGGCTTTTGTCTCCCTTGTTCCCAGCATTCTCCAACCTAAACTCTCCCTAATCACTCTTGCATCTGACCCCGATTCACTGGGGGGAAAGTGGAGTGTGACTGGGTGCCAGAGGATTTTTCTAAGAAGCCCTATTGTAGAAAAGGAGCGATTGCTAAGGAACAAATATCCCAGTGTTTATATTCTCTGTCAGTGCTCCTTTTCTTAGAGGAGCACTTGTGACATTTGAGCTCACACGTCGCCAAATTGCAATCAGACTGCCACTAGAAATGTCTGTCTGCTCAGCAAACTCTCCATTTGCCTTACAAATGGTATTAGGTGGAAAGAAGCTCCCAGTTAATGTGACGTGTTTTCAACTAGGGAGATCTATTCAGGGCTGTCTACATAGTAACACACCCCCAAAAGTATTCCTACACTTACCAGCCAGAATCCCTGGAACCTTAATGGCTGAGAAGTTAAAGGGCCCCCGTCCTACAATTTCTTGTACTGCACCGTTTTCCCAGAGGTCCACTTTTAACCGGATCACGTACCAACAGCAGTCAGAATTGACTTTTACATAACCAATAACATAACACTGTGCCTTTAACACTGATGTATGTAAATGATTTCTGCTCTGATTGGTTGCCCAGCAGTCCAGGTTAATGGAGTGTTGATGGAGGACTACACTGCTGTAGGATGAATAGGTAGAAGTACGTAAGTGCATTGGTTTTTGTAGCCTCATAAGTCGGTGGCTCAGTGGTTAGAGCTCCGGGCTGTTGATGACAGGGTTGTGGGTTCGATATCTGGGCTTGGCAAGCTGCCACTGTTGGGCCCTTGAGCAAGGCCCTTCACCCGCTCTGCTTCCCCAGGTGTTGCAGCAATGGCTGCCCACCGCTCCGGGCATGTGTGCTCACAGTCACTGTGTATGGGTGTCTTATCTTGTCTTGACTTGACTGACATGAAAACCAACCAATCACAGGCTGTTTCTATTACATGTGAAGGGCATGAGATTTTCTAAATGGTAATACAGCAAAAACAGACCAGCAGGAAACAAACAGTGCATTATCTTGCTTCTTACCCACATGTAGTCAATGTTTGGTGTCTAGATTTAGCTTCTCTAGTCTCTAGCTGGAGGTATGAGGCTAATGTAGTTAACAAACACTAAAAACCAATTGCCACCAAAATCTTTCCCAGGTTCTCTCAACCCACTCAGCCTGCATCCAGGTCTTCACTGAGGAACACTGGGTACTGCCATTCTGGACAAGAAGTGCTACACAGTAAAGCTTTGTTGATTTGGCTGCACCCAGTGTTCCTTAATAAAGACCTGGATGCGGTTTGAGTGGGTTGAGGGAAGCTTAGACAAGACTTGGGTGACTATTGACTTTTTGTGTTAGCTTACTACCTGTTGGCCTTTAGTTATTCATTTTTATAGCTCATAGTAAATCACAGTACGTCACCTAAATGAGGCCTTAATGAGGACCTGGACATGGTTTGTGGGAGTTAAGAGAAGTGTTTTAGCGTGACTTTTGACTCCTGATGTTTGTTAGCAAGCATTAGCATTAGCCTTGTAGCTCCAGAGCTGGTTTATCTCTACAGGGTGTTCCCAATACAAAGTACGCCACGTTTGGACTGCTGTACTTGGTAGTGCTGATTTGGCAAATTCAGCTCACGAGGACGGGAGGATGCCGTACAGTAATTCTGCAACTGGAACAGCAGTATGGTGTGTAATGCATTCTGGGATATTTGGATGTGCCAATTAGTACATCAAACTTTTTTGTTTAAACAAGCACAATGTGAAACCTGTAGCATATATATATATATTTTTTTTTATTTATTTATTTTTTTTTTTTGCTGCTGCCCTCCCTAGTCAGGGAGTGAACTTCACTTTTACACCACTGTTGTAAATAGAGCAGTTGTACACATGCATTTGTTGACAAGCTTAAGAATATAGAGCTGGCAAAGACAACCTCAGGAGTGAAAGGCCCATTCGACTGACAGGATTTACACAAATGTGACTCTGCCTAGTTTTAGTTCAAGATATATTTCACATAATATACACTGAACAGTGGCAGTCATTCTAAGCTAGCCGAGGTAGGTTTGCAAAGATGACTCTGTCGTGCAGATTTCTCCTTTTCAACATCCGGAGAATTCGACCCTTCCTCTCTAGAGAGGCCACACAGGTGCTTGTTCAGTCTCTTGTCACTTCAAGACTTGATTACTGCAACTCCCTTCTGGCTGGTCTCCCTTTGCGCACCATCAGGCCCCTGCAACTGATCCAGAATGCAGTAGCACTGTTTTTTCAATGTTTCTATGTTCAGTCATGTAACTCCTCTGCTGCGTTCTCTCTTCACTGGATTCCTGTAGCTGCTGCCTCCATCAGGTTCAAAACCCTGATACTGGCCTACAAAGCCAAGAATTGACCAGCCCCTCCGTACTTGATGCCAATGGTCAAAAGCAGATCTGTACCAAGAGCCCTTCCAGCTTCAAGTACGGCTCGGCTCGACCCGCCATCCTTTAAGATCCATGTAAGAGCATCCAGGCTCTTTTCTGTCCTGCACCATAGTGGTGGAACTTCCCCTTGGAGTCCAACACTCGCTGTCTTCAAACCCAGACTGAAGACCCTCCTCTTCCGGGAGTACTTGGGCAAAGAGTGTTGTGGTCTCCATATTGACTTTTGTGTTTAGTAGTATCTAAGCCTAGAGGTATTTTTTTTTATTCTAGTCGTCTGAAACTAGCTAAGGATATTTTCTGAGTAAACAGTGAAGCACTTTTGTAAGTTGGTCTGGATAAGAATGTCTGATAAATGCCTTAAATGTAAATTTGTAAAGTCTTTTTCACAATTGCTTGGTTTCTTTGTCGGCCACTTTCTTTCTCTCTTCTTCAGACAACGTCTTCTTCAGTCTTTTTGGAGCCTCTGCCATGATGTCCTTACTGGGAATACTGAGCTAGCTTCTTCTGATAGCTAGCTGAAGTCCCTGGGTGCATCCCAATTGCATACTAATTACTAATACTAACTAGTTTTAGTATAAAGTATGTGGTATAGACCAAATTGTCAAAGTTGAGTATACTCAAATATACTCACACCTGTGCTTCTGTGACCGGTTAAATCAGCATCTGGTTCGTTTTCACCTCTGGTGCGATTTGTTTGGGCAAGAGATTCGAACCAAAACAACCACAGCAAGACTTTAGAGGTTCATTTGCGGTGATAACGTGATCTGACCTCGATCCAACCCAGCTATCTGGTATACTTTGCAAGTTGAGCTAAACGGCTCTCTTGGCCAGGTGTTAATCTGGTACACTGCTCAGGTGATTACTACAGCTATGAACGAATGCCATCTCTCCTCTCGATCCATGTTAAATTGCATAGAATGGCTGTTTCCCATTTGCATACTACACACTATAAGATACTATAAGGTATATATACACTAATCGTAATGATTTGTGTGATTCTGCAGGTTAGTACCTAAAATAAGTGATAACACATTGCTGTGCCAACATAAGACACTGCAAGTTCTCCTGACACCATTACCCGCTTGAGAGAAACTTTCTAATAATATACTCTTTCTAATAATCGTTCTAGACATGAGTAGCTCCCTCTTTCTGCTTAGCATTGCATTGTTGGATAATACACTACATACTTCATACTCAAAAACTGGTAAACTAGTATTAGTAATTAGCACACCCCATGGGACACACCCTTGCACCCACTAGTCCAAAACACCAGACGTTCTTCCTGTATTTACTTTCTAACTCCCGCCCCAGACAGGTCTGACCAATAAGCAGAGAGAGCGTCCTCATGGGGTTTGTTGTGATGTATTTTAAAGTAATTGGATTTTCCCCTTTGTGACAATAAACCAAACCAAGGGGAAAAGGCTCCAGAGCAGTGGCTTATAGCATAGCAACCCTCCCTTTACTTCCTGTTAGTATGATAACCCTGGTCATGGAGGCACCCTGCCCTGCAGCTCTTAAAGGCCTTGTTAATGAGCTGATTAGTTGAATCAGGTGTGTTGGGAGCAGGGAAAGCACTAAGAAGCTTGAGAAACACTGCATTAGTAGTTTGTGCACCAACCTGCTATTACGATTAGTCTGTACCTTATAGGATTAGTGTGTAGTATGCAATTGGGACACAGGCCCATGGTTGTTATTGTGCAAGGTGTGCCACACTAATTAAAAAAATGCAAGGCTTTCCATGATTAATTTTCTCTTTAAAATCTGTTAACTACTGACATCATGTGCTATAATATAGCAAAATTATACTCACTGCAAACTCGACTGGCACTAAGTACAGTACACAGCATTAATGTACATAATAAGACTGTTCTCGTGTAGAATAGACCCACCACATCTTCCTGGACAGTGTGTTGTAAATAAAGCTTGATTCTCTAGCTCAAGGCACTGAATTGGATTGTAACTGGCACACAGTCTTTCCAAGTTTGTAAGTTTGAGCTACAAAGCCACAAAATGGTTGTGTGGTAAAGGCTGGTGCTAATGCTGAGTTAGACAGGGGTAATACATCTTCTGCAGCTTTCTGATAAATCCTCAAATGCGGTAAGTGAAGTTTCCAGGCACATAAGAAAAAATAAAAAGAGGGAACCATCAGTTGTTAAAAATAACGCATAAAGCAGACTAGGCAACAGTGGAGTGAGGTGCCTCTGCATGTCTGTAGAATCTATACAGCAGCACACAGGCTGTAGGTATATAGATAGGAGGAACCCATCCAACCCATAACGGAAAAGATCCCATAAAAAAAAAAAAAAAAAAAAAAATCACATCCATGGCTATTTCTCAAAGATCATTTACAAGTAGCCTATTGATTACTACCCAAGACCAACAGAGAAAGACATTATTCATCTTCTCCACAGTGAAGTCTCCCAGCCACAAACTGTGTGAGCCTCCACATAGCCAAATATAGAGAGCACCATTATTTTCACCATTAAGCACTTTCACCACTTTCACCCTGTTTCTGGAGGCTTGATTAGCACAATAATTAACACAATTACTGTAATTCACAAACTACTGTACCTGGGCCTACTGGTTTTATTTCACCAGCTGATGTCTGGTAAGAAAACCAGTGATTGGGAGAAAATAGTCTGATCTAGATCAGTCTAAAGACAAGTGGAAAGACAAATACAGAAGAGGAACAGAGGCTTTGAATATGCAATGGATTAGCAAGAACACTTACACCAAGAGGTACTTTCAGGTCACGCTACAACAAATCCCAGAGCAAGTGCCTCCTCTACTGGTCACCCATAGCATTGCAAACAACAATCACTAAGAGTGTGTCATTCAACCGGACATCCAGTCCTAAAAATAGAGGAGCTTCCAAAGGTACTTTAAGCAATGCCGTAGAAGGACCACTTTTGGTTCCATGAAGAACCATTAGTTGTGTATGTGTAAAGAACCTTTTAAACTGGTGATGAATCTTTACATCACGTAAGGGTTCTTCACACTCTCACATATGGTTTCTTTACGGAAATGAAAGTGTTTTTGTATGGCATCGCTCCAAGAACCTTTTGAAGCTCCTTAAATTTTAAGAGAGCATTCAGTACAAGAGCATCAAACAGACTATATATAGAATAGGAAAACACAAACACAAAAAAGTTCTAGATTCTGTTGACTGAAATATTAAAAGACCACTTCTAATTTAAAAAAGGCATAAAAATAATACCAGTATTAATTAATATCCATATTAAGTCAGGACCTTATTGAGTTTTGAATTTACAGTCCAGAAAGAGTTGGTTGTACCAGTTTGTCCTGTATAGCTGGAGTTGTATGAATACAATAGCTGGTTTGGCTTGGCTTGTACCATGGCCTAACCCACTATATGGATGACCGGGATCTATGTCCAATGCCCAGGGGTACTTAAAGCCCAGGGGTACTTAATGTCCAGGGGCACCAAAAAGGTAAAATCATCTATTACCATGTCCTGTTTGCTTAAAATCTATTCATACACAGTGTCTAATGTTCCTGATAAATTGGTGGACATCTACTTCTACACTACATGGCCAATGTATTGGGACACCTGCTTGTTCAATGTTTCTTCTGAAATCAAGGGTATTAAAAAAGAGCTTATCCTGTTTTTGTTGGAGAAACAGTCACTACTGTCCAGGGAAGGATCTGATTGCATTCAGCATCAAAAGTGTTAGTGAGGTCAGGATGTTGGATGATCACCACCCCACCTCATCATCCCCAACTCCTCAGCTCATTCCAAAAGGGCACCATCCATCATTCCAGAGAACACAGTTCCACTGCTCCACAGCTCAATGCTGGGGGCTTTATACCCCTTGTAGCCTGAGCATGGCATTAGGCAGCATGGTGCCAAAAGGTTCATGTTTATCTGCTCCAGAGGGCCCTTTTCTATTGTAATACTTCTCTACAGGGACCATTCATGTGTCATCTGAATGCATTCATTAGAAGGGATGTCCACAAACATTTAGATGCAGTGTATATTGTGACGACTAAACAGAGCAAAAGTGTAGCATGGTCTTTTTTAACTGAATTTGGACATACTGAATGTTTAGTAAATCGAGATTTGGTGATAATAATAATAATCATAATAATGATAATAATGAACTATTATTATTATTATTATTATTATTATCCGTAATAATCCACTAATTCTTTGTATAGTGTGTCTGTGGGTCGCTGTGCTAAAACTGCAGGCTCCTCAGCTTATCCTCGTCTGTGGTTTCTCTGCCTCGTGTGCAGTGACTGGCTCCTGGGGTTCTGCCTCATCTTCTGTGTTTGAGGCCTGGCTGTCGGAGAATTCTGTTTCGTGAGCGACGTTTGGTTGGTACTTGGTGATGAACTCTGTGCTGGTCAGCGCCTGGCCGTGTTTGGGGCAGTTGGCCTTCACTGGCAGGCGTTCCATCTTGTCTATACAAGGACAGAGGGAAGACAGCAAGCATGTGGTTAGATGAGCTTTCAATTAACTCATGTGTTGCGTTGGCATTCTGTATACTCTCCTTGTCCTAAGCGTCAAAAATGGCTCGGAGACAATCTATGTACTCTGGTGGTGGGCAGCTTTTATGGAAGTACATGTACAAAGGCGATTTGTCTAATGTTGGGTTCAGCCTAGGAAAGGTATTAAATTTCAAGCTGAAAAAAATAATAATTTAGGGGTGTTACCTGCTGGTGTGATGGGCTTCATAAGACAGTTCATTTGGACATTCCATGGTCTCATATACTGAACCTTTAAATGTTTCTTTGACATTTTCTGTACAGAGAAAAATGAGAAAAGCACATCAAATGAAAATGCTGGAAGAACAACTATATTTGCATATAGCCACTGCCATCTTGTTTGTAAATTCCTGATGACTCTATAATAAAATACAGTTTTAGATCTGGATCTGTTTGTTTATGTTTTTCATATTCTACAATTTTTGGTAAAGAGATGAGATCTTCTCAGAATATTCCACATTTTCCATGCAGCTTCTATGCGGTTGATGCACATGCACATCAGCTCCTCATCATTTTTGCTTTCCGCCCCCTGGTTGTGTGCGCATCTCTATGATGGCGTTGAACAAACCCCCCTCATATTGTCTTACATGCTGTAGCCATCAAGCTGTCTATTTAGTGTTCTATCAGTTAACCTTCTTTCTCTCATGCCTTCTTGTTGAAATGCACAGATTGCATTTTATTGGTTAATTCCAATTTCCATTTCTTTTTAAACCTAACTTATGTGAATAGAAACTTATCAAATCTAGCACTAGGTTGCAGGACAAACCTTTTACTTTTTATAAAGCAAATAATTAAAAAAAAAAATTAATTGCAGTATTTGTATAGGCTCGCAACAGACTTGTAGCAGGGCGTGTTTATGTGTGTGTGACGCCAGATTAAAAAATTATGAAAACACAACATCCAAGAAGTATTGCCTATTTTGTAATGTGTGTTTTAGGCTAGTGTAATATATCAAGTTCCTAAAAGCTCTTTATCAACAGAAAACAGCTGGTAGTAAGACAGCAGAGGCCGCTTTAGTCTCTTTGCCGCTGTCTTTTCTTGCTTCTACACTCACAACATGGGAGTGTGGGTGTGCTGCTGTCGCGTGAAGTTAAGTGTTATATGGTGCATGAGTGTAAATTTGACCAGCATAGAACCGAATATTTGAGACTGATCGGCCAGTCATCAGTCATGGCTGATCAAGCTGAGAATCGGTAGATTCCGGTCATCAGCCAATCGGTTGGTGCATCTTCACTTCTTTGTACCTCGGGGCTGTACTGATAGGTCTCAGCCACTTCTGTAGGAGGATGGTCTGCGGGGGAGGTTGTCTGGGGTTTGCAGGGCTGAGTAACCACAGAGGGGGAGAAGGAAGAGGAAGTGGAGGAGGCAGAAGGGGGGTTGTGGTGCTCTTCATCCTTTAGGGGTTCCAGTACCTCCTCTTCGTTCTTCTTTGTGGGAACAGGAGCCTCCATTTGTTTCTGGAGAAGTATCAGCTCACTCAGCTTACCCTGCTCCTCCTCCAGTTGCCTGTGAACCCCCCCACACACAAACAAATATTTGTGAGTACTTCTTTTTGTCTGTGTGACTGTGTAAGCACTCAATCTATTATAATTTAGTAGATTTTACATCTACTGCGAAACATTACCCTACCTTTAAACCGTGGTGTAATGGGTAGTAATCAGTCTATATACAACGATGAGCCATGGGCACCTAAAGCTCACTGATGCACATCGAGGTCCCACCTTACAACTTACAGGACTTACAGGAAGTTAAAGGATCTGCTGCTAACTACTAGCAGATGCCACAGGACACCTTCAGAGGACTTGTGGAGTCCATGTCTTGATGGATAAGAGCTAGAGAGCTGTTTTGGTGGCATGAGAGGTATCTACACAATATTAGGCAAGTGGTGTTAATGTTCTGGATGATTGACACATGTCTCTCTAGGGCCAGTGTAGTGTAATGTAGTATTGTCTAAAATCAAACACTGGTGTTTTGCACTAAAACAAAATAGTGTCTACCCTGAATCATTGAATCATGCTAAGGTTGGCAGTGCCCACCCTGAATCACTAAATCATGCAGAGGTTAGCAGTGCCTACCCTGAATCATTGAATCATGCTGAGGTTGGCAGTGCCTACTCTCAATCACTGAATCATGCAGGGGTTAGCAGTGTCTACCCTGAATCACTGAATCATGCAGAGTTTAGCAGTGCCTACCCTGAATCACTGAATCGTGCCTAGGTTAGCAGTGCCTACCCTGAATCACTGAATCACGCAGAGGTTACTAGTGCCTACCCTGAATCACTGAATCATGTCTAGGTTTGCAGTGTCTATCCTGAATCACTGAATCATGTCTAGGTTTGCAGTGTCTATCCTGAATCACTGAATCATGCAGAGGTTAGCTGTCTCTATCCTGAATCACTAAATCATGCCGTGGTTAGCAGTGCCTACCCTGAATCAAGCCTAGGTTAGCAGTGTCTACCCTGAATCACTGAATCATGCAGAGGTTAGCAGTGTCTACCCTGAATCACTGAATCGTGCCTAGGTTGGCAGTGCCTACCCTGAATCATTGAATCATGCTGAGGTTAGCAGTGTCTACCCTGAATCACTGAATCATGCCCACCTTAAATAACTGAATCGTGCCTAGGTTAGCAGTGTCTACCCTGAATCATTGAATCATGCCGAGGTTAGCAGTGTCTACCCTGAATCACTGAATCATGCCGAGGTTAGCAGTGTCTACCCTGAATCACTGAATCGTGCCAAGGTTAGCAGTGTCTACCCTGAATCACTGAATCGTGCCAAGGTTAGCAGTGTCTACCCTGAATCACTGAATCATGCCCACCTTAAATAACTGAATCGCGCCAAGGTTAGCAGTGTCTACCCTGAATCACTGAATCGTGCCAAGGTTAGCAGTGTCTACCCTGAATCACTGAATCATGGCCACCTTAAATAACTGAATCATGCCGAGGTTAGCAGTTAGTTTAAATTACGATGGAAATGGATCTGCAGAGTCATATCAGTTGTTTCTGTGTCTGACTGTAGTTACGAAATAGGACAGGAAGCAGCAGCAGGTGCCTGCCTCTGACATTTCCTGAGCTGCAGTGTTGTATCTCTGCACTCTTATGATATAAAGAGTGCAGAGTAGCCTGACTCTCACAGGGAGTTAACAACTACTGATTAATCAAGATGGTGCGTTTTAATTGATCCCTTTTTTCATTGTAATAGTGACAGCCTCATCCCAAACTTCCAAACATTTTAATGTTCTGGAAAAATATCTTGGATTAATCTACCTGTGACCTCCTGAACCCTGCATCTGCTACTTAATAACTACTATATATTATTCTGCAACAGAAATAAAACTTGTATATATAAGTTATGTAGTTGTCAAAGTGACGAACTGATCAGCTTATAGGAACGATTCACATATACACTATATTGACAAAAGTATTGGGACACCTGCTCATTTGTCATTTCTTCCAAAATCATTTATATATATATATATATATATATATATATATATATATATATATATATATATATATATATATAATAGTTTATCCTGCTTTTGTTGGAGTAACTGTCTCTACTGTCCAGGGAAGAAGGATTTCTACTAGATTTTGGAGTAGCACTGCTGTGAGGATTTGACTGCATTCAGCAACAAGAGAATTAGTGAGGTCAGGGTGTTGGACGATCACCACCCCACCTCATTTCCAACTCTCTAGCTTAACCCAGACGTAAGGAGAGCACCATTATTCCGGAGAGCATAGTTCCCCTGCTTCACAGCTCAATGCTGGGGGCTTTATACCCCTCTAGCCCACACCCGGAATTAGGCATGGAACCAATAGGTTCATGTTTATCTGCTAAAAAGAGTCCTGTCCTTTTGTGTGCATTTGCACATCTGTGTCAGTGATTCAGGGCAAGTGTCTGAATGCATTCATTAGATGGGGTGTCCACAAACATTTGGACACAGTGTTATAGGGTCTAAGGGGTTAACTGGTTAAATATGTTTTGTGTTGCTGACCTCTCAAGCTCATGCCGGATTTTCTCCTCCTCTAATCGAGCCTGAATCTGCAAGTTAAGAGCCTCCTCCAGTTTCTGCTGAGTCAGCTCCAGCTCATGAATTCTCTTCTTTTGCTGCTGTACCTCCTTTTCCATTTTAGCCAGTTCTGCCACCATGCTCTCCCTGACCTGTGCAACGACCAGCACACCGTCAAATAAACCTAGTTATCTTAAAAAAGCCTTAAAAGAAGAAAGACAATATGATAAAAACACTGTCAAATCGACAGTCTTATCTGACTGTGTTAGCCTCCTCCAGCTGTCTCTCCAGCTCTTGCTGCCTCTCCTTCTGCTTCTCTTTCTCCTGGGCTTCCTCCTCTTTGCGCTGTGCCTCCTTTTCCAGGTGTTGCTAAGACAAACACACAAACACAGGCCTGTGAGAGGTGTAAACAGCTACCTGCCAATTGTGTCATTTGTTCTGGTCACGCCTCTGACTTGCCAATTTTTGGTTTAACATTTGTGACATACTTAATCCAGTCTCCACTCTTGCAATTGAGACCTTAATCCCTTAACAGCCCTATTTGGTATCCCCCTGATTTGTGCCTACCTGTAACACCTTCACAACATGTTATTGCCTTTACTACTTTACTGGCAAGAGGTGGCATTCTTCTTAAAGGCAAACATGCCTCCCCTCCAAGTTCTATCATGCATTAGGTTAATAGAAAAAAACAATGATTCTCCCTGAAAGACTTACTGGAATCCTTTTACAGAACCTGGAATCCAATTCTGAACTTTATTAACAACCTTACTATTTCACCTGAAGAGGATAGCAATGCCCAAGTGTGTCATTCGAGAGAGGGGCCCTCCCTTCTCCCTGCCCCTAATTTTAGTGTACTGACTACACTCTAAGCTTCATTAACAGAAGTTTTACCGGCCTTGTTTTGTTAGATACTTGATGAATTATTGTTAGATTCTCAGTTAGATTTGCCGCTTGAGAAGGTGGAAAGGGTTTGAGGGTGGTGGGATGGGTGAAGGGTTGAAGGGTTAGCAAAAGATATCAAAACATACCTTTTTACAGTGGTCTTTGTATATGTATATATGGTGTGTTTGTGGCTCGAACAAATGCAATAAAATGTTCAGATTTAAACACACACACAAATTGACACAAAATCAGGAATCATATCTGTATTGGTGAATAATCACTTAGGCAGATATAAATTTAAAGAAATGGCATTGGACAGATGATTTTACATATAGTTGGACATTTTGGAAACAAGTCCTGTAGACTGCTGGAGTTACTCAGCCAAGGTATGTTTGTAGAAAAAGGGTGCAGAATTTCATGTAAAAAGAATACCTCTCCAACTGTTAAACACGAGGGTGGATCAATTATGCTTGGGTTTGTGTAGCAGCCAGTGGCACTGGAAACCTTTCACTGCTAAAGAGAGGGATTCATCATTTCGGCTCCAGCAAATTCCAGAATTAAGCATTCACACTGTCTAAACTAGCTGAAGATAAAAAGAGGATGAGCTTCTACAGCAGGATAACGATCCTAAACATACCTCAACATCCACAATGGACTACCGTAAGAGGCACAGCCCTGTAATCTCACAGAAACCTGATGCACCAGAAGCCTGTTGGTCAAAAATCCATTCTATCATCTGTGATAATGTCCAATCATCAATAGTTGATGACATATTAATTGTCCTCCTGTTTACAGTATATATATCTATATCGTTAGTCCAGGTGCATCTAGCAGTGTTTTCGCATTGGTATAGACCTCGGTACATCAAAAATGAACATGGTGAATCAGGTGAACCCCTCTTACCTGGATGATGTCTATGATCTCCAGGTCTGGTTCCTTGGTGTCTGGCTCCCCATGGTTTATCCCAGTGCTAGGCTGTTCACCCTCAGCAGGGGGTTCACTCTGGCTGCTCTGTCTGCTGCTCTGACCACTCTGGCCGCCGGTCTCACTGTTCTGTCTGCTCGTGACAATCTGGCTGCTGCTCTGACTGCTTTGGCTGCACTCCCGCATCTCTCGCCGGCGCATCTTCAGCTCCTGATGCAACGAGTTCTTCCCCTCTGCCTTCAGCCTCAGCGCTGTCTGCATAGCTAAGGAGCAACCACAGCGGTCACAAGAGCACAGGACACACTGAGCCAAACACACCCTGCACTACCGCCACAAATCAAACATTAGCGTATTAACATCTAGAATCCTCTCTGAACTTCTCAGTGCAGGGGCTGACTTTGGCTCAAAAATGTAGCTAGAATGGAGAAAATTTACTTTATGACATTCTAAACTAAATGATATTCCTAACTAAATATTATTATACAGTGTTTCTGAGGGTTTTAATGAAAGGCTCTCACCTTGAACCCACTCCACTCTCTGTTTCTGGTCTGGAGCACTCATCTCATATGTCCTGCCTGGAGTCTTCATACAGAACAAACAGCGTTTCCCTTCCTTGTCAGGGATGGTCTGGCAGTCACATAAAAACAGAATGAATGAAATATTTTTGCTATTTTAAAGACAAAGACAGCCACATGCACCATTTGTGTTAGACGCAGATGAAATTTGGCCCATCTGTCTGGTGAACATACCTGCACAGTGGTAATGTGAGCACTCAAGCCCAGAGCGGTGGGCTGCCATTATCGCAGCACCCATGAAGTAGTGAGGGGTAAGGGTCTCGCTTACTGGCCTAACAGTGGCAGCTTAGCCAATCTGGGTATCAAACCACAACCCCGTTAACAATAACCTGGTGCTCTAACTACTGAGACACCACTGCCCCTGGTTTCATCGTAGACCTCTGAAGTGCTTTCATTGAAAAAAATGTCGCTTGACTATGACACTCAGACTTTTCTCAGACAGAGTTTCCTGGTTTGCACAGGCTATTGTTGTGAGGTTCCCGCCCTTACAATGTATTTCAGCATCTCCAATACGACAGGCAGGTCTTTCTTTGGTTTTTCTGGTCTGCAGCAGTTAGTACCTCACAAAAGTGCTCTAAGGAAGGACAACCGGTGAACCGTCAAAAGGATCATGGATGCCTAAAGCTCACTGATGCTAGTCCACCTGGTCCGATCCCACAGGAGAGCTACTGTAGCACTGTAGTCAGTACTGAGGTTTTGCCACTAAGAAATATCTTAGGGGCAGTGGTGGCTCAGCGGTTAGAGCGCCAGGCCATCGATAACAGGGTTGAGGGTTTGATTCCCGGGCTTGGCAAGCTGCCACTGTTGGACCCTTGAGCAAGGCCCTTTACCCTCTCTGCTCCCTGGGCGCTGGAGTTGGCTGCCCACCGCTCTGGGTGTATGTGTGCTCACTGCCCCTAGTTCCCCAGTGTGTTCACTACCACAGATGGGTTAAATGCGGAGGACACATTTCGCTGTACAGTGTACACTGTACAGTGACAAATGCCTGCACCTTTACCTTCTTCTAAAGAAGCTGCTTAGAAGTTTCTAATGGGCGTTTTCACACCTGCATTCTTGGTCTGGTTAAATCATACTCTGGTTGGTTTTTACCCTTCTTCAGGTGCGATTTATTTGGGCGAGTGTGAAAACATTAGTCACTCTTAGTCACTCAAATTGCAGGGTGCACTCTGCAATTTTGAGCCAAACAGCTCTCATAGCCAGATGCTAACCTGGAAATGAATTACGACAGAAATGAAGAAATGCCATCTATGCTGCTGCTCCATGTTAAACTGCACAGAAAGCAGCACTAGTCCAGAACACAGGACTGCTTCTTCCTGTATTTACTTTCTTGCTCCCACCCCAGACAGGTCTGACCAATAAGCAGATTGAACGCCCTCAGGCGGTTTGTTGTGACGCATTTTGGTGAGCTTGAATTGTTCCCTGTGTAAAACAAACCAAACCAATTCCTTAACTGATTCAGAGTAGAGCAAACCAACTGTAGGTATGAAAATCCCCCCTAACAACTCCTGAAGAAGCCACAGTGATTCCCCATAGAATGACCCAACCCACCTCAACCACACAGCTCCCGTCCAGCTGCACATCCCCTTTCTTCTCCTTCTGATCCTCGTTGACATAGTAGACCACAATGTCCGGCTTTAGCACAAACCAGCGCTCCTGCCAGTTCCTCCGCACATGCCCCTTTTTTAGCATGTACCCCTGAAAAAAGGTAGAGGGGCAAAAAGTAAAAAACATGTCAGTTTCAGGCAGTCAGTTCTTGAAGGTGATGTGTTGGAAGCAGGACAAATGAGCAAGCATAAGGATCAGAGCCACCTTGACAAGAACCAAACTGTGATGGCTAGACCACTGGGTCAGAACATCTCCAAAACATCAGACCGGCCTTTTGGGGTGTATGTGATCAGTACCTACTTACTAAAAGTGCTCCAAGAAAGGACAACTGGTGAACCGGTAACAGGATCATGGGCTCCCAAGACTCATTAAAGCGATCCATAGAGGCCCCACCGCACAACTGACTGGACTTAAGAGGATCTGCTTCCAACATCTTGGTGCCAGATACCACAGGACACCTTTAGAGACCTTGTGAAGCCCAATGCCTTAACGGGTCAGAGTTGTTTTGGTGGCACAAGGGGCCTACACAATATTTATATGGCATATGGCTGATGTTATGGTGTAAACTACAATGTAGAGTACCTGAGTGAATGCGTACAAGCAGGGTGCACAGGTACACAGTGTACAGCTCTGGGCCAAGCTGTTTCCGAAGTTCATTGGTATCGGTATTACTAACTACACTAGATGGCAAACAGCAAGTATGCATGCTGCCTTATCTAGAATAACCAAGCTTTGAAAGTTCGAAGTGTTTAAGAAGGTGTTGCTTGGTTTATTTACAGCTGACAAAACCCTATTTCTTCTCTGTTTGTTAACCACTTTGTGTGATGTTACTAACTAGCAGTATGGCACTCTATCTATTTTTAACAGATGTGCACTGTAGAGCTGGCCCTGGTGTGCATGGCAATAAGAACAAGGCTGCTCTAGTGTGTTTCAGGGTGAGTGAGAGAGAGAGAGAGCTGCAGCTACAATATGCTGAGAACCAATGGTTTATAGAACCTAAAGAGGGGATCATACAAACGGATCATGTGCCGTGACTAACTGTGAAACCATGACACTGTAGCAACACAAAGTCCAAAACGTCAACATGGCAACAGGCCTGTGCTGCATATGGTATCTATTTCAATCACCTTCTTTAGTACGTTGTGGTACATCTCCATGAAGACTTCATCCAGGGCGAGGCTGAAAGCTTCCTTGCTGTCCACCCGCATGAGGCGTCCCGCACTCAGGTGCTCCAGGAACATCCATACAGACAGGCCGTCCTGCAAAGACGGCTCCTGCGCCAGCAGGATCTCCAGCAGCTTCCCATCCCACTCTTGGCCCATTGCTGTGAAGATTTTCTTTAGAAGATACTCCAGCTGAGGCAACAGAGGTGGGATGTATGTGAGCCATCAATGTGAGGACATTAAAAAAATGTAATTCACAGACCAATTTAACCCTAACCCTATAGCTCACCACGTCTAATAACAAGTGCTTTCTCCAAATTCAGCAATAAATGCCTCTTTTAATGACGACTGAGATCTCAGAATTATTCAACCCCTGAACAGAATCCCTCAGAAGAGCACACATTTGCAATTCAGGTGGCAAATCAAGGTCTTCGTTAATTGCACCTAGGGGGGTTTGTTGACTGTGACGTTTGACTGCATGTTAGAAAAATAGCAATGGGCCAAGAAGTAAGGCAAGAGAGTTGTCCAAAAAGTTCAGAGAAATCCCTGCCTTCACAATCAAGGAAAAATATACAAAGCACTGAATGTTCATAGAGATACAACTGGAAGCATAGTTCACAAGTTCAAAAATTAAAAGGACACCAGGATGTGGTAGAAACAGGAAGCTATAAACGGCTTCCAGATTCCTGAGAAGACAGGTGGTCAGACCTGAAGTTACTGCAAGTATGACCTGCATCAAGGTTTGGGGCAGCAGGCTCTGAGGTTTAAGTAAGGCACAATCGAAATACTGTCGAAATAAAGTCTCAATGTCCGTACACCTCTACTTGTCCCAGAAGGACAAGAACAGTTGTCTCCAATCTGCTCAGAACCCTATAAATAAGCCACAGTTTTGGGATTTAGGTCTGGGGAGTGAGTAAACAAATCTGGAACTGTTCAGGCCTGTGGATCAGTGGTGTGTCTGGAGGAGGAAGAATGAGGCATATGCTGGAAAAAACACGCAAGGTGGCCCGGCGATGTTCTGAGCGGGATTCGTTTCCTCTTGCAAAGGAAACTTGCAGCATGTGAAGGGCGGGATGGATTCAATCAAGTGCCTTCTGTGAGGAAGCTGAAGCTAAGGAGTCGTTGGACTATCCAACAAGACAACAATCCCAAGCATACTTCAAAATCCACCAAGACTTTGAGGTATGAGTTTTTAGAAGAAGTCCTGGAAGATTCTGGAGTGGCCTTTACAGCAAACCCAAGAATATTAGTCAACTGGAGGCCACTGCTAATGAGGAATAGGCTAAGATACCTCAGAAACGCTGCCGGAAGCTGGTATCTGGCTATGCATCACGTTTGCAGCAGGTCATAACAGCAAAAGGGTGCTGTATTCCGAGACTGCAGTCATCATTAAAGGTGGCATTCAATGTTGCATGTGGAGAAAGCACTTGTTCTATTAGGTGTGTTGCGATATTAAAATTGGTCTTGTTTGATTGGTTTATTATAGACAGCTGAAAGTTTTACATTTTGTTTTTTTACACAAGTTTTACCTTTATAATGCAACTGTATTTTCAAAAAGAAGAACCTTTTTAAAAAAAAAGTAGCAGGACCAGCAAATTTCAACACATGCTCTAAACTTTTTGTAGATCAAAATGTTGCATGAGTGCATGGGTAATCATCAGGAAGCCTTATGAGTGATATTTTTTTTTTATTTGACTCCCCTTCAACTTCCTCTCTAGCACTGTTGTTGTATCAGATTAGTCACATATCAGGTCTCTGTATCCCTCACTTATGCGCTAGATCTTATCAACGGTGCACTTTACATTTCTTAGACAATTACTGCTTTTTTCAAACGTTTTAATGAGTCAAACATGGCAGTTTGGGAAGAGAGCTGAGTCACTAATGACATTTAAATCCAACTAAACAGAAGAGCATTTACTGTGATCAGAACTCTAAGCTATTTTAAGACACCTGGTGAATTCAGACAGCTTTTTCTTTAGGCAGCGGTGTATCTCTCACTATCTATCACTGGTGGTTTCTCTCTTTCTCACACTCACTCCCACACATTCACAAACCTCAGGCTGGATGATGACAAGCGGGTAACGGTCCTCAGACAGCAGATTAAAGAGGCAGAAGAGTTTGAAGCAGTCTCTCTGTGAACACAACCCCTGCAAGACACTGGGCTTCAGGTTTTTCTTAGCGGTCATCATCCAGCAAAGATCATCAAATGTCTCCTTGTTGAATGTTCCCTCAGTGGCCTGAGTGTCAAAAGGACAAAAAAGGGCAAATACAGTAAAAATCAAGATCAAATTCATGAACATGAACCGTTTCCCTTCATAAACAGTACTCTCTATTTATCTATTTATTATCTTTATGTGCATATACTCCGTTAATAAAGTTTAAAAAACTGAAACTGCTCAAATTTAAGATTTTGCTAACCAAAGATAACAGAAGATAATAGGAAAAAAGCTGCTCTTATTTGGTGTCATTTGACAAATCATGCTTAACATAACCAGGGACAAGAAACTAACAAGGTAAAAGGGTCTGTCCTCATTCGTTTCTGGTTGAATTTGAGCAGACCTGAAATAAGTAGTTAGGCCTTTAAAGCAGTACAGAGTGCACTACTGGATAGTACAGAGATACGTTTAGCAGAGGAGTCAAAAGTATGAATAACAGAACCTTTGCCAAAATGTACTGGTTGAGGTATGGCATATAGCCGTTGCTGGACACCGGCCCATTGTCGTTATCCTGGAAGTGCTCCTCCAAGGCCACAGGGTCATGGGGGATGTTCAGAGCTGTGTATAGATTATGGGAGAGCACCTGTGATACAAATGCAAAGAAATAAAGGAAACACCACACATCAGTAGAGCGTCATAATCAGACTGACATATATATATATATAAAATGCAGAAATGAGGGGGTAAGAGTATAAGTATGCAGTCTGTAAATAGGTATGTTAAAAACAACACCAAAACCTCAACTGGACAGATCTGTGTGACTACTAGTGGACAACACATTTTATATTACTTTCAACTTAAACATGTATGAACACATAAGGCAATACATTTAGTCCATTTTTACACATTTTTTTGCCTTAAAAAGCTCCTCGGTTGGCTTTCGCAGTATGTTTTTGGTCAATATCCATCTATACAATGTAGCAGCAGTTTTGCAGCATTTGGCTGAATAAGAAAAAGTATAGTTTCACACACTTCAGAATTCATCCTGCTACTCTTGTCTACAGTCTCATCATTACTCAACACCCAGTGCCCCAGTTTCACTGACAGCACATACAGTGCCATAACAGTGCCTCCGCCATGTTTGACAGATGATATGGTTTGATATGCAGATCATTAACGCTTTTTTGCTTTCTTTGGCCCAAATGATTTTGTTCCAGTTCTGGGTAGACTGTTTTACATGTTCTCTATCAATCTGATCTGACCTTTCTGTTTCTGAGTCTTATCAGAGTCTTGAATCTTAAAGTAAACCTACTGTATTTAAATTCCTGAAGGCACGTCATGCCTGTAGATTTTGATAATAATAGGCCTACTTCCTTCAAAGTGTTCTTGGCTTGACTAGATGAACTGCAAGGCAATATAAATTATTCTGCAATGGAAAATATTCAGCAGAAAATGGCAAAAAAAGCACTAATAAGTGAAAATACAGAATTGTTTATACAGAAGAATGACGTGAGGAGCTCCTTCTAAATGTAGCAAACCTGTTGGCTGAGTGGAAGCATTTTAAAGACCCAAGAATGGCTGTTTGCAGATACTGTTTTGCCGAACTGTCAAGAGGGGGTACATCTGCAAAGAGTTACAGCACAGCAATGGTGAAAGAAGTGGCAAAATGAATGAAGACCTGTGAAAAACCATGCTTGGTTATCCGTTTTCAGCCTTCGGTAAATGTGTCATTTTGTTGAGTTTCGATTTCAGTAAAAAGCATATTCTAAAATTGTCCAGAAATGGATATGAACTCCTGGGTAATCTCCCCTAGTGCTTCTTTGTAGTCCTCCAGGTGGACGGTCGTGTCTGGTTGAGACTATGCTGTGGGCAACTGGCTCACGTTTCTCGTTGGGGTGTGTGCTGGACGATTGTTGAGTGTAAAGCGTCCCTGAGTATTAGAAAGGTGCTATACAAGTGTAACGGTAACTGTGAAAAAGGAAGAGCTACTTAACAAATGTCTGTAATGTTTTTCTCAAATCCCTTGAGTTAAAGCTGAACGTTTACACACAAGATATTTACTGCTTCAATTCAAATCCATTGTGGGGGTGTACAGAGGTAAATTACAAAACTAGTGTCACTGTCCAAATACTTATGGACCAGACTGTGAATGTGTAACAGGCAATGCGAAAAGTGCTGTTTATCATATACCTTCTCACATGACCACTTTGCCCTGTTAAGATTATTTTGTAAAGCAGACAGACAATAAAGGTGTGGTTTATTGGTGGTGTCATAAGATCTACCTCCTAACCTACCTAACCTACATTTTCCTACAGCTGCTCTCCAGTAAAAAGGTCTAGAGGTGGTTTGCATGTGAGACGTCAATGTATGTAGATAAAAAATGTGAAACAAGAACATCTGAACACGTCTAAAGTAATATAATAATAGTTCCAAGTGTCTAAATATCAGGAACTGTTTATTTATGACACTGGATTTACTGTTTTTTTATGCTTTTTTGTGATTAAATGATTTTTCAAGTAATCGAGTAAATGATGGCACTGTGGAAAGAGCAGAAAACAAGGAATTTCCTTCTCCAGGACCATACACTGACAAAGGTATCTTTGCCTGGTGCACAGCATGTCTAGACGACTACCTGTTGCTGCATAATTTCAACCAATTGGCCAAGTGGGACGTGTTTCAACATGAGGGCTTCCAGAGAAACAGGTAGTGAGACCATCAGTTTAACAGTTTAACTTTTTTTCTTTCGCAGGAATAAAACCCCACTTGCAAAAACATCTATACCAACACTACAGGACACTGTAAGACTCCTGTAATGCAGAATGTATAATAGCAGTCTACATTAAATGCAGTAAATTATAATAAAGGCTTGAGCCTACAGAGCTAATCAGCCAAAACATTAACACCACCACAACCTGCCTAATACTGACTAGGCCCCCTTGTGCCACCACAACAGAGCACAACAGACCTCCGAAGGCATCCTGTGATATCTGGCACCAAGACCAACATTAGCAGCAGATCCTAAAAGTCCTGGAAGTCGTGAGGTGGGCATCCATGGATCACATCAATGAGCCTTGGACGCCAATGACCCTGCTGGTAGGTACTGACCACTGCACACTGAGAACACCCCACCAGACCTGCCTGAGGTTTTGGTGGGGATGTTCTGACCCAGTCGTCTAGCCGTCGCAGTTTGGCTCTTGTCAAAGTGGCTCATATTCTTATGCTTGTCCATTTTTCCTGCTTTTACCAGAAACATCGCCCTTAGGAACTGACTGTCCACTTCCTGCCTAGTGTGTAGATCTCAGCCCTTTTGACAGATGCAGCCAATGTTCTTCACGTGGTATTAATGTTCTGGCTGTGCAGACTGGCAGTGTATGTGCTGAGGAGGCAGAGGCTACCCTCAGGGTGCATTTTCTGAGCTTCAGGTCGTTAGACTAGTTTAGGAAGGACTGCAGCGTGGTGGCATGCTGGAAGTTCAGTCGGTGAGAAGGAACTGGTGAGAAAAGAAAAGGCTGAGGAGCTTCTCACCTTCAGCTGAGACTTCGACACTTTCCCACTGTGCTCGACGTCCAGAGAGGTGAACGCGTACCAGATGGACTTCAGCAGCTCCGACTTTAGATCCATGCTCCCATGCTGAAGTAAGAGCAACAGTGTGTTAATGTGTGTGTGTGTGTGTGTGTGTGTGTGCTCCACCGAACACCAGTGGCGAATGTGCTAAAGGGCTGTGCTAGTGGGCGGGTGCGGTTTCAGCTCAACACCCTGCTTGTGCTGCAGCTCCTCACTCAGGTAGAGTCAGGACTGGGGGGCAGCTGCTGATCTGCTGATACTGAGGTGGTCTTCACTGCTGTAGCCACTGGGCACCTTCACTGTAACTGTAATCAGGTTTCAAGGCCCAAACATGAATAAACAAGCTCAGCAAACACACACTTGGTTCATAGCCCACAGGGAAAGGTGTCGATAGGCTGAGGTAGAAGTGGGTGGACTTCTCTGTGGTCAGAGTCCAGTAAGCGTTTGAGGCTAAACAAGCTGTGGAGGAATCCAGCGTCTGGCACCTCGCCCGTCCTCCTCCTGGGCCTGATCTGTGCATACATTATATACACATGACATAAACATAACTCATTTCATTTCTTTTATTATTAAGAGTTTATTACGGATATGTTTCATGAACAGTATTTCATTTTTATTTTAATTTGATATTTTTGGAAGACCAAGTATAAATATATGAAATAATGTAGTTTTAGTCTGGATAAAATAATAGTTAATACATATTTAATTCATTATAATTAATAAACAATAATTTTATATGTATAAATAATTAGAATAGATAATTGTCTCCATGCTTATTTTTTTTGGAAAGCTAATATATTGAAACACTTCCTACTCGGTCAATCAAAGGGTAATGAAGTGGGAGACTTCAAAGGTAAATAAATAAAAATATATTAAAAATATCTTCTATTGCTGTTTGATTTATTTTGCATAATAAAATTTGTGTTTATAAATAAATGAAATACTTTCAATTATAATGTAGTATATATAACTTCTAATTCTGATTATTTATTTTTTTTAAAGCTATGGATGCATTTAATTTGTTTAATACATTTAAAAACAATACATTTAAATAAATAATTTAGATAATTAAATAAATAAATAAAATTATAATTAAAGCCACTGTGATTGGATGAGCTATACACAAACCTCCTTAATTAGTATTATGTTTTTTTTAACATTAATGACATAATTATCAGCTACTTATTACAGTTGTGCTATACAGTAGTTGTTATTGTTTATAGGCTTAATAAGTGGTCTACATGCCTCTATAATGCTAATAACATCTAAATTGACCAAATTTTCGACATTTTTATATACTAGCATCGTTATGGCCATTAGCAGATATGCACATGAAAAACATTGCCATAAGCCCAGAATACCAGTATTGGTGCATCTTTGGTATATAGAATTATGTCAATAACTTGCTATACAGCCAATTGCAAAAAGCGTTGCAAAAAACTTCTCAGAGTAGAAGTGCTGATCTAGGATCTGTTTCTGTCAGTCAACATTGTATCAGCAGTTGTACTTTGCGAAGCTGCATGATTATGTACCCTGAAATGTTATTGTGTCTCAAACATCAGCTATTTCCAGCCGACACTAAAAACCTTTTATCTAAACCTTCTACTACAAACGTGACATGTTCCACTAACACATGTAAAGGAGAGGGGCAAATGTAAGACCTCTGAGGTGTGTGGATAAGCGTGGTTTGGCAGAAATAGTGGGAGGTGTGCAGGTGTTAACCATAGGTGACAGTCAGTCAACATTAGGCTAATGCACTGAGCTTAAGAAGTGCTTTAATGACTGGCAGGATAGAATAGGTATGTAGTTCTTCATACTTTATGCAGTATTGAGACTGATATCACTTCCGCTGGACTCGTGACAGGCTCTGACCATGTTGTGAATGACTTTTGTGTTGTGTTAGCACAAGTGACACGATGAATCATTTAGTGCATTAAGGCAGTAGATGGTGCTGTAACACAGTAGGTCAATGTCTATGAAGAAACAACTGCAGTTGGTGGTGCACTTGTAAGACAGAGAGTGCTGGAGCGAAGGCCTTAACGCTTTTCTTGAAATTACACAGGACCTAGACTGTTCCTATAGCCTCTCTATAGCTTTTGGAAACACAGTTTCTTGGTCATATCGTCTGATTCTGATGCAGTTGAGAATGAGGCCAATTGTTCGGCTTTGACAAGGTCCTAAACCCCAAATGGGATGTCTTTAACTCAGAGTAGTTTACACAATAAACACATTTTGCACTATAAAGAATGGTGTCACCTAAAAAACAACTTATATAAACACTTTAAATTTATTATAAATAAGTATTATTTACAATTCCATTCTACCCATTCAATTCATTATCTTCATCTACTTCATCTGTCAAGGGGTGAGCAGGTGAACAGTCAGTTCTTCAAGGTGACGAAGGTGTTCAAAGCAGGAAACCTGGACAATCATAAGAATCTGAGCCACTTTGACATGAGCAAAGTTGCAATGGCTAGTGGACTGGGTCAGAGCATCTCCAAAACATCTCCTTGTGGGATTTTCCTGGTATGCAGTCAGTGGTCAGTACCTACCAAACATGATCCAAGGAAGGACTACCGGTGAACTAGTAACAGGGTCATGGACACCTAAGCCTCATTGCTGCGATCCATGGCGGCCCCACCCCACAACTTACAGGACTTAAAGGAGCTGGTGCTAACACCTTGGTGCCAGATACCACAGGACGCCTTCACAGATGTTGTGGAGTCCATACCTTGAATGCTTGGATCTGTTGTGAATGTTAGGTGCTAATGTTATGGCTGATCAGTGTAATACAGGTCTGCAGCTAATAATATTTTAAGTAGTGTGGATCTTTTTTTTCTTTTTTTTTATTATTCTGTATATAGCCTATCTTCAGTAGGCCATGCATGGTCCATTTTTACATGTTTTTAATTAATTTATTTATTTATTTATTTTTAAAGATTTTTTAAAATGCCCTTTTTTCCTTGGTAGCTCCTGAGAACTCTTGATCATTCCATGTATGGTTTGTAGTGCAAATTTTTCACTCACTGCTCAGCTAAAAATAGCAATGCAAAGGTACTAGGAATTTGTTCTACCCACATAGCACTGTATTCTGTTGACAGTTTTACATGCAATGCTATACTGAGCTGTTCTCAATTTTTGGAACATTAACACCACATTCTGTTGGAATTCTGCTTTTTTATGTTGTGCATTTTATACCTGTAATGTTTCATAGAAATGTTGACGGAAGTTTTAAAACTGGACCATCACAAATTCCTTGTAATTCAAACAGGCCCAGAATATGCACTGGTGTACAATGAATAAATGAGGTCAAATAACCCGACGGACCCGACAGTCACGTTTAGCTGGCAGTAAATTGTATGTGTAGAGCAATTGAATGGACATGATTAAACCCTAGTAATAATACAATTCAGGGAAAGAGGTGGGATGTCCTTGTCTCAGAGTAAAGGCCAGAGTACACCGGACGGACAAACACAAACTAACCCAAATGCTCTGCTGCTGTTCAGGAAAAGAACTGACAGATCCAATGGAGTAGTGGGAAGGAGAAGACAGCGTTCTAGATTCTCCCCAAAATCACCAACCCAATGTCTAGGTTTGTCTGAGTTTGTCTGGCTGGTGGACTCTGGCCAAAGAGCCCTGCCAACACAACTGAGCTGAACATACACTGTCTATAAAAAGTATTTACCCCCTTCAGTGTTTTCTGCTTTTTTTTTGTTTGTTTTTGTAAATGAAATCATGGCCAATAAAATTTGCCATTTTTACAAGAATGTACAAAAGAAACTCTTTAATGTCACTCAAGGTGTTTTTCTATGTCAATTATATGAAATTATAAAGTCTCACAGTTGATGATGAAGATCACCTGAGGACAGTGAATGTGTCTCAAATGATTGTAGTATAAAGACACCTGTCTGGAGGCTCCAGTCACTGGTTAATCATTATTTCTTGCTACAAATGAAGACAGAAGACCACTCCAGAAGGTTATTGAAGAGTATAAGTCAGGGAATGGATCCAAGAAATGACCAAAATAGCCAAATAATATTAACCATGATTTCATTCATGAAAGCAATAAAAGGGAAAACGTGCAAGGGGGTGAATACTTTTTATAGTCGCTGTAATTCTACTCATAGACGTACATGAAGTGGGAGAAAATACATGCTCTCCTTTGCCACAGTGCAGATGATAACAGATAATCAATTTCAAGTATTATTCCTGAACAGAAACGGCACAAATCCTCCTTCACTCTCACATAACAAAACCAGATAATTTTATTAGATACGCTATAAAAAATCATGCAAACTCCAAACGATGAGTTGAGATAACTGTAATAACTCTCCTAATCCCACTTTTTAGTACTGTATCTCAGTTAAGTCAACAGTACACACTTGTGACTTTGAGCTGAGTCAGCTAGGTTGACTAGTGAATGCATTGCAGGTGAAGTTGTTTAATTATTGTGTATGATTTCAGTTGGTATGTTTTAACTGTTTTTAATTGACTGTTGATTCCTATCTACAGGTTGGGATTCCTCCGTCTCGTACTGTGCCCAGATTGGTAGACCTTTGACCATATAGCACTCTTCCTTGTTGGGATTTGGGGCATGTAGTGAGTGTGTTGCATAGCTCCAGAGGACTAGGGTGCTCCGGTTTCTCCCCGCATCCCAAAAATCCACACACTAGGGAAATTGGCTATGCTGCCTTAAGAGAAAGACTCATTGCAGTGTGATGGTACACAATGTAGTGTGGGCAGTGCTGCACTGTACTTTCTGCACAGTTGGCACTTTGGGGTGGTCATACTATTCTGCTATGACTGATATATGTTGTTTTTTATTGTTTCATGTGACGTCATGTGATTGTCAAAGCATTTCACTGCGAGTTGTACCGTGTATGTGACAAATACATTTTATTTGACTGTATTGGATTGGACTTCAGCCACAGCTGGACGATCTAACTTCTTATCCCTTGTGTTGTCTTAAGGGTCATTGATCACCCAAGACCATATACTTCCATTAAAAGCTGTACACCATTGTCTTCGGGTCATTGTTGGCCTTTTGGCATTTATTGTCTTTGTACTTAATGTCTATGCACCCTGGCTCGTGTTTTGTCTATTGTCCTTGCACTTCATATCATGCCCTACCTATTCAGTGATTTAGCCTAACAGTGTTTCATTGTATGGTACAACACTGTATTTGCATAATGACAATAAAGTTGAATTGAGATTGAATTGAATTGAACAAATACAACACATGGAAACACACCTAAGAGCACACACCACCTCCGAATTCACCAGATATCAGAGTAATTACAGTACAACTAAAATTAGCTATATTTTTATCAAATTATGACTTAATAGTTCGTTACAAAAATGAATAAATTCTTAAAAATATTTATAACACTTTCCTGAAGGGAGCAAATCAAATTCAGCAATGACTAGGATCCCCCACGTTTTGCTGTGCTTTCTTCCTGCTAACAGACACATTTACCTCACATGACTGTTTTTGTGGTTTACATATAACCTATATAGACTGGTGACCTCTGCCATTTCAGACAGTAAAAAGTTGTGTGGTTTTTGTAAGAAAGTGGGAAATTGTGGTATCCAGCTTTTATCTCTGTTTTTTGTGTAAGCATTTCCTCAACAGAATGGCTTACCCACAAACAGGGCCGGCTCTACAAATAGAACTAGCTACAAGACACACATACTAGGAAACTGTCTTTCATAGACACAGGCAGGCCTACTAGGAAAGTGGAGCACATGCAAACTACCTCAACCCACCATGTCCTAAAGATGAAGACTCATCACCACTCAGCCAATATCTCACCTGTATTCTGTTAAATACTGACTTTACAGTTGGACGATGAACTGCAGGATTTACATGAGGCTTTAACATGCTACAGTCCTACAGCCTACAGTAGAACATCAGATTACTGATCAGTCTGATTAACGTAATGCCAAAGTAGCTCCCACTCATACAGAGGCAGTATTCCTACTCCTCTCTCCTTCACACAGAGTCAAAACACACACAATTCAAAAATGTAGACACGTTTTAGACGTGACAAGATGTGACAAGAAGTGACAGACACTCTGATGTCATACTCCCAGGCTGTCTCCACCACCACAGTCATAACAGACCTCCCACAGCCCCACTCTGCTTATAAATAAATGCAAAAGACGGGAATACGGGTCTTTCCTCAGAGAAAGGTGAGGAGAGGAGAACACCAAGTAGAAGCGTGGCTTTTTCAGTTTATGGGATTTACAGATTTTAAGTCATGGGTGACCGACGCATCCTCTTCACACTGATCTAAGAAGTTTCCGAGGTGATTTGCAAGGTAAGATCTGTATGCTTTTAGCATATTTAACTTTTGACAACTCTTAAAAATGCCAAATGTGCCAAAAGGATCCTTTTTTTCTCAAGTGATGCCACAGAAGAACCACTTACAGTTGTGACCTAAGAAGAATGAAAAAACCTCCCACTTAAAGTTTCCATATCGATTAAAAGACCCAGCAGTGGAGAGATCGGTGACGTGACCATAATGTGAGGAGAGTTGTTCATTTAACTCCAGATAGAAGCACCTCTTATTCAGGGCAATGCTCTGCTCTGTATTGTCCCCTTCCTTTACCTTCCTCAGAGCAGAAGGGTTTCTTATGTCAGTAGGGGCAGTTTGGTCAATAGAGACTTGGGTAAGTGGTTGCCTATTGACCACAGGGAGCCTGGTGGAAAAGGGAGCTGGGATTTTTGTTGGGGGGGGGGGGGGGGGGGGGGGGCTGGGGGACGTGGAAGAGACTTACTTGTTTTAGTGGGATCTTACATCTGCTCATGTATCTGTTCTTAGTTTATGCAGATGCCGATGGTAGAAATAAGCGAGACGATTTCTAGATATTACGGCCTTGTTTTAGCCTTCACTTTACCTGCTGAGATTTAAGGCTTTTAACAAACAACAAAAAATGTATATGTCTATACGCTATATGGACAAAAGTATTTGGACACCTACACATTACACCTGCAGGAGCTTTTAAGGTATCCCGTTCTAAATCCATAGGCATTAATATGGAACTGGTCCCCCTTTGCAGCTCTAACAGCAGCAGGTCTGGAGCTCTGCAGTTATTAGGTCAGCAGAGCGTTGGAGACTTTACTTACTACTGGACGCTTCTCCTGTTCAATAATAATACCACTCACAGCTGATGGTAGAATGTCTAGGGAGGAGGGAGGAAATTTCACTAGCTGACTTCTTGTTGTTGCAGCGGTGGCTCCTATTACACACAGAACCACGCTGGAGTTCAGTGAACTCTTTAGAACCACCCAGTCTTTCACTAATGTGTGGAAGGCAGACTGCATGACTTGAGTTTCTTCACCTGTGGCAATGGGACTGAATGAAACACCTGAGTTCAATGATTAAGAGATGTGTCCCAATACTTTTGTCCATATAGTGTCCAAGCCGTCATTTCACATCACATACTGTTTATGAACATTCCCGAAAGTCCTTAAATTAGATCGGAGCAGTTGATTCATCTTTCACTACTTGCAGAACACAGAGTCTGCCTCTTAATTGCTTAAACTCTACACCCACACATTCCACTGATACCATTCTCTAGAACAGCAATCAGCCTCTCTGTGTTCTCAAAGACATCAGCCTTGAAATCTAGGTCTGTGGAATGAAACTGAGCTGTGTGGTCACTTTAAAATCCCTGTCACCATTAACTTTCAAAATGTCTCACATTCTAGATCAGGTAACTATTCAGAATGGACAGCCAGAACCAGTACTGTGTGGCCCGACCCATCTACTCCACAAGGGCCTTCGAACATGCCAATGAGAGGCAAGTCCGGGAGACCAAGAGCTTTAAGGAGAAGCTCAAAAACTCCTGCAGGTGAGTCGGTGCAGGTGACTGCTTTGATGTACGATTTTGTGTCAAATACTCAAAATATTTCTTGTATTAGATTTATTGTTGTACCTGAATTATTACTGGTTATTCAAAACAGTTTCTGAAATTTTACATGGGAAAGTTTAAATTGTCTATTTAATTTTCCATGTCTTTCCGTGCCTTTAAAACCCCTGGGAACACATTTGTATATATCATGTACCATGGCAATTTTAGCTTTTCACTTTGAGCTGCGGTTGTGATTTCACAGATCTTTAGGGTTTACTAAGGTTCTGATATCTGGTACTGAGATACCAGCCCATATATAGACACAAGCTCGAGCCGCAACTGGGCGAGCGACTGCTCCGAGGGCCCAGTTGTCCCTCCTGTCTGTCACATGTCGCCTCTCCGTTTCTGTGCACGGTTACGCCCTGTGCCAGCAAGGTGAGGCACTGCTGGACAGGGTGGGTAACGGGTCTCTCTGGCCCCTAAATTCAAGGAAGAGACCTGGGAGGTGACGTGCGTCAGACGTGCTTAGCTTAACTTCAGCTTAAGCGTTTACTCTACAGGTTGCTTGGACTTAAAAAGAGGGCGGAGCCATGTTACCCTTGTTTAGGGGTGTGCTGACGTAAACCTGACCCACTTTTGGTACAGCCTATTCCACATCAAGAGGAGAGCAATACTGGTGAAATAGAGCAGACATTTATTAGACTTTGGGAAGATCTTCGTAAGACATACTTTATACATTTACACCTGGGGCCCTGAGGAGCCAGATTAACTTCATAAAAAAATAAATTATGTCAGAAAATGTGTCATTTGAAATGGTATACAATGTTGTGCTGGCTTCATGACAACATGAAAAATTGAGTGCACATCGGATCACATCCCCCTACATGTTTCGCCACAATAGCCGCAGCCGAAAGGTCTTAAACTGGCAACATGTTCATGGCTGTGACATCACAACCATAGACACGTTTTCATTTGACCATACATTTTCAGTAACTGAGAGCCTGTGTTTCATGAAACGGTGTAAATATGTGCATCATGTGGGTGTATAACTGGCTCATTACAGATTGTCTCCTAAACTGCCCATGATGATAGTTAAGAAGTTCTTCCCAATCTTCAACTGGCTCCCAATATATCAGCTCAGGCTGTGGCTTCCTGGTGATATTGTAGCTGGAATCACCACGGGAATGGTGTGTGCTTTACAAGGTATGAAGCTCTGCTCTGTAAACAAATTTATCTGTCTGTGAATAAAATCAGTCCGTGTCACTTGACAGAATTTTCTTTTTTCTTCTCACAGGCTTGGCCTACTCACTGCTGGTGGGCGTTGGTCCCATTTATGGCCTCTTCGCTGCTTTCTTCCCCATCCTCCCCTACTTCATTCTGGGCACTTCCAGGCACCTCTCTGTGGGTAGGGTTCTCCATTGCATTGGATGATGCTGGACTTTTTATTGAACCTCAAGCACCATCATTTTGTCGGCACCATCATTTTGTCGGCACCATCACTTTGTCGGCACCATCACTTTAACGAGAAGGTCGATTAGACCCAGAAGTTCAGTGGTGTGTTCAGCCTCGGTTCAGCAGCTTTGAGCAAGGTTGACCTCTCTCTCTCTCTTGTTTGTCTGACCTTACAGGTCCTTTTCCTGTCACCTGTCTGATGCAGGGAGCTGTGGTATTCAGTCTCGCTCCTGATGAGATGTTCATGTATGCAGGGAATACAACAGACAACGGGACAGCACCGATGGTGCTGAACGTAACAGCAAGGGATTCCCAGAGACTCTCAATAGCTGCTACTATGACTGTGCTGATAGGACTGTTTCAGGTGTGGCTGAAATCTTCAGCAAAAGTATGGAATTAGGGTGCACTGATGCGAGAGCATATTTCAAAAATTCTGATGTTTCTTGGTCTCCTAGTTCGGCATGGGTGTGGCCCAGGTAGGCTTCCTGGTGCGATACCTGTCTGATCCACTGGTGGGAGGCTTCACTACGGCAGCAGCTTTTCATGTAGTCGTCTCCCAGCTCAAACTGATCTTTAATGTTCCCACCAACAACTACAATGGCATCCTGTCTTTCTTTTATGTAAGTTTTATGATGTTACGAGTATCTTAACCATTAGTCACCCCTCACTCTCTCTCTTTTATGCTTTTAATAACCCATAGCTTACCAATCCACTATTTGTAACTGCATTTGTTCTTCCTTGTTAGACTATTGGCGACATATTTAAAAACATTAAACAAACCAACATGGTTGACCTGCTTGCTGCGGTGCTGACCATCATTGTGGTAATGGGTGTAAAAGAGATTAACGCCAAATACCAGCATAAGCTTCCAGTGCCTATCCCTATAGAAGTGATTGTGGTACGTACCAGCTTTATTCTGCTGTGCTAAATGACCTCTGTTTATACAAAAAATACAACCAGTCCCAATAATTATTATAGTAATGCTCTGAAAAGTTGAATAAGGGTGTTTTTTATTACTCTACTCTCTCCATGTGCCCCTCAGACAATCATCGATTCAGGGGTGTCTTATGCATTGGACCTCAGCACTCGTTACAATGCTGGCATTGTTCGCATCATCCCAAGAGGGTGAGACCACTTTATTTTGCCCATAACAGAGACATGGTCATGGACTTATGGACTTATGGCAGTTTTTTTAAGCTGCCACTGATGCAAATCCATGAAACAATAAAAAAGAAGAAGATGATAAACCTACACTATGTGTCCAAATGTTTGTGGACACCCCTCCCAATGAATGCATTCAGCTAATTTAGGTTTAAGCACCCACTGCTGACACAGATGTGCTGTAAAGAAGTACTGCCAATGGACTCTCTAGAGCAGATACACATGAACCTATTGGCACCATTCCTAATGCTAGGTGTTGGCTGGAGGGGTACAAAGACCCCTCAAAACTTTGGGGATGAGTTGGGGAGTAAGGAATGAGGTGGGGCAATGAAATCCTTACAGCAATCTAATAGAAATCCTCCCTTTCTCTCCCTGGACAGTACAGAGACAGTTAGTCCAACAAAACGCTGGATTCTCACTTTTTAACACCCTTAATCAGAGAGAAAGCAATGAATGAGCGAGTGTCCCAATACTTTTGTCCATATAGTGTATTTACTCAATACACAATAATCATGTGTGTGCATGTGCTTGTATGCTTCTACAGGTTTATTCCACCTCGACAACCAGACGTGTCGCTCTTTAGCAGTTTTGGCGGCCCCAGTTTTTCCACTGCAGTGGTGTCTTATGCCATAGCAATATCAGTGGCTAAAGTCTATGCAGCAAAGCATGACCTCACAGTTGACGGCAATCAGGTACGGGTGCATCTACAGGAATGAACAGTACCTACAAAATGTGCAGCAGTGAATGTTTTCTGGGACATTAAGGGGAGGAAACGGGAAACACACAGATCGACCTTACAAAGGTCACCATTACCTGCTAGAACAGAAATGAAGCATCTGGAGGAAAACAGCAACTCCCATCACTGTGGAATGCGGATCAGAGCAGTGGAGCACACTTTCATACCAGCTCTCCCCTTTTCCAACAGGAGCTCATAGCTTTTGGCATCAGCAACATTTTCTGTGGCTGTTTCTCAGGCTTCGTGGCCACCACTGCGCTCTCACGCACGGCAATACAAGAGAGCACAGGAGGGAAAACTCAGGTAAGCATACACACATATACACTGACACACACTGACATACACTGATAACTGTTATAACTGTGGAAACATGTGGGATTCACTGATGCATGTGATGCAGGTGGCAAGCATAATATCAGCCCTGATGGTGCTGATAGTGATTGTGGCTCTTGGGCCTCTACTCCAGCCTCTACAGAAGGTATGTCAAAGGGCTGCAGAATATGAAATTAATACTGCAGTGTTAATTCAATAAAACTATACAAACCACTACAACACAGAGGACACACTCAGCATTAATAATAACAAAATCATTGAAAAAAGGGCTAAATACTAAAATTACAATATAATGAGGTGACATGAACATGAGCATTTAACATTAACACATTAAAAATAACCGATGTAGTTGAATCTATGCAAATATCACTAAAATCAGAGAGCTCTGAGTGGCTCAGCAGTCTAGTGCGCTTCCACTATGGCCCTGGGGTCGCAAGTTTAAGTCTGAGCCATGCCGCTTTCCCATCAGTGGCTGGAGTTTAAGAGAGTGCAATTGGCCGTGCTCTCCCCAGGTGTGTAGATGGAGCTCTCTTCCCTAATCACTTTTAAGTGGTGTTGGCCAGCACAGGCATCTGCTATGCAGTACGGTGGAGCTGGGGATCCGGCACGTTCCTCAGAACGTGTCGGCAGCCTTGCAATGCCTTAATCTGCGGCAGTTCGAAGTTTTGCATGTATGGGAGGATTCCTTACTGCATTGCTAGTGCTAGGGTGAGCTACAAAGAGCTAGGGCAAATAAATTGAATTGCCAAATTATAAAAACAAAAAACTAAAACAGCTACACATTTGAGTCATGCTCCTTCCACATCACGTTCAAATACCTGTCGTAAACATCACTGAATCTTTAAAGGAACCTCTGAACCTCTTGGTTTTTTGATGTCTCCTTGAAGGATGATCCAATAGCCCACTTTGCACAGTTCAGGACATTCTGTCCAGTAGTTAAGCTATCAGTCTGACTCCCCTTTGCTCCCTCTGAGAACTCCACCCCTGCCAGCACTCCAGTTATGATATTAGGCTCAGGACTATGTAACTTCGGTGAAGCGGCAGGACAACACTCGAGAGAACTGTCTAACACTGTGTAACCCAAGTCATATTAGTGTAAAATCCTGTAATTATACTCAACCGCCTCAGTCTGCATGCTTGGTCCTATATCTCTTAGCTTGTCCAGAAAGGCATGTGTAAAGCTTGTCCTTAGTGTTGGCTCAAAGTGAGAATGAACACTGAACAATCATTTATACTATACACTGATTTACTGTGATATTATATTATTTATTAACTAGGCAAGCGAAACTCTGTTTGTCCCCTAGTACAGCCAGTAGTCTAGAAGCACCCCTGTAATAAGTATTGACCAAGTAAGGTGTCCAAACACAGGCTTAGGCACAGGCTACGTCTATGATTTAGACTTTTTTGGAGTGTCATCAGTTTGGTTGATTGTTATATTAAATGTCATGAAAGACATGTTCATGTCCTGGTACAATCATACCACTAACAACTTACCTTTGTGTCCTCTTGGATTTCCAGTCAGTGTTGGGAGCCATTGTTGTTTCCAATCTGAAAGGCATGTTCATGCAGGTGCATGATGTGCCCATTCTGTGGAGGAAGAACAAGACCGACTGTGTAAGTCATCACACACACAAAAAAACATAGAAAATACATTTTTATGCACCAAAAAGCTTATGAAACCCAACATAAAATATACATCCATACATACACATCCAACCATTTAGTAGGTTATACTTTTTTTATACAATACAAAATTAATGCATTAATTCTTTTTGAGATATTAATATAATACATTGAATATGATCCTACATGGTAATACAATTTAGATCTAGAGAGACACTAGAAGGACATAGAAGGACCACTTTTGGTTCAATAAAGACCTATTTTTGCAAAAGATTTGTGAGTGTGAAGAACTTTTCAAAGGTTTAAAAAACATTTTTGATGCAAAGGTTCTCCACACTCTATTATCAGACATTTCTATTGTAAATAAAGGTGATTCTTCTATGGCATCACTCAAAGAGCCATTCGTAGCACCTTTATTTTTAGGAGTATGGTTTAATACAGTTAGGAAATCCTTATCTGCAATTTGGCTGTGATTCAGAAGTGTATGCATGTTGATAATAGCTTGTACAATCCCACAGATTATCTGGGTGTTTACGTTTACTGCCTGCATCTTCTTGGGACTGGATGTGGGTTTGCTGGCTGGTGTGGTGTTTGAGCTGGGCACAGTTGTGATTAGGACACAGTTGTAAGTAGCTCTGGCACACTGACGTGACACTGAATGAGACTGAACCATTGAACCAGTTTGTGAAACAATTTATGAAACGCAAATGAATCATTTTATCAAGTTTGGGCCCAACTTTCTTCCGTAGGTCCCTCTAGCGTCGCTGCTGTTGAGCTCAGAGGGTAGATTACACTTTATTTATGATGAAATATAGATTTATTTCATATAATATTTAATTCTCTTACACACATACAGCTGCCCCTCTCTTAACTCTTGGCTAATTCTAGCCCAATGACCCCATTTATCTCTGAAAAAGTTGGGGAAGCATTTTCTGTATTAATGCTTTTGTGTCCAAGCCTTCTCATCTTTGGGGCTAACGTTCTCCAAATTACACTGAGATATTATATGCAAAAAATAATGACTCCTCTAGCCAGTTTATTAGGCATACCACACATTTATTTGTTCTCCCGCCGTGCTAGCTATCATTTTAACTTGTGATTATTGATAATTAATCACAGAATATTGTTGTGATTAATGCCACTGAACGTTTGAATTAATTGACACCACCAGTTTTAAGTATTCTCAACTGGAAGGTGAAGATCTTTGAAGAATATATAATCTAGAATCTGTTCTGTGTGTCTTTTTTAACAACATTTAGCCCATCCTGTGCAACACTTGGAAATGTACCCAGCACAGACATCTACAAGAACATGAAAGACTACAAAAATGTAAGGCAAATTGCACAGCGGTTCATCCGTCCCGCTAATAGGAGTGCTTACTGTAAATTTCTTCATTTCTGTTCACTCAGATTTTTCCTTTTACCTTTTTTTCATTTTAAGATATAAATGATACTGTCCCTTTTTTAGATTACAGAGTTTCCTGGAACAAAGATTTTCAAATGCACTGCGCCCATTTACTTCGCTAACATCGAGTACCTCAAAGATCAGATCAAAAATAAAGTGAGCTGGTCTTCAATTGCTGATTATTTTCCAAATAAATGTCATGTTATTTGATCAGTGTATTCATGTGTATGTTCTCAGCATTTCCACTGTCCTTCAACAGGTGGGATTCGACGCAGTGCGGGTGTTCAAAAAAAGGAACAAAGCTCTAAAGAAGATTCACAGACTAATTAAAAAAGGGACGCTGAAAGTCACTGAGGTATACAAGCAGAACATAGAACAGTAATTAATCCAGAAACACAATTTTATTAAAACAAACTACTTCTAGGAACTACATTTCCAAAAAAGGCATCATCTTTATGTCTAAAAGTCTATAAAAGTCCAGTTTTGTGTAATCCAGCTGTTTAATTATGGGTGTGTGTGTGTTTTTTTTATCCTTGCCATCATTATGTCTCTTGCAGAACGGATTGGTGCCTGTGGCTCCTCTGGGTGTGGACAACGAGGCCTTTGAGAGTGAGCGGGACCCTGGGCAAGTAGAAGGTGGATCTCAGAAGGAAGTGGAGGATGGGGCTCGCTCTGCAACAGAAGTGGAGGTGCAAGTGGACTGGTCCTCCACATTGCCTGACGGTGTGACAGTCCCTAAAGTCGACATCCACAGCTTTGTGATGGATTTCTCCGCCGTCTCCTTCTTGGACGTAATGGCTGCAAAGTCCTTAAAACTGGTTGGTTTTCATTTTCACAGGGATGGACTGAACTGATTTGATTGACTGAAGAGTCATTAGCATGAAAACATGGCCAAATAACAATAAACAGAGCAAAAACACCCACAGTAGTATTAGGATTATTAGTTATTGCATACTTACATTGCCATAATTTGAATTCTATATAATATGACCCAACAGTTGGGTTCACTGTTTGCTTTTTTGCATATACACTATAAGGACAAAAGTATTGGGACACCTGCTCATTCATTGTTTCTTCTGAACTCTATTAAAAAGAGCTTATCCTGCCTAACTGCCTAACCAGGCAAGGCTTTGCTAGATTGTGGAGCATTGCTGTAAAAATTTCATTGCATTCAGCGACAAGAGCATTAGAGAGGTCAAGATGTTGGATGTTCACCATCCCACCTTTTCCCCAACTCCCCAACTCATCTCAAAAGTATTGGATGGAGCACCAACCATCATTCCAGAGAACACAGTTCCACTGCTCCACAGTTCAATGCTGGGGGCTTTATACTCCTCTAGCCCACGCCTGGCATTAGGCAGCATGTTTATCTGAGTCCTACTCTGTTGGCCATACTTCTCTACAGGGACTAGACAAGCTGTGTGTGTGTGTGTGCATTTGCACATTTGTGTCAGCAATGCACACAAAGTAGCAGAATGCATTCATTAACAGGGGTGTCCACAAACATGAGCATGACTGAACTGGATTGTGGGATTTGAACTGATCAGTGATTCATATGTTTTAATTCTTCACAGATCATAAAGGAATTTATACGCATCGGAGTCAACGTCTACATTGCAGGATGTGATGGTATGGTTTGCATCCGAGAACACAGTACTGTTGATGTGTGGATTTATGTGAAGTTCTTTGGTGGTCAGATTATTTTAAATGTATAATGCATGGATACTAAAAAGGTACTTGACTATTTTGAAATTTGTTTGTAAATTTACTGCATACAGTCACTGATTTTTAGCACATTGGTAGCAACACTGGCACACATATACACTCATGCAATTATCTATCATCAGCCAATCGTGTGACAGGAGTGCCGTGCACATAATTATGCAGATATGAACCAGCAGTTTCAGGTAATGTTCACATTAAAAGGGGAGAAAATGTTTTCTCAGTGAATTTAATTCTATAACTGCTGATCTCCTGGGATCTTCAGCACAGCAGTCTCGAAAAAAAAAAACAAAAAAAACGTTAGCAGCTGCCCTGCAGATCTCCTAGTTAATAAGAGAGGTCAGCGAAGAATGGCCAGACTGGTTTAAACCAACAGAAAGAGGCTGTGGTAACCACTCTGTACAGTTTGAGGAGAATAGGTTACAAAAGCAGTCAGCCAAGACCAGAAAGCTGAGGCTGCAGTGGGTACAGGCTCACCAGAACTCAACAGATGAAGACTGGTATAACATAGACTGGTCTGATAAATCTCGATTTCTGCTGAGGCACACAGACGGCGCCAACAGCATGAATTCATGGACCCAAGGAATTAAGTGATGCTATCATGTCAACATGAACCAAAATCTGAGAGGAATGTTAATCTTCTGGATTCCATGCCACAAAGATTTGAGGCTGTTTTGAAAGCAAAGGAAGGTCCGACCCAGTATTAGTATTCCTAATAAAGTGCTTGTAAGTGTTAAACAGTAAAAGAATCAGCATATCAGAATCACAGTTACATTTACAGATGGATAAGCAGACTGTGAAGATCTCTACCTTGTTTTGAGTACTTAAGAAACTTTATGTTACAGATGAGATTGTCATGAAGATGGAGTCCATGGGCTTCTTTGATGAGATGGTGAACAGAGGCATGCTCTTTCTTACTGTCCATGATGCCATTCTCTACATCAAGATGGAAACAGGCAGTGAGATTGCAGATGGATCAGATGTATTTGCAGAGAAGGTAGGCAGTACAATACAGTATTACATTTCATGGCAATGCAATGCAATACAATACAGAATTACACCTTAAGGCAATGCAATGCAAGGCAAGGCACCTTTTATAAACAAAATGCTTTACATAAACACAGGAAGTTAATATAAATGAAAAATATAATAGTTACTTATTTTACCTGCTGGATAGCAGCTGTAACTAATTAATTAAATTAATTAATTCATCATTGGGATACCCATGCTAGCATAACTATTAAACCTCCAGGAGTTCAGGCAAATTCTTTACTTTAGATAGATGTCTTTGAGCTGGAGTTGGTCAAAATGTGTACTGAGGATCTATAAATTAGGTCTAGAAATGAATTAACTGAATTTTAATAGTAATTACTTACTCTTTAATTAATTAGGACATGACATGAATTGTAAGCAGGCATCTAATCACTACTGGCTGGCAATAACACATGAACTTTGATTGAATTTTCATGCAACGAACCAGTGTGAATGTAAATGCTAGCAACACACCATCAGGCATCATTGCCCTCATCTCTAACATTCCTAAAATTCTTCTTGAATTTAGTACATACACCAGAAATGTTTCTAAACACACTTATATCATGGTAGCTGAGGGCCAATGAATAGAATCTAGCATTCATTTCCACGAGTTCACCTGCAGCACCTGCTCATGTTTTGCCACCAGACTAGAACCAGATTTTCCATTTTTCTTGCCATTTTCCATTTTAGTTAAAGGAAGAGCATGTTCAGAAATAGGCCAGGCATTGAGTTTAAACTTTACAGACATGAGCATAATCAAACACACTGGATATACAATTAAAGGCAATTTGAGCTAAGTGGTCGATTATTTATTTTTATTGAAGGATAAACACAAATAAACACATCTAAGATGGAGGACAGACTATACTTTACTATACCTGGATGTTGTCTGCACAAGACCATTCCCCTCATTCCAATGTTCTTCCAATGTCCAGATTTCACAGCTGCAGGATGAAAAAGCTCTTCCTTATACTGAAGATGAAGACTTCATTGAGACCTACGACAACCAGCGCTTGGTGAGCTCTTTGAATCATTCTGCTTGCAGTGTTAAACAATTTCATTTATCCCATATAACAATACATTAATGCATATTCTAGATGCTGTAAACACCAGTAGCTACATAAGTACTAAGGTTTTACTATTTTAGCAAGATTTTTTAAGTTTATTCAAAATTTCCCCTGTTTGCAGTAGCCAGATAACATTTACTCCACCTTGAGTTCACATTTCCCTCCCTCTCTCCCTCCCTCTCTCTTCCTTTCTTGCTTGTTTACTGATTTCTTGACAGCCACAGCACTTTTTCAAAGTAGCTCGACATCCCGCTTCCTGACAACTTGACCTGTGGCTGCCTTTTGAAACTCTGCCTTTGCCTTTAGGGGGCAGTATAATTCTAATGGCTTGTGATATAGGAAGCCAAGCCAAATTGGCCTTTTGAATGCTTTGTTTACTTCTCCTTCTAGGCAGCCTACAAAACAAACAGACAGGGTTGTCTTTATTGCACATTTGGTAGGAACTCCTGATACCCAAATGTCTGTGCACAGTCACTGTAAGGTTTTCATAATATGTCTATCTGTTTTTTTCCAGGCTATCCATGGACTCTCAAGCTGAGCCTAAACCATAACTCTATGTAGAGTCTATGTAAAGTCCAACAAGGGTTTCTTACTGAGAACATACAGCTCACGACTTGCCCTGCCTTGTTTTCAGAGGATACACATAGCCTGAAGAAACTTTAGGTTATCATCTTCCAGTCTTATTTATTCAAAAATGAAGCTTGATCTGTTTAGGTCATTTACTATTATGCAAACCTTTTTCAATATGTAACCTCATGCATATTTAAAATATAGCAATGATTCTAAGAGTTTCACTTTATATGGGAAGATTTTAAAGGAGAAAAATCAATCAAATGTTTTTTTTTATGATGGTACATGTGTCTAGTACTTCAGGGAACTCACAGCCTCAGGGATAAATGAGTCGTTTCAGGCAATTATTTTCTTTCTCACATTCTGTACAATTTGTAGCACTTTTGCAATTTGAGTATTTTTATCACTACTACACATAATCAATGCAATTAAACAGCACTTTTGTATTGCACTGGTATTTCAGCCCTTCATTTCCCTACTCCTGCAGTTTTCAAGCAGCAGTAAAAAGGAAATGAACATATGAACTACTACTGTTTCTAATAATACTAGATTACAGATACTCCTTATATACTTATTTACATCTGAATAGATGTCTTTCTCTTCTCTAACAATCCACAAGCTTTCTCTTCCAAACCCTTTGCTTTATTTTCCATAGTGAACTCACATTGTAATATTAACACACTTACGATTACTATGTTTTTTTTTTATTATTATTTCTACCTTTGTAGGATCTCTGCAAAAGAGTTTTGTCTTTCAAAAAACAACATTCATTTTTATTTGAACATGTACAAAGTTGCTCTCTGGTCTCTGGCTTGTAGCTACACTGTAATTAAAACTAGAATGTAATATTAATGAACTGTATCTGTGCTTTTTTGTTATGTAATCTTACTCTCAAAAACTGTGTGTATGTGAAAATATTTTGGTTAATCATACTGCCATCGCTCTGCCACTCTTCCAAAAACATTTCAGAAACAAGTCCTGTGGACAAATGAAGTGGTCGCAATGAGCAAAGTTATATTTGGAGTAAAAAGATTTTATGAAAAGAATACCTCTCCAAAGCATGAAGGTGGAGCGATCATGCTTTGGGCCTGCATTGCAGCCAGTGGCACAGGGAGCATTTCACTGGTAAGGAGAAGATTGGATTTAGTTAAATAGCAGCAAACATCAAGCAGTCTTAAAATAATCTAAAAATAATAAGAGAATGGGTTTTACAGTAGGATAATTGTCACAAGAATTAAAAGACACTTAGCTGCTACAAAAAGCGTATACAAGCTGAGATAAGTTTTGAACATGCATGGTGATTTTTAGAAATCTGGTCATTTTAACTTTAGCTATTCACAGTAACAGTAATTTTGAGCAGGTATGCCCAAACCTTTTCAGAAATAATGGCTTTGTTAAAAAAAAAGTGCATTTAATGTCCAAGAGATTTTTGTAACATACCAAAAATTCTACTAATGAATCATTTTTAAAGCACTGTATAAGAATAGCTTTCAATTCAGGCAAGTGGAGCAACATTCGGGAATCATGAAGTGTTTTGGGGTCATGCCCCAGTTCCTGCTAGATCAAGATAACATCAGATGAGAACAAAGACCTCCCTGGTGAAAGTACACTCCGCTCAATGGAGCAGAATGAGAAAGAGTGAACCACTGTCTGGTAATTTAGAGCTTTAGAGCTCTTTTAAACCTGAATTGACTTCGTTGAAGTGTTTTGGGACTCAAACAGCACCTTCTATGTTACACCTATGCAAAGCAGGGAAAGTGTCACTGTACGTACCCAGCCTGGTGCTTCTGTTACTACGTTTCAATGACCAGATGTCCCACTAGAGGGAGGCAAAGCTGTGGTTATGCAAATAAAACGTTCACTTGATGTTTTGGCTTGTGTAGTACTTGAACACTCTTCTGACATAAAACCTACTTGGTAAGAAGTGAATAGAATTGACTATCATGTGCTGTATGTAGTTTTGCGTATTCACTGTGGGCAAATACCATGTTCTAAATATCTATAGGGAAACTGTATATGTTAACATGACACTTTATACAGTTTAACTATTGTCAAAATGTGGCTTTTTTATTAATCATTACATTTTACATAAAAAAAAAAAAAAAAAAATATATATATATATATATATATATATATATATATATATATATATTGGCTTAGTGATCTTTGTGACCATAGATGAGGCACATTTTAGCATTAAATGTCATTACAGCAGTGAAAGCTAAATCATTTCAATTCTATGAGGAACTGATTGCTTATTGGGTCTTATTGTTTTGGTAAAGCACCAATACGAGATTTGTGAGGTGCTTGTTTTTTAATACAGTAACAGAGAGATGGTTCCATACTGAAATAAAGAACCAGAGTTATTTATTCATTTAACTATTCAAGCCTGATCATGTGGTAAGTGGGTGATCTGAGTATATGGGAACTGGGAGTGCTCGCTAGGAGTGAGTCTGATATCCCAGCTCCCTGTGGACACAGCAACCAGATAAGCTTCTGTTACAGCCCAGCAGGAGTCACAGGCCAGTTTTTTGTTTTAGCAATGCATCAGATTAACAGCATTAAAACACTAGTTACACTACACACATGCATTAACACACTTTCAGTGGTTTCTGACATGCATTACATGCATTAACTTTGACTACTGCATTTGTCTTAAGTCAACCATGAATTGAACCAACATGAGGCTCTTACCTATTCAGACAACTGCACTGCTAATAGTACAGGTTTCACAATACCACCCGCCCCATATTGACACATCATATTGACAATCAGCCAGAAATTACAACCACTGACATGACGTGATGTGTATATTATTGATTATCTGGTTCCAGTGGCACCTGTCAATTGGTGAGATACATTAGGAAGCAAGTGAACAGTCAGTTCTTAGAGTTGATGTGTTGGAAGCAGGAAAACTGGGCAAGCACAAGGATCTGATGATTTTGACAGTGGTCAAATTGAGATGGCTAGACCACTGTGTCAGGGCACCTCCTAAACACCTACCATAAGTGTTTCACAGAAGAACGCCCTGGTCATGGGCGCCCATGTCTCACTGATGAGTGAAGGTCTATCCTAACTGGTCTGATCCTACAAAAGGATTACTGTAGAAGAAATGGCTGAAAGAGTTCTTACTGTCTATGTGTTGTGGAGTCCATGCCTCGATGGGTCAGAGCTGTTTTGGCAGCACAAGGATGACCTACACAATATTAGGCAGGTGGTTTTAATGTTATGTCTGGCCAACACATGTACAAACCCACTCAGAGCCCATGCCCACCTGGAATCCACCTAGCTTATGTTGGCTGGGTTACAGGGCATAAAGGTATTTGTGACAGAGGACCAACAGGGGGACTTATCTGGGACTGTGTTTTGAATGAGAGCAGAGATCAGTTCCTCATAATCAGGGTTAGAAACAAGCTGTTCTATGGGATAAAGAGAGGAGGCCAGGACATGTTAAATAGGCATCTTAAAATTAATTAAGAATATTTTTGGTAAATAAAGCCACACAGGCGCCCTTTACGATCTGTGTATCTACTCCCATAGGAAGACATACACAGCAGTGTGTGAGCTTTTCCAGGCTAGGTTTTGCTTAAAGACTGGGTTGAATTCATTATGTTTGTCCCCTCTGATATTAAATACAGCATTTTCTGCTGATATCAACCTATATTCTGCCACCTGCAATTCTAACTAACAGAGATCACTGCTGTCATGCAAAAACCTTGTATCTCTATTTCTGTTTTTCACTTTTTGACATAATGTGAATCTGGCAGTTGTTCTTTACACTGTGCCCCATTTATTGACCAGAAATGCTCCAAAATGACTTAATTGTTTCCACATCGACTTATTTCGTAAATTAAGAAGGGTTTTACCTTCTCCTATAAACTTGCTGTTTTGGAAATACAAGGTTTTTGCATGACAGCGATGATATACAGTCCATTTCTATTAGCTTTAATCTGAATAACATCTTTTTTTCAGTCTCTCTTGCTTTCTCTTTCTCTTTCTCTTTCTCTCACACACATGCAAACACACCCACACACACACACAGACACACACACACACACACATAGACCTCCAGCTCTTAGTCCTGCCAGTCACATACATATAAACGCAAGCCACACTCTCCCTTGCTTTGGGGTGTCTGACCTAGTTGGATACAATTCGCAAAAAGGATTCTTACTGAAACCAAGTGGGATGAATAGAAGTCTCTCCATGGAGGCAAGTTGCAAAATAAAGTCTTTCTCATTAAACAGTCTATCTAACTGAATTCAGCACACAGCAGCAAGGCCAAAACGTGAAGAGATGTGCATCAAAAAGCGATGAAATGTTCATGAACCTGTGAAAAAACAATCAAATACCCCCCCAAGGGATCAGTAACCAGTTACTGGACTTACTACTTACTAAACTTCTGCACAATGCTTGCTCACTCACTGCAGATGCTGTCCTATAGCTTCACATTTCAGATGTTTCAGATGTAGTCTGGGTGATAGTTGAATGCTACTGGACATTCAGACATCCAGGTCAGGTTTAGTTCGGTACAGATTCTATCTGACTGTGTACACTTACACCTCTACAGATCAGCACACACACAAAGCCTGAGTCCCCCTCTCCCTCCAGCATGCACCCTCTATCTCAGACATACACACAAAAGGCTATGGGCTACCTTTGGCAGATAAGTAATTGTTTCTGTAGCCCACCCTTACAGACACACACACACACACACCCAGACTTCTTCACAAAACAGACACACACAAACAAAAGACGCAAACACTTTCTCACGTGATGTCGAGTGAAGGCCACCGTTGGCAGGGTGTGTGTTTGTGGGCCCCTGATGTCATCCCCTCCAGCTTCCTTCATCTCCAGAGCCTCGCTACACCTCCCACAGCCCGACTCTGCTTATAAAGGAAAAGACAGGGATGCAGGACCCACTCTGAGAGACACATGGGCAGAGAGGGGCAGGGAAGGGCAGCGGAGAGAATGGGCCTACATCTTCACAGACTTTAACAGCATGCAGTGGGTCAGGGAATGAATGAATGCAGGTTAAGTCATGGGTGGTGTGTTTTCCTCTTCTTCACTTTCGACCTGATACCAGACGCTCAAACTGGGACGAAAGGTAAGGCAAGCTCCACTTGCTTCGAAATGTGTTCGACTGGGACGGTGATTACAGCTTGATCCACTTTTAACTGTAACGTAAAGCAGAGATCATTGCATTTTAAGACTCGAAAACAAATGATACATAAAAATAAATATGCACAAGTCAATTAAGCAAGTAATTAATGAAAAAGCTGGTTTTGGAAGGGCTGTTTTTACTCTAGCAATCCTGCCCTGAGGGAAGACAATGAGTTCAACTGTGTGTTTATATTGTTTCTTAAGGTTCTGATCCGGTGACTTGTGAACATTGCCCTAATGAGGGGAAGGCTGCTCGCTTTACTCTGGATACAAACCCCCTTATTCAGGGCAATGCTCTGTATTCTTCCCCTCCTTTGCCTTCCTCAGCGCAGAGGGGTTTCCTATATCAATAGGTGCAGCTTGGTCAATAGAGACTTGGGAGAGTGGTTGCCTATTGACTGGGCTGGGACCGGCGGAAAAAAAAGGAGCAGGGCTTTTTGGGGTAGGGAAGGAAAAGGAGGGGAGTGTTGGGCTGAGGACGCTGGGTTGTCTTGTGGATGTCTTTGATTACACTCCACTGAAGCTTGGCCTCTTAGTGTTCCTCTTTTATTTGTCCTCCAAACAAATATGTGATATTCCTTTACTCGCCTTTCCAAGATCATCTTTAAAACAGCATACAGGGATATGAATCCCACTGGGCGTCTTTCTAAGTGGGTGATGGACAGGTAATGCTAATACGCTCACTGTGGGTCTGAGAAGTGAACTCTTATCATAATATTGTCTCTGCTGTTATGAAGAGTTTCACCCTTACACGTTTTAAAGGACTTCTGGATCATGTACATTGTGTGTGTGTGTGTGTATTTATATACATGTACACAAACTGTTAAATCAACTGAACAATTTACTGAATTTAGAGAAAGATTTATTTCATTGAGGGAACAAATTGTTAGTCAAGGGACCATTTTTAATTGATAAATACAGTGTTAAATAAAATGATTTACTAAATTGAAAAAACTGATGGTTAAATTGAAAGATTGATGTTTTAACTTTAGGGAATTATTTATTAAATTAGGGGAATTATATATTAAATTGAGGGAACTGATGGTTAAGTCGAAGGAACAATTTAGCTACTGAATATAGAGAACGATTTCTGAACAATTGAGGGAATGTTTTATTAAATTGAGGGAACTGATGGTTAAATTGAAAGATTGATGTATTAACTTTAGGGAATGATTTATTAAATTAGAGGAATTATATATTAAATTGAGGGATTGATGTATTAACTTTAGGGAATTATTTATTAAATTAGAGGAATTATTTATTAAATTAGAGGAATTATATATTAAATTAGAGGAATTGTATATTAAATTGAGGGAATTATTTATTAAATTAGAGGAATTATTTATTAAATTAGAGGAATTATTTATTAAATTAGAGGAATTATATATTAAATTAGAGGAATTGTATATTAAATTGAGGGATTGATGTATTAACTTTAGGGAATTATTTATTAAATTAGAGGAATTATATATTAAATTAGAGGAATTGTATATTAAATTGAGGGATTGATGTATTAACTTTAGGGAATTATTTATTAAATTAGAGGAATTATTTATTAAATTAGAGGAATTATATATTAAATTAGAGGAATTGTATATTAAATTGAGGGATTGATGTATTAACTTTAGGGAATTATTTATTAAATTAGAGGAATTATTTATTAAATTAGAGGAATTATATATTAAATTAGAGGAATTGTATATTAAGTTGTGGGATTGATGTTTTAACTTTAGGGAATTATTTATTAAATTAGAGGAATTATTTATTAAATTAGAGGAATTGTATATTAAGTTGTGGGATTGATGTTTTAACTTTAGGGAATTATTTATTAAATTAGAGGAATTATTTATTAAATTGAGGGAACTGATGGTTAAGTCGAAGGAACAATTTAGCTACTGAATATAGAGAACGATTTCTGAACAATTGAGGGAATGATTTATTAAATTGAGGGAATGATTTATTAAATTGAGGGAATGATTTATTAAATTGAGGGAACTGATTAATAAATGAAGGGACCAGCACATTAAATTGAGAGCGCTTTGTGGGGACTGTTTAACTGAGGGAAATTTATTATATTGAGAGAAATGAGGCGACAGATTTATATATATAATTAATATATAACATATAATTAATAATTAATTAATATAATTAATTTTAAAAATTATTATTAAAAATTATTTATTAAATTGCGACAACGTTTTATTAAACTCCGGGAATGGTTTTAAGTCTTTATATTATTTTGTTAATCTTTGGAGGCTTCAGTCGAGGTTCCGTTGATGTTTAACGGTTAACATCGCTAGCTAGCTAGCTAATAGCTAACTATCGTTTAGATGGACAGTTACTTTTCCAGTTGTTTGGAATTGGTTAACTTTACGATATCCAAATAATCTGACTGTTAAAATTACGAAGATGTAATTAAGATGGCTTATTGCATCATTTCTGACTAAACCAGCTCGCTAGCTACCAAGCTAGCACTATCTAGCTAACGTAGCTAGCTATCAAGCTAACTAGCTAACGATTCTGTTCGAGGACTTTCAAACGTAAATATCTAGACTTTTAATCACAGTTTTCTACAGCTTGTGTGTCTGTATATTATGCCAGAAGCTTATTTCTGTTAAAATAACAATGCAGGTTACAGTAAAGCCACACGATGAACCGCTACAGTGTCTCTCGACCGATCTACTCCAAACGGGCCTTCGACGAGGATAACGAGAGGCAGCTGCCGGAGAGCAGGAGCTTCAGGGAGAGGTTCAGCGCTTTCTTTAAGTGAGTGTGTCTCTAATATTTCATTAAAATCAAAATCAACTGCCTTACGAGTTGACTATCTGCTTAATGTGGCTTTTTAATGCTAAGCCAGTGTTTCCCAAATCTCCACCTGCAGCCCACCTGCAGCCCACCTGCACTGTATAACTTCATGATGTAGCTAGTTATACTGCACCTACAGCATACCATAGCTATTACCATTAAAGTCAATCATGAAGTTATACAGTGCAGGTGGACCATTAACGTTAATGAGCTGATTTGGGTGAATCAGGTGTGTTATGTATGCTTTATACACTTCTCTAAGCAGTTCAGTCCTTGAATAGCTGTGTGCATGCTTGTGTACTGTATGTATTTGCACCCTGATGCATGGTTATTACAGATGCTCTAGTAGCCGGGCCAAACAGGTTCTTAAAGGCCTTTTTCCAATCTTGGACTGGCTGATCCAGTATCCAGTCAAGCTGTGGCTTCCCAGTGATGTCATATCTGGAGTTAGCACGGGACTGGTTTGCTGTTTACAAGGTAAGCGTCTCTTTCCGATTATGAGAAAGACTGTGGTTATTGTTGTGAACGTTGGAGTATTTACTGATTTGTTTGCTGTTTTGTTTCTTCACAGGTTTGGCGTATGCACTCTTGGTCTACGTTGGTCCAGTATATGGACTCTATGCTGCTTTCTTTCCTATCCTCACGTACTTTTTTCTTGGCACCTCTAGACACCTATCTGTTGGTAGGTTTCTGTGTTCTGCAGAATACACATGTGTATTCTGGTGTGAGACCCTGTTGATATCAGGAGTCCCATTTCCTGGCATGGAAAAGACATTCATTGGCACCTCTTTTTCTTTCAGGTCCATTTCCAGTCACCTGTCTGATGGTGGGGTCTGCAGTGTTGACTCTAGCACCTGATGAGGATTTTACACGCCCTATGAATGGGACTTCTGTGAATGAGACTGGGCTGGTATCAGAGGCAGTGGAGGTGGATATTATCGCAAGGGACGGCCAAAGAATTGTAATAGCATCCACTATGACTGTTTTGATTGGACTGTTTCAGGTAAGGTTTCAGTTCTATACTAGTCTAAAAACTAGGTCTAGAGTAGGGAAGGTTTTCATAAAGATGTGGTAGGATTCGATTGGTAGGAATGTCCTGCACATTTTTACAAAGTGGGAATGATCAGGAATGACCAGAAATTATCAAGATGGTTCCATCCCCAACCTAGTAGCACTGCAGCTGTTAAATTCACAGTCTTATTACATCATACAGGATTGTTATTCACAGACTGCTTGGAAAACAATTGTAATTGACTGTTGTTCTTCAGTTATAGAAGGAATGGACGTCTGGACCTGCCAGTGGGCCATTCAGGGAGTTAAAAATCTAGACAGATTTAGACGATCAGCATGCTTGTTATCTTCATGTCACTACCAAAACTTTATCTAAGATGACCTTTTCGTGCATTTCTGTGTTTGCTTGCTTTCCAGTTAGGAATGGGGGTACTTCATGTGGGCTTCCTGGTGCGGTACCTGTCTGATCCACTGGTAGGAGGCTTCACCACAGCAGCTGCTTTCCATGTGCTCATCTCCCAGCTCAAAATGGTCCTGTCAGTCCCCACCCAAAGCCACAATGGCTTCTTCTCTATTGCCTATGTAAGTTGATGAAGTGAACACATTATCACTTGAAGAGCTTGAAAGAATGCAGTGTTGCTTTGCTGCGATTGGCCTTAATTCTTTCACTATGTTACTTCAGCAGGCTGCTGATTGATGGGGCAGCAGTTTATGCATAATACAACACACAGACATACGCATTTACCTTTATGGCAGAAGTGCTTTGCCGTCCACTCAGAAAATATCCCTGTTTGGTGTGAATAAGCTAGAATGCAAAGATACCTCTAAACTTAGACACTGCCAAATACAGAAGTCAGTATATATACCTAGATACAAAAGGTGCACAGTACTCAACATCTACATTGTGCCTTTAATAAGTGCAAGATTAGTGCAAGATTAGTGCTGAATTAAGTGCTCTTGAAAGAGATGGGTCTTCTGTCAGCATTTGAAGACATCAAGCAACTCCGTTCTACCACCTTGGTACCAGGATAGAGGAAAGTCTAGATAAGCCTTTCATATGTCTTGAGGGATGGTGGGTCAAGCTGAGCTGTACTTCAGGCCTGAAGTTCTCTTGGTATGGATTGTGTTTTGACCAGTGTCATCAGGTAGGGATGGGCTTGTCCATTTTTGGCTTTGTAGGGCAGTGTCATAGTTTAGAATCTAAAGTGGGCAGCTAAGTGAAGAGAGTGCTATATATAAATGAAATGGCTGAATTTCATGCTTCTGCATTCTGGATCAGGCCTGATGGTATGCGTAGGAAGACCAGTCAGGAGAAAGTTGCAGGAGTCTTGAGATTATAAGGAACCTGAACAAGCACCTGTTATAATCACCCTGTTTAGTTTACATTAGTACAAAAATATTTACTGGCATCAAAAAAGTAAATAAATGTTGTATTCAGTTGTTTTTGAGATGACGTCACTGGTATTAACGAGATCGGTGTCTGCAGGAACCTTGAAAGCACCAATAAGAGATTTTGGGAAAGAAATGTAGTGGTTGTTGTTGTAATATATATACACTGTGATTTCAGGTTCTCAGTGATGTGTTTCGAAATATCAAGCAAACCAACGTGGCTGACCTTGTTGCTGGCTTACTGGCTATAGTCACAGTGATGGCAGTGAAAGAGGTCAATGCCAAATTTCAACATAAGATTCCAATTCCAATTCCCATCGAAGTGATTGTGGTACGTATGTGCTTTTACTACTGACATACAGTATACTTTCTCTAGGTAAAGTTACACTAAACTGGAAAGTGTGTAGTTATACCCTTGTTGTACCCTGGCTGTTAAGATGTGTAAGCCTCAGTGTGGCGTGCAAGTCCAGTATGAGCCAATCTAAATACACCATAAGGACAAAAATATTGGGATACCTGCTCAATCGCTGTTGTTTTTTCCCCCCAAAATCAAGGGTGTTAAAAAAAGAGTGTATACTGCTTTTGGTGAACTAGCTGCCTCTACAGTCCAGGGAAGGCTTTCTAATAGATTCTGGAGCATTGCTTTGAGAAAGTGAATGCATTCAACGACATGAGAGTTAGGGAAGTCAGGACTTTGGATGATCTCCATTTCACCTCATCACCATAATCACTCCAGCTCATCCCAAAAGTATTGGATGGAGCACCATCATTCCAAAGAACAGCTGATCCACAGCTCATTGATAGGGGGCTCTTTACCCCTCTAGCCCATGCCTTGTTTATGTTTTTCTGCTCCATAGAATCCTATTCTATTTGCAGTACTTGTCTACAGGGACTAGACGAGCTGTGTGTGTGCCTTTGTCCATCTGTGTCAGCAGTGGGTGCTCCTTAAAGTAGCTCAATGCATTAATTAGTACACAAACATTTCAATACTATATATATATATATATATATATATATATATATATATATATATATATATATATATATGTGTGTGTGTGTGTGTGTGTGTGTAATCTCTATACTATATATATTATTACAATCTCTCATCTCTTTTGCAGCAATTGCACCAGTGGCCACTTATGTTTATAACATAGAAATCATTTCCAACATTGAAAACATTTCCAAGCATATATATATATATATATATATGTATATATATCATACATAATATTGAACATGTACAAAACTGTACAAAACAAAAAGCATGCACTTCTTAACAATCACAGTTCCCTTTAAGAATGCTTTTCCAAATGTTTTTTTTCCTTTCAAAAATGTATAAGACCTTCTCTCTCATAGACAGTGATTGCTACAGGGGTCTCCTATGCAGTGGATCTACATTCCCGCTACGGCGCCAGTATTGTTCACAGCATCCCGAGGGGGTGAGAGCACTTCCTGTGGCATTTCCTATTTCCTGTTTAGGACGACGAGGACACTCATGATTTTTTTTATTGACACACTATTATTATCATCTCTGCAAAATCATTCAGCAAATGCCATTAGAAGCAGGGCGGACTCTGAAATGTAATCGCTGGAACAATGACATGAACAAATGGTTCAAAACCATGGTCCAATAAAAACAAGAAACAGCAATGTAAAACACAAACGCTAAGTCAAATTCAGATATCAAAGCTGGCACTGCAGAGAGCCCTCAATGTTTATAGGGAAGAGGAAATTTATCCAAGCCCATTCCAGCTAAACAAGTGATGGAGGTGCAGACCTTATGAGAATCTATCTGTCTGAGCTAATATCTGCACATTGGTGTGTTCCACAGGTTTGTTCCTGTCCAGGTTCCAAAGATAGAACTGTTTGGACGAATTGTGGGTTCTAGTTTTTCCACGGCAGTGGTGGGATATGCTGTAGCCGTGTCAGTGGCTAAACTCTACGCGGCTAAACATGACTACAAAATTGATGGTAATCAGGTACGTGCAGAAATAATTTGTCTGTGTACACTGTGTGCCTAAAAGTATAAAGACAGGCTTTAAGGTGCATTAGAATGCACCCGCTGCTGACTCAGGCAATCCAGTGTGCATTCACTGCTTGGATATATCTGTAAAAAAGCAATACTAATGCACTGTAAAGTAACTGATTACAGATTACGTTTTTAAAATGAACTTAACTTACTTTAGTCAAAAGCTCTCTTTTTTTGTAGTTCCACATCTCTGTTTGATCAGCAATACATATTCGAAGAGCCTCAAAAACATTTACACAGGGACACTATATGTCAAAATGTTTGTGGACACCTCTTTTAATTAATGTGTTCACCCATTGCTGACACAGATGTGCAAATGCACACACACAGCTTGTCTAGATCCTATAGAGAAAAGAACTTCCAATAGAATAGAACTCTCTGGAGCAGGTTAACAGGGTATAAAACCCTGGAACTGTGTTCTCTGGTATGATAGTGATCCATCCTGTACTTTTCAAGTAAGTCTGGAAGTTGGGTATGAGGTGGAGGGGTGATCATCCAACATCCTGACCTCACTAACGCTTGTCACTGAATGCTGAATCAGATCCTCACAGAAATGATCTAAAATGTAGGAGAAAGCCTTCCCTGGGCAGTAGAGACAATTACTCCAGTAAAAGCAGGATGAAGTCCTGCCCTTGGTTTTGGAAGAAAGAGTGAATGAGCAGGTGTCCTAATACTTTTGTGCATATAGTGCATGTACTTGGTTTCATAGCTCTAAAGTGGCGCAATCGTTTAACTGCCTGCTTGTTAGGAGACAGGAGATAATCAAGTTTGAATCCCATTAACACCACAATCCTCCATAGTCAGGAATCTGAGAATAGGAAGGCCTACACCCATGTGATGGGGGAGTCTGAATCTAAAGATGGGAATAAACAGTAAACAAATTGGTGGGAGATGCACAGACTAAGATTTGTACATAAGTGATGAAGCGCCCTCCATTACCTTTGGAATAAGATGGAGTGGTTTGTGATTCAAACTCCAGTGTCAGTACCAACCTTACTCATGCTTTTGTGGTTAAATGCAATTTAATCCTCGCAGCTTTGTTCCATCAAAGCCCCCCCACCATCCCTTAATTTGAGAAGAAATATTAGATGAGCTGGTATCTACAAACGTTTGTGTGTTTTTGTATGTTTGCCAGATATATGAATATAATTAAGTGTGTGTCTGTGTACTTGTTTGTGATGGATCATTTCCTGAAATTAGGCACTTATCAGACTGGAAGTCTCTCACAGGTTGAAAAGCTTCCGTGACGCAAGGGCGGGAATGCACTGAGTGACCTTACAAAAAAAGGTCACCATTACATTATTAAAAGAGCGATAAAGCATCTGGTGGAAAACAGTGCCTCCCATCACTGTGGAATGCAAAATCAGAGCAGTGGCGCACTGATTCTCCCAGTTTCTAACCAGCTTCTCTTCTTTTCCAACAGGAGCTCATAGCCTTTGGCATCAGCAACATTTTCTGTGGCTGTTTCTCAGGCTTTGTTGCCACCACTGCACTTTCACGCACAGCAATACAAGAGAGCACAGGAGGGAAAACTCAGGTATACATACACACATATACACTGACACACAAATACACAGAGGTGGAGGTGGAAAGTGTACATATAAACATGCACAGATGAACACAAACAAAGTATTTGCAGAATGTTTTGCTGTTTTGCAGGTGGCAGGGTTAATATCAGCTCTGATGGTGCTGATAGTGATTGTGGCTGTTGGGCCTTTATTGCAGCCTCTACAGAAGGTATGTTTTTATATATATTTTTTGCCTGCCATCACTCCCCCTCTCATATGTATTACTGAATGTGCGTGTCCTGCAACACGGGAGAAACATATACATATAAACAGGGTATTTGGAGTATTATATGTGTATATTCTATTGGACTTAGAAAGAGAGGGCCTCCAAGTGGTGCAGCCTTCTAAGCCAGTGTTTCTCAACCCCAGTCCTGGAGACTCCCTTCCTTGCACATTTATTGCTTTCTCATCTCCAAACACACCTGATTTAACAGTTCAGTCAGCAGCTTGTCTAGTCCCTGTAGTGGAGTGTTTCCAATAGAATAGAACTCTCTGGAACAGATAAACATGAAACTGTTGGCACCATGCCTAATGCCAGGTGTGGGCTAGAAGGGGTGTACAGCCCCCCATCACTGAGCTGTGATGCTTTTAGGGAACATGGATAAAAGCTGAAACAGAAGTCTTATACACTCTCTTTTTTCAGTCCGTGCTGGCCGGCATTGTCATTGCCAACCTGAAAGGCATGTTCATGCAAATCAGTGACGTGCCCATACTTTGGAAGCAGAGCAGGACAGACTGTGTGAGTGACCCAGACATTGCAAATACACAGCACAGTACGAGATCAGAGAACAGCATGTCAGCAGCTTTAAACAAAGATATAATCACCATTAAACAGAACATAATGTACATTATTATACTGTAAACCAGCATTACACTGAAAACACTTCTATTAAACCACTGTTTATATTTTACCGGTAAATGTGTACAATCAGTCTCTGATCATATGAGGTGTTCTGAGGCTTTTTTTTTTTCCTTTAGACTTTAGACCTCTTTTTTTCCCCCAAAAGGTTTAAAAACATCCCAGTTTGGGACATTTTTTCCAGTCAGCACTAGGTTACTGTGTAACAAAACTCTGTGTTAAGCTGACCCAGCAATATCCCAACATGCTTTCAGAAGAGTTACCAAAATATATGGTTTCTTCAACCCTGCACATAACTCTTTTATTGTTATCTTTTGTAGTGTAGTTTTCTTTTCTTAGTAAAATTAGCTATGTATTTCTAATAGAATGTCTAATGTCTAACAGAAGTACTGCTCAATATTGACTGTTAAATTAAAATCTAGCTTTAACATTTATGCTCTGTCTCTTCCTGTACTATTTTTGCTCCAGCCTGTTAAGAGAAAACTTTACAGGCGCACAGTAAAACATATGAAGCATTTTGCGCTGCTTTAATTCAGTGGACTAATGTGCTACCACTATGGCCCGGGGGTCGCAAGATCAAATTCAGAGCCATGCTGAAATGAGTAGATGGTGCTTTCTCCCCTCATCACTCTTAAGCATTGTTGGCTGGGACAGGCGTCTGTTACTTCAGTTGTCTGCCCAGCGATAGTTAAAATACATTATTAAAGTAGCAATTTTAGTATTATAAAATTGGAGAGTGGAGAGGTGCTAACATCATTGTGGTTGAAATAATGGCCATCTTTATGGAGCACACTTGCAGTTATCGTATTTTGCCACATGGTGCTCTCCATACCCATGGCTTGGGTAATACTTGCACTACTAATATTACAGCATGTGTAAACAGATAGGCATAGTGCATAGGCAGTATTATTAAACAAGAAGGTAGTGTCAATCAGGCATTCACTGTCTATCAGTACTAGCTTTAGCACTTTTGTAAGTCGCTCTGGATAGGAGCGTCTCCATAAATGTAAATGAACTTGAAAAATTGAAAAATGGAAATGTTATGAGCCCAGTGGTTTAAAAACATGCTTGCAGGATTCATGCACTTCATACACTTCATGCAGAAGATGTGCACAGCCTGGTGATCCTAGTAAATATATAGAATTGGCTATGAGTAAATTAAAATGTGCCTTAAATGAACCTTTTTTGCTTGAATAAAATTGTCCTCTGCTTGATTGAAACTGACAGTTCATTTCAGGAAGGTGTTGTGTATATAATGTACTGCTGATGATATATTTATTGTACACAGTTCATTTGGGTGTTTACCTGCATTTCCTGCATCATCTTGGGTCTGGACGTGGGGCTGCTGACCGGGGTGGTGTTTGAGCTGGGTACTGTGGTGGTCAGGTCACAGTTGTAAGTAACTTTGCTGCTTTATTTTCTTTGAACTTAAATATTCTGTGGGATCACTGCATTGTCACCATGTGCTGTTTATTGCCTTATAGATAGATCTTTACTACAGTCTTTTGTAATTCAGTGACATCATATCAAGGTCATTGTGGAAAGATTTACAGGATATTAGCTACCATAAAACAAATCAATGACTACAAATGATCTTAAAGGATAAGTGTAAATCTAGTGTAAATGACTTAGGGAAAAAAGATCAAATGATCAAAATCATGAATACTGTTATTAATGAACAAAGAAGATGAAAAATGAAAATATAGATGTTAATAATAATAACAACAATATGTTATTACATGCCAATAGCTGAAAAAAAAACACTAGTGTTTAGAGTTCCAGCTTTTTAACAAGGATTTACTGTATTATGAATACATTTTCTGGCAAAGTAGTCTAAGGTTTCTTGTAATCTTGGCTGTTCTAGTGAAAACATTTGTACGTGGAGTATAGACTACTTGTATTGTAAAAGCATTGTCTATATTTTGGTTACGTTAGGCAAAAATAAACGTTAGGTGATAATAATATCAGACGTAGAGGTGGAGAATTCAGGTCAAGAAGGTAATAATTATTCAGAAGATTTTGTTCCGACTACCTGGACACCTCTGCTTTTTGGATCAAAATCTTGGGGAAGATTTTTACTTTCTGCACCTGCATGTTCCACCTGGTTGGCGGTGGATCTAGTAGTAGATCTCCTTCAGGAGCAAAGTTACGTGTCAGTGTTTTAGACATTTGTTGAAGTACAAAACATGACTTCTTAGTAGTCAGTCTAAAGTTTGAAGATTTTTTGCAGTAGAGTCATACAAAGTTTCAATATTTTTTCAGTACTACATTTTGGAAAACAGTTCAATAAGTTTTTATTACATTCTGTTAATTAAATATGCTATTAGACTCATTTTGTATTGAAAAAAGAGAACAGATCATTTGTAACGCATGCATCAGCATGCCATATCTGGACGGAGTCAAGACTTGTACACTTTGTCACTTGTTTTTCATACAGCCCATCCTGTTCAACACTTGGAAATGTACCTGGCACTGATATCTACAGGAATATCAAAGATTACAAAAATGTAAGCCAGTACTAACTGTAATAATCACAGTATGCCTCTTTTTAAAATTCCAATATTTTAATGAATAATAACTGTAAATCATATCAGAATTCTTAAAAAAAACTGTTTCCCTCTTAGATTAATGAAATTCCTGGAATAAAGATTTTCAAATTCAACTCACCCATATATTTTGCCAACATCGATTACTTCAAAGAGCAGTTAAGAGATTCTGTGAGTAGAATGTGTTGTATTTTCATTTTTGCTGGATACATTAAAATGAACAAAAATGTTATAAATGAAAGTGTTTTTCACATTTTTTCGCATTTCACTGTTGATGTTTTGTTCATAACCATGTAAATGCACAAAGAACAGGTGGGATTTGATGCCGCACGGGTGTTTAAGAAAAGGAACAAAGCTCTAAAAAAGATCCACAAGCTTATTAAGAAGGGGAAGCTGAAAGTCACTGAGGTACACAAGAGAACTACATTTCATTTATACATGTCATTTATTTATTAATGTAAATATATAAACATGGTTTCTGTGTGAGGCTTATTTAAGATCATTGGAGTCAGGTGCCTGACATATGCTTAAAAAACTTAGCACACCTGTGTGATAAGCAGTAAGGTGTAATCTTGTGTAATCTTACCTTTGATATAAGTCATTGATGTCTGCTGCAGAACGGCTTGGTGCCAGTGGCCCACATGGGTGTGGACAATGATGCCTTTGAGAGTGAGCGGGACCCTGAGCAAGTGGAAAGTGGAGCTTCGCAGGCAGTGGAGGGTGGGCCTCGACGAGACATTGAAGTGGAGGTGCAGGTGGACTGGACTTCAGCACTGCCCGTCAATGTGACAGTCCCTAAAGTGGACATCCACAGCTTGGTGATGGATTTCTCTGCTGTCTCCTTCCTAGACGTGAAGTCTGCAGACTCTCTCAGACTGGTGGGTCTCTACTCTACCTGGGGTAAATTGTGAACTAGTGTGAAATCTTAAAGCACATGCTATTGATTTTTTTCAAAATTTCTTTTACACATCAGACATGAAAATACTCAAGGCAGGTATTTTCCATCATATACTCTTGCAATTAAAAGTGCCAGATGCAACAAGAAAGGGTTCTTTCAAGCAGTGCCACTTTTGGTTTTCTTAAGAAGCTTTCAGTGGATGGTTCCTTATAGAGACCTTTAAAAATGATTATATAAAGCATCAAAGGGTTCCACTGTTGTTTCAAATCAAATAATACCATGACATTAACTACACTATATGTCCAAATGTTTGTGGACACCTCTTCTAATAAATGTATTCAGCTGTGTCAGCTTTATTGTTTTTCTACTGAATTTAAATTAGGATATTTATCTTTAATTTTGTAGGTTCTTATATAGCAGAAATTGCTGCCAATCATTTGGCCTTTTTTTAACAATTATTTATTTTTTTGCAGTGAAACTGTGTCAACAATGGGTGCAGTGAACAAGTTCAGTGCAACGTTGCTGAATCATTAGAAGGGGTGTCCCCAAACAATTGGCCATATCAGTGATCTCTAACTATGGTAAACACTGATTTCCATTCTAGAGCCCCTTATAAATTCACAGATAGTCATCATGTTTAGGTTTTACCAATTTAAATGTTTAAAATCAATATAAGATATTATTTATATATAATTCTCTTTAGCATATTGTAAATAATATAGTCCACATTCAGCGAGATATTAGATTTTGCCACATATACATGTAAATTAAGCATAAAAACAAGTTGTGACAGTAATTGCTCTAAACGCTCTAAGGACTATGTTTTGCCTCTTATATGTGCTGTTGAGAGGAGATTTAATTTTAGGTAAACTGAAGTTGGGTCTCCTCGCTTGAAATATTACTGTAAAGGCAAGTGGTGCGAAGACATCTGTAGCGTTAATGTGCGCGTGAAAATTTGTAGCGATAGTATGTCAACTCAATACTGGCCTTGCCCAGCATTGCAATCGGAGCATTAGCATTGCTTCTGCGCCATTGTCTCAAGCCATGTTTATGAGGTCCTGGGCCCTTCATGTCTAAAAGCTAGTAAATATGTGATCTACATCTTATGGCTCTGAGGGCAAGGCATGAGTCCTTTACCAGGCATGTAATGGTACATAAAACATAATAGAGGTAATTTGTTGCCACAGAACCTTTATTTTAAAATAAAGAGCAAATATTTTGGTACCAAACCTCCCATTGTTGAAATGCCATTGACCATCCAATGGCAGACCGGCCAAACGAGGCTTGCTTGTTTTTTTCTTGTTTTCATTATCATCACATTCTGTCATTGTTTGTAAACTCCAGTAAAATGACCTTAATCTTTTGATGCTGTTGATGGTGCGGACAATGAAGTACACATTAGCATATTGTACAGTATTTCTCAGTTAAAAGGCTCTGATGCACATGAAGTGCTATAGTGTGGTTCTCACTGTGTTGATGTGCAATGTTTTCAGATAACAAAGGCACCATTCATTAAGAACGTGGTGTATCTACTGATAACTCACTCATAGTTTCGTATTAGTCAGTGATTTGTCATGTCTTTATCCTTCACAGGTCATAAAGGAATTTATACGCATTGGAGTCAGGGTCTATATTGCAGGCTGTGACGGTATGGCTTGTGTCAGAGCACACACTGATGTAGATAAGATTAACACATTCTATTTTGTTTCGTAGTACAGTCTTGGCACAATATACAGGCAGTGTATTTGATATCAGTTACTGTTTGGAGTTTTTTAATTAGCTCTATCCTATATTTGTTACAGATGAAACAGTAAGGAGGATGGAGGCCCTGTGTTTCTTTGACGACATGGTGACCAGAGATATGCTCTTCCTCACTGTCCATGACGCCATTCTCTTTATCAAGCTGGAAGCTTCCAATGGGAATGTGTCTGACCCCATGGTAGACAAGGCAAGTTGTAAATAAACTAATGGCTATTAAGAGGGGTGGCAACATCAGGAGGGTTTAAGGTTCACAATAAGCATTTACGAATGATGACTCTTGATTTTTTAGAGTGCTAGACTGCTGCATGAACAAACTAATGATGAACAAGTGACTGTGACGGACTAACATAGTTAAACTGCATTCTGAGATATATAGCTGTTTTACTATCTCCAGTGGAAAATCCTTCTTTTTCAAAGGAAACCATTCTTCACTTAAAAGGTGAAAAATAATGTGTTATTTAAGTATTTTTGGTTATTCTGTGACAGATAAGTAATACGTTTATGACTTGGTTGGGGCGAAAAAGTCTTAGATATTGTTTAAGAAACCTATTTACCATCCTGTTATTTTGCCTCAGAATTAAATATACAATTTTTTATTTTACGGAGGGCTTGTGCTTTTATTAGCTAGTTTTATGGCACCAGCGACAGTTTGCAGAATCCACATATTATAGTTAAACCACTGTAACAGAACTACATTGTATTACTGTCTTCTTGTTCTGTCCTCTGTTCTGCAAGCTGAAGAGATTGTAGCCGGTTTGCTATTAGCCTTGCCTCTACTCACTTTACAGGGTTTGGCTTTCTAGAGTCTTACCAGTACAAAAAATAAGCCAGTACTTTCCCTTCTGATGTGGATTTAGCTTCAGTTTCAATTAAGGTATTCCAGTTTGTTTTTGAAGGAGCAGATAGAAGAGCTAGTAAAAGCCACTTGGCTAGTGTTAGCTTGTAGCTTTGCTCTTTAAATGTAAATTTTGGAGGTGTAAGCATAACAAATCATAACTGTTATGAAACAGTCTAGAGATCTTGGAATTTGCCAATTTTCCAGCTCTGTTTTGGATGGGCTGGATCTTCTTTTAAAGGGCACAACAGTGTTTGAAACCTCTTCATTATAGGGTCCCTTTAAACCAGACTCTACTGCATAGGTTAGTGTGTAGTATATAATATTGGGAGATTTCCTCACCTAGTCCTGTATCTATGTCCAGATTTCACAGATGCAGGCTGACAAAGAACCACTTCCTTTTACTGAAGATGAAGATCAGATAGAGACCTATGACAACCAACACTTGGTGAGCTCCATGCAATTTTCACATGATTTTACACAATATGTACAAAAGTATTGGGACACCTGCTCATTCATTGTTTCTTCCAAAATCAAGGGTATTGATCCTGATTTTGTTGAGGTAACTGTCTCTACTGCCCAGGGAAGGCTTTCTATTAGAATTTGGAGCATTGACATTCTAAATCCAAAGGCATTTTTGTGGAATTGCAGCTCTAACAGAATTTGATTGCAATCAGCGACAAGACCATTAGTGAGGTCATGATGTTGAATGACAACCATACCATCTCAAAAGTATACCAAAATCCATAGGCAAAAGTATAGAACGGAGCACAATTATTCCAGAGAACACATGTCTACTGCTCCACAGCTCATTGCTAGGGGGCTTTATACCCCTCTAGCTTATGTCTGCCATTAAGCCCTGGGCCAGTAGTTTCATGTTTATCTGCTCCAAAGAGTCAAATTCTGTTGGGACTAGTCAAGCTGTGTATGTATGTGTTTGCACATCTTTGTCAGCAATGAGGGCAACTTAAAGTAGATGAATGCATTCATTAGAGGGGTGTCCACAAACATTTGGACATATAATGTATATTGATTATCTATGTTAAACCTTTGTTCTTGGTGTGACATGTATTAACTAAACCATCTCTGCATTGTTTTCAGGCTATTCATGGACTCTCAAACTGAGCCTCAGCAAATTGGTTGGGTTTTTGGACTCACTGGTACGACATATGCAGTGTTCCTACTTAAAATAAACAGTTCTGGGTAGTATTCAACTATGTATCAGAGGACTTGGGTTATGATTGGATAAAACCTTCTTTAGTTCTGGATGGATTATCCTATTTTAGTTAAGATACAAAACCAGATGTTTATACGCTCATAAACTAACCACACCACACTAGTTTAACACTTAGCCACTGTTACGATTCTCTTTCTCTCAAGCATTACAAATCTGTATGAGCTGCTATGTGAGAACAACAAGAACAGCAAGCACAAGGCATGTGGTTGAATCTGTGTATACACCAACCGGCCACTTCATTTAAGCCACCTCCTTGTTTCTACACCCATTGTCCATCATATCAGCTCCACTGACCATATAGGAGCACTTTCTCTGCATACTTTGTTAACTTTCTTTCACCCTGTTCTTCAATGCTCAGGACCCCACAGGACCACTACGGAGCAGGGGGGCGGTCATTCTCAACAGTGTCACTGACATGGTCGTGGCTTGTTAGTAGTGTGTGGTGTGCTGGTACGAGTGGATCAGACACAGCGGTACTGCTGGAGTTCTTAAACACTGTGTCCACTCACTGTCCATTCTGCTTCTACCTAGTGGTTCCACCTTGTAAATGTAAAGTCAGACAAAGAAGGTCGCTGGACGCTGGTTGGTCATCATTTAGTCCTTCATGAGTGCTCACTCGATGCTACCCACAGGACGCTGTTGGCCGGATATTGGTTGAATGGTTGGTGGACTATTGTCAGTCCAGCCGTGACGCTGAGCTGTTTAAGATCTCCAGCAGCACTGCTGTGTCTGATCCAGTTGTACTGGCACAACACACACTACTAACATGCCACCACCACATCAGTCAGTGTCACTGCATTGCTGAGAATGACCCACCACACATATAATACCTGCTCTGTGGTGGTCAGTCCTGTGGGGTCATGAGCATTATGGAACTGGGTGAAAGGAGGCTAACAGGCTAAGTATGCAGAGAAACAGATGGATACAGTCTGTAATTATAGAACTACAAAGTGCTCCTACATAGACAACAAGTGTAGAAACGAGGTGATTTTAATAAAGTGGCCGGTTTTCTTCCCTGTTATACCCTGTAACACCCACCCCGAGTAGAGAGAGGGGCTGGAGAACTTGAATGAACCCAGAGGAAAGTAACTGGGGCTTTTCTCTTTGCGTTGTAGGCTCCTGCCCTGCATCCATACATTTGTGCACACATGTGTTACCCCCCCCCCAGTTATACCGTGTTTATATAGTTTTGCCTTAAATAATATGGATGTGAGAGTGGAAGCAGAGTTTTTTGGCACTTGCATTGTCATTTTGACAGTATTGCACTCGCAGTGAATACATTTCCATTCTAAGGAATATATGGTTGAATGTGGTAATAAAGAACTGAAGTGCACATGGATTATGGTTGTGCTCAGTTTGTTGTACCGATGTGCATTTTGCTGAGGTTGTCGGTAACTGGTTACATTTACTTAGTAGAGTTAAGTGTATTCAGGTAAAAGTTTGCTCAGTTTCACGTCAGCCATTCACGTCGAGTTACTAATTCTCTTCTCCAGTTACTAATTCTCTTTGCTGTGTTTGATTTTCTTCTCTTCAGTTCTATTGGACTGCTGTACTTACTGCCTTACTCGCTTTCTATTACTTTCTAGACCGAAGGGATCCCAAAAAGAGAGAAATAGACTAACATTCTTCAGTACATGTGGCAGATGTTTCTCTGCAGGTCTGTGAGGTACTCTTGAGCAGTGTTTTGAACTAATATGAGTAACTCTCATGACTTTATTTTTTACTTTTACCTCAGTGATTGATTTTGCACTGTAGATGAAGGAACAGAGCTACATGTACTATGACAATGTCAGATATTCCTGAATTAAACAGTCTGCTACACTGTACAAACCACTGCTGACATTTGTAGTATCAACTGTGTGGAACAAGAAGGTTTAGGACTGGGCTTGCTTTGTTAAAACCCCTAACACTGGTCATTCAATCGTATCATGTTAGCCACAAAGAATCATTGTGTATTCAACCCCCATACTAGTCTTATCTGTTTTGACGCTGGTGTTTCCAATGTCTGCCAGAAAAGCTTGACACCAGCATTTGGCACTGTTACAAGTAAGTAAGCTGCTAATTTAACTCAGTCGATCAGTATCTTGGCACAATTTCAAAAAGAAAAGTAGCAGAACCTCTCTGCCACCTTCTGTAGGAGCTTTGCTTTCAGTGTTCTTCATTTCTGACATTCTCGGATTAATTTTACAGATGTTTCCAGGCCTGATTATTACAATTATTTATTTTATTACAATTCTTTATTAAGTGCTTTAAGTTCTACCCACAAGGCAAGGTCACAGAATAAAGCCCTCACCAACAATGAACTTGAGAATATAAGCAATATGCTGGCATCTGCTTGGGTGGCTTTGGGATTTAGGTACAAAGTAGTTAGTCTGACTGTTTGTGCAAAGGACCTTAGTATGCTTCAATAAAGCACCTGTGTTCCACTGACATTCTTCTCTTAGTTACTCTGAAGGTCTGTTGTGTGCTTTCTCTCCTCACGTTCAGTAACAGTAGCTAAAAGCATTAATCACCCAAGCAAACATACACATGAGCCCGAGCACACACACATAGACTCACACACACCTACCTACCTTGTTCTCCTAATACTTTTAAATGCACTCAGTCCAACTCCACTGCCTGACCCTGGTTGAGAAGAGGTAAGTCATGGTAAAGCTGTTCTTTGTGGTAATGTCTAAGCTAACATTGACTGTTGAGTATGCATAGAATTCAACTTTGCAGGTCAACTGGGGTTGAATTTAGAGCTGAAGAGATAGAAAGTGTAACAGTCTTTACACACCTCATGTGGCCTTTTTGTGCAGATTCACCTTTTCTAAGACCTCTCCAGCAGTAGTGCAATCATGTTTTCATCAAAGCAAGCTGTGTTGCAAGAAAGCAGTGTAAATGACGCTGGCAGTACGAGGGTGTGCCTCTATGAACTGATCAGAGGGCTCTGTCCTCAGGATTATTATTATTGCTCTAATTATTGATAACATTGCTAAGCACAACGTATTTCTAAGTGTCCGACTCTTCAGGACTGCCGAAGATAAATCCTTTATCTGATCATCTATAGCCTTGGATTAATGATGAACACAGAGTGCTGCATTTATAGTCCGATATAAAATCACAAATTCCTTCAGTACTACGTTTGGCCTTTTCCAACCCACCATGGAAATTATATCCAGTGGAGTCAATGGACAAATGGGATGAAGCCCAAACCTTTTACATTAACCTTTTTCCAAGGATAAAATTAGACGTGCTTTTTTTTAAAGACTGATAAGGAAATGTTTATTCTGAAATTGTTTGCGTAGGATATCTTCAATGAAGCTTAACCTTGTTTAACTGTATTGATTTAGCCTACTTACTTGACTTATCATAGACTTATGTTTATTTATATACTTTTGCTTCGTTATATTAGCTGAATGTTCACTGTTTACTTCCAGTAAAATAACATGCAAGACTGGAACTGTCTAGTTTACAGTAAGTTTCAGGTTTACAATAAGCTGCCAAAACTTTCAGAGCAAAGGCTTAACAATAGGTCCCAAAAATATCCAGCTGTTCCTTCTCTGGTGAACTGCTGACCTATTAAGCGTTTATTAAAACCTGCAATAGAAATACGGTAGGTTTAAACAAGTCTACTGGAATCCATCACTCATGTTTTCTGCAATGGCAATGCAAATTTGGGTTATGTCTGTTATTTTACCTCTAGCATTTCAGGTGTTGTATGTATTACAATATAATATATTATTGCCAATTGCCAATATAATGGCAACCGAAGCAATATAGTGTCAAAATACACTCTGATCAGCAATTCCTAATGTAGTTCTAGTGAAATGACAGTATATTACTGATAAACCAGTTTTTAATAAGCAACATTTCATGAGCCATTCTGTTTGTGCTTTTATTTTGAAATTGTTAGTTTTATTGTAGTGTTTATTTTCAATGACAAAAGTTTTAATAGTGCTCTTATGTAATGGAGCGGTGCTTATTTATGATTACAGCTGATATATAAAGGATAATAAATTATTGATTAAAGAAAGGGCAATCAACCCTGTATGAGAAATAGTTACAGAATATAACGATTTTGTAAGTTTAAGTATGTTCAGTGTCAGCTTATTTTAAATACCCTTTTGTAAAGATATTAAAAAACACTATTTTTCAGATTCAGATTCTTGATTAACTGCACACTGCTCACCGGCATACATAATGTTCAACACTAGCCCCAATATTTTTAACTTTTAACCTTTTTACTGACAAACTCGTTTCCAGGTATGAACTGGACGACCTTTGGATAACTCGAATACTGTTTTACAATCCCAAAATAACACATCTTCCAGCTACTGAAATCTACTGTCACCACTGCAGAAATACTTAGCGCCTGATAACAAGGTCTAGAAAAAAAGAGGTAATGTACATGACCAATTAAAAAAACAAACATGTTTTATGGCAAAAAGCTAAAAGTTTACATTCAGCTTCATACAAAAACAATACATTTCAGTTTAGGATTTAGGTTGGGAAACTAAAATGCTTTAGCTTTCTCTGGATGAAAGCAATTACTGTGCTTTCAATACATTTACAACCTGGATAAATACCAACCAGCCAGCCATATAATCATTATCAATATAATCAGTGCTTACATAAAGTTTATGTGGTTAAAATTTCAACCTGGCAACAGATAACACTGGCTGCTGGCCAAATATTAATACTTTGATTGCTTTCTTACAACTTATGGATAAATATGTAACAAGAGTGATGTGAAGGGTGAATAGATAAATAGATTTCATGTAAATAAACACTATATGTCCAAATGTTTGTGGACACCCCTTCTAATAAATGCATTCAGCTGCTATATATATAAGTTGCAGCTTGTCTAATCCCTGTAGAGAAGTTTTGTCAATAGCTTGGCATGGGCTAGAGGAGTATAAAGCTGGGGAGTTGGAGTTGGCGATGATGGATGAGTTTGGTTGTAGACCACCCAACATTCTGACCTCACTAGTACTTCTGTTAGCTCTCTAGCTGAATGCTATCAAATCCTCACAGCAATGCTCCAAAATCAAATAGATAGCCTTCACTGGACAGTGAAGACAGTTACTCCAACAAAAGTAGGACAAACTCTTTTAAAAGCCCTGTTCTCAGAAGAAGCAATGAATAAACAGGTGTCCCAATACTTTTGTCCATATATTGTATGTTATAATACATGAGATATACAAATGATTTCTGTTCCGTAGCTGGAAATCAAGTGAATTTTGGTTTTTAGAAGGTCAAGCCTTGGGAAGATACTGCTCGATAACACCTTTAAGACTACTAAAGTTCTGTTCTACTGTCCAGCCAGAACTCAAGGTTAGCTAGGACTTAAGGTCAACCTCACATAGTCAGCTAACTCCTTTAAGGGTACCATCAAAGAGCAGATTAAGCTTATGGAGCGCTTTGGACCTGTCATAAAGAAGGCCTTGAAAGGACAAGACTTGGTCTTGTAGTCAAAACACTAGTAAATTTCATGCGTTTCCATAGAGATGGCAAGCTGTGACTACCTCGTCACCTTCCTTCTCCAGTCTGTTACTGACATCCTCAGTTCTGAAGTAGTTTACTCACATGCAGGCTAGACTGCAGGCTTTTCCCCACCTTAAACCTCATGCTATGCTGAGATCATCTGACCTGCTGTAAGTGTAATCAGAATAATCATTTCAAAATTTCTTTGGTTTGTTTAATTTATTTGTTTATTTTGTTCTGATTAGCACCTAGTGGACAGAGAGTAACTGAAGCCTTAATGCTCCCATCTGCAACAAAGTATGTCCAAAAGTATTGTCCAAAGGTTTAGGCACTTGCAAAAACTCTTTAAGTGTTTATTTGTTTAGTAAAACACTATTAATATAATCCATAATAGTAACATTGCTACAAAAAGTGGTGGTTCTCCATCACTGTGTTCATCATTAGAACATCTCCAAAGTTCTCCTCATGGAGTCTAGTATTATTCAGAGTTCTCATCCAACACGTGGTTTGGTGGTAAATCAGGGCTTAATGATGGTAAATCAGATGAGCTGCTGCTGCTGCTGCTGATGGAGTTGAACACATTCTCAACGCTGGGCTGGCTGGACTGGGGGACGTCCAGGAGAAACCTGGAGGAACCAAGCTCTGTTCTTCAGACTAGCTCACAAGATTCTACAGTAAAACCTCTCTTATTGCTGAGAGTAATGCCTCTAAATAATGTGATTAGGTGCCTAAACCTCTGCACAGAACTGCAAATATAATTTCTATATATATATATATATATATATATATATATAATTTTGTGGTAGAAGGCGTCTGTACAGGTTTTGGTCTTCCAAGAAGTCTGAGGTCAGAAGTCTGACCCCAAACATAACATTAGTGGTTAATTGTTGAACACATGCAGATTTAGATGCTTCCGAGAAATGTGGTCCCAGATGACCCTATATTCCTGTTTATAGACAGGTCGGTTCAAGAAGTTCATAGGGTCTCAGGAGGGAGGACCATGAGTGAGGTCTGGTGCTGTATCAGGAGATTGGTGGTTGATTATCTGGAACAGTTCTATTGCTCCAGTCATCATGAAATGTTCACACAATACAAAGAGCAGCTGGTGTGTAATAATACAGAAACATACAAACACATGGTGAGATGTTATGAGATGATGGGGGATGATACAAAATGCAATGTCATTATGACGTTATCTCTGGAAAATCAGTGTTTTGGTCAGCTCTCACTGACCCTACAATTGCAAAAGAGTGAGTGCACCAAGTTCAGGTTTTTTACGGACTGGGATTAAAAAATGGGACTGGGAGGACTGGATTAAGAACATTGGATATAAACATCAGATCAGATCTAACATAAAACATCTGGCAGCAAATAAAAAATAGTAAACAGGATTTAATGACCAATAATTACAAACGTGCAACAGTGACTTACTACAGGATCGTGACCTCAAACTTTAGGACACTCGGGGGGGGAAAGCCTTCAGCCTTTCTGAACGTGAGTGGTCTCTTTGAATGCCTATAGGAAAGACTTGCACAGTGTACAGTCTATTATCAGGGGTTTTATCTGGAAGAACAATGGTCAAGGAGATGGAGCCCATAAAGACGGTATTGGGCCTGCTGTTAATAATTACAGACGTGGGATGAGATTTATGGATGGAAATATTCTGAAAGATCGCAGATAATCTCAGAACTTCCTCTCGGAATGAAGCTGTAAAGAACCGGAGAGAGAGCAGAATTACTGAACACCTGAAGCGATACTACAGGTAGGGTCCGAATTTTGCATCGCTGGTTACTGTACAGATAATAACATAAACAAATATTCATTTTAGTACATTACTATTAATTCAGTATTCATTTTAATAGCAGATATACATTTATTCAGCATGTATAAACAGAATGTATTATTACTTTAGAGTATTTATATATATATAAGTATAGTTTTGTGCTGCAGTAATGGTCTGTATATTGGTTGGTGGCTTTCCTTGTTGTAGATCAATGCTGTACTGCACCTTTTGCTTTGAGATACTGGACAGGTTTAATTTATGACAGGACATCGCTAATGTTGTTAAACCCCACCAGAACAGGCCTGTACCTTCTGTTGTGCTGCCAGTTTATTGAGCTGTCCTGTTTATAGTGTTCAATAGACTCCAGGATTAAAGGGTACATCAACTGAGAATGATGGGCAACAGGAGCAATTTTGAGAGCCTGATCTCAAGAGGAACAAATGTACATATGTGACTAAAGGCCTTTCAGGTTACGCACAGTGTGTACTAAATATAGTTAAACTCTCGGACATAATGGTCTTAATTACTAAGACTACGACTTACCGAGAATGGTACAAAGCAACCTGTGAAACTGTATTACCTCAACCTAAGCCTAACCTGAACCATGACATAATGTAACCCTAACCCTAAGCCTAACCCTAACCTTAACCTTTACCATAAAGTAGGCTAAACTTAACCGAACCCTTACCCTGACCCTGACCCTTTCCTGCTGGGGTTTCTGTCCATTAATCCCTTTTTTAAACTCCATAATAGAGAAAAGCAGCACCCTGAGGCCTCCCACAACATCATCCATCTGCAGAGCTGGAGAGCCAGTCGCAGTTCTAGACCAGCAGTTTCAGTCCAGCAGTTTCAAGGTGTGCCGTAGTTTTTAAGACGTTAGCTAACTTTAGCAACAAGTTGTTTAATTCTCACTAGATCTTACTAAAGCCTGTTGAACTACCCAACCTAACTAGCTCGCTCACATTTATCTAACTAGTGCTAACAAGTTACTATTACGAGTTTTATGTTCCACCCTAAATGGTGAACAAAGGATGCCTTTATTAAGCTGTATTTGATATATTTATTAGAGAGCATGGCTAAATTGATCTAAATAAATGAGTTTCTGATCATAGAACTTGTAAAGAAATGTTGTACATAATTTCAAACTAAATATTTTCAGGAGACAAGCTTTTCTTGTAAATGACAGACCGATCAGTTAAAGCTGTCTACGAAAAAAGCAGTAAGGCTTTATACTGATGGTGGGATTATTCAATATTAAATCATTTGGTGAACAAACTCACTTAAAACCTTGTAAAAATAAAGTAATTGGGTTAAAGACTTTGCTTAATAGGTTCGGAATCAGTAAGCAGCTCTCTTCCCAATAAATGACCATTCTCTTTTCACAATCAATCATTTGAGATTCTTAATCATGTTTATTTGAAAATAAGATCATCTGCATAACTCTGCATTATTCACAACAGCTCGTAACAACAATGTAATAAATACATTTATAACCTTTATAAGGTCTCTGCTGTTATTTTCTATGAGAGATATAGCAGTATCCTCACCAAGCTGTAGTAGGAGTTTTAATGGTAAATGTAAAAAACTGCTCCAGCGTCTTTAAAACTCTTTTCCACCCCGTGTAAACTACACACCACTAGGCGGTGCACGTCTATGCACTATGGCACGCCTTGAATTTGCTGATCTGAATCTGCTAGTCTAGAACTGCAGCTGGCTCTTCGGCTCTGCAGATGGATGCTGCTGTTTTTTTAATTCTTCTTCGAGTACATGACAGGCCGGGTTGTGTGTATTTATCGAAACTATGCCGTCAGAGGAGAGGAGATTCTTGTGAATTTTTAAATATGTCCGAAATGCGGTGCAATAATTTGTGCATATGTTACAAATCTCTTGGGGTACACCGATGAGTCCTTGATTTTGAGGGGGTTGAGCACAGACCTGTGGAGATATACTGTGGAGTAAACCATGGCAGATTTTGAAGCATCACTTACTGCAGAAAATCTGCAAGGGTTTCAGATAGTACACCCTTAAAAATAAAGATATCAGCAACTATTGGCTTGAGCGTAATATTCTATGGGAAAACTGGAGCTGCTTTAAAACTTTAAAAACTCTAAAAATCCACAAAAAGGTTTTTTAGGAAGCCAAAAGTGTCTCTTAAGTAGCATTGCAATGAACAGTTCTTTAGCTTCCAACACAAAATTCAGTTGTTAAAATATATTTTTAAATTGTTAATCATTTCAATATGGAATACATTTATTTAAACAGTTTCTTTGGATCGTAATAAATAGATGTATTATGAATGTATTATGTATCATCAAATATTTATCAATACAAATTACTTAAAGCTACTACAAGAACATCCATTTATTTCATGTTGAGGTATTTTCAGTTTTTGAGTCTAACAACCCTGTTGGTTATTTTTTTGTGTGTTAAAAAAGTTCTGTAGTGGAGAATAACTATACCAAAAACATTTAAATTACTTTAACTAATTAACTTTTTTTAGTTCTATTATAACCATTGCCTTTACTAAAGAACTTTAAAAGAACCTCTATTTTGTAGGGTGTGGAAGCTTTTGGACTGTATTTTGGAAAATCACACTGGACCCTTTTGTACTTGAGACATGTGCACAATGTTTAGACACAAAGTCCTGTGCCGCTTACTGACACGGTGGTGCACACAGATAACACAAAAGTACAGCAGTGTCATAAGCGCATGCGGTCCACAGATTGCTCTAGAGCTGTCCAGTAATAAAAGTTGTCTCCTGACACAGAATTCCAGACACATTTCATCCCCAGCACCTCAGGAAGCAGCGGCCCGACAATGAGGACTCCAGTAAATCAGTATGTGGTGACCAGGCCGCTCTACTCAGAGGACTCTTTCGCAGACGATCATGAGAAAGTGTATCGGAAACACAAGACCACGCTGGACCACGTTAAGCAGTTCGTCACGTAAGCCTGAAATGATTGTTTGCTCCTCAGACAGTACACAGAGCCGAGACACCAAACTAATCTGTGTTAAACAGGGCAGGGAGACCAGCAACAGAGAGACTTTACTGTCACAGCCAAGAGAAGTTTACTCCGAGAGGAAGGATCTGCTGTAATTTAGTCTGTCTAATGTAGTGTGGTAATATACTACAATTTAAAGACTGAGGTTTTACTGGTTTACTTTTTTATTTTCAAAATTAATTTTTATTTATAATTATGAAAACATCTGTAGAAGGTTATCTTGCTGTAATTGATGAAACCTGTCAAAAGGGACCAGTCAGAGAGTCCAGAACAGAGATGGATTGTACAATTTTCACATGTGTGTGTGTGTGTGTGTGTGTGTGTGTGTTTGATACAGTTGCGATTCGAAACGAGTGAAGAATGCAGCACTGTCTTTGCTGCCCATTGTTGGATGGATGAAAATGTACAGAATTAAAGAATGGATGCTGGGTGATATAGTGTCTGGAGTCAGCACTGGACTGGTGGCTATACTGCAAGGTAAGAAGTGGCAGCTATCCAATATCAATAGAGTGCACAGTCTGCCACAAAGCGTATCATCACTGCCATGGCAAAAAAAACTTGTATCTCCATTTTTATAGTTTTTCACATTCTGACAAAAACTTTGAGAACGGAAGTCAGAGCAGGCTGCTCTGCTCTTATCTTTTTGGGATTATTTTGATAAACCTCAAAACCTAAAAGTGTGACTGATCTTAAAGCAGTGCACCAAAAGAGGCACTGTGAAATAATCCAAAAATCTATTTAGTAACAAAATTCCAGTGACAGTAAAGATAGTAAAAAGTCTTTTTATGATAAAATCAAGAACTTTGTTCCAACTGCCTGAGCCATTTTTACTTTCTTGAGTTTTTCATCTCTATAAAGATCCCAAACGTTCTTTAATGGAAATGACTGTAATTTAACTGTAATTTAACTGCATTTTAATGCAATTCTACACTAATGTTGGAAATAGCAGTGCTGCTTAACCCTCCTGTTATGTTCAGATGTAAGGAACAGCAATAATGTTCAAATCCAGGTCAAACTGACCCGTGTTTAGACATATTTAACCATCCCAAAGTAGTTAAAAGGAATATTTTCTGTTAAACTCCTTAAATCTTTTTTAATCAATTTATATAATTTAATGGAAACTTAGCATAATCAAAGGCCTCAGTATTGGCCTAAATTTGATATTTTTACCCTTTGAAGCTTCTGTATTCATTACAGGGTATGTGTATAATGTAAACGTACAGTATCTTCACATACATTCAGTAAAACAGATTATTATAATTATAAAAAATAATTTATATAAGTATAAATAAGTATTGCTCTGTATTTTTAAGCTTTGAAACAGGGCAGTTTGGCCCACAACATAACAGGAGGGTTAAAGTATTGATATTAAAATAAAAAAAATGAATAAATATTAAGTTTGAAAGTAAAGGTGTGACTGAGTATCTTTATGAGCTTCACTTAATGACTTTTCAGATTAGTTTACAGCGTTATAAGACTTAGTAGACTCAACACAGCTAATCAGCCAAAGGCAGTAAGTCACAGTAGGAGGTGACTTTGATCCGATTAATTATGTTTTAGATAAAACGTTTTGTGTGACCTGTTTTGTGTTTGGTTTGTTGTTTCTCAGGGTTGGCGTACAGTTTACTAGCATCTCTCCCTGCCTGGTATGGGTTGTATGCTGCCTTTTTCCCTGTGATCATCTACTTCTTCCTGGGCACGTCTCGACACATTTCCGTGGGTGAGTCCTAGGCATCTTTAAGGTAGTGTAAATGTATAGATAATATAGATATGTAGGGCCTAAAGTAATAAAACCTAGAGCATATATGATGATGCAGGAGATTTAGATCTCAGTGGGTGCCTGTTGGAGCAGTAAATGTGCAAACCTGCAGATAACCTTCGCCTAATATAACAACAACATTAAGACTAGCAAGAGGGCGATAATAAAAAAAGAACACCACTGTCTACAAAACGGAGGTACACCCAGTGACTTGGATCAGATACAAGTCATGCCATGTGTCATTCAAGGCCAGAAGTCCAAGGAGCTGGATTCCCAGTAACAAAAGAATGGCCAGCAGGGGTCACTCTCTTACCTTCTTTGAGCCTACCCGGCCTACCCAGCCCTAACCATCAAGTATTGTGTTCCTAATAAAGTGCTTAGTGGGTGTATATTTTATCTTGTACATAGCAATTTAACAGTGGCTCTTTCAGTGAAGAGCTGCTGCTGCAGTTTTTACAAAAACTATCACAGCCAGTACAATATCTCTAGAACTTCCAGAAAGCCTAGAGGGACGTTTTTAGATGAAACTAGTGCCACTATTAGAAAGCTGAACGTGGCTGGTAAATTCCGATTATGTTGATGGTTAATATGATGCATTAGGCCTTCGACTCTGCTCTGAGTACAAATTAATTAGACATGCATTTATAAGTTCCTATATGACTCCTTGAAGGCCCTGATCCCTGATTTCCCTACTGGCAGTATCCACCCTAGCCATTCGTTTCTACACATTTATGCATTATGGCTCTCATCGCTGCATGAAGAGAAATCAGAACAACAGCATAACAGTAAAACCTTTTCAGCTTGTACCTAAGAGTGGATAGAGCAGCCTGTAGACAAACCCATGCCCAAATGTATTGGTATTTCAATAAAATGAGTCTCAAAAATGGCTCAGGTCTTATAGTATCTACATGCAGAATCTGATTAATATGCATACACCATATAAAACTGCATGTTTTTATTAATACGTTTACCCTAAAAAAAATTTGTTTGTGTGGCAACAAGCAATTAAACTAGATTCGATAGATAGGACAAAAATATATTTCTTTTCATTGTTGAAATCAATGGTGTTATTGCTTTTGATGGAGTAACTGTCTCTATGGTCCGGTGGAGGAGCATTGCTGGGAGGATTTGGTTACATTTAGTGACAAGAGCATTATTGAGATGAGGATGTTGGATGATCACCAGTCCACCTCATCTCCTAACTCATCCCAAATGTATTGGATGGGGCACCATCCATCATTCCAGAGCACACAGTTCTCCCACTGCTCCACAGCTCAATGCCAGGGAGGCTTTACACCCCTGTATCCCAATGTCTGGCATAAGACATGATGGCAACAGGTTGTAGTCCTTTTCTATTAGCAGTACTTTCTCTTTTTTTGAAATGAGACAAGCTTTATATGTGTCTTTGTGCATCTGTGTCAGCAACTGGTGCAAGGTAGGAATTGGGACCACTGTTGGTGTTAGGTTTTGGGTAAGGCTGGGTTAGCTTTTGCTACTACTTCATGTCAGTAAAGCTTCAAGAGACCATCTTCAAGATGTTTACCTCCGTGTATTCAGATGTTTCACTGCTGCTTCTGCACTGATATGCTGTTGGTGTGTTACTGATAGGACCACTCCAAATAAAGTGCTGCCCTTGTCCTTGTTTTTCAGGAGCGTTTCCTGTACTGAGTCTGATGGTTGGGGCTGTGGTGACCAGATTGGTTCCTGATGAGGGCCCTGCAGCCAACATCACAGGCTTTGAGGGGCTGACCATGGATGAGCAGAGAGCTATAGTGTCCGCCTCACTTACCTTCCTCATTGGCATTTTCCAGGTACACACTCGTAGCTGCAGTACTGTGCTGACTGACCTAACCCAACATAACCTATTCAAACCTACTTACTGAAACTAAAGCCCTGCTGGTCACTTCAGCATTCTCAATGCGGTAATGTTAATGTGGTAACTCCTCTGCTCTCTCACTCAGCTGGCTATGGGAGCGCTGCAGGTGGGCTTCATAGTTATTTACCTGTCAGATACTCTAGTGTCTGGATTCACTACCGCTGCTGCAGTTCACATCCTGATATCTCAGCTCAAGTTCGTGTTGGGGCTGAATGTACCCGGCTTCAGTGGACCACTCGCCATTATATATGTAAGTACGCCTGGCAGTGAGTTACTCAGACACTACTGTTCCAACGTCTGGAATCGTTGGGCCTTACTCACCAGTATCTTCCCTAGAATTTCCTTTGAAATCTGGTTTGTTTTTTCAAACCACAGAATTCTTCACAGCTCTGCTCTGGTAATGATGTCCATGTAAATTAAAATGACATTTCTTCTTAAGAATGATTGGTGAAGGAGGCCAATTGTTCCAACAGTATAAATGCAGTTTGTTTAAGGGTAAATGCATGAGGTGATTCTAATATGTGTGTTGGACAAAAGTATTGGGACACACCTCCTAATCATTGAATTCAGATGTTTTATTCAGTCCCTTTGCCACAGGTGTATAAACCCAAGCATCTAGCCATGCAGTCTGCCTTTACACACATTAGTGAAAGAATGGTTGGTTCAAAAGAGATCACTGATCTCCAGCATGGTTCTGTAATGTAAATCTTAGGAACCACAGTAACTTAGCCATGAAGTGTCAGATCATGTAAAGTTACAGAGCGGGGTCAGGGCCGAGTGCTGAGCTCAGAGCAGAGTGCAATTCTCCAACGCTCTGCTGACTCAGTAACTGCAAAGCTTCAGACCCGTTGCTGGGGGTCTGGAGGGACCACCTCCATATTAATGCCTATGGGATGTTATAAAAGTTCCTGTAGGTGTCCAAATACTTTTACATATAGTATATGCATTCATATATTCTGGTAACCAGTTCTGATGAAGTACAGTAATATCTAGATTTTGGGGCCTTCCTGGTACCTCTGTTTTCTTGGGCGTTTCTTTTTTGTCTTGCCAAACGCAAAACTGTGTCAGAACACAACACAGATATCTTATCTTAGTTCAGCACTAAAACAGTACATTACATGATACTTGCGTCAGAGCCCTGGTGTTAATACTGTCACACCACTCTCTGTTCTATTTCCCGGACTGTCAGATCACTGAACGTCCTGCTGCCACCCCTTCCCCTCCCCTTCGCTCCCAACACCTGGACCAATTTTCACCCTTTCCAACAACCACCAATTGCTTGCACTACACTCTTAGTAATAAAGGTGCTACAAAATGTTTTATCTATGGCATCACTCCAACAACCTTTTGTAGCAGCTTCGTTTATTTTTACACCACATGTCCAAATGTTTGTGGACACCCCTTCTGATGAACGCATTCAGCTACTTTTATAAGTTGCACCTATTGCTGACACAGATGTGTAAATGCACACACACACACACACACACACACACACACACACACACACACACACAGCTTGTCTAGTCCGTGTAAAGATGTACTGCAAATAGAATAGGACTCTCTAGAGCAGTTAAACATAAACATAAACTAATGCCAGGTGTGGGATAGAGGGGTATAACGTTCTCCCGCATTGAGCTGTGGAGCAGTGGAACTGTGTTCTCTAAAATGATGGTTGGTGCGCCATCCAATTCTTTTGGGATCAGTTAGGAAGTTGGGCTGAATGCAATGAAATCCTTAAAGCAATGCTCCAACATCTAGTAGAAAGCCTTCTTCCCTGGACAGTAGGGACAGTTACTCCCACAAAAGCAGAATAAACCCTTTTTAACACCCTTAATTTCAAAAGAAACAATGAATGCACAGGTGTCCCAATACTTTTGTCCATATAGTGTAAGCTATTGTTATGTCTAGTAAGCATCATGCAACCTATGGAATCCTGTGTAATATGCCACTGTCCCAATTTTGCCCCAGATTCTGGAGAGGGTCTTTGCCCAGATCACCTCCACAAACATCTACGATCTGGTCACCTCCATAGTGGTGATGGTGGTGGTGTTCGCTGTGAAGGAGATCAATGAAAGATTCAAGTCAAAGCTTCCGGTGCCCATCCCTATAGAGGTCATCATGGTAAGTGTTGGTGGTGAATCGGTACGCATTAAAGACTGTGACAATTAATCATTCATAGTTATGAATGATAAAGCAATGAAGGACAGAACTCGTTGGAAACATTAGCCTTTTCATGCTGCTATATACCTCACCCTAATACACGAAACACACTGGATAACTATCAACCACAATGTCACTCCTCTTACAGACCATCATAGCATGTGGCGTCTCCTTTGCTTTCAATTTTAAAGAGAATCATGGAGTGGATGTTGTAGGAAAAATACCAGATGGGTAAGCAAGATCTTCCTGACAGTCTCATCATCACCCATGTACTGTATTGTGTAAGGAATGAAATGAGCACACCTCTCTTCTCTTAGATTTGAGGCACCTGTGGCTCCTAATCTTCAAATCTTTAAGGAGACAGCGGTGGACGCTTTTCCCATGGCCGTAGTGGGATTTGCTGTTGCTTTCGCTGTTGCTAAAGTCTACTCTGTCAAACATGACTATGTTATTGATGGAAACCAGGTGAGCTTCATCATGGGAATAGTCATGGTCCACATCATTTTAATGGGACAGTGTCATGGACAGCCTGTTTATGTGGGAAATCATATTTCTATTATATTAAATCATATGACTGTTATGTAACTTGGTTTGGACCTTTGATCATTTGCACATGTGCATTCACAGATTTGTATATTTTTGTATTTATTGTATTTATTGTCTTTGTACACATTGGCTCATGTTTTGTCTATTGACCTATTCTGCATCAAAGACTTATCATAGCCTAACAGTGCTCATTGTACTGTACAACCCTGGATTAATATAATGCCAATAAAGTTGAATTGAATTTAACTGATTACAATTTTTTTTATTTGTCTCTACAGGAGCTTATTGCTTTCGGGGCAAGTAACATCTTTGGTGGTGCATTCAAATCCCTGGCGGCCAGCACAGCTCTGTCCAGGAGTGCAGTGCAAGAGAGCACTGGGGGGAAAACACAGGTACAGTTCTCAACAACAACAACAAAAAATATATATCCAACAATTATATCCAATGTATCGGCCATTTTTAAATATTTAAGTAATTTTAATTATCCGATACCTGATCCAGCTAATTGTGTTAATATCGGGACCAATATCCGATCCTAATATCGGATCAGTGCATCTCTAGTTTTTACATTGACTTCCATTTCCAGTTAAGAGGGTTCTTGCATGACTGTGACGATATGCAAACGCAGTTATAGTATTCATACATATAAACAGTGTATAAACATACCCCTACCTGTTTCAGTTACTGCTCTGGCACTAATTAATCACTGTCCTCGTGATCAGGTGGAGAAATTTTGGCCTAATTTTGGCTTTGCTGTTAAAAGCAGTCTATAAAAAAACAAGTGCAGCTCGCTTTAAGATGCCTTTTAAAAAGTTACTGCATTTTATGCACACCGTGTTGCACAATATTGGTGGCACATTACATTTAAGAGGACTTAATACTTAGCCTATCCTTGAACCCGACTTCACCAAATAGATTTCATAACCAGGTTCATCAAAAAGTAACCAGAATTCAATGAAACTGCTGTGATTTTCCAGATTGCTGGCGCTCTCTCTGCAATCATTGTCCTCGTAGTGACCCTGGCTATAGGATTCCTGCTGGAGCCACTGCCAAAGGTGAGGTTTAAATTTTTACCATTTCTTTGGAGCCTCACAGAGATGCAGAGTATTAGGAACAGCATGACCAGACAGCACTGATGCATCAACTTTTCAGTAATGACTTCACTCCGTTAAGTAATGGTGTGTGCTGTGTTTGCAGTCGGTTTTGGGTGCAGTGGTCATAGTGAATCTGAAGGGCATGCTGATGCAGGTGCGGGAAGTCCCTTACCTGTGGCGGAAGGATCGGCCGGACTGTGTAAGAGCCCCTTGTGATTTCTTTTTCTTCCCAGCATGAACACATGATATTCATTAGTGTATTAGTAATACCTATTGAAATTACCTATTCATTTAGCATTTGCACATGGAGAGAACTATTTAATGAATAATGGCTATTAACTATATTATATTATACCAGAAGGAATCGCTATAACAGTATTTAGAAATGACTATCAATGCCTACTATCTCTCCCTCCAGATTATCTGGATAGTAACCTGTTTGGCCTCCATCTTGCTGGGGCTGGATCTGGGCCTAGCTGTGGGACTCGGGGTAGAGCTGATTGCTGTGGTCTTCCGCACCCAGTTGTGAGTATAATTGAAATGCAGTCTGTTGAGCAAATAATATTGATCCAATAATGCCAATAATGAAAACATCATGAGCCAGATTAAGCCCAAGCCTGCACTAAAATGTGTTTTTAAATAAAAGAGATTTGTAAACTTCATGGAGGAAAGTGCAGAGTGGATTTGGGGGCAATCCAACACTTGTAGTCATCACACCAGGCAAATCCATGATTTAAATCTATACAACCAAGGGCCAAAAATCAACCTGGAAAACCCAGGAATTTGCAGCAGACTTCACAAAGCAAAGCCAAACGAGGGGGTAAAATATTCTGCAGATAATGTGTACAAAACTAGATGCAGGTGCTGAAGCTGGAGTTAGCTATAGGCATGTTTAAGGCCACTTTCACTTGTATCTGGGCATATTTTAAAAAGCAGGGTTTTGCCCAAATGTTGTGTTCTAGGTAATTGATAATAGAGATTAAAAAAATAGAGATTTTTTTTTATAGTACAAATCAGATTTTGAGAAATTTGTGAAAGAAATAGGATTAAGGAGGCCTGTTAAATTTTTTTAACCGATTCACGTGGGTTAAAAAATCTTGATATAAATGTGAGATGTTTTCATTTAAATCCCACAGATTTAAATGATCAGAGGTATCAGTGCCATGCATGACAAAACGAAATGCCTCCTCAAGTGCCTACAAACTTGAGAAAAAAAACTCATTTTCCACAGGATATGTGACAGAATATATATATTTATTTATTAGAATTTCGGTTATTTTTATGGAAGGCAAAACGCGCTGAGACCCCTGAGAAATTATGACTATAATAAAAATCCCATTACCCCACTTTAATGTAAAATCAGCCCCATCCAAATAGGGCTTTAGTTGTTTAAAAAATGCATCATATCTTTGCAGTGTATTTAGGTCTATTTTGGGCATTACGCTTACTTCCTGAGGAATTTGACATCAAACTTTGTGAGATATTAGCACCCCCTGCTGGACTGGCATGATCACGGAAGTGTTTTTGAGTCGTCTTTTTGTTGTCATGTAGATGCAGGGATTTTCAGAAACACTATATAGGAAACTATAGGCGAGTACATGTGGACGGGGCCCAAGTGGGTCTCAGCAGAGAATTGTATTTAAATATTGCATATAACATTCCAAAATTGACCATCATCCCAAGAACATATAAATAATATATATGTAAACTAAGTGGTTTAAAAACATTTAAAAAACATTTTAAATGATCAAGTGAAGACAACCATGAGCACATTAACATATTTCCCACATTCCCCATTCTGTCTACTGCAGTTTAACACATCCATTGAGTGTTGAAGTGATAAGGAGTGTTGTTACTGTCAGTTGCAAGTGTATTAAATGCAATTCTGTTCCAAATATATAACTTCAGGGGGAAAATTAAATCCAGGAAAAGTGCAGAATAAGGCACCTTTTAACAATGTAATATCTGTAAGACCTGTGCCAGGTAGGTTTAGTTATTCACAGAGATGCTTTCTACTTCCCAGCCCACGGTGCTCCGTCCTGGCAAACATAGCTGGCACAGACATTTACAGAGACCGTAAGGACTACATCAACGTGAGTAAATGATTATCACAGCTTTACACAATTCTTTCACTAAAACCGAGTTTCATTATAAATCTGCACAAAGGTCACAATACTCAAAGCATCAATGCGCTGAACATCCTCTTACAGTGCACACATCAGCACAGTATTCTGAAAGACTCTGAAAGCCTGACTTTCCTCTCACTTGTCCTCTTCAACAACAGCAAGGCTAATTTCACCAATTTCACCAAGGCTGATTCACCAATTCTTTCACCAAAACTGAGTTTCCTTATGAATCTCTACAAAGGTCACAATGCACTGTGCTAAACATACCCTTACAGTACACACAAACAGGCCAATATTCGAAAAGGCTCTGAATCTACAGTAATAACGAGGGAGCTGTGAGCATTGCCATCAGTGGAACTGCTGTATGCACAGCTTTAATATATAATCTATAATAACACATGATTTTTTTATAATTCTAAACTTTACACAGATATATGAGCCAGAAGGAGTGAAGATTTTCAGAATTCCTTCGCCGATCTTCTTTGCAAATATTGATTTCTTCAGAGGCAAACTGGTTGACGCTGTAAGTATGTCCTTCATTATAAGCCTGGCTTTGCTCTCGCTTATCCTCAAGACTTATTTTTAAAGAATTTCCTAGTTCCTGGTTTTCTTGATTTCTTGGTTGTTCTCAGCTCTGCTCTCACAATGTTGGATCCCATTGTTAGAAAACATTTGGGAATGTCAGAAATGTAGGCTCGGCAGGGCCCAGGGGGTCGCGACTTTGAATCCCGAGCCATACCGCTTTGCCATCAGCAGCAGGAGCCCCAGAGAGCACAGTTGGCTGTGCTCTCTCTCTGGATGGGTAGATGGTGCTCTCTCTTATCATAATTAAAGCAATGTTGGCCTGCACAGGCGTCTGGGGCTCTCTGAGCATCTTGGCTGCCCAGCGATGCCACATCGGCAGCAGTTTGAACTGGTGGTGGACTTTGCATGTATCGGAAAAGACATGTGTTACGTTTTTACTCTCATACTGTCAGGGCCATTGCTAAATTGGGAGAAAAAGGCGACAAATTAGACAAAACAAATACCCCCCCCAAGACACTCTGAGTCAATGTAGCCATATCAGTAATACAAAAGCAAGGAAGGAGGAACCAAGAACAGATACAACCGAAATCAACCACGAAACCAAGAAAACCAGGAACTAGGAAATTCTTAAAAAAATAAGTCTTACAATAAAATATTGTACCTTGTGCGTAATGAAGACTTCACGTCCGTCACGTCTCATTTCTGTGGTCCTGAGCTATGTTGTCGTAAATGTATTTTCTTGGTCTTAGAAGAACAGAATCAGGAGACTTTGATGCAGAATGATGTTCTTTATTGTATGCCCATGTTAAGCATCCATGAAACCAGCACTCACCAAACCCTGTCCAGTCCTGCACCCAGTCTGCTTGACAGCCCTCACATATAGGCTTAAACACTACATTCTAACCCCTCTAACAGATATTGTTTCTTCCTGGGAACCTGGAAGTTCCTGTATTCTAAAGAACCTGTCGTAAATACAGCTTGGGAAGGAAACTACATTTCAGGAATGGACGATACAGGAATTAACGTCTTGCTGTAAAGTCCTGCCGTAAAGCATCCCACGCAACAATCATAGAAACGAAAGGACATTGTATACAAATGGAAACAAACACAGGTCAAATGTGATAATGACAAGTGGAAATACACTATATATATGGACAAAAGTAATGGGACACCTGCTCATTTATTGTTTCATCTGAAATCAAGGGTATTAAAAAAGAGAGTTTATCCTGCATTGGTTGGAGTAGCTGTCTCTACTCTCCAGGGAAGAAGGCTTTCTACTAGATTATGGAGCATTACTGTGAGGGCTTGATTGTATTCAGTGACAAGAGAGTTAGTAAGGTCAGGATGTTGGGTATTCGCCACCCCACCTCCTCATCCCCAACCTCTTAGTTCGTCCTAAAATCACTGTATAGAGCACCTACCATCATTCCAGAGAACTCAGTTCTTCCACTGCTCCACAGCTAAAGGCTGGGGGGCTTCATACCTCGATAGCCCATGACTGGCATTAGGCAGCATGGTGCCAAATAGGTTCAAGCTTATCTGCTCCAGAGAGTCCTATTGTATTGGTAATGCTTCTCTACAGGGACCAGACAAGCTTTTTGCGTGTGCATTTGCACATCTGTGTCAGCAATGGGTGCAACCTCAAATAGCTGAATGCATTTATTAGAAGGGGTTTTTGCAAATATTTGGACATATAGAGAAGCTCTTCAGAAGACATTCTAAAGTATCTGTTATAAACTACAGTAGGGACAGAGCCATAATAGGCGACGAGCCAAGAATTCATTGGCAGTGTCAGACTAGTCAGAGAGGAGTAAAACTCTATAAAACGACTCACTAGTCACATTTCATTGCTTGTAATTCTTTGGTTCTTCAAATAATTGATTGTTTACTGTGGACCTTACTACACTGTGATTTTTCCATTGTGTAATATCACGCGCCCTTGGCGTGCTTGAGCAGCATTTGTTGGCATTATTAAAACATAGTCTGGCTTGTCTTTTCAGTTAGTTTCGTAACCATCATTTAATACAGATCACCCACTGATAAAGGTGCACGTCTTTGTCACTGTACAGCAAAATGTATCCTCTGCATTTAACCCATCTGTGGTAGTGGACACACACACAAGTGAACTAAGGGCAGTGAGTACACACACACCCAGAGCGGTGGGCAGCCAACTCCAGCACCCTCCAGAACAGAGAGGGTAAAGGGCCTTGCTCAAGGGCCCAACAGTGCCAGCTTGCCCTAGCCGGGAACTGAACCCACCACCCTGTAATCGATAGCCCGGCATTCTAACTGCTGAGCCACCACTGCCTTCTGTCTAGGACTCTCTGGAGCATGTAAAAACCTCCAGAATCCATTTCAGCTTATATTTCACCATTTTAAAACACCTGCAGCCCTTTCCAGTGTGTGAATATTCAGTGATGAATAGATCAATATTAATTGTTGACAATGACTTAACATAAATTTTCGTGAAGTAACCATTTCAGAGATATGAGGTTTTGTTAGGACAGAGACACTCGCTGAAATACCATCTTTTCTTTATGCTTTGTTGCAGGTGGGCTTCAACCCTTTGAGAATTCTGAGGAAGAGAAATAAAGCCCTAAGGAAGATCAGGAAGCTGATAAAGAAAGGGGAACTAACGGTCACATCTGTAAGTCCAGCTAAGAGTGAAAGCAGGGTATTGACCTCTGAGTTTGAACCTTGATTCCCTTTGATTCAACCTTAACACACTCTTATCAGGCATTCTAATCTAACAATATACTTTTAACAACTGGCCTACTTTACATGTATAGTGTCTGGTAGGTCAGAAGATTAGACTCAGAGTCTTTTGTCAGTTCAATCTTCTATAACCTACAGACACAAACTGTAATATTTAGAGTAAGAGAGAGTTAGAGAAGCACTTACGTTATGGAAATGTTTGAAGTAACATTCCCTAAACTAGAAATTAAAAACATTGATACAGCTGATTCATAACCACACTGACCTCGTCTACACCTGGTAAGTTCCAGGATTAGGCCAAGTCACATAAAATGCACCCAAGACTCATTTAAACCAGGAACAAATCCCATCCCTCAGACCACTTCAGGAGGAGGTCTGAGATGCACATTGGTCTCTCCAAGACGCATTCAGCAACTATAGCTCCCCCCAGTACAACCAAAATTCCTCCCCATGCAATACAAAATACAGTGTTTTTCTCGTCAGCACAGACTGCCAAAGTTGTTGCCTTTAAAGACATGCACAATGGCATGTAATTTTGACACAGCAGCCATCTTTAGCATAGCACAGAAACAGGCTAAAGTTTTGCAGCATAACAAGCAGATTTGCATTGGCAAATTGGCAAACTAAAGAATTGGAGCATTTATTTATAACATTTTGAACCCTAGGTTTATTATTATTAATAATAATAATGATGATAATAATCATCATCATAATGCACTACTGTGATTCTTTTGTTTAGCGGATTTTTGGAGTCTCACAGGACTATCTTAGGGTCTGTGAAACTGATAATTATCTTATGAGAATTACAATTATAATGGTGAAGAACTGAAGGGTAGGACTATGTAACAAGCTTTTGGGAATTATATTTTTGTCCAAATTTAAACTGATAATAAAAAGCTTAAGTGATGAAATTCAATTACTTTTTGAAATATGCCTACCAGAAGTGAAAATAAACTTTACCTTAATGTTAAAAAAAGGAAAATAAAAATGTTCTAGGAAAACAAACCCAAAAACTGTTGTGAAAAGCAGCTGTGTTTGTACCATTTCCAATGCAAGAAGTTCATTCATTTGCCTTGTTTTAATCTTGCACTGGCCCACTGATCATCATCAACTACTTTCCCCACAGAAAGGACTACAGGTCACAGGCTCTTATCCCATCGAGGAGTCTGAAGATGAGAGCAACATGGAGGAGTTAGATCAGCCAGTGGACTTTTCAGACCTTCCTGTTCAGGTGAACTGGAGAGCAGAGCTTCCTTGCAACATCTCCGTTCCACCAGTGGACATCCACAGCCTTGTGTTGGACTTCTCTGCGGTCTCCTTCATTGATATATCAGCTCTGAAAGGACTTAAAACTGTAAGTCTATATGGGTTTTTTTTGCATACTGAGCTCGATCGTAATCTTTTTGAAGGGCAAAGCAGAAAGACCAAATTCCAGTTCATTGTATGTTTCATAATGTAGCCTTGTCTTATAGTGTCCTGTAGTGGCTGCTTTAGTTTTATTTGAAATGTCAACCACACAGTCACTATGAGCAAAGGCATTTGTTACATCTTGTAAATGATATAATATTGTGTAATAACATTTACAGGCTTTGAAGGAGTTCGTCCGTGTTGATGTTGAGCTCTACATTGTGGCCTGTGACTGTAAGTGTAAATTCTTATCATGACATCTAAACTGCCACAATCATGTTGCCAATGTGATAAAAAAGAGTAAATATTATCTCTCTCTAACCTTTGAAATGTCATTTCCAGCATACATCATTGAGAAACTGAAAAGCTGCAAGTTCTTTGATGATGAGATTAAGACGTCCATCTTCTTTCTGACCCTTCACGATGCAATACTCCACATTCACGAGCTACATCCACCTCTGACTGTGAGCGAAAAGGTATCAAGGATCAAGGGCAATCATTTGATAACTGCATGAACATTATAACTCACTAAAATACTTTAAAAAAACGTATACAAATAAAATGAAATGCATGTTTTTTTGCAAATTTGCACATTTTGCTTCATATATTTGAAATGTAGCTGACACTCTTATCCAGTGAGACTTATGTTTGAGTCATGTTACACAGGTTAGTAGTAGTTAAGTAGTGTTAGGAGTCTTACCCAGGGACCTGGGGGACTTACGGGCTTGGGAAATCAAACTCTTATCTGCTACAGGGAAGGCGGTGTTGTTCCCTTACTATCCTCCCCTCTGTATCCTTACAGGTCAACGACTTCCATAACAAGATGCAGAACGGTAATGCCAGCTTGCGCAGCAGAGAAAAAACAGTAAGTGAACTCACTGATTAACGTTTATACCATATGCAACATCTTATTTACCCTAACTTAAACATTGGGAATTACTGACCAGTCCAGGCACCACCCTCGCATGTACTGTTGCATGTAAGGTCGGACACCGAAGCAAATATCCAGGTCACCCTAATGAGTAATTGCAGCACCAATCTCAATGTTTGTAAACATGCATACTTCCCAGGCAGAGTGTAGAAAGCCACGCAGTAAGCAGCTAGTCTCAGAGACAACAGAAACACAAGGTTCAAGTGACTCACATACCTCTATTTTTTGGGCCCCAGCCTCCTCACCGCCTACAAATGCTAAGCTAAGAAAGTTGCAAACGACAACAAATGAACTTAATTAACTTAATTCAGTGGTCTCCAACCCTGTTCCTGGAGAGCTGTTTTCACACAGACTTTGAATCCAGCACTAATCACTGCCATCTGATCCAGCTAATTAACAATTAGCTGCGTTCCAAAGCCTAGGCTGATGCCAAGTTAGGCTGGGCCTTCAATAGGACTGTCCTATGAAAACTCCTTCTTAGTAGCCTACTGGGCACACAGTCTAACCAGGCTGCATGGTGACGTCAGTAGAAAGGTCCTGCTTCTTGCAATTGTGTTGCACAACTTGTGTGCTCTTTTATTTCTCCATAAAAAGATTTTTAATCTTTTGAAACAAACTCAGATTTTTAAACAAACTGCTACATTACATACATTAGCTGCAGCATCCAAATATCTCCAAATGTAGACTGCTTTTCTGGGCTGTATAGGAACGGTCCTTCACTTTGGAACAGCCTTCTATGGCGTAGCAGCTAAGAAATGCAGCCTAACTTGGCTGAAGCCTAGGCTTTGGAACACAACTCGTGATTGGCTGAATGGGGTGTGGTAGATTTAGGTTGGAGGTGAAACCTGCAGGAAAGAAGCTCTCCAGGAGGAGGGTTGAAGACCACTAAATTAATTAGTACATGACAAAAAATAACATTGCCTTTCAGCTCAGAATGATGTCAAGTAAGAGACTGCTTCAGCTCTTTTCAATTGGAAAGGCTGCAGACCTTTCCGGACCTCCCTTTCTGGATTTCTCATTTGGATGTTTGGGCTATTTTTGCTAAAGGTCCGTCCAGCCTTGCAGTAGTAGTTGCAAAATAATGCATTTGTGGACGGTGCATTGAATGTGTTCCTTATTTAAAGCACATGCAGATAACCACCGTCTTTCTTTGCAGAGCAAGGAGCCAGAGACCAAGTTTTAACAGATGTTATCTCAATGGCCTCCAAGTATGCTGGAGAATATAACAAGGAGTCTGATGCCGGACACTGTAAAACTGCAGGAAATGTTAAATTAATTATTTTTTGTTTATTTAATCATTTGTATATGTCAGATGTATGGCATAAACTGGTACTAGATGGTGGCAGGTTTTCCTTGAAACAGCAGACGTAGGCAGTAAGTACATAGTCATTTCGCAGTCAGTTTAGACTGCTGGGACCAGATGCAGATACATACACTGCCATTTTTGTATATGTAAATATATGTAGCATAGCATTAGCATTAAATATTTGTGCATACAGTTGCTATTTAAAATAAATGAACTTCCAACACTTGGATGAGACTACGATTATGTTTTTGGCATTTACATGAAGACCTGTAAATTGTTCCTTATCTTATCTCGTTATTGAGAAGTGAGTTAAGAAATGGACACATATCTAATTATAGTCAAGGAAACTCCAGAGCAAATGACCTGGTTAGAAATTCATACTCTTCCACAGTCAACAGTAGATTGAGGAAGACTGGGAGACAGGTTGTACGGACTGTTATTGAGTGTGAGAATTTAATATCCTTATATGTTTCCCATCTCTCTGAACCGCTGCAGCAGGAAATAATGCGGTCTCCACACAGTTGGATTTCACTACTGATTGGAAAGCACACTGTGACAAATCTGAAACAAAAAAGAAAATGATTGAAACACCAGTTTCCATCTGTTTACTTCATTAGATACCAAATTACAGTCACTAGGAGGCTGATTATATACATTATAAAAAATAAATACATATTATGTGACTTACATACACATCTCAGTAATCTAAATAATTTTACATTGCTGTTATGGTGCAAAACATTGAGGACGACAATTCACAAATGCTCTTGCTATGGGAATAACATAACATAAAAAATAAAAAGCATTTCTGAGCTGTGAGACTTTCCAAATAGAGTATTACTAAGTACTTAAGTAAGCTAAACTACAGCACACCCGTAAAGTGTACTTGCAGTCACACACTATATATATATATATATATATATATATATATATATATATATATATATATATATATATATACACAGTGTATCACAAATTCTGCAGATATTTAATCTTTTCATGGGACAACACTGACAAAATGACATGAACAGTAGTCTGTGTGCAGCTTATATAACTGTGTAAATTTATTCTTCCCTCAAAATAACTCAATATACAGCCATTAATGTCTAAACCACCGGCAACAAAAGTGAGTATACTCCTTAGTGAAAGTTCCTGAAGTGTCAATACTTTGTGTGGCCACCATTATTTTCCAGAACTGCCTTAACTCTCCTGGGCATGGAGTTTACCAGAGCTTCACAGGTTGCCACTGGAATGCTTTTCCACTCCTCCATGACGACGTCACAGAGCTGGCGGATATTCGAGACTTTGCGCTTCTCCACCTTCCACTTGAGGATGCCCCAAAGATGTTCTATTGGATTTAGGTCTGGAGACATGCTTGGTCAGTCCATCACCTTTACCCTCAGCCTCTTCAATAAAGCAATGGTCGTCTTAGAGGTGTGTTTGGGGTCATTGCCATGCTGGAACACTGCCCTGCAACCCAGGTTCCGGAGGGAAGGGATCATGCTCTGCTTCAGTATTTCACAGTACATATTGGAGTTCATGTGTCCCTCAGTGAAATGTATGTATATATAATGGCTGTATATTGAGTTATTTTGAGGGAAGAATAAATTTACACGGTTATATAAGCTGCACACAGACTACTTCTCATTGTGTCAAAGTGTCATTTTGTCAGTGTTGTCCCATGAAAAGATATACTTAAATAGCTGCAGAAATGTGAGGGGTGTACTCACTTTTGTGATACACGTGTATGGTACATTCTCAAAATCCAAAGCCACAACTAAACATACTGTAGTGAAAAGAAGCTTTTCATGCCACACAATGCTTACCTTTGTGTCGTGGGACTGAGCAATCAGGTGGTCCAAAGAATACAAACCACGCTGAAGAAACAATCTTGCACAACTAAAAGAAAAGCCCCTAAACAGCCCTGATATTCTGGTACAGCACCTGGTTTGTATCATTTCTGATGCCAAAAACATTTTTTTTTCACTTTAACACATGAATATTTTCCTTTTTGGACTGAAGCCAGAATGAAGACAATGAAGTGTTATCATGTCTTCATCAGAATGGCGCAAGTCAGGATACTCCTCATTACTCCTTATCTGCCTTTCCTGCAATCGGCACAAAGAGGTCTCTAAGAGAAAGAGTGAAGAATGTTAGAAAACTGCAGGTGAGCTGCACATGTTCAAGGAAGCTGCATGACTAAGTAACTGGTAGGAACTCCAGGGTTGAGCATGTCGACAATGGGGCAATACAAGGAATTAGGAATGTTTGCTCTGTAAGGAGGAAGCGTATTAACAAAAATGAATGGCCACAAAAATAAATGATCCCGAATTCTGTTGATGCATGTCATCACTACAAAGTAATAACCAGTGTATCTCTCTAGTACTGGGTCAGCGTGCATACAAGGAAGGATGACTCAGATTTCCATGTTGTGATGGCATCCCGATCTACTGCCTGTAAATGATTGCAGAATAGGCCTAGTTATTGGAGCTGCATATAAATTCTCCCAGCTCAGAAGCCTCAGAGGCCAAACTCAAGAGGCACAGCAGCTTCTCCGGGCGCTGACTTGACTTGGATATCAACAATGGAAAAGGAACCAGTGGGTGGACAGTACAGGGTCGCGAGACCCCTGTTCTCTGAGGATTCCTTTTCGGGACAGTATAAGAAGATCTACAGGCCACACAAGGATCTGCTCGATCATGTTAGGGGTTGCTTCACGTAAGAACTAAATGCTGCTTGAGTCTGTGCCGTTTTTCAAATAATTCGAGACTGATTTTGGTAGTTTTGCTGTTATTTTTGATTATGTCAGTCATTTATTAGCCATGATGTTCTGCTGAGTCTATTACTGCATGCACCTGCACCTGCACTGCCCTATAAAAGAATGCTTAGCTCTTAATTAAAGGACAGATTGAAGTACATTCTTGCTGTCAGAACAAAGTTTGCATCTTTTTAATGTATTTTTTCCCAGGTTTTCCCAACTTTGTTCCATTTCTATTGGCCCATTTATCACGAATCATCATCGTATAAACAAGCACCCAACCAACAATCTAATCTAAAAAATGGAAATACAAGCTTTTGTTCCGACTTCGGTCAAAAATGCCAAGACTTACTGTAATAATCATATTCGACTAATCTGTGCTTCTGTGTTTTGTCTCAGTTGTGATTCCAAACGAGTGAAGAACGCAGCACTGTCTTTGCTGCCCATCATAGGATGGATGAAAACGTATCGAATTAAAGAATGGCTGCTAGGTGATATAGTGGCTGGAGTCAGCACCGGACTTGTAGCTGTTCTGCAAGGTAGGATCGTGTTCAGCGTTTGCTGCAGGATTTGGATTACTAATTAAACAACACTAACACAGTAGCTACTGGGGCATAGTATACTGTTCTGTATATCATACAGCTATCATATAGTCATAAACTTGGCAACAATGGAACCGCATCAAAGGCCATGAAAGGCTGTGAGGGATGTGTCAGATTAGTTTTTCCCCTCATTTTTAAAGAAAAGTTGTTTGGTGCTTAATAGTAAGAATTTTCATCCGAATTTTCATTTCCGCAGGACTCGCATTCGCCTTGCTGGCTTCCCTGCCTCCAGGATATGGGCTCTATGCAGCATTTTTCCCTGCATTGATGTACTTCTTCTTGGGCACATCCAGACACATCTCAGTAGGTGAGCAATGCTCCTGTGATTAATTTTTTGGGTCCATTTATTACACAGGTTTTACACAATGTAAAAGACAGCAGGCTTTTTTAGGCCTTACGTTCAGGTGCCCATAGACAGGGGCGTCGTATGGGGATAGTTAGGACGACTCTAAGGGCCTGAAAGGGGCTCTGAAATGTATTAACTTGGTAATTTGGAAGAATTGTGGGGAGTTTGGAAGAGTTGTGGGGCCCATAATCCCTGGCAACAACCCTGCCCATACATCCCACACTGAGGACTATACATTCTAGAAGTCAACAAGTGGTTTCCAACCCTGGACCTGGACCTACTGCTCTGCACATTTTAGTAGTTTCCTGTTCTTACACACTGTCTTTAACTCAGGAAGGCCTTCAGCTGTAAGGGTCTGTGACTAAAAGCCCCCAGAAATGGAGTATTTTGGCAGAATTGAGTTGTGTAATATCTTTTTATGGGGCCCAAATTCTTTGCCAGCGCCCTTGTTTGGGAGCAGGGAAAACACTTAAATGTGCAGAGCAGGGGTCCTCCAGGTCCTCCAGGTCCCCTCTGGGATCCCAAACAACGACAAAGTAATTGGAACAAAGCGTGATGATTAATATTAATTCATATCTAACTCCCTCAGGCCCTTTCCCCGTTCTGAGTCTGATGGTTGGAGCCGTTGTGACCAGGCTGGTACCTGGGGATGGCCCTCCAGCCAACATCACTGGATTTGAGGGACTGACCATGGATCAACAGAGAGTTGTAGTGGCCTCATCTGTGACATTTCTCATGGGTATTTTCCAGGTAACGAACGGAACCACACCTCTTTCACACATCTTTATCATTTCCAGACAATCCCTTGTTAGATAAGATGATAATCCGTAATGCCACAAACGTGTGACTGTGTGTGTGTGTGTGTGTGTGTGTGTGTGTGTGTGTGTGTGTGTGTGTGTGTGTGTGTGTGCAACAACTTCCACTGCTTTATTCCATTAATTCATTAAAGCCTCCATTCCCTATTTCCCTTAGCTGGCTATGGGGGTGCTGCAGGTGGGCTTTATAGTCATCTACCTATCAGATACTCTAGTATCTGGCTTCACGACTGCGGCTGCAGTTAATATTCTGGTGTCACAGCTGAAGTTTGTGTTTGGGTTGAATGTTCCTGGCTTCAGTGGACCACTCAACATTTTCTATGTGAGTACTCAATCAATTATCACAAGTATGTTTTATCAATGTTGGAGTGCAACCATCGTGACATGCTTTAACACATGAGGAAATCTTAGTTAATGCACCTGGGAACAGATTTTGATATATTGAATTTTTTTGTACAATACTAAACTTGGGTGTTCAGTGAAGAGCAAAGCAGAAATCTGAGAAAACAGAAAAAGCAGAAATTCGAGAAAACAGAATAAAAAGCTGAAATCTGAGAAAACAGAAAAAGCAGAAATTCGAGAAAACAGAATAAAAAGCAGAAATCTGAGAAAACAGAAAAAGCTGAAATCTGAGAAAACAGAAAAAGCAGAAATCTGAGAAAACACTCCTCAAAAATCACCAAACTGCACTCTCTCAGATCTCTCTGAGAATGCTCTGGACGTGGTCTTGATATTCTTATGAGCTAAGCATGTGTGACTGACAGCCCTCGTCACCGGCGAACAAAATTTGTTTCTGTTACCATAGCAACCATGGCAACGCACACAGCCTTGAGACAGAGAAGCTGTGTTTTGTAGCTTTTCACGTTGAGTTGCGGTTGTGATTTCACAGATCTTTATGCTTTACTGAGGTTCTGATATCTGGAATCGAGTTATCAGCCCATATAAAGATACAAGCTGGAGCCGTGACTGGGGGGAGAGGCTGGCCCGCGTGCCCGGTCATCCCTCCCGTCCGGCACCTGTTGCTGCTCTGCTCGTGATTGGTCAGGGGTGTGCTGCTGTAACCCTGACCCACTTTTAGGACCACCTATTCCACATGGAGAAGAGAGCAATACTAGTGAAATACAGCAAGCATTAATTTGACATTGAGAAAATATTCATAAGACATTTGAATATTTGTACATTTACATTGGGGGCTATGAGGAGCCAGATCTCAGATTTAGGTTCCCAGGAGCTTTAACAACCATCTCAGCACAGACCCATCATTTACCATTTCAATCTCTCATTTCAGACGTTGGAGAGCATTTTACTTCAGATCACCAAAACCAATGTGGCTGATTTGATCACTTCCATTGTGATCATGGTAGCAGTGTTCATAGTGAAGGAGATCAACGACAGATTCAAGTCTAAACTGCCTGTACCTATTCCCATTGAAATCATCATGGTGAGTGTCTCTTTGGAGATGGTTCCAGTTTTATCACACATTCTCAATCTCAGTGGCCTAAACTCATGTTTGTTAATCTTCACTAGACTGTCATTGCTTGTGGAGTCTCATATGGAGCTAACTTTGAGGAACGATTTAATGTGACTGTGGTGGGGACAATGGTGAATGGGTAAGTATGTATTATTGATATTTCTTTATTCAGTCTGTTAGATGTATAATAACTGTGAAACACTGTATTAATAACTGTTACTCCTCAAATACAGTACAGTACAATGTGCCCTAATAGGCACAACATTGCCCTTCATTTCCGATTGTGCACCTTTAAGAAACATGCATATTTAGTTTTTACATCTGCTAGACTTATAGTAGACGTATGTTCGAGGGTACCAACACCGCAATAACAGTTTTGTGCTCCTTTTCAGAACTGTGGGTAATTATGAAATATGTAAATCTACCTTTAAAAGGTGCCAGAAAGCATTTATATATATATATATATCTATCTATCTATAACTATCAGTATCAGTATCACTTTTACTTGCCTCGGAGACAATCACTTGACATTCAACTAACATTCAGCTGAATATGTATTAAATGCAAATGAGGTGTAAATGATTGTATATTGACTGTAACCCTAACCTAACCTTACTCTTTTAGGGTTATGGTTAGGGTTAGGTTTAGGGTTAGATTTAAAGTTTAGGTAAGGGTTAGGATTTAAGGGTTGATTCAAGGGTACGGTTAAGGTTAGGGGTTACTTTATAGGTTATTTTATACATATTCAGTTAAAGGTTAGTTGGATGTCAGGTGAGTGTCTACGAATGTCAGGTGAGTACCTATGAGGCATGTATGATGGACCATCCGAGTAAAATGATACCTAAATATCAAATTACTTTAGGCAGTTAAATCACTGAACTGTCCTGGATTGTGGAGCTGTGGAGTACCCCTGTTGTATACAGCATGGAAGGACAGATAATTAATATACAGTCTGCTACAGGCTAAAAATTAGGCTGGTGCCAGAATATTGAACTATTCTTTTCTGTTTTGATTTATAGATATGAGGCTCCATCAGCTCCAAATTTGCAGGTCATGCAACATGGGGCAGTGGATGCTTTTACGACAGCTATAGTAGGCTTTGCTGTGGCGTTCTCTGTGGCTAAAGTCTACTCTGCCAAACATGACTACACAATTGATGGAAACCAGGTGGGTCAGAATTGAAAGAAAGTTACAGAATTGAAAGAAACAAAACTTCCTTTCGTTACCTAGGAGACACAGTTTGTGCCACCATTCGCAACATCGACCCAAAATGAAAACATTGAATAAAAAGAAACATTAAACCGCCTTTAGGTGAGGTTGTAGGTAGAAAGACAGAGTCAGCATAGTCTCAGTAGCACAGCACCTAGTGGTGGCTTCTCTATGTATGGAGGCAGGTGTTGGTTTCTTCTTTTCCGTCCATTCCGTCTATTTTAGAGCCTATAAAACTGGTGTTATTTATGACAGAAATGAAGCCATGAAAGTGAAGTATGGACTACGTGGTCTAAGGGGTTAAATACATTTCATAACCACAGTGGCTTGAATGTCACACCAAAATCCACTCATTCTAGGCAAATGCTAAAGCTACACTGTATGTCCAAATGTTTGTGGACATCTCTTTAAATGAATGCATTCAGCTACTAGTTGCACCATCATTCAGCTTGTTTACTTCTTGTAGCACTGCCAATAGAATAGGACTCTCTGAAGTAGACAAACACGAATCCCTTGGCACCATGCCTAATGCCAGGTGTGGGCTAGAGGGCTATACAGCCTCCCAGCATTAAACTGTGGAGCAGCGGAACAGTATTCTCTGGAATGGTGGTTGGTGCTCCATCCAATACATTTGGGATGAGCTGAAGAGTTGGGAATAAGGTCGGCTGGTGATCGTCCAACAGCCTGACCTCATTAACGCTCTTGTCGCTGCATGTAATCAGATCCTCACAGAATCGGCAGGGGTCCAACCAGGGGTGGAGCTGCAACTCCATATTAATTCCTATGGATTTAGAATGGGATGTCCTAAAAGCTCTTGTAGGTGTAATATATAGGTGTCCCAATACTTTTGTCCATACAGTGCAACATGCATCATTCATTTTTCATTAATCTGCTTACAACAGGAGCTCATTGCTTTTGGTGCAAGTAACATCTTCGGGGCAGCTTTTCAATCCTTTGCGGCCAGCACTGCACTCTCCAGGACAGCTGTGCAGGAAAGCACAGGGGGGAAGACACAGGTGAGCACAGGCGAGCTCTATCTGATCTGACCTATTTACTACAACAACCTCTATTTTGAATCTTCCTCATGAAGGCACAGAAGTCAAAGGTTAACTGATGCAATATCGTATTTTACAATGCATTTGACATCTGTGTCATAATTTTATACCTCTTGTTTTGGGTGGTTACTATCATAGAGACTTATAAAAGGATCCGTTCTTGGTTTCATATCTACAATTTAAATGTCAAAAGATGGTCATGTTATTTGAATGAATTATTAACTTGTCTTTTTCACATTTGCAGATAGCAAGTCTAGTCTCCGCAATGATAGCTCTGATTGTCACCGTTGGAATAGGATTCTTACTTGAGCCATTGCCTAGGGTGAGGAACAGAGTTTCTTGTGCAGCCTGGAAATTATGCAATCAAAAGCTCATATCCTCACACACTATTTCATCAACTATACACTGTATGTGTAGACACGTCAGGACTCCTCCATGCTCTCATTGCTGAAACAGTGTTTAGTTATACTCATACAGTGATGCTTGAAAGTTTGTGACCCCTTTATATTAATTTGACCAACAACTAAACATATCCGGTAACTGTTCATTACTCCTGCACATCAGCTTAGAGGAGCCCATTCCTCCTGCTGGTGGGTTTCCTCCAACAAACTGCTTGCTTCAGATTCTTCCACAACATTTCTATTGGATTAAGAATTTGAATTCAGAACTTTGACTTTGGCCATTTCAAAGCATTAACTTTACTCCTCTTTAACCAAAACTTTGGTAGAACAACTTAGCGATTGCTTAGGGATGTTATCATTGCTGCATGATCTACGTCAGGGGTTTCCAATCTGATCCGCAAAGGACCGCTGTGGCTGCAGGTTTTCATTTCAGCCAAACAGAAGCACATGCAATCAGTTGTTTAAAGATTCACCAGTTAAATAAACCAGTGGAAAGAGGTGCACTGCTGGTTGTTAGAATGAAAATCTGCAGCCACACCGACTCTTTGCAGATTGGACAGCCCAGACCTACGCTCTCTTGAGATTCAGCCAGCTCACGGTCAAATGTCCTGGTATTTTTGCTTTAAAATATGTTGGTGTAATTAAGAATTCATTGTTTCATCAATGATGGCATGCTGCCCAGGCCCAGTTGCAGCAAAACAGGCCCTAACGATGATACTACCACCACCGTGTTTCACAGACGGGATAAGTGTATTATGCAGTGTTTTCCTTTCTACAAACAAAACACTTCTTTTTAAACCAAAAAGATCTATGTTGGTCTCATCTATCCACAAAACACTGTTCAAATAATCTGGCTTGTTCATTTTTTATTTAATCTTTAGCAGACTGCAGACAAGCAGAAATTTTTTTTTTGAGACCACCACTGTTGTTTAGTGTCTTCCTGATGGTCGACTCATGAACATTAACATTAGCCAATGTGACAAAGGTCTTTAGTTCTTAGAAGTTACCTTTGGGTTCCTTATTGACCTCGCAGACGACTGCAGGCCTGGCTCTTTGCATGATCTTCCAACCAGAGGATAATAATAGTCTTGAATGTCCTCAATTTGTACACAATCTGATGATCTGGGCTGGAGTCTGTGATAAAGAAATATTCATCCAAATAACTGGAGATCGATGTCATTGACTTTAGAAAAAACAACAGATGAGCAGGTGTCTACAAACTTTTGCCATATCGTGTATACAGAGTGAAGCACTGCATACAAGTGAATGATCATATGAACATATGAACAATAAAACACTGTAACCAGCTCACGTTATCTAAACACATGTTGATGTTGATGTTTTCCAGTCTGTTTTGGGAGCGCTGGTGATTGTGAATCTGAAAGGTATGCTGATGCAGTTCAAAGAGATTCCATACCTCTGGGCGAGGGACAAAGCTGACTTTGTGAGCACTCTCTTTGTTTCTGAAACTTGTAGACGCTTTCTGTCCAACCTTGAGTTAGATAGAGAAAAAAAAACATTCTCTAGCTCAAGTTACAGATTTCTCTTCTTCTGACCATGTCTGTGACCCTCCGTCCTGCAGGTGATCTGGATAGTGACCTGTGCGGCGTGTGTAATTCTGGGGCTGGATTTGGGGCTTGCTGTGGGAGTTGGTGTGGAACTTATTGCAGTGGTCTTCAGGGCTCAGTTGTAAGTGTGTGTGCTTTGTATCTCTGAAATAGTAACTTTACATAAGATGTTTGTATTGGTCCAATGGCCATGAACCTTTCACACCAGTGATCTGTTGTTTGAGTGCCAACACTGTGTGTTTTTGCTACCAGTCCACGCTGCTCTGTCCTGGCCAATATTAAAGGCACTGACATCTACAGAGACCGAAAAGACTACCTGTCTGTGAGTATCTGCTAATGTTTATCCAGGGGTGGGAAATACTTTAGTTATTAAGTGCTTTCCTGTTATGCATAGAAAACAAATGTACACTAGTAAATACGTATGTACACTTATATGTAAGTAATTAAGTGCTTTGTACTTTGTAGTTTACTTTAACCTGAGCTGAATACCTGGACTTTTATTCAATTATTTCTCCAAGTGAAAAAGTACATATTTTAGTCCTTACTTTTAAGTTTAGTCCTAAGACCAAAGTACCGATTGCAAATACAGACAGAATTAAACTGTCCACAATTATGCTGATGTGCAAGGCCTGGTACCACTTTTCAGTCACTGTCCGATTTAAAAAGGGTTAAGGGTCAACAACTAAGGGTAGCATGTGATCTTCTCAAGTCCTGCCCTAACCCCTGCCAGTTAACATGTCTGGATTCTGAAATTCATGCTATAAATCATTTACTTTTTAACTTTTGTATATGCACTATATGTCCAAATGTTTGTGGACACCCCTTCTAATGATTGCATTTATCGATTTTAAGTTACAGCCATTGCTGAGACATATGTGCAATTGCACATACACACACAGCTTGTAGTGGTACTATTACTGGCAGAGAAGTAGTGCCAAGAGAATAAGGCTCCTGTTGGCACCATGTCTTTGGTGCCATTGAGCTGTGGAGCAGTGGGAAAGCTGTGTTCTCTGGAATGATGGATGGTGACGCTCCATCCAGTAGTTGTGAGATGAGTTGGGCAGTTGGGGATGACGAGGTGGGGTGGAGATCATCCATCATCCAGACCTCACTAACACTCTTGTCTCTGAATTAAATTGAATATAAAGACTCCTTCCCTGGACAGTAGAGACAACGAGTAGGTGCAGGTGTCCCAATACTTTTGTCCATGTAGTGTACTTTCACTTCCACTTTTAACTGTGTATGATTTTGACACACTACCAATGCTTTTGATCCAATACAGGTTCTGTGAACTTTTTACACCTCTCTGATTATCCAGCACCCCAATACTCTCAACTGCAATTTTCTACTAGCTAATCTTCCACCTTTATTTCCAGACTTATGAACCTGAAGGAGTTAAAATATTCAAAATCCCCTCGCCCATCTTCTTTGCAAACATTGAGTTCTTCAAGGACAAACTAATCCAAGCTGTAAGTTGCTCTGATGGTGCATCTACTACCCAAGCTAGTCAATGGCCTAGTGTATTATATATAATGTACATTATGTTAATACACATTTATAGCTCAATCACAAATCTTACCTCTCAGGTTGGATTCAGTCCACTCCGAGTTTTGAGGAAGAGGAACAAGGCACTGCGGAAGATCCGGAAAATGCTGAAGGATGGAGAGCTGCACATGACACCAGTAAGTCCGGTGTGATACTGTTTGTAACTGTGGAAAACTTGAGGTTGCTGCCGGCTTTTATGCCAGTTAAATGGCGAGCATTGCACTGGCATGACTTGTTAAGCTCTCCTGTTAATCTCTGCTCCCACAGTCAGGCATCAAGGCCCTCGATTTTTCAAGCACTGAGAACTGGGAGGATGAGGGCAATACAGAGGAGTTAGATCAGCCAGTGGACTTCTCGGACCTCCCTGTTCAGGTGAACTGGAGAACGGAGCTTCCTGGCAACATCAGCGTTCCACCAGTGGACATCCACAGCCTTGTGCTGGACTTTTCTGCAGTGTCCTTCATCGACATATCAGCTCTCAAGGGGCTTAAAATGGTAAAACGTCTAATTAAGACATGCAACTTTTTAATGGTGCTTTTGAGCTGGATTACCAACCGTTTTTAATACAAATGGACTGAGCAAGTCCCTTTAAAACTTGCTGCTAGTGATACAAAATTTAGACCTGATGCCTTATTTATAATGTTCTGAAATTCTGAATAATATTCTGAAATTGAGCAGATGTTGCGGAATGAGCTTAACAATATAAAATATTATATTATATAAGATTTAATATTTTAGATTATATTACTATAATATAAACAAATATACTTTCTTTCCTCTATACAGACTCTGAAGGAATTCATTCGAGTGGACGTGGAGGTGTACATTGTGGCATGTGATGGTAATTAACCCTTTTAGGCTCGTTATACCTTGTCAGTGGCTGCTTGTCAGATGTTAACTGCTCTGATCCTGTCCTTGCAGTGCACATCTGGGAGAAACTGCACAACTGCATGTTTTTTGACGACGAGATTAAAACGTCCATGTTCTATCCCACTATTCATGATGCCATGTTGCACATTCTGGCGAAACACCGAGATTGTTTAAAAGAAACTGAGAATGAAAAGGTATAGTATGATCTCTTATGTAAGCAGAGACAGGCATGCGTCAGATTTTGAACATAATAACATATTAATGGAGGACTGCGTTCACACTTTCCTTTCAAACCGAATTGAGTTACTGAATTACTGAAGGAGTTAATAGATGACAATAAAACATGCACTCGCTGACCGCTGTACTGGGAACACTGTACTAATACTGGATAAGACCTCCCTTAGCTCTCAAAACAGCCTCAATTTATCCTGTCAGGGATTCAACATGTTGGCTCGATTGCATCACACAGTGCCTGCAGATTTTCCAGGGTCACATGGCTCAGATTTTGCACATGGTAGCAACTCATACAAATACTCAAACCGCCTGGGGCATTCAAGTGATGATTCATTGATATTAACCAGCCCAAATTGCGCCAAGAAATCAATCCCCTCACCTAGCCTGAACTGTTGACACCAGGCAGGGTGAGTCCATGGATTCGAGCTGTTGGCATCAAATTCTGACCCTACCATCGGTGTGCCCTTATCAGACCAAGACTTTTTTTTCAGTCTTTGACTGCCCAACTGAGCCTCAGCTTTCTGTTCTCGGCTGACAGAAGTTAAACCCTTCGTGGTCTCCTGCTGTTGTAGCCCATCCTCTTCAAGGATGGACGTGGTGGTGCATTCTGAGATGCTTTTCTGCTCACCATTGTTGTATAGTCGATTCTAGAGCCAGGAAGTAGAGTCAGGGGACTAGAGGTGTAGAGATGTAGGAAGACGTTTCTTCTGCGTTTGTTCAGTGTCCCATTCAGTCTGGAGACACCAGGTTGTACCCAGATCTTTATAGGCAGTTTCCGCCTCTAAACCTGTAAACAAGTCTAAGTATTTTTAAACTGTTGGTCATCTTTATGACCCCCATGAATTACTTATGTGGCCCTCTTTGACCTGCGGGTCATGGGAACCACTTTACCTGGCACGTGAACATTACCTGAACCTGCTGCACCATATCATATGCATGATCCCATGCATTGTACTGCTGCCACATGATTGGCTAATTAGATAATTGCATGCATGAGTAGGTGTACAGGTGTTCCTAATGCAATGATTGGTGAGTGCATGTTAAGGAAAGCAATGCTAGGATCTGCTGACATTTACCTGTGGATGGTGCGTGTGTGTGTGTGTCTGTTCACAGGAGGCAGACTTCAAGTTGGGGAGCAGTGACGGATTAAACCTGCGGGGAATGGACCAAATACTGGTTTCAAATGTATGAATATTATGCATTAAATGATACTATTTTTTAAAAGTACTTTGTACCTGTAGTAATTCGGTCCTATGTTATCCTCAGATGTTTCCGAATGGACTGTAAGTGCAAGAGCTGGACGTCTCCAGTCACACTGCCAATCGGATATCGTTACGACTGGAAGGATTCCACCTGTGTGTCCAACTACACAAAGACTTCCACAGCAGTACATGCCATAAGACATAAGTGCATTACAGTCAAGAGAACTGTTCGATTTCCAAATGCTGTTGATGCATAAACGTCTCTATCATAACCAAACAGGGCAGCTGCAGCTCTCAAATGGTGTAAAAACAAAGTTACATGGTTTTCTTATACAGTGTGTGATCAGAAATGGTAGTGGGATACGCTGTCCTAGGTACTCAAACTGAATAGATAAGGTCTTTTTTTTAACTGCTATCAAAACAGAGCTTTCAGACATGATGACTGTATGCACTCTGCCACTGTAAAGTACCTCTGGAAAGGTCAACTCATCTGAACCTGCTTCCATGTTTTTCTTCTTATACGCTCTCTGTGTTTTTATGTCTTTTTCGAACTGAAGTGCAATATATGTTCACATCGTTTGTTTTATAATAAAATGTTAAACAGTAACAGTGTACTGTCTGTCCTCACTTGAGAAGTGACCAGCAGAGTCAGCTTCTTCTTCTGAACTCTCCAATAAGTTGATGCACAGTGACAGTGAAATCACACTAAAACAATTATCAGCTTTGGACCAAAGTTTAGATTCTAATAATGTTTCAAACCAATATTTAATGATGGGTGTTTTATTTCCACATACACCGATCAGCCATAACATTAGCACTACTGACAAACAAGTGAAAAACATTGATTATCATCATCTCCAGTGGCTGCATCTGTCAAGGGAACGGTCAGCTCTTAAAGGTGATTCAGGAATAATGGGCAAGCATAAGAACTTGAGACACTTTGATAAGAACCAAACTGTGATGACTAGACGTCTGGTTCAGAACATCTCCACCAAAACATCAGGCAGGTCTTGTGGTTTTTTTCTGATATGCAGTGGTCAGTACCTAGTAAAAGTGGTCAAGGAAAGGACAACCAGTGAACCAAGGACAGGGTCATGGGCACCTAAGGTTCATTGATGCGATCAATGGAGCCCCCACCTCACGACTTAAAGGCCTCAAAGGATCTGCTGCGAATGTCTTGGTGCCAGATACCACAGGACACCTTCATAATATTTGAAGTCAATGTCTCGAATGCTCAGATTTGTTGGGATGGCAAAAGTATTAATGGTATTAATGTTATGGCTGATCGGTGTATGTGGAAATAAAACACCCATCACCCATCACCCACTATTGAGGCTTCAGACATGTTCGCAAGAGGTTGACCGATATGGTTTTCTGGATATTTAGGGCATTAATTTGAAGTTTATAGTATACAAAGTTTACAGGAACACAAATCCTTAGAGAGAAATAGAGCTTGCAGACAGCAGAAACTTGGAAATGATGAAAAAACTTAATAATGAACTTTTTAACGCACTGAAAGTAAACGTTTTAATATGTAATAAAACATTCCTCATAATCAGCTCATAACATTTAAGATTATTTCTAGATGTGAGGTATGATGAGCTCCTGGATTTAAATTTCATTAAAAGCCCTTTAGCCTTAATCAAACATTTCTCTTAAATGTCATTTTGAGGCTTTTTTTGTCTGTTACCAAAAATCTACCGTTGAAGCTGTGTGTGCAAGACTGCAAGAGTGAGGGAAGCTATAGTAATGTGGAGCTTTTGCCCCAACTGTTCAGTAACACCTCAATATGTCCATCCCTCCACTTCCTGGAGCAGTGGTGGCTCACCAGCCAGAGCACCAGGCTATTGATGACAAAGTTGTGGGTTTAATACCTGGGCTCGGCATTGTTGGGCCCTTAAGCAAGGCCCTTTACCCTTTCTGCTTCGGGCACGTGTGTTCACTGCACAGCCGGGTTAAAGACGGAGACCAAATTCCATCCGTGTCCAACACTAATGGTGAACATGGTTGTCTTGTATGGTCCTCTAACGTGGAAGTTTGATTGATTGCACTTGACTTGTGATCCAGGCTTTAATCAAACCTTAGCGTTGTGGGTGGGACAAGAGACAGATTGCAAATCAAAGCAGTAAGACTAGGGGCAGGATCTAGGAGTGTTTCTACTGGTTGTTGTTGCATTAAATATGCACTTATACATTTTTTAATCAGTAATTAAACAAGTAGAAATATAAAATCAGAGGCCCGGGGTGGTCCAGCGGCACTACGGCACCGTCACTGTGATCAGAGGATTGCTGGTTTGAACCCTGATCACGCTGCAAGCAATCAGCAGCAGAGGCCCCTAGAGAGAGCAATTGACCTCTTGGTGGGTAGATGGTGCTCTCCCCCACATCAAACTAGCACGGTGCTGGCTGGCACTGGCGTCTGCTAGCCGGTGAGTCAGAGATGGGTATACAGCACAGTTGGTTGCCTGGTGATGTTGCATCGGCGGCAGTTCGAAAAAGAAGTGTGGCTGGCTGTGCACCTGTTAGAGGGTGTGTGTGTTGGTCTTGCATGTGATTGGGGGAGGGAGAGAAATAACATTTATTAAAAAATTAATAAATAAAATCAGGAACCTTCATTTCATTATATCTGGTAGCCCTGGAGTGGTGACTGCACTGTTCATCTCCAGGATGATCACCTACACGTTTAAGTGCAAAAACTCTGTTGTTCCGCATTTAACCTCTAACCAGATTTAAACTTGTAACTTTTTTAAGCAGGAAAATAAAAGAATTAATGGAGAATAACAGTAATAGAAATGATAAAACAGTGGTGAAAAACATGACGTATTGTGCATTTAATTCTTAGTACATTCATGAAAGAACACATTCAACATAATTTTAAAATATTGCCAAATCCAAACTTTTTTTGTTTGTTTCTTTTAACCAAAATAAGAGCCATAATTAAAGGTATATACTCTAATATCTCACAGTAATTACATAACATCTTATATGCAGCCCAAACCTACACTGAAGTTCAACTATACAACAGGCCATACAAAACCCTACCACAGAATCACATCTGAGATCACTGCTCAGGCATGAGAAAAACATCATAATTCTATTGGTAATACGGCCTGTAGCGGCCCTGGTCCGGATGATGGGGTCCAGGCATCTGTCCCTGCGGTGGGCCTTGCATTCTGGGAGGAGGGGGTCCTCTGGGGGCAGGCCACATACCCGGACTTAGGCCACCTGGCTGGTTGAAAGGTGGGCTGAGGGTGCCCTTGTCCTCAGAGAACTGGGAGCTGTAATGATGGGGTGGAGGAGCGTTTACTGGTGGGCCGCCATGCTGTGGAGGGGGGCCTGGCGGAGGATGGTTCATGTATGGTGGCAGCTGACCCATCAGGTGTCCAGGAGGAGGGGTGATGGGAGGTGGAACTGAAGACAAAGGAGGAGGCTGGGCTGGGTTGAAGACCATGTGTGAGCTGGAGCCCTGCGGTGGGTGCTGCATCGGGTGACTGATGGGAGGCGGAGGAGGTGGAGGGCCGTAACGCTGCTGAGGTGGCGCCATCATGTGGTGTGGGAGGGAAACAACAGGCTGTCCTGGATAATCTCCTGGGTGGTGGTGTGGAGGCAGCGCATTGGCTGAGAGCTGATCGCGGGGGATGGGGCTCGTCGAATTATCCTGAATGGGGACAGTGATGAGGTTGCTGTGCTTCCTCGTGGTCACCGTAGCAATGCGGAAGGTCTCTTGAGGGAGAGAGCGAGAGGACCCCATGTCGGCAGCAGGCTGGCCTGGCGGAGTTCGGAGATCATCGTGGGATGAAGGAGGTGGCTGACTGTAAGTGTCGTGACCCACATGTGACAGAGGGGGAGGGATGAGCACGTGGGCTTTGGACAGGTGAGGAGGGGGCACACGGAAGCGGTCCGAAACATCAGACGAGGCAGGAAGGTGGAGAGGGTCGGTGCGGCCTGATGAAGCCTTGCTCTGCCTCATGTGGCGGTGGTTAATGTGGGCCTGCAGGTCTCTCTGGGAGAGGTAGGTGCGCTTGCAACCCTGAACGATGCTGCACATAAAGAGGGAGCCTCGCTGACACTGCTCGATGCGCTGGACTGGGTCTGTGCAGCTGTACAGCGTTAAACTGAAAAGACAGGGAATAAACAACAAAGTCAGGAAGTAAAAACAACACACAACCACAGCAGTGGAAGTCATCAGCCCAGCCCAATGTGGTTTCAGGCCAGGTTCTGTTTTCATGTACAACATCAGACTCAGGTTCAGGCTTCAACATCTTGCCTGTGCAGACCTCTAACCAGCAGACAAGCAAATTGTATGCACTAACTAAAGGTATCTCATACTTACCCTGGGCACATTTTATCACCTTTCCTTTCATGAAGCAGTGCACAGTCATAGCAAAACACATGCTTACAAGGAATCTGTGGAGAAAAGAAAAAGTGTGTGCTTATTTGTGAAGCCACAGGAACATAAATTGGGTCACCAATACAGTGGTATCTTACAGACCCTGATGTGCACACTTACCATGCGACCATAGGTCTTAATGGGCAGACCACACTTGTCACAGAAGTGCACAGGGGTCTCATCCCTCTCACCAATCAGATTGAGCTGTGGAAAAAGCAAGAAGAGGATGTTTTAGTTCATGTCATTTCAGTAGGAATAAAAATATAAAAGAAGAACGAGACTGAATAAACAGTTACAAGTCTGACACCTTATAGTCCCAGTAGAACTGCTGAGGGTATCGCCGCTGGCCTGCAAACGCATCTCCTGCCTTTGCCCCAAACTCAAACCTCTCCTCCTGTTTATAGGCAAAGCCCTCTATCAAAGAAATACATCATATCATGATTAATCCCACACCGAAACTGCTCCCAAATATGTTTGCAAGAATGTGCTTGTGAAGGTAACTGGCCCAAGGAAATGATGAGGGACTGGACTTACTTCGAGCCTGTTTGGGAAGAAGCTTGATGGGGATCCTCCTTCTAACGTCAGGACCTCCTAATGCCCCCTCTGTTCCTTGCATGTCACTGTCTGCATATGAAAAAAGCCATGGATTGTGGTTAGAACTGCTCTCTAGAGACTGGTGTCCAGACTGCACCATTAAAACAGTCATTTATACACTTAGTTAAATCTTCTAGAATTGTTAAGCAAGACTCCTCATGAATTTGCTTCTGTAGGTACTTGTGGACAAAGGCACGTCATGCCGATGTGTTGCTGCCTTTCTGACCTTAGGTTTAAACAGGTTGCAAAAATGGGAAGCTCTATGGCTTGGACCTGGAGCCCTTGGCTGCTTCTAAGTGTCTCATTCGACGGTCAATGCTTTTCTAATGAGATTATACAAGTGGTGTGAGCTCAATTCGGTCAGTGTGTTTCTTAACCTACAATCTTTACTACTAGAAGGAGTGTCTGGACATTTCAATAGCCTACTAACAGCTACACTATTTAGACAAAAGTATTGGGACACCTGTTCTTTCTTTCTACTAGATTTTGGAGCATTGCTGCGAAGACACTTCACCCCACCTCATCTCATCTCAGTGGTGTCTCAGCGGTTAGAGCGCCGGAATATCGTTAACAGGGTTGTGGGTTTGATTCCCGGGCTCGGCAAGCTGCCACTGTTGGGCCCTTGAGCAAAGCCCTCTACCCTCTCTGCTCCCCGGGCGCTGGAGTTGGCTGCCCACCGCTCTGGGTGTGTGTGTGTGTGTGTGTGTGTACTCACTGCCCCTAACACACGTGTGTGTGAGTGTGTGTGTTCACTACCAGATGGGTTAAATGCGGAGGACACATTTACACATGACAAATACGTGCACCTTTACCTTTACTCTTCCCAAAACTATCCATCATTCCAGAGAACACAGCTCCAATTCTCCACAGCTCAAAGCTGGGGGCTTAATACCATGGTGCCAATAGGTTCATGATCATCTGCTCTAGAGATATTCTCCTTTTCTAATGGCAGCACTTTTCTACAGAGACTAGACAAGGATAAAAGTCAAAGGATAAAGGTGCACGTATTTGTCACTGTACAGTGTACACTGAAATGTGTCCTCCGCATTTAACCCATCTGGTAGTGAACACACACTCACACACACACATGTGTTAGGGGCAGTGAGTACACACACACACACCCAGAGCGGTGGGCAGCCAACTCCAGCGCCCGGGGAGCAGAGAGGGTAAAGGGCCTTGCTCAAGGACCCAACAGTGGCAGCTTGCCGAGCCCGGGAATCGAACCCACAACCTGTGTGTGTGTGTGTGTGTGTGTGTGTGTGTGTGTGTGCATTTGCACATCTGTATCAGCAATGGGTGCAACCAAAAGTTACGTCAACTAAAAGCATTCATTAGAAGGGGTGTCCGTAAACATTTGGACATTAGACAGTGTATTAATCAAAGGCCAATCGATTTCACCTGGGCGGGTGAAATCGAACGAGGGGCGTGGCTTGCTGGGTAGCGAAGCCCCGCCCACTCCCCCAACCCGGCCCAACCACGCAACCTTCAATTCAACGATCCAGAAACAAAGGAAGCGTATGTGTTGATTGCACCGTGGCCTTGGTCTGATATTACAGAGCGCCCCAGTCTGGAGAAGAGCTTAACTATGAGCACAGGGCTGCAGGAGACGCCTACACTACAGTTAGCCGGTTAGCAGGCTAACACGGAGGCCAACACGGCCACTAAATGCGGAAACGGCCACCGTGCGGCGTTAGCTACCTACAACAGCCCGCGGCCTCACTAAAAGCCTGGGGGTTATACTCACGTACTCATCTGAACAGTATCGTACAACCAGCAAAAACATGAAAGTGTAGACTTCCCTCCTTACCAATCGGATCCATGGTTGTGCGGGTGAATTCAGAGTCATCGCGCGCTTCCGTTGTGCACCTTTCAAAATAAAAGTCCTTGTGGTGCCAAATAAGGCATATTGTTTTAATATAAACGCTAAGTAATTAAATAGACAAAAACGGTAACGTTTTAAGCAAACGTACAGGCCGCTCTGGAAAAGTATACGAGGAAAAAATAATAAAATAATAAAATAATAATTACCCTGTAAATCTGTTTATCTCGTGGGCCCGTGTTCCAGCAGGTGGCGGTAAGCTGATAGAAGACGCTGGCAGAAATAAGATGGACTCGGGCGAGGGAGCTGTGAGAGGGGCTTTCACATGCGAGCTGTGCGAGTTATCGAGTCCCTACACGTTTTACGGGCAGAAACCCCCAAACACTAGAGGCATCGTGTAAGTATTGCACTGAACAACACCTGTTCACCTGCTCACCTGCTCACCTGCTGCCAGGGTTGAAGCTGTTCGGATTGGACCCCTGAAGGGGAGGTCCACCGACTTTCTGAATTTCTGCATGGTAGAAAAACCTAACCTGGGTTTCTCTGCAGTGGTCTTTACTGGAGCCATAAGTCATTATAGGCCCTATAGACCTTTATTTATTTATTTTTTTAAATTTATTTGACTTTTAGTTTGTTTATGTATGTTGATGATGAATAAATTAGTGGGAAAAAATTGGGACTACTTCTTTGGGGTACACTCTGCACCTCTCTGCCATAAATGTGTTTAAAAATGTCTTGGGCATGAACTGGATACTGGACAGTCTCACTGGTAGACCCCAGCATGTGTGGATTGGCAGCATCATGCCCCCATCTATGTAAGAGAGGATGCTGTTAAGGGGCCAGGGCACACCCAGGTGACTGAAATAAGGTTGGGATGTCCCAAAGAGTGCTCACCGACATCTGCAGGTGGTCCTTACAGGGACCAGGAGTCATTATAGGCACTATCTTATTTTTTACATTTTATTTATCGCATTTATGCTAAGTTTGTTTATGTATGTTGATGATAAATACATTTGTGAAAAAATATTATTGGGGAAAAAATAATTTGGGACTTTGGAGTACACTCTGCACCTCTCTGCCATAAATGTGTTTAAAAATGTCTTGGGCATGAACTGGATACTGGACCTTCTCACTGGTAGACCCCAGCATGTGTGGATTGGCAGCATCATGCCCCCATCTATGTAAGAGAGGATGCTGTTAAGGGGCCAGGGCACACCCAGGTGACTGAAATAAGGTTGGGATGTCCCAAAGAGTGCTCACCGACATCTACAGGTGATCCTTACACGGACCAGGAGTCATTATAGGCACTATTTTATTTTATTTTTAAATTGTATTTATTATTTTTTTATGTGAATGATAAGTGAACCTACCAGTGAATGCTGAGTTTGTTTATGTATGTTGATGATGGATACATTTGTGAAAAAAAATAATATTTTGGGGTACACTCTGCACCTCTCTGCCATAAATGTTTTTAAAAATGTCTTGGGCATGAACTGGATACTGGACCTTCTCACTGGTAGACCCCAGCATGTGTGGATTGGCTGCATCATATACTTAAGAATATGAGAGACTTACCCCAATCAATATAAGAGAGGATGCTGTTAAGGGGCCGGGGCACACCCAGGTGACTGAAATAAGGTTGGGATGTCCCAAAGAGTGCTCACCGACATCTACAGGTGATCCTTACACGAACCAGGAGTCATTATAGGCACTATTTTATTTTATTTTGTAATTTTATTCATTACAGTTATGCTGAGTTTGTTTATGTATGTTGATGATAGATACATTTGGGAAAAAATAGTATTGGGAAAAAAATTATTTGGGACTTTGGGGTACACTCTGCACCTCTCTGCCATAAATGTTTTTAAAAATGTCTTGGGCATGAACTGGATACTGGACCTTCTCACTGGTAGACCCCAGCATGTGTGGATTGGCTGCAACAGCGTACATACACCCACAAGGTGTGTGTATGACTGCTCCATTTTCATCACAAACTATGCTGATGGTGATGATGATGATCTACAACAGTGATGATGTTGCCTACAGGGAGGAGGTCAGAGTCCTGGTGGGCTGGGGCTATAACAGTAACCTGCCCCTCAGTGTCTCAGCAAGTCTGAAGAGCTGTTCATAGACTTAGGATTGTGAGCGACTGACATGCCCCTATCTATGTAGGAAAGGATGCTTTGAAGGGGGTCCTGTAGTTCAAACTCATAGACTCATAAACCCATCATTGATGGGTTTAAATGGTCACTGCACACCCAGGTGACTGAAATAAGGTTGGGATGTCCCAAAACGTGCTCATCTACATCTACAGGTGCTTAGCACTGGGTTGTAAAGCACTGCAAAGGGTGATCACCCTCATTGAAGGACGTTTGTTCCACATGGTGGAACTGTTTTTACACTGTTTACAGTGGCTACACCGCTGCCTCTTTCATTTCTTATATATAAAAGTACATTTTTATGACCTCCTCCTCCACCACCATGTTTGTTGTTGTAGGAAATGTGTGACTCTGAACCGCCCTCTAGTGGATGTTTTGCTTAACATCCATGTCAGCTTAAAGGGAGCATGGAAGTATGTGGGCAGTATGTGTCCTATTTATTTTACATAAAATGTGTATAAATGACTTTACACACGCATTTCTGGACAAGCTGAGGGATACAGAACAGTCACTGATAGTGCAGAAAGCATGTGGACTGAGGTGGTGGAGTAATACTACAGGATTTTATTCTATAGGATGTGCCTGCGAGCGTGTCCCTATCTGCTTTACCAGAGTTATGTCATGCAGTTAGCAGCGTGCCGAGCCCAGAGTGACAACGATAGAGACGCTTTTCTCCTTGTTACAGTCAGTGAAGCTTCACAGTGACCGTAAAGCTTCTATTTTTAGGCAAAACTGCCAAATAATGTTGCTTTAAATCTGATTGGCAGCTTCAGGAAGCCAGTGAAGATATTACTGTAGGGGAGTGACATGGCTAAACTTGGAAAGGCTGAAATCTTGCTGCTGCATCACTGGATCAGTGATGGTACGTACAGGACATCCAGCAAGGAGAGTAGCAGTAGGCGAGGGACTGAACCTGCACCTGGGTGGCCTCTCTACAGGGAATAGTCACACTGTCCCCTGTTTAATTGGTCATACTAATGGTATTGTTGCTGGGTATATGCTGAAGTCTTTCAGAAATTACATGCAAGTAAGAATTCTGTTGCATCTGACAATTAAGAGGACAGTTTAGGAGGCATTAAAAGCTGTGGATATCTCAATTATATCAGGACCACTGTAATTAATTCAGGAGGGGTGAGAGGTGCTGACATTTTAAGGACATTAACTCAACATTGCGTAATTGTCTGTTTACATGAGGAGTCACATGTAATATTATGTAGGAAAAAACACCTCCAGTAAGGCTAATGTCTTCTAGCCTGTTTATGGGATATAACCTCTGTCTGAGTTCTGTGAACTACTGGGGTGTCCTTACTCACCATTTCTTACCAATACTGATAAAACTTCAGCACTATTGTGTATTTTAATTCATTTAATATAGTTCATTATTATGGAAAATTTGACAAATCAGGGGAGGAGCCCTTGGAGAATGCTGAGCAACAAACTGTTACTGCTTAACTGTTTAACTGTTAGCAAATATTGACCCTTGCATTTGAACTTTAATGGGCAAGCTTTCCCATAACCTTTCACTTCTGTTATGCTAGGGTCACTAAGGTCACTGCCCCTTTTGTTCTAGACATGAGTCATAGAAAGAAACCTGCTAGTGAGATGTCACAATAGGTGTGTGTGTGTGTGTGTGTGTGTGTGTGTGTGTGTGTATATATATATATACACTCTTAACTGTCTCTCTCTTTGACATGTGTGCAAACACCTTGTTTGTGTTCTGTCCCTCAGGCTTTTGGAAGAGTGCTATGGCATGCGTGATCCCTTCACTCCGGAGAAAGAGAAATTCCTCGTGTTGGGGTCTAAATGTTGCCTGTGTAACAAGACCGTGTGTGTTGGCCCGGTATGCACTAAGGAGCTTCATTCAGTGAAACTTAACTTGGTTTTTTTTTTTTACTTATTTACTTACTTGAGGTACACCAAAAGGTGTCCAAATGTTTGTGGACTGACCTTCTAATGAATGCATTCAGCTACTTTAAGTAAGCACCCATTGCTGACACAGATGTACAAATGCATGCACACACAGCTTACAGTCTAGTCCCTGTAGAGAAGTATAGCCAGTAGAATAGGACTCTCTGGAGCAGATAAACATGAACCTATTAGCAACATGCTGGCTAATGCCAGGCATGGGCTAAAGGGGTATAAAGCCCCCCAGCATTGAGCTGTGGAGCAGTGGAAGAACTGTGTTCTCTGGAATGGTGGTTGATGCTCCATCCAATACTTTTGGGATGACGTGGGGTGGTGATTATCCAACATCCTGACCTTATTCATTTCTCTTGTCCCTGAATGCAATCAAATCCTTACAGCAATGTCACCAAAATCTAGTAGAAAGCCTTCTTCCCTGGACAGTGGAAACAGTTACTCCAACAAAAGCAGATAAGCTATTTTTTTTAGTACACTTGGTTTAGGAAAAAAAACAAGAAATGAGTAGGTGTCCAAATACTTCTGTCCATATAATTTATATATGTTTTACTGTTCATCCCTTGTTTATTAAATTTGTTAATTCTAAGAAAGATGTTTTAGAAAGAAGTAGCTGTAGTTTGCTCAGATTGCTTGTCTTTCTTAATCCAGGAGTGCAGCCTCTTCTACACCAAGCGCTTCTGCTTACCATGTGTGAGGGAACACCTGGAGCAGTTTCCAGAGCAGATTCAAACAGAGCTGGCCAAGAAGAAAACTGCTCAGAAAACTTGATGTCCACCAGAGACCAACTCATATTCTGTGGAGAAAGGACGTTTTGGACCCAATGGATTAAAAAAAAAAATGCTGACCTGTGTGCTCCCTTGTATCCCCCTTTTTTTGAGGGGCTTACTGAATTAAATCTCTTGTTTTGGATGTAGTCTCAGAACATAAAAAATAACAGCAGTTGTTAAACCAAACTTGCATGACAGATGATCTCCAGAAGATGAATGACTGAAGACATGGAGCCAAGTGTGCAGGACAGTGTGTTTAAGGAGGCTCTGACTGTGTTGTTACTTTATGGGTTCAAGTTCAGCTTTTGGTTGTTTTTAGAGAACAGCCTGCTGGAAGACGCCAGGGTCACATCTGGTAAGAATGTAACTGAGAAGTGCTTTGGCTTTCCATTAAATCACAATACTCTCCTGCCATTCACATAACATGTAGAGATGCCTCAGTGAATGATGGCGCTGAGCTGACTGGAAACAAGGAACCTAAAACTTTGGTTGTGTCAAATCAGGATATCTGGTACAGTGTGAGATTAATAAAGGACATGAAAATGTTTAAGCAGAATAAATAAACAAAAATATAACCCATCCTTGAGATGCCCTACCAATTACATTCTCATTTCTTTGTTCACAAGTCAGCAATTAGCTTCGCCCATTCATGAGGAAGTTATAAAGGGTGGTTGAGCTCTCAGTGCTCTTAAAAAAAGAAATTGCAGGTAGGTTTATTGTATAACTTGTTCTTCAGGCCCATGCTGTGCCATATAGCAGCAGCACATTACATTGGAGTACAAATACAATGACTTACAACCATACACAATGAAGATACATGGTAATACATTTGACAAACACTAACTAAGCCAGACAGCAAGGCGATGTACAGCTGTACTCGAGCCCCTGGTCAAAATGTTTAATTAAGCTAATCGAGTAAAAGATTAAAGTGTGTTAAAAATTAAGCATTTCTTTAATATTTTAGGCAAAACTGTTTTTATTTCCATTTTTACCCGTTTCAAAATATTAAAAAAGAACCACACATGGTCAGTACTTAATACAATGTAGTACTGTAGTACATTCTAAAATCACACAAAGCTAAAATAACATGCTAATCTTGCTTAAAATGATTGAAAGTTTCCTCCCCACTTAGTCCTTCATCAGTTCATCACCACATACTATTCACAGGCACTGAGCTTCTGATCAGGGTGCTCTAACTTTTGCACGCTGCTCTATATGGTTTGTGACGAAGCAGCATTATGAGAGCAACGAGGTAAAGTACAGGTTCAGTGATGGCCAAGTGGTGTGCAGGCCATCCAGAGGGGAGGGGATCACTGGTCCAGCTTAAGGTTGGGGGTCAGCAGTGTACGCCAGGCATGTTGCTCTTAAAGCCACAGTAAAGAAAACTGTATTTCTGAGGATGACCGGTTGGAAAATGGTTGTATAGAAATAAAGTAGGACTGGTTTTGGTACATAAACTCACAACATCATACGTAGAGCTTGGGTGGACCAGTGTAGGATACGTCCCCATTTAAACAATATTAGAAATAACCAGTGGAGTAGAATGGATGGCGGCCTTGACCAAAGCTGCTGAATAGATGGATTTGCATTGTCAAAGATGGATTTCCCAGTCATACATCATCCTTAATGCCCATATAATAGTCAGCAGTAACCAGGTTTAAGGGGATGCACATTCAGCTTCTGCCACTAGATGTCAGTGAAAGTATTTGTGTTGACTGTTTCCTGGTGAAAAGGTTTCTGGAGTGAGGCGGAGAGAGCAAATCATAAATGACATTATTTATTTTTAAAAATTGAAAGAAAGATACGTTTGGATGTGTTTACCATTGCTGGCTTTACTTTTTTAAAAAAGGCTTTTTTGTCACTTGGTTCACAGCTGGTACCTTTGTCTACGTGTCCCATGTTAGCAAATGATAGACTACTTAAAACAACATTATGAGCATTTTATCTTTTTTAAACAGCTTAAAATCATTGCGATGCTGCACTGACTGTAATGTGGAGAAAAGCATCGCTATAGTTGCTATTCCAGGTTCAGGACAGTGCTAACTTTGGGGAAGTGGGCACAAAAACGCTTGTAAGAACTGTCTAATGCTGCGTTACTCAAGTCATATTTGTGCAAAATCCTGTAGTATTACTCTACCACCTCAGCCCACATGATTCTTTCACTTTCAGTGACGGTTCTGTATCTCTTAGCTTGTCCAGAAATGCATGTGTACAGCGTGTTCTTCAGAGGTCAGTCAATGCGTGAGTTACACTGCCTGACTGTAGGGGGAGCCCAGGAGCAAGAAATACCAGTTGTCACGTAACACTGCTCCTAGATTATTTACGCAGTAGTTAATCAGAAAACACAGAGTGACGCCATTTTTGTTATTTGTTCATGTGATCCAGCGTGTTTTACTGTTACAGGCCTATTGTCACCCTTGGCCACTTGCACTTGCCACAAATATTTAAAGCAGTTAACACGTCAAAGACAACATGGCCTTAAAGACAGCTGCCTGTAAGCAACCACAGCTTTACCAGTTTTACAAGCACTGTTGTTTGTGTTAACTATTACAGGCAATGTTTGCCTTGTTCATTAAATCACATACTGGATTTTGCATACTCCAAACATCAGGTTTCGCAACAGCTTTTACCCTTTAATGATATGCATCATTATCTACTGTCGTGATTGCTTTATTAGTCATTAAACTGATACAGGTCTATCCAGCTCACTGTAACACCTCTGAATCTGCTGCTCTACTGTTGGGCTTGTTTTAGTTTTTTTTAGATTTTTATATATTTTATAAATATTTAGGTACATGGTGTAAACTCTTCTGCGTCCTTGTAGTGTAAATTAACTGTAGTTTATTCTGTGCTGAATGAGGGGACTTCAGGGTCCTCTGCCACAATTATTTTATATTTTTAATTTTACACTGATTTATTACTTAACTAGCATTAGTATCAGTGTGACAGTAAGTATTCACCATTTAAATATATTACAATGTATCAAACATTCTCAGATTATTACAAAATATGCTACAGAAACTGCATTTTTTATTCTCCCCACAAACGTCCAACCAGACTCAGGCCCATGAACACCAAAAATAGAAAAGGATGAGCTCACACAATGACATATTTCAACACTGTGACCTTCTGAAATACATGCACACTGATTCTAGAGGGGGAAGAGCCGAAGAAAGGCCACTGATATGACTCAGGGAGCTGAACTACTTACTGATAGTGACAAAGTCTACCAGAGATAAGCTAGTTGCCAACTATGACCTCACTGTTGGCAATAAAAACTGACCAGTTTTGCACACTGGGCACTGCAGCAGGAAATCTCACTAAACCGGGACTCTGTCAGAGCCAAAGACTGCCTGCTGGAGTCCTCCACACGATAACAAATGGCTCCCTATGGCACATGTATTTCATTACTGAGGGGTAACTCTGCTCGGTGTGCTTGTACAGTTTTGATCATTAATGATTTGCATGTTTTGTAATATTTATCATTTTACTTAAAACGTCTGATATTGGTGTGTACAGGTTTGTGCAACGGTTTTATGGGCATTATACTGAAATACTGCAAGTACCACTGGCTGCAACACAACCTCAAAACATGATAGGCCCCCCTCCCTTATGCTTCACAGTTGGCAAGGTGTTCTTTTCATGAAGTGCAGTTCCTGTGATGATTGTGGCAAAGAGCAGTATTTATACTTCAGTCAGTCTGAAGCACATTGTTTAGTGTCTAGTCTTCCATATCGGTTATACTTATTCAAGCAGTGCCCATTGTAATGGTGCACCATCACTCTTGACTCAGGCCACTTGATTTGCAATGCTTAGGGTGCCCAAACTTTTGCACAGGCTACACTAATGTTTTTTTTGTTTGTTTGTTTGTTTTTTTGAGGAAATGTAAAGTAACTGTGTGCTAGGATTTGCTAAAAAAAATAGTGTGGTTTATGTTTCATTAGCTAGGATTAGCAAGGTTTATAATTATTTCTTAAAAATAATTAATATAAATAAACTACAACTTAGCTTTTGTATTTACTTTACTAATTACTAAAACAAATACTAAAAATACTAAAATTACAAAAGAAAAATATATATATATGTTATTTGAGATCAAATGGGTCCCAAAAGGGCCTGAGGAATGGGTGTACTCAGGAGCTCCTGTGAAGTTCTGTGGGAAACCCCAAAACACAGCCTGTTTTTCTCTACAGGCTACAGATTTATATTTATGTATATATTACATATTATATATTTATATTTATATTTATTCCACTCTCTCGGTCTATACCTGTCTCATAAATATCATAAACATACACATCAAAGAATTTCTACAAATCCCTGTCTTGTATATTCTGTATTTTGTGTGTATTCTCTGTGCATTTTGTATTTATTTAATATAATTTTTTATATGTTTAGTATGTATACAGTTTATCCTCCTAACCCTAGAGCATCAACCTGAGCCTCAGCACAAGCATTTCAATGCATACATGTCCTGACATATGTTGTGCAGATGACAAATAAACCTTGAAAGTTGATTTTGGTAGTTTAATCCAACTTTTAATCCAACTAACCCCTGAAGTAAGGACTCGTGAGTGTGGATTCAGGCCTGTGTGCTTTGCTCTGCTCTGCTGGAGCTGCAACTCGCCCTGACCTCTGTAGTGCACTATGTAGGGAGTAGGGCGCCGTTTGAGATCTAGCCCTCGTTCCTTTAAAGAAATGGGCGGCGCCCGTAGAGCTAAACCAATGAAAGCCTCGTGTTTAAATAGTCTCGGTGTCAGAGCCTCTTCTTTTCACTTGCTGTGCTTGCGATCGCCATATTGGGCGCTCAATTGCCTTTGCCTGGCTTCTCTCGGAATTACTACGAGACGGAGCAGATAGGAGTGTCTTGCCCAGCGCTGCACATTTTACCCTGCACTTGCGATTTCAGTTTTTATTTGTGCCTTTTCTTCGTTTTCGCTTTCTTTCTCCTTCCTCTCTCTTTAAATGCTGGTTTTTTTGGCATGCTCGCTCCTCTTCAGCTCATTTGCGACTGTAGTACTAGTAGCGTTACGCGCTGGTAGTCGGCGTTTGCCTCCATAACACGACACGGACTCGCTGCTGCTGCTGCTGCTGCTGCTGCTGCTGTTGTTGTTGTTGTTTTATTTTTTTATTTTTTTATAATTTTTTTTTTTAATCCTCGTTTTTGTTTTTCTGTTTTTGTCGCATTTTTTGTTTCTGGACCCGTTTTTTTTTTTTTTTGTTTTTTCATGTAGAAAAAATGTCCGATGTGCGCCTGTCTAACGGAAGCCCCCCGCTGGAGAGGGTGGACGCGAGGCTCGCGGACCACACGAGGCTCCCAGTGTGCAGGAACCTGTTCGGCGGCGGAGGTGCTGCGGACGCGGCGGAGTTCCGGCGGGACTGCACCGAGCAGCTGCGGGAGCAGGAGCGCGCTTTGCGGGACAAGTACAACTACGACTTCGTGCTGGACCAGCCGCTCGCCCCCGGGCAGTACGAGTGGATGGCTGTGGACGGCAGGAGTGTGCCGGACTTTTACAGCAGGCCTCCGCGCGAAGCCCAGCCTGAGCGGGGCGCACAGCGAGCTCCGAGGCGGACCAGCCCGGGTCCTAACCCTAACCCTGGAGCTGGAGCTGGAGCTGGAGGAGGAGGAGGAGGGTGCGCGGAGAGCACGGCTGCTCGCTCGGACTGCAGGGACACGAGGAAAAGGCGCTTCACGGAGCAGCAGGGTAACTCAGGGGGTTGTTATTAGCTATTAGTGCTGGCTTATGCGAAGGGGGCGTTGGACCTATGTGACCATCCCTGCACCGTTTTTGGTTTTTGATGCTTGCAGCCATTGTGCACGCTCGTGCTGCCTAATTTCTGCAGCAAAAAGAAAAGGAGTAAAAAAATAAAAATAAAAAAAAGCACCGCGTGCACCGTGTTGCACTTGCTTGCACTAAGCTACTTTGCATTTTGCTGTACACATAAGCTGCAGTTAGACCGATACGCAGGACCTGCTGGTCTGTAACCCAACTGTTATGCAGGTAGCCAGCTCCCTGTAGCGGTGCACGTGCCAGGCAGCTAATTGCATCTTTCCCACCTCTCAGAATCAGATGGCGCAAGTCAGAGGAAAAGAGCATGCAGTGATGCGGAGGAAGCCAACCACTGTCCACCCGAGGAGCCCCCTACAGTAGAGCAGACACCCAGAAAATCACCTCCTCCCAACACGTAAGCGAGGCCCTGGGAGCAAAGGTGAGTAACGCTATGATCTGTTTACGCGCAGCGTTTCGCCGCCGTGCGCAAATACGCACTGAGCTTGCAGCAGGCCTGTCCTCTGCGGAGTCTGTGGCGTGCTGTAGATCCCCGCAGCCACTCATTCTTCACCTTTTCGTACATAGTAAAAAAAGCAGAAAGCTGTCTGACCCAAAACACCACCAGAAATCTTCACAGGACTGAACAGGACTAAAACCTGCTGCACGAATGACTCGCACAGGAAGGCTGATGTGCAAAGTAATGTGCAAATCATGCAAAAACGTCCCCATTTGACACCATGTCCTCCAAAGTGACTTTTACGCTGTAAACACAATGCCTGTGGGGTGAACAACAGAGTAGTAAGACGTCATGGACACCCTGGGTGTGTATATATGTGTGTGTGTGGGAGGGAGGGAGCGAGATGGATACCCTCCAGCCTCACGCACACATGTCCGTATAGTGACTTTGTCATTTATTAATGCTGATCCAGAAAAAACTTTAGGAAATAGACCTTGTCGTTCGCTGCAGGAAGCTTATGACAAGCTTATGACAAGCTTATGAGGCCTTTATGATCTTTATTACACAGTTAAAATCCATCCCAGCAATAGACACATAGGATCTTAGTGCCTGAAGCAAGCATATATGTTTTTTTTTTATATATATATATATCTTCCATGCTGGCATTTCTCTTATAGCTAAATACATGTTGTCCTTCTGTTTCCCGCAGAGATGAAGAATATGTGTTTCTCCATCATCATCAAAACCTTCGAGAGCTTTATGAAGTAAACAGGGACCGCAATGAAAGAGAGCAAGAAAGAAAAAAAAGCGCACCGTCTTTCCTAAAGGATGTGCGAGGCAGTAGCAGCACTGAATTTTTTTTTTACACTAAAGTTTTGGCACTCAAACGAATACAATTGCCTCAACAGCAGACGATGTAGCAGCGTGCAATTGTTGTTTTCCTTTTTTTTCTTTTGCTCAGTCCTTACTACCTATGTATATATTCTCATTTTATATGTAGCACATTTGAAATATAACATTACGATGGAAATCATATATAATAGTGACTTGAAGAATTGCTGTGCAGTTTTCAAAACTACTCCCAGTAATACTCCCTTGTTTGCTCATATTTAGGTAAGTTCGGACCTAATGTCTCGATGTTTTCAGGGTTAAGCTTATCGCTCAGATCAGTCTTAAATTTATCATGCATTAGTTCTGCACGCTAAAGACGTCCTGGCCTCTCAGAGATGGCACAGAACTGGAGTCTAATGGTGAGATGATGTGACCTAAAGATGCATAAAGATTGTGTTTCGGTATTAGCAATGATACCACAGAAGTGTGCGTAGGTACTTACGTAGGTAATTCTGTGATGTTGATTTAAAACTCTGCCAAAGTTACAACAGGGATATTCCTTTTTTATGGGTGTGGTCATACTGTTCTGATGTGTTTTTCAGTATTATTTGATCCCTGGGTTATTCCACTATTTTTTTTTTTATTATTTCTTTTTTTTTTTTTTTTTGCAGTGATTGTTTTGAAAGTTGCTTATAAATGACAGCCTACTGAGTAAATAATAATTAAAAAAGGAAAACGGTTAATTTTCTTTTTAGTCACTTTTGTGTATTTCTCACTGTGTAGCAAAGTTTGATATATATTTTTTTAAAAACACTGGGCCATGTATTTTTTTAATACGGCAGTAGTCCACAAATCCAGTCCTTCGCCACCACAAAACACGGCTGTCATGTTGAACATGACGGGCCACTACGGCCCCGAAAAATGTCAAAAAAAAAAAAAAGACGTTACACTGCATGTGTGTAAAACTTTGAAGTGTACCTGTGTATATTGCTTTGTAAAAACACTGAGGAAATTATACTTACTAACTTATTTATGTTAAGCTTTTTGTTGTGTATGACTATCCAAAGTGGCATTTGTGCATTTTTTTTAAAAAGTACTTTTTATAAGTTTATTATTTTTTTTTTCCTGAATTTGTTTTGTTTATAGAATTTGTGCAAGGTTGCAAACTGAGCCTATAAAATTACAAATGATGTGGATTTTCTATTGCTTGTTTAAAGAGATGATTAAAAAAAATATCATGACCATTCTTAATTTGTGTCTGTTTTAATTTGCATGTCAAAAATTTGCAATTTGCAAAAATGCAATTTAGGTTTACACAGGTAAACCTCACATGTAGTGTTTGCAGTTTGCACTGAGGCTAAGTAAACCTTGCACTCAGACAGGGTACACCAGGTTAAATCCCATTAATGATCAATACACAATCATTTCCAATAAAAAATCTCCCACTCTGTAAATACTTTGGATTTCACATGCAGACTTAAGCTGCGAACTGCACTGTACCTGGAGTGTTTTGCCACAGTAAAGCTGATAATATAACTCATATTATTGCTTATAATAGAAACCGTGTAATAACAGATCAGCCTGAATGTGCGCGTGAGCTCAGACCTGCTGCTAAGGGCGCTTTTACAGTCTAATCCTAATGTGTGTATGCCTTTTTTTTTACAGTACACTTTTTTTTTCCTGGTATGCAGTTGTGATTAATAAGCATGCACGATTATATCATAGTGTAGAGGCTATGGGGAAAAAGAAAAAAAGAAAAAAAAAAGAGCATTTTATTTTTTTGTGATTTGTGTCTATTACCTTACTTCTAAAACCACATTAATATACATATACTTGCCTATGCACTGTACTACTACCCTCACTGGGCTTTTGGCGCAGTTTCAATCATACTACATACAGAAACTTCACAAATGCACTCCTTTTCGGTCGCCATTCAGACTTACGAGCGCAAAAAAACATGCCCCACTCCTGCTTCGTTTGAGGAAAAACAAGGACACGTCCCATGAAGAAAAAGAAGAAGAAAAAAAAACACAACACGATAAGATAACTGACATTCGGTTTGTCCAATCAGGAAAACACAGAGAAAAGCACACCACTTACTGTAGCCACTAAGATCGCCTTGCACTGCAATATCTGCACAGCAAACTTGCGTGCTGTTGGATCCCCACCCGTATTCAGGCAAGCACCGCCCACGCCGCACTACGATTGGCTCCCGCGTATTCCGCGTCCCGCGCTTGGATTGGCTTACAGTTCACCCTCGCACTCAGTCCACCTATCAGCGCGTACTTTCAGACGAACGCTTACCACTGGTTGTAGATTTCAACTCTGTAAACACGAGTATTAAAGCACTTTTAAGTACAAAAACACGACGCTTTTTGCCTCGATATCGTGTATTTCTATCGGAACAATATTACCATTGCTGTGGCGTTAATCGTAGCGAATGCGTCTGAATATTTAATGGAGACTAAACGCGGTGATTTTAATTGTCGTGATGGAAATAGGTTTTTAACGTTGTATTTTTTATCCTCGGCACTGAATATGTCGAAAGAGTCGTAAATATTGCGACACAAAAACCCACGACGAAAAAAAAACAACATCTGCGAAAATGCCTGTGAGTGTGAACTGCTAGCCAATCATAGCGCAAAGGCGGGTTGGGACGGAATACGGGTGGGAAATAAATACCCGTGGCTGGCTGGCTGGCTGGCTGACTGGCTGTCGTCTACGGTACACGGTGTACTTTTCGTCAAGCAGCAGCAGCAGCAGCAGCAGCAGCACAGCGTCGAGCTGGCACGAATGGTCAGATTTCTGTTTTTTTGCTGATGCTTGCAGGCAGTGATGGTCTACGTAGAGGAATAGCGCCATATCGGAGACACTCAAACCCGAAATAACCCCTGGAGAAAGCTGGCTAATGGCAGCATGATGAAATCAAAGCTGGTGTTGCAGCAGCCAGCGGTTAATAAGACACGCATTAACGCCAAAGTCAACCATGAATATAAGTTATAACTGCACGTACACACAGCAGCTTGGTTTAGGAGAGTCAACCATGCCTCACTGGCTAGACCTCCTCAAGCAACTAGAGGAGGTAGTAGCTTATACATGAGTGCATGACCCCTCCTCAGGGATCACATCTGACCTGTCTGCTGTGCAGTTGACCTCACTGACAGGGGGCTCAGGTTATGACAGAAGGGTGGTAGCTGTGGTGTGGGGTAACAGGCAGCCCTCCGTCAGTATGCCGTAAGTATGTAAGAGCTGAGGTACTGAGAGGAGACGGCTGTAGTGGAAGTGGTTGTTCCATTTCTGGTCAATGTGGGACAATACATAACTACTTAAATGAGATGCCAAGCAAGGAAATAACCATAAAAAAAAAACACAGCCGGAAAGAGTGCTGAGCTAAAAGCAATATCACACTACACAGATTAATATGCAACACTATATTTTGAAGTAGTCTAGTTTAATAATATTAAGTGTGTTGCATAATTAAAAGACTTACATACACATCACACACAGAGCCGAGGCCAAATGCTTACACACACCTATGCTATAAACATTAAAATTGTATTTCTTCAATTGACACCCTAAAGTCAATGAGGGCACCTACCTCACTCACATCTGAGATCATTTAAAACTATTGATTAGCGACTAATTTCAGCTTAATCGTCAGAAGTTCATACAAACCACGTTGCCAGTCCTGAAACAGTCTGAGAGATTTCAGAAATTGATGTAATGACTTGGAAGTTTCTGGTTGACCAACAGCCAAATTTAGAGTTAATTATTATACCTGGGCCTATATGGCAGTGCCTACCTTTTTACAGCCAGGGCCTTTTCACTCCTGATACAGTGGGGAAATCCATTGTAAACTCAGAAAAAATGTGGTTCTACTTCACGCTTAGGAGCAGTTTCAAAGGAATTGTTTGCAAATATATATATAAAATATGAAATATCTGAAGACTCAAATACTGCATTAGTCAGGAGGAAGGTGCAAATGAAGCCCAAGGCCTGAATGAGGTACCATCAGGTACCACTGTGTCTACACTCGTCATTAAGGGAATGCTATATTGTCGTAGCATAAAAGGCTACCCTGCAAGAACATACTTCTGTCTGTGAAGCATGGGGGTGGCAGCATAATGTTGTGAGGTCAAAAGAGGGTTTTTCTGGTAAAGGGACTGGTGTACTCACAGCATCAACCAGAAAGCAGAAACTTGGTGGCAATTGGGTTTTACAGCATGACAGTGATCCTAAGTGTTCCACCAAAGTTGTACGGTCATTTAGTCAGGAAAGAAGTTTTGTCAGGAGGAATGGGTTTCAAATTCCAGAAAAGTATGGTGAGAACCTTATGCAGTTAGGCAATTAAAAGACCAACCCACTATGTCCTCAGCACATAATTATATCAGGCGAGTATAAACATTTAATCAACTGAAAATCTGATGTGGTAAATAAAAACTGGAGAAAAAAAATATATTATATAAAATATTATATATATATATATATATATATATATATATATATATATATATATATAATTAAACAAAACCGATGATCACAAGAAATCAGTTGTGAAAATTATACATAAAAAAGTTTAATGACTTCAAATATCCTAATAAACATTTTAAGTTTCTGCAGTGAAGCATTATTTTACACATTTGTCCTCAATTATTACAAATAAACACCTTTACAACACTAAAAGCTCTGCTGAGAAACACTGGTAATCTACAGACTGACTGCACAAAGTTCTGCATACAGTCAGCACAGATTCACAGAAAAATTGTAACTTGCTCTGACAGCCCACAACACTGAGGTCAACAGAAGATACAATACCTACAAGGACAATTTAGGGATGAGGTGGGGTGGTGATCAATTCTGACCTAACTAATACTCTTCTTGCTGAATGCAATCAAATCTTCAAAACAATGCTTCAAAATCTAATCAAAATCCTTGTTCGCTGGACAGTGGACACATTTACTCCAACAAAAGCAGGAAAAACAACCTTGACCTCAGAAGAAACAATGAATGAGCAAGTGCCCTAATACTTTTGTCCATATAGTGTATTTACAACAAAGACTAAGGCTTTAGTCGAGGTCAGTATGATATGTATTCATATCGTGAAAAATGACATCACATTACATCAAAATATGATTTTGTGAATTTCTTCAGTGCTTACCAGCTGCATGCTTCAGTGAAAAGAACACACTTAGTCCTGCTTAACCAGATTTAGTGCAGTGCAGTATGGGGAGGTTGTGTTTTTTTAATAACTGTATGTATAGTTTATGATTATTTCTTGGTTATTCTTGGATGTGCACCACTGGTTCTATTTTTGTGTGTTCCAGCATGGATAATGTATCGTAAAAATGTCTTAAAGTGTCATGATGTTACATTTTGGAGCCTAACCCCTGCTAGGCCCGCCTTGCACCTGGTCCCCTTTTTCCCCATTAATACTTCAGCCGTTGTTACAAAACTATCAAGGCATCATGATGTCATGTAGTGTTCATATAACTTGTTCTTGCTGCCCTGATCTGAGATCTGTTTCTCTTAGCATGGTTAAAAGTATGGTTTGAATCAGAGGGGCTGGCCACAGAATAGGTCAGTGTAACAGCTATCGGTTATGTAACATTCTGTGTAAAAAATCCTTGGATGTGAAAATTGTGGGCTAAAATATTAAGCTGTTGTAAACAATGTCTCTGGCATGAGGTAACATACCTCTAACAATTTCATGGAGTAACTTTTTGTGAGGATATGCTTAAAGCCATTAAATGGATCAGGGGTCTGGTTCCTATCATGACAACTGTAAACAATTCTGACTTGGTAAGTTTTAGGAGAACAGAGCATTTCGGAGTGGCTGTTTACATGCCAGGCATTTAATTATGCAGGAATTGTGAAAACAGTGGTGTAATTTATCTTTAAGTAAACATTCTTTTGTGTATTGTTTATGAAGGTTTCGTGGGCTATAAATGGCAAAATTGTAAAATTGACCCCAAATCCCCAATCAGAAATTCCAGTTGTAGCTATACACTATGTGTCTAGATGTTTGTGGCCACCCCTTCTAATGAATGCATTCAGCTACTCTACATTGCACCAATTGCTGACACTGATGTTTGTTGCACACACAGCTTGTCGAATCCATGTAGATGTACATGTAGAATCCATGTAAGTACTGCTAATAGAATAGGAGCATAGAACATAGAAGATGAACCTATTGGCACCATGCCGAATGCCAGGTGTGGGCTAGAGGGGTATAAAGCCCCCCTGGCATTGAGCTGTGAAGCAGTGGAAAAAACTGTGTTCTCTGAAATGATTGATGGAGCTCCACCAATACTTCATCATCCAACATTCTGACCTCACTGACACTCTTGTCCCTGCATGCAATCAAATCCTTACAGCAATGCCCCTCATGCCATATATTCATTAATTATTATTCATTCATTCATCTTCTTATATTCTTCTTTCTATTCAGGGTCGTGGTGGGTCCAGAGCCAACCTGGAATCATTGGGCGCAAAGCAGGAATACTCCCTGGACATTACAGAGTAACACACACACACACACACCCATTCACTCATACCTAGGGGCAATTTAGCGTAGCCCACCTAATTCAGCATAATTCACCTAGCATGTGTGTTTGGGCGGTGGCAGGAACCTAGAGCACCCCAAAACTCACCAAACTCCCCACAGACAGTGACCAGAGCGGGGATCAAACCCACAACCTGAGGCCCCTGGACCTGTTTTCTATGCTTATTCAAATGGCCCACAAGGATAATTGCACTCAAAGAAGTACAGAGCATCCAACTACACTGCCTGTACTGAATTGGGGATTAGGAGCCTGGCTCAACAGGTAGCAGACCAGCATTAACAGTGCTTTCACAGTTAGAGGCATTAAGAAATGATGTAAGGAGAGAAGTTCTACAAGGTTTTGATTAGCCACTTCCACTCTCCTCAGCCCAAGCAATAAAAGACAGCGCTTAAAACTTACAGGTACAGTCAATATTTCTCCAAGTGTTGAGTCTGACTGTCAGTGTTTTTTTATCGTAGGCCCGTTTTGAAGCTATGAACTGAGCAGGATATCACAGGGCAATTTATATGCCGTTAGCTTCAAAAGAGGTCACACTTTTGTTTGCTGAAGTTGACGTAACTAAATATCAAAGCTAATCCTTTTGGTATCAAGATGTTTCAAAGGGGTGCTTAAGACTTAATTTGTTGAAAGCCAAGCTCTCCTGCTGTGTGTGGCAGGTAGTAGTGGCCATGGACATTCAGATGGTAACTATTAGGTCTCCACTTTACACACATCAAGAAGACCTGGCTAATGATCATAACAGATGTCTGAACCAGGATCAGATACACGAAAAATGTCCTCAATACATGCTCCAAAGCACGACTGATGCCAGGAGACCAGTCATCAGGGTCCAGTTTCCCAAAGGCATCGCAGTGGCGTAATCTTGACGATTAGCGAGATTGTTTAAAGTCACAGTCTGCCTTATGATCTTGATCTTCTGGTCTTCTGCTCTATGGTGCTTTCGGAAAATGTTCCCTGAGACAGCTGTGAATGGAGGGAAATGAGCGGCACAGTGGCCCACTCGCCTGACCCCGTACCTCCAGAAAATGCTCCGATTGTGACCCAAGCGTTAAGACTGAGTGAATACTTCCCCACACCTCTAAAGAGGATGATCTCATAAAGCAACAGATCAAAACCAACCGGAACTTTCCCTGCCAACTATGACCTCACAAAGAACACAAAGAGGGGGAGGGGAACGTGTTTGCTGGTTCGTCCACCTTCGCCTTCCACCATCCTCTACATCCTCTTCTGTGTTACTTCATTAGAGCACTCGAACAGTTCCAGGCCAAGAAGTACCATTCCAGGAGATCTGCTCGTTTATTGGAGGAAGAGCATAATAGCATATCTCCTCACACAACAGCGGAGGGAGTAGGCCGGCCAAACGTTCCCCCCGAACCCTTTCAAAGCAACACCACATTTCCAGGGCCAAATTAGCAGGCGGCTAATTTAACAACATGGCAGATAACGGGAAGAGAGTGATCGTAAAATTGGAAAATGTTTACAGCTGGCCCTATTAATAGACATTTCGTACCTAACCAAATATGACCTCACATTTGGCTTTCCCACTGGGAACGGAACATTTGCAAATGTCTGTCTTATTCTGTAAATGCAACTTCCCATCTGTTTTGTGTTGTTATTAATCGGAGTGATTTTTATGAGGCTGAATAAAGCTTTTATTTTTTTATTTTTTCCACCTCTGCCTCCCTAGTGGTCATGTGCTTTGGCTGTCCTCAGCCTGACGAGAAATCTGCACCAGCCATGAAATGAAACCAACTCTGGCTGGTAGTCGTGCTTAGCTGGCCTCGAAACCTCTCCAAATGAAGGATGTAAACAACCTCTTTTGCCAATGGGACTTTTTATGCGTTCGTGCTGTCGTGCTGTGAACCCCACAAGCATGTTTTTGGTTTGCTCCATGTATTGCACTCGCAGGGTCAACTCCAATCACCCCCCCCCCCCTCATTCCTCCTTTTCTCCCGCTGTCCTGATCGCGTGGATTACAGATTCTTTCATCTCACCCCATGTCTTGATGACAAAAGTATGTGCGTGCCTGCGCACGTGTGGAGGGGTCATGGTTTGAATAACAACAATCAGCTCTCAAAGTGACCCATGCTCCTGATAATTACACGCAGGCACGTGTGTTTTTGTCATATGGAAAGGAGAAGGCAGTTGTGTACCATTTCATCCCATTCTAAATCCATAGGCATTCATATGTGGCGGTCACCCTTTGCTGAGTTGCTGTGGCTTCCACTGTTCAATAATACCACTTGAGTTGATGGTGGAAGATCTACGAGGAAGGATGTTTCACCAGCTGACTTCTTGCAGCGGTGACTTTTATTACATACAGAACCACACTGGAGTTCAGTGAGCTCTTTAGAACCTCCCACTCTTTTACTAATGTGTAGAAAAAAGGCAGACTGCATGGCTAGGACCTTCATTTTATACACCAGTGGCAATGGAATATGATGTATTTTGTTCAAGTTTGAGATTGGTTTGGTTCAGATATATTAATTATTTCAATGCCAAACCTCTTACAAAACAACCCCCATAATCACAACTGCTACAGTGTATAAGCCTGGTAGTACATGCATATCTGTGTTGTCACGTAATTTTTTATTTTATTTTCACTTTTATGACATTATTGAAAACCAGCCATTATCCTTAACATTTCAGCTGACTGAAAATAAATCATAAAAATATTCAAATGACCAACTGCAATGGCACAAAAAGCAATTTTCTAATTCAGTGGTAAAGAAAATTAGTAAATGAATTAAACTAAGCTAATGTTCAGCTCACACTTCTACAGTAATGATTCTTTTACAAAAACATAACAATCAACCACTTTTCATAAAGTATAAAGTTCACCCAAATCCTGCCAGTAACACAGGATATGGTAACCTGTTCTGACAGCCTACATCACTGAGGCCTTCCAGTCAACCAAATACACGAAACAGTTAAGGACACTCAAGAAGGCAGCCCTGAGGAAACAACAGCACATTGACGGTGAGTGTCAGTGACTGGAGGACACGCCCTGTATGCAGGGTGGCCAGATGATGCCAGGGGCCAATGGGAGAGCAGTAAGTTTTACTCAGAGGCTGAACTGCACAAACAAACCCTACAGGTCGGTGCATATTACTAACTCAGAAATGATTGAATCTAATGTTTAGTCAATTAAGGATTTTTTTCTTGAATGCATTTGCGATTTTGAGTTTAAATTCAGTTTAGTTTTTTGTTGTCGCGTTATTGAAGGTGTTCAATCATGATAATTTAGGAAAAAGTTTTTTTCCTGCCTGTCATTTGACTGTTTTTTACAGAGTAAACATGTATATATTTCTAATCAAATGTAATCTAAAATTTCTAATTGTTAGTATGGACATGAACCTTTATCATATTATCTGCATGTTTAATTACATACATTTATTGTAATTTTACATTTACTTGATTGATTTGAATGTAACTTTAAAAAGCTGAAAAATACAGTTATATATAAGTATATATACAATATAAACTATTTATTTATTAATTTATTTTTAAAGAGAAATACATGTAATATGTTATTATTGGCAATATCTAAAATAACAGCTGAGTTGATTTAATTTACCAAGAACCTCTAATTTTAAGTTTTAAGTTTTGTATACAATAAAAAATAAAATAAAATCTACATCTACTTAAAAAGTTTAGAGTTATTTTCTGTAAAATTAGGTGTTTGTATTCAAATTTCATTATGAATAGACCAATATAACTATTTTAAGCATTGACTTCCATTGAAAGTTAAAAAGTTATTTCATTCTTCTGTAAAGATGACACTTTGGAGATGTGAGGTTTTGGTGTGACAGAGACGATACACACCCTTTTACAAAAAGACATTTCAGTGATACACTGTTTTGCTCGTTTGTTATTTTGATGATTAGATTATACTGAAATTGTTACACCTGTACTACTGAAGCATGTGACACACACCTCTACATCATACACCTAAAATCTACAGCAGACATCAGTTCCTCACTGTCTGAACTAATCTCCTATATATTAGTTGTATATTACTTACTGAATAAAAGGTTATTAACCAGATAGTCAGGCTAAAGTTTAAAGGCCTAGTTTCACTGCTCCTTTAAAACTGTGGGACTGAGTCCCTGTTGTCTCTCTTCACTAAAATCACGGGGTAATTGGATGAATGTGGGTGGCTAGACGATCTCTCCTAGGTGAAAGAGTTTTCTGGGGTCAAGTTGCCCCACTCAAGTTCAATTTCTCAGCTACTCCCCAAGGTATCTGCCGAATCACAAATGGCCAAAGACCAGCATTTCTGACCCATAGATCTCCATAGAGTTACCTTCCAGGAAATGTTTTCTTATCCTGTTACTCTGGGTGATCAGGAGATGCCTTAAAAAAAAGGACAGGAAGAACCAGAAGCACGAGGGCCTGCTTAGCTAGCCACATCAACTGCCACATCACTATGAGGTGTGAACCTGAACTAGGTGCCAACCTCTATAGACAGTAAACCTTACATTCACAGCCTGTAAACTGTACAGATTCACTGATACCCATGTACACCACAGCTAAACAGTCTCTTACACAGTAAAATACCCATACAAACACAACCAGAGCCAGTCAGAGAGAAACTGAAAGGCAGCAGGGTCAGGTTTTGTTCTGTGATGAGCTGTCTCAAGGCTCAGTGCATTTCTCACATGTGGTGATATTACTTTTGTCCGTGTACAGCGTACGCTATATTAATAATTTCTCATAAATCAGCACACCCACATAGTCATCCAACCACTCACAGTCTGTGTGAACATCACATAAATGCAGAAGGAAACCCTTTGTACCATAAACAAGAAAAGTCTAATCTAACTGGATTTCATATGGAAATATACACTGATCAGCCATAACATTAGCACCACCTGACCACCCTAATACTGAGCAGGTCCCCATTGTGCCGTCACAACAGCTCTGACCATTCAAGGCAAGGACTCCACAAGACCTCCACAAGATAAATGACTCGTAATTAGCCGAGAACCTTACGTTCTTCTCGTTCTGACACCCTTATTTTTTAAGAGTGTAAGCAAGCTTTGCAGCTCACAAACTTTTTCACAGCACATGGGCTTTGCAGTGGCCACTCTATGCAGCCCGGTGTTCATGTGGTACAGTGTTCTCTGAGAAGTCTTTTTGCATGGTCTTCCATCTCAGTTCATTCAAGATATGCTCTTCAGGTGCACATCTGCTTGTGGAGTTGATGTGCAACGTGTGCAGGTTGCACGCAACCAGAGCTGCCACCTACACCGCTGGAACATTTAATGAGCTCTGCAAAGTATGACAGGTGGGAGTGAGAGGAGATAGACAAACAGATAACTCAAACAGCTAAACCCTTTAAACCAGCCCAGTGCTGTGCCAGTCACTGTTTGAATTGCTCTCATGAGACTGTGATTCAGTATCAACCGGTGTTTGTTCTCGTGACGTGTGTAATCCTACTGAGTCCAGCCAGCGTTAACAGGTTCTCGAAGAAGATATTTGAGTAGGGGAGTCTGGGGGACAAGAAGCCTCTATGTTTGATCTGTCTGCTAACTCCCACCCCGACTACCGCCGAACCCCAAAAAGACACACACATGCATACTCAAGCATTCACGCAGACACATCTCACTCCGTCAGAGAGACGCCACGCCCACAGTGACCACAGACAGAAGCACACAGACTTTGGAAACTGAGCAAACACCTACATCTAAGAAAAAAAAGCACTGCTGTCTGTCTGAAGCTGCAAAGCCATGGCTCAAACACTGCACCCCGCATGCTCTATCAACGGCTCACTTTTGAATGAAAACAAGTCAGGCTTTCAGCGAATCAGCGCTGGCCAAGTCTGAAACTGTCCAGTCATACCAAATCCCAGAGGTGCGTAAAAAAAAGGAGTCACATTTGACACATTTAGTTGCATGAGATTTTACATATTTTCATACTCCAGTACATTTATTCCTGTTTTTGTATTTTATTGTTATGTTTTGTTTTGTTTTGTTTTTACACCCATGCATAGTATTTTGTTTTACATCCATGCACTGTATTTTACACCCATATACTGTATTTTACACCCATGTCCAGAATTGTATTTTACACCCATTCCAGTATTTTATTTTACACCCATGCACTGTATTTTATACCCATGTACTGTATTTTACACCCATGCATAGTATTTTATTTTACACCCATGTACTGTATTTTACACCCATGCATAGTATTTTATTTTACACCCATGCACTGTATTTTACACCCATATACTGTATTTTACACCCATGTCCAGAATTGTATTTTACACCCATGTCCAGTCATTTATTTTACACCCATATACTGTATTTTACACCTATGTACTGTATTTTACACCCATATACTATATTTTACACACATGTCCAGTATTTTATTTTACACCCATATACTGTATTTTACACCCATGTCCAGTATTTTATTTTACACCCATGTCCAGTAATTTATTTTACAACCATATACTGTATTTTACACCCATGTGCTGTATTTTACACCCATGTCCAGTATTTTGTTTTACACCCATGTACTGTATTTTACACCCATGTCCAGTAATTTATTTTACACCCATGTGCTGTATTTTACACCCATGTGCTGTATTTTACACTCATGTCCAGTATTTTGTTTTACATCCATGCACTGAATTTTATTTTATACCCGTGCTGTATTTTACACCCATATACTGCATTTTACACCCATGCACTGTATTTTATTTTATACCCATGTGCTGTATTTTACACCCATGCACTGTATTTTACATCCATGTCCAGTATTTGTTTTTACACTCATGTGCTGTATTTTATTTTACATCTATGTACTGCATTTCACACCCATGCACTATATTTTACACCCATGTCCAATATTTTATTTTACACCCATGCACTGTATTTTACACCCATGTCCAGTATTTTATTTTACACCCATGCACTGTATTTTACACCCATGTCTAGTATTTTATTTTACACCCATGCACTGTATTTTACACCCATGTCTAGTATTTTATTTTACACCCATGCACTGTATTTTACACCCATGTGCTGAATTTTACACTCATGTACTGTATTTTACACCCATGTGTTGAATTGTATTTTACACCCATGTGCTGAATTGTATTTTACACCCATGTGCTGAATTGTATTTTACACCCATGTGCTGTATTGTATTTTACACCCATATGCAGTATTTTACACCAATGCAGTGAATTTTATACCCATATACTGTATTTTACACCTGTGTGTGGCTGTGAGTGGTGTGATATAGTTTAACTGTTTGTTTAACTGTAAATTTAGAACAATAAAACTTTCTTTCAAAACAGCTGAAAACCAGCCAAGGAACATTCTTGTTCTCACTCTTGTTGAATATAAAAGACTGCAAAGGCAGTACTGTTGCCAGTAGCTCCTGTACAGAAAGAGAAACAAGAGGAAATGACTCTAATCACCGTGACAACAGCATTTCATTTTTGGCCTTTTGACAATGCACCACAACAGGAATACTCTGTAGGCCTGATGGCAAAATAAAGCACAGCAAACTAACCAGACCTGCCCCATCACATTTTCCTCTTCCCAAGTGTGTGTGTGTGTGTGTGTGTGTGTGTGTGTTTAGGCACTGGGGTGAAATAAATCAGCAAGATTGTCAACATGCTTGTGTATCAGGTCCTGATGAACAGGTTGAGAAAATCAATTGTCATGCAAACATAAGCATGACACGTGTGTGAAGCAAGCACTGGGGACACGGTTTCCTGAGATTTCCATTTCAAGAGATTAGATGTTCAACAACAACATTGTTAAAAATGAAACCTCAATCAAAACACAGCAGACTCTGATTGAAAGCGCATGCAAAACCATAGCGTCTGCTGAGGTTCTGCAATTATGTTGATTCGGATCGGTTCAATATAAGAACCTGACAGATATTTTGTGCTGATGATGCTTGTGGTTTTCCACAGAACGATGTTTCCTTTACCATTGGTCACATGCAATTTGTAGATACAGGGTCATATTGAAAGCAAAAGCTTTATTTGATGCATTGTCCAAATAAAAAGATCTACAGACACCTCAGCTCAAACAAAAGAGGCCTTAGAAGAACCACTTTAAAAAAATACTTTGTTTCTTGAGTTTTCCTCTCCCCCCCCCCTTTTTTTTCTCCTAATTTGTTACTGCCAATTAACTTACCAGTTCATAGCACTAGTAATGCTTCTGAAACTAGGATACACGCGAAGCGAGCCACTGCCTCTTTTTGAGAAGGCCCAGCTCAACAACACCAGCTAACAGACATCTGTGCCAGCCAACAACACTTCGAGTGATGAGGCGAGAGTGCGGTATCTACCCACGCTGAGAGAAAGAGAGAGCATGGCCAATTGTGCACCCTCAGGCTCCGGCTGCTGATGGCAAAGCGGCATGGCTCGGGATTCGAACCCGCAGGCCGTTGTGGTAGCGCATTAGACCGCTCAGCCACTTAGAACTCTGAGGAACTAAATTACATGGCAAAATAAGTGGGTTTGTCTTATATCATACAGCATTTGCCTTCTACACCTTTACAAATGCAGGTGCTTCAAATGGTTCTTTGAGCGATACAATAGAAGAACCACTGTAAGTTCTATACAGTGGAACCGCCTTTTCTAAAGGTCTAAAGATCTTGTGATCAGTGTAAATCTCCATTACAAACATGGTTCTTTATAAAACTTAGAGTGCTTCTTCTATTGCATTGCTCAAAGAACCACTTGAGGCACCTTTATTTTTTAAGAGTATTGTATTGTATTGTATTTCCAGCTACAACACAGAATCAGGGAGGGTCTCTGAGCTAGAGACGAAAGGCATGGTGATGGAGGGAGGTGGTGATACCTGATATTACCGGTGAACATTATTGTGCCCCACCCTATTGATGTGATGAAAAATCAGATGTTTTGGAGGTGGGCACCAGCTGTTCTGCAGGTGCATGGCAGGCCTCTGCACAAAATATTTTTTGAATCATTATTATGTGCAAAGAACTGCATTGGGATGGGGATGGGCGGTCAAGTGAAGAGACACCAAACATCTAATTCAACCTTCAGAGCTCAATGAGCATTATTTCTGATATGCGAGAGACCTGAAAGTAATCCATTCATGAGTTGCTTCCATTTTCATTTTGAGATGCTGCATATTTAACAAAAACTTCTGAAACCAAGAGCAGAACATGCAACACCAAAGTGCTGCCCTCTTTTGGAATAAAGTAGGAGAGAAATCAAAAGTGTGTAAAGAACAGTTCATCACGCTGCATTAAAAAGAGAGATTTAGAAAAGCTTGCTTGTGTGTCAGAATGACGAGGACATTCCTCTCTGAAATCTATCTTATCTGTGGGCTGGCTTGATAGCAAGCCATAATTATGGTTCAGCCCAGGGTGGTGCACCTAATATCATTCATGTCCTCAGAGAAGGATTCGCAGAGCAAAAAAAAAAAAAAAAAGAAGAAGAAGAAGACGAAGAAGAAAAAGGGGGTGGGGGGATGGTGTTTTTTCATTGTGGCCTGGCTGGGGAAATAGATGAATGTCTCTGAATAGAGAGCAGATATATGAAACCACAGTCTCTCTTTTCATAGCGTAGAAGAACATGGGGTTGGCTGCCAGAGGAACAAAAATACTACCAACTCGTGGAATGTCTTGGCATTAGCAAATAGAGAAGTGCACTCATTATGAGAGAGCGAGAGTGAGTGTGAGCGAGAGAGAAAGAGAGAAAGGGCGAGATGGAGGGAAAACGAGGAGAGAAAAAAAGCAACCCTCAGGCGAACTGCCAGCAACCCCAAATCAAACTCCAGCACAATAAAGGAACCTTGAGCTCATCTCATGGAAATCATGAATTTGAATTTCACCTAGCTACTCGCCTGCTGAACCAACACTCTCTTCCTCATTTTCTCTCTCTTTACTTTCTGCTCTGCTCTGCTCTGCTCTGTCTGAGCTTTTTATTCCTCTTCCATGCTCTCGTTTCTTTCTAACAAACCGCTCAAGCCTGGCTGGAGCCCCTTTTGTGAGATAAACATCACTGAACAAATAGGTGGCCTGAGTCTTTCCTAGCTAGCACCTCTACACATGGTCCAATGTTAAATGCAGTTATGTAAATGTAGTTTGTTGAAAGGTTTGTTGACTGGAGTTGACTTCTTTTGTCGTATACTGGAGCTAACAGGCTAATGTAACTAGCAAGTAAAGGAAGCTTGGAGTATTGCTGCATTCAACTGCAAAGAGCTCGTAACTCTAAACAAAAAGAAAATTCACCTCAGAGCTCAGCGGATGGCATCTAAACCACATGGCTGCTCACTACTGTAATAATAACAAAAGTTTATAACATTAGTCATAACATTAGTACCACTAAAACGAAACACTGAAAAACTGATGATCTTCATCTTCATTGGCTACATCTGTCAAGGGGTGGATATATTAGGCAGCAAGCGAACAGTCAGTTCTAGATGGTGATAAAGGTGCTAAAAGCAGCAGAAACAGACAGGCATAAGAACCTGAGACACTTTGACAAGAACCAAACTGTGATTAAGTGTCAAGAGCATCTCCAGAACATCAGTCAGGTCTTGTGGGGTGTTCCAGGTATGCAGTGGTCACTACCTAACAAAAGGGGTCCAAATAAGGACAACCAGTGAACCAATGACATGGTCATGGGGTGTCCAAGGCTTGTTGTTGCGGTCCAAGGAGGCCTTACATTACCCTACATGCTAGCTTGATTAGCGGCATACTAAAACTAATCAAGTAAAGGCTGATCAGCTACATTTGAGACATTCACCTTAGAGCTCAGCGGATGGCATCTAAACCACATGGCTGCTCACTACTGTAATAATAATAAAAGTTTATAACATTAGTACCACTAAAACGAAACCCTGAAAAACTGATGATCTTCATCTTCATTGGCTACATCTGTCAAGGGGTGGATATATTAGGCAGCAAGCGAACAGTCAATTCTGGATAGTGCTAAAGATGCTAAAAGCAGCAGAAACGGACAGGCATAAGAACCTGAGACACTTTGACAAGAACCAAACTGTGACGGCTATGATGATCTTCAGAACATCAGGCAGTCCAAGGCTTGTTGTTGCGGTCCAAGGAGGCCTTACATTAGCCTACATGCTAGCTTGATTAGCGGCATACTAAAACTAAACAGGTAAAGGCTGATCAGCTAAATGTGAGACATGGAAAAATTTGAGTTTTGCCAAATTATAGCAAATGATAGTGTTTAGCAAATTCAAGGAAACACAAGACTGGGCCACTGCTATGCTATCAAATGATTTTACCACTGAGACAAAGGTAAAACCAACGTCAACATGGAGATAAGCTCTCCTCTCTGCACAAACAGCTGAGTCAGACAGATCACTTTACTGTCTGATATCTACAGTACGACAGGCTGAAGCAGCGTTGGTCAACACAGTTAAGTGGGTCCACATTGTTGTCTATGTTTAGACACATGTTTGCTCTGCTTTGCATGGACAGAGGTATAAAGGCTCTGATGGATGATCGCTCGCTTTCATCCTTCTTTTCCTGTCACAGACAAAAGGGGGAGGGGTACACATGACCTTTGGAGAACACTAAAAGCTGGGGTTGTGACGGCTCCTTTTGGACTTTCAGCAGCAGGGGGAATTTGGGAATATGCTGTTTTGAAGTCTAAAGTGCAGGCCTCGTCCCGCTGGGAAAAGTGCTGGTTCCTCTCAAAGCATCGTGTCATTTCTAATGAGGTTCTCCCTCCTCCAGCATCTCTCTGACATGGTGGCCTAAAACAGGATACGGCTCCTCTATGGTTGATTACAGCTCTACCAAAGCTTGACCCCTTATCTAAGACGTTTATGGTAGAGTGAGTTTCCCTGTTCCTGGTGTTCCGATGAATGTACTAGAGCAGGGGTATAAAGGTAATAGGCCTATAAAATTACAAAGCAGCTTACTGCATGGATCTTACGAACTTGACAGTCATTTCTTAAGAATTTCCTCCTTGTCAAAGCAAAAATGGCAACTTTATAGGAGAGGGAAAACACTTAACTCTTTTAAATGACATTTTGTCATTTTGGATCATTTCACACAAAGCAAATAACATTTTTGAATGGGCCTTTCAGGAGCTTCAGATATACTAATGAAAAATGATTTATATATTTATATATTTATATATAATAAGCCTACCAAGTGGCCAGTGGTGTAACTACTAAGCGGTGCCCACAAGGAGCTGTCCCTAAAATCATTATTATATAGAGATAGTGACACACCTGTATATCTATTCTACACCCAAATATCCAATTTGCTATATATATATGTATATATATATATATATATGCCATCTTTTATCACATCCCTGATACACCCACCAAAGACCCCACTCACACTCCACTTTAAGTCATATCTCATCCAAGTTTTATATGCAAATAGTAATAAACACATTTCACAGATTGTTTATAATAAACCTGTACATTTTAAAGTGTACGTGTAGTGCAGTTAATTAATAGTGTATATCGCTGCTGTCTAATGAAAAACATGTTTCTCCAATTTTGTCCATTTTTTTTCTCCATGGTTTGAACCCTGTGGCCGCTTCTGTACACTGGGTTAATAATTCTGGAAGAACAGACCAAATGGGAATGCTCTAAATTACTAAATATATGCTCTAATTTATTGTACATTAACTTCAATTCCAAAGTTAAGAGTTGATAAGTAAGTAAAGATTTGATTCCTATAAACAACAGTAATTATTATCAGACCTGCTCTAGTGACTGGATCACCTGTCAGGTTCCTAGAATTTTTACTGAACTGGGAAAATCTGCTCCTAGCTGCAGTGTACCAGTGAGCTGTAATTTACTAGTATTTAATTAATAATAGTGTAATTTACAAGTCTCTAAATCTCAGTTCACTTTTGCCACTTAATCATTTTAAACTTTTAGTTTCTACACTGTAAATTCTAATAGGTGTCATGACTTTTGAGGGCAAAACAATTAAGTAGTAACATAGGCTGTAATGTGAGCATGTGCAATAGGAGCCTTCTGTCTCCTGCTCCTGACAGGATTAGGGGGCATATTGTAGAAGCTGAAGAAAGACAGAGAGAGCCCGTGTGGATCGTTTCATGAGTTGCTTCTGTTAAATATGATGGCCTTTAGAGTCTGCCTTATGTTTGGACAGTGCAGCTTTGATGGGTAATACTAGCACCTCTCCCATTGGCTCCTGGCACCATCTATTTGCATACTGGGTGTGTCTTTTCTCCTCTCACTCACCATCAGTGTGTATTCATTTCCCTCCAGACTACCCTCTCTTATGTGTGAACTTGTGAATAAAGTTCTGGTGTAGCCGTCTGGTCTTAGTGTTGATGGTTGTAAGAGCAAGTCACCACTTTCTGAGCTGCTGAATATGGCTTTTCATTGGCTGAATGCCAAGGTGATATACAATACCTATACTGCGTAGATATTTTTAAGGCCCTTGGTTTGCATGCTTTTCTTTAAGTAAGGTTGGCTACAAAGATGTCACAGCATAGCCCCCCATCTGACTGCCTATAACTGTTCTCATTTACTTATTTATTATTATTAGTAGTATTGTTATTTTTGTTGTTGTCTTCAAATACTTTTAAAATAATTTTATTTAAAAAAGATATTTAAATGTATATTTGTCCATTTATCCTTTATGTTGAAATCTTATTAATAGCTTTATTAATTGGTTTTATTTTCCATTTTAAATTCTTTTGTTATTACCTTGGCTGGGTTTACTGTTTTACAGTTTATTTATGTAGTTTCTCTGTTTACTTTAATTTTATTCAACTCAAATTTAATTTTGAATTCCTTGAAGTTGTTAATGCTTGGCTGCACTAAAAAGGAGATTTCTGAGTGAAAATAAAGGTTGATTAAATGAAGTATGACATTATCATTAAGTGGATCAACTTCAGGCATAACAGTAAAGAATAAATACGCAAATTCTAATGACTTTATTAATGAACTGGATGAAGTTTTGATATATTTTGCACTAGGCCTCATTTAATCCTATTAGTGAAGATTACTGTATCCAGTCCAGTACAGGCCCAAAATAGTGAATAGACACACATACACACACACACAAATACACACACACACACAGAAGTCAGATGAAAATAACAGAATATTATTTACTTCCAGCACATTTTGGAAGAGATTTTGGAACAGATCCCTCCCTCTCGCGGGACTGCAGTATAACTGGCCTTCTGTCCGGACTCGGCCATATTATTTATAGGCATGGAAAAAAAACATGCCACAACCAGAAGTAACTAAAAATGTCACACGCAGCCTCTGAAAATAAAATCAAACGTAGCCAACTCTGAATGCTTTGAATACATCGGCTGAAAGGGCCGCGCGGGGTGGGCACTAAAACAAACAACCAAAGGAGGAAGGTGCACAGAGGAAAAGAGCAAGAGCAAGAGAGAGAGAGAGAGAGAGAGAGAGAGAGAGAGAGACAGAGAGAGAGACAGAGAGAGAGAGAGAGAGAGAGAGAGAGAGAGAGAGCAGAGAAGAAATTCCTGGTGAAGGGAAGAAAAAAAACAGCATAATTCAAACAAAACAAAAACAGGTCATATAACTGTCATTTCCCCATGCCTGCAGGGATGCTCCTTGCCAGGGAACAACAACAGGAAGTCTCTGTCCATGGGCCTGGAGCCGGGCAAAACACTTCTGCTCACATAAAATTTGACCCCTCGAAGAAACAGAGAGATTGAGATAAAGATATAGTTTGTATACAGTGATTCTACTGTAGATACCAGATATCAAGTGTCACAGCACATTTAACCCCTTAACCCCTCCACGCCTGTTACACACTAAGGTGTATTGCTCAGTAACTGCAGGGACTTCTGTAAAAACTGGTGAGGCTGTTCTCTGGTTATAGAAGTTTGAACCCAAGGCTTGTTAAGAGGTTAAGCTTAATATTTGCTTGCATTTAATTTGCTGAGGGCTTCAAATACAGTATATGGACAAAAGTATCAGGACACATGTTCATTTATTGTCCAAAATAATCTTCCGACATCACAGAAGAAACTACTTTCCAGGAAAGGCTTCCTACTACTTTGCTACTAGATCTACTAGATGTTATAGTGATCCCTTATGTGCTAATGCAGATTCCATTAATACTAATGCCATTGGAAAAGGTGGCCATTGTTAAGTCTATGATATTAACTGGCAGTGACTCACCATAGAAGCAGCTACTCTTACTTGTAAATTTGAGTAACATCACCTTACATAGCATTACTACACTTCACCTAATTTATTTACATACACTAAACACATGCTTTATTACAGCCCCACTGCTCCACAGCTTAATGCCCGGGGGCTTTATAGTCCTATTCTATTGGCAGTACCTCTCAACAGGGACTAGACAAGCTGTTTGGGTGTGTGCATTTGCACATCTGTGTCAGCAATGGATGCAACTTAAAGTAGCTGAATGCATTCATTTGGACATAGACATAGAGTAGTATGAATAGACACAGTGTACATGAAACTACAGAGTAGGTTTATAGTACTAAATAATGTGCGAATATTAAGCGATTCATAAAAAAATGGTTAATCTTCTTTGTGGAAATCTGGTTTCTGATTATGTGTATGTGCACAGTACTCTGTAAACTTCCCTTTTCTGTATTTTTAAGATAAGAAAGCAGAACAAAACAACCAAATTGACTAATCCAAACAAGCCATGTTTGCTTCCTTTGTTGTTGGATGCACTATGTTTTTTTTTTTCTGAGCAAGCTCATTTAGAGAGCAGTACATAATGATAAGCACTTATGCTCAATTTGGTAATAAGAGTAAAGTTAAAAAGCAAATAAATGTATAATTAATTATAATTAATAGAATTGATTAATTAAAGCAACAACAGCTTTGACAAAATCCTGTTGTTAATAATAATAATAGCCAAAAAGTTACTAGCCAAAGGTTTTTGCATCGTCTTTTACACAAGGTCATTTAGACTATTATGATGTGATATGTGTTTCCTTCAAGAGAACCTTACTGAGTCAGATTTGTTCTGTGAGTGGTGGTGACGGGAGCCAGACGTCCGAAGCGTTTAATGCCTCTAAACATTCCCTCACAGAAAGCAGTTACTTGAAATGGTTGTGATTATGCTGCCTAATGCCTTAAACATTAAGCTGGACCGTTCTGTGATACACCATCTCACATTACATCAGTATAGTACTGCACAGCTCATGGCACACTCTCAGAAAACTATTAAGCTGTACTTTTCAATGTAGAAAAATACAAAATACACTTAAATTAAAATGCAATCAAATTAATTGTACTGTATTTATCTGTAATTATGTCAGTTGCAATGTCCTATTTTTTTCCTTTGGGGTTCATCAAAAAAAAAAAGTTGTTAAAAAGGTACAAATTCCCACTTTGCAGTGACCTTAAAACTGACAGAATTTGACCTTAAGGACCTTGTTGCGCTTTGAGGGTACTCTTCCATTGATTGTATCTTGGGGGACAAAAATGTGCTGGAGCAGCACCCTTTTCCTGACAGCGTACAGTTCTTTTGCACGATTGTTTGGGTTTTCCAGTGGCCTCTGGCTTTGACCCTGGGTGTGGAGGACTTAAAGAGAGTCAGGCAGTAGGCTCTGCGCGCGAGACTCAGGCTAAAGCCCCAGGCTAGAATATTCCAGAGAGCAGAGCTAGATGAAAGGGGCGGTATCCCTGTTTATGGAGGGTCTTTTTCAGTGGGTTCGAGGGCAGCTCATAAACCCCCAGTAATTTAATTACGCAGAGTTACAGCGGCCTGACTGGAGCCTCATGGTGAGAGAGAGGGTTGTGGTGTGTGTCTGTGAATGTGTGTGTGTGTGTGTGTGTGTGTGTGTGTATGTGTGACTTCCAGATTTCTTTTAAATTTATGCTGAAATGATATTTTCTTCTCTGGCCTTTTTTCATTTTTTTTCTCAAATGCATCCCTCACTCCTCCCCTTACAAGAATGGATAGGGCTTCATATTTGAAAATGATTGAAAAATAACTGTTTTATAAATCACAGCTTGGAAAGAAAACATTTTTCTCTACATTTAAAAAAAACCCATAAAACATACAGTAAAACCCAAGCAGCTATAGTTTGCTGTAACTTTCAACCCTAACACCACACAAGGCACACATACAACCAATGTGGTAGCCAGTGGGGAATACCTACACATTGATGGTGAATGAAGGGGGTGGGGACACATCCAATGTGCAAATAGATGACACAAGGAGCCAATGGGAAAGGGGTTTTACTTCAAACAGTTGCACACTCAAACTCACTGTATTTTTATTAATACAGCATAGCTAACTTTGATATACCGTAGGAACATCAACATGTGAGAAATTCATCAGTTTAGTTTGGATTTGTTTTTTAGGTGTAATGTATTCGTATATATTTTTGCAAACATGCAAACATAAATGCAAAACAGCCACAAATGTTGTCTATTCCCTAAATATTGCTGAATATTTCTGTATGTATTTTTATGTTGCAGAGTAAAACTGTGAGTGCTGTGGCTGGCATATGTATTTATGGCATTTTACTGTTACAGAACTGTATTCCACTTTTACTGTCATGGTTTGGTTCACAACTGATGGACATTTTTTACAGTGTCCTGGAAATGTCTGTCTATTTGTATGTACAGCTTTACTTTCTGAAGGTGTACATGATACAACTTCTAATTCAGCTGCATGTATGACACAATTAAAATGAATATTATAATTACAGTAACATTGAATAAGATATGAAAAGGTCAGATCATCAGGTCAGGCATAAACATAATTGGCACTATTTATGAAATATTGCTCTTGTTTTCTAGCTTACTACTATCAAACAAGCAAAATGACAAAAAAAAATCCATAGCAAATCCATATCCATAACTTTTATAAACACTGATAGATTAGTTCTGTGGCAAGAGAAGAAGGAACACAGTCACACTCTGTATTCCATATTCTGAACATTTAACACTGAGAACAGTCAGTTAAACATGTCAAAGATTTTTGGACACCCAAGAGAAGGCAGCCCTGGAGAAACGACAACACATTGATGGTGAGAGTTATGCCCACCAGGATGAACTCTCACATGCAGTTCCGGAAACTTTCCCACTGGCTCTGGGCCTAATGTACTATTTTGGCAGACCGTTAATGTTAATTAATTACAGTTGTGTTAGTTAATTAAGTGCATTTCTCTGGGCTTATAGTCTAGCTGGTACAATGCAAAATATGTATTTGGTTAATATACCAAGTTAAACTTTTTGTTGATACATACTATTGAGGAAACAATTAACATTAGCTGAACAGCGTAAGTGTAATATGGGCAATTAAAAAAAATTCGAATGCATCCTGTTGCCTTCTTGAATCTTGACCTTTTTCATTAACAATGTCATTGTGTCAGTGATGTTAGGATTACCTGTTTAGCAAGTAGAATATTTTTTGTTCAATAAACACAAAAATTGGCATTTGCTGAACAGGAATGTTGTAGTTATCTTAACATTTTTAGGTTATTTATTAAGTTTTTAAGTTCTAATAACAGCCTGAACAAAATAATCAGCATTTTTTAAACAAGTAAATCTAAGAGTTGGCTGAGAAATAAATCTTTTTAAGAAAGACTGACAATGCAGTTGTAGAGATATTATTAAATATATGTATATTTAGAATTTTCTTCTACCAATGATACTAAAAGTTTGATTTCATTGATCTTGTTCAGTTATTAAAGACTTTAACAGTAGAAACCACAGCATGCATTCCTCTTCAGATCTAACTTTGGTTTCTAATAGCTTTCCTTTAACTTGACATGCAGGCAAATGCAATTTACTAGCACACTTCAAAGCCTACAAACTGCTTATGGAACACATCAGATTTTACAGAACACATTAGAAGAGGAAACAAATTCAAAGCCAGCTTCCTTTCTTCAATGCTTCACACAGAGCGTACCAACGGAAAGAGCAACACGGTCAGATTCAGATCACTAACTACATACGCAGCAGTCTGATGAAGTGTGGTAGGCCGAAATTCTTGAGAAATTCAGGAGTCAAGTTCTTGGTCACGAGCTCAGCCTCATTACTGAGCCAAAGAAGGGGAAAGTGCAATGAGTGTGCTTTCACTCACTTTAGTGTGACACGGAACTGTCGCAGTGAGATGGTTTTGACATATCGCCTAAGGCCTTTCTGTTTCACTGTGGCATATTCTAAAATCTTCCCTGGGGAAAACCCCCTCCTTTTTCAGTCAGTAAGTTTCTTTTTAACCCAGATTTGCAAAAAATCTGTTTTCTTTTTAAGACAGACACAATTTTTTTCTTAAAACAAGCATATCCTGTTATAAGACATGGCAAAACCTAGATTTCATTATAAACGAGGCATAATATTTACACTGACTACAACACATTCTGGTCTAACTAGAAAAATTAATAATATGATGCTAACATCAGCCCTTAGGGGTAGACCCTGGACCTGGCTACACCAACTGCCATGAACCCTCTAAAATATCTCCCTGTATTTTGCACCCTCCATACATTCTTTAATTTTAAGAAGATGCCCAGTCCCCACTAAAGAAAAACATCCAGAGAACATGATGCTCCCACCTCAGTGTTTTTTGGCCATTTTGGCCAGAATACCACATTTTATCACCTCACCACAGACATTTCTGGCAAACTCCAGATGTGCCTTGACATGTTTTTACCTTCTCCAGACAGGAGACAGGTCAGATACCTTTACTCCAGTCTCATCTACTGAACTCTGTAGCTTCTTCAAAGTCATCGTTGGTCTCTCTGTGGCTTCCTTCATAAGTTTCCTTATTGCTCTTCTGCTTAATTTTGAGGTACGGCCTAGTCTAGACAGTGTCTGGGTGGTGAGATGCAGCTTCGTTTTATCACAGTTGATTCACTGGAGCTCGCTGGGATATCCAAACACTCTATAACCTAATATACAGTTTCCTTAACATGTTCTTTGGTCTTGATTTTCACAGCTTTTCCTTCCCTTAGATTCAATGTTTGTGGACACCCATTCTAATTTATGCATTTAGCTACTTTATGTTGCACTCGTTGCTGACACAGATGTGCATATATGTCCCTGTAGAGAAGTATTACCAATATAATAGGAATCTCTAGTGCTGATAACATCAACCTACTGGCACCATGCCTAATGCCAGGCATGGGCTAGATGGGGTATAAAGCCCCCCACCCCCATTGAGCAGTAAAGTAGTGGAACAGTGTTCTCTTGAATGATGGTTTGTGCTTCATCCAATACTTTTGGGACAAGTTGGGAAGATAGAGATTAGGTAGGGTGGTGATCATCATCCAACCTGACCTTACTAACACTCTTGATGCTAATTGATCTTGCGCAAGCACAGCATTCAAATATCTGGACTGATTTTACCAATCAATTTTATCAACTTTACAGGAGAGGGAAAAACCTTCTTAACTTTCTGTATAGGCCTATTTCAAGTCATTTTGGAGCATTTCTATTGGTCCACATTGATTCACAGTATGCCAATCAAGGAACTTTGATATGCTGCTGCCTTTATCCCCACCCTTATCATTCATTTAAAGCATTCAGCAGACGCTCTTACCCAGAGCGACTTACAAACGTGTTTCACTGCTTACTCAGAAAAATACACTTAGCTAGTTTGTATAGACTAGGATCCACAATATACCTCTAAGCTTATATTGTAATAAATACAAAAGTCCCTACGGAGACCACAATACTCTGCACTCTTGGAAGAGGTAGGTCCTCAGCCGACGTTTGAAGACAGTGAGCGATTCTGCCATTCAGACACTCAGGGGAAGTTTGTTCCACCACTTCGGTGCCAGGACAGAAAAAAGCCTGGATGCTTGTCTTCCGTGGATCTTAAAGCATAGCGGTTCAAGCCGAGCCGTACTTCTGTTCCCTGTGTTGCCACACATACACACACAACCGGGAGCTGTAGGCCCACAAGAACAAAGCAGCACACTCCGAGACTCATTTACGAAACCCTTTCACACCAATTACTCTGCATTCAATCTCTCTGATCAGTCCAATTACAGGTAGATTATCGCTGACACACAAGACTGTACTGTTCTGGCAATGAATGTGTTCTTCTACAGAATACAAATAGGAGAAAGGTCTAGTTTGTGAACTTGACGTCAGATTAGATCTAATTTAGATGTCCCGTCCTGTGAAAGAGAACAGCAGTGATGTGTCTGATTGCGATCTTCATGTCTCTTTACGAGCTGCAGTAATGCTCTGTGGTGCAGGACAGAGAGGAACTTTGCCTTCACTTAGGCACACGAGACAGTGGCAATTAAGCCTGTAATATATTATAGTAGTGGCATAAGTGTGTGAGGTGTAGCAAATTTATGCTTGTTTATGCACAGAAAAGGGGTTTCTGTATATCATAGCATATTCAGAACCTGCATTACCCACGTACACACATAAACACACACACACACATACACACACACACACATATACACAAGCAGTAGCAAAAGTGTTACTAAGAGAAGAGTCATGTAAACAAACTCAGTAGGCCTACAGCACGTAGGCCCCTGTTCAATGCACCAAATATCTGCCATAACTGTCATTGTCTACTGCAAGTTTCAGTCATGTGAAAAAGTTAGGACACCACATGAAAACCTTTGTCCTTTTTTTTAAATAAATAAATGATAATTATATTTGGTGTATATTTTTTAAGAGGATGCCCAAGCCCCACTAAAGACATCCAGAGAACATGATGCTCCCAGCCCTGTGTTTTGAATTTTGGCCAGAATACCATATTTTTATCACCTGACCACAGATATTTCTGGCAAACTTCAGATGTGCCTTGACATGTTTTAACTTTCTCCAGACAGGTCAATTGTGTGAAGAGTTCTTGATATTGCTGGGAGCACTTTTACCCCAGTCTCATCTACTGAACTCTGTAGCTCCTTCAAAGTCATTGTTGGTCTCTCTGTGGCTTCCTTCATAAGTTTCCTTATTGCTCTACTGCTTCATTTTGAGGTTCGGCCTAGTCTAGACAGTGTCTGGGTGGTGAGAAGTAGTTAGGACACCCAATGGAAACCTTTTTTTTGACTTTTTAATAAATAAATAAATAAATTTGGTGTATATCCTGCATGTGTATAGGTTTATGTATGGACTTGGTTTTGTATTTTATGTGATTATCTTCCATGTGCATTTTAGTTTATGATGTAAGACTGTCTTGTTTTTAATATATTTCACTTTATGGACACCTGATGTTCATTTTTACAGTATTGAGAGATGGAGGTGATATAACCAAATCAGGAAACACATGAACCCCCCCCCCCCCCCCCCCCCCACACACACACACACATTTATTACTACTTACAATTCTTCAAATTAGAATCAGGTGCAGATGATCAGAACATGCTTAGAGAGGATTCTGGAGGAGTCTGTCTTACCTAAACCTCAGACATTTAGTCTGGTTTGCTCTCAATTTTTAAAGTGAGCAGTGAAGAACACCATGGCCAGATCCAAAGAGCTCCCTGAGGCCTTCAGAAGCCAGTTGTAGATGCAGATGAGATTGGGAAAGGGTTTTACAAAGTTTGTTTAAGTGAACTGAATATTTCATGTTTGTTATGATATAGCTGTAATATATCATATGACTGACATAAACTGCACCCACTTCCAATTACTTTTGAAATAAAGGGTGATAATGCTGAGTAATATGATGATAGGTTATCATTATCCCCATAAATGCCGTCACGTCGACACTTTATATCTTGGGTATTGCCAGGACTGCAAGAACTGCATGCAAATAGAATGATATAGAGAACCTACAAACAACAATCAGAGTAAAGCAACAGCATAAAACACTTAGTAACAATAGTAGCTTATTGGATAATAGTCAATATCAGTTCATTTTTTGCTATTGTGCATTTTTTATTTATTTGCTTCTTTTTAATAATGTTTTTAAGTCTAACCTATCCACAAACATCAAGCTAAACATCACAATACAGATTAGATGTGAAAATGTCTGTAGGAAGCAGTATTTGTTTTTTTTTTAACTGCATCTTAATCCCAGTGCAATGATTCATTCAAGTTCAAATCTCAGATTCTTTGACAAGAACCAAACTGTGACGGCTAGACGACTGGGTCAAGACAACAGGCAGGTCTTGAAGGGGTCTTCTGGTATGCAGTGGTCAGTACCTACCAAAGGTGCTCCAAGAGAGGACAACTGGTGAACTGGCAACAGGGTCATGGGCACCTAAGACTTATTAATGATTATTAGTGATCCATGGAGGCCTTCAGGAGGCCTTCATTAGTACCACCTGTATAATATATATTTTGTCGCTGTCAACTGAAAAACATGTATCTCCAAAATAGTTAAATGTTCGCTAGCTGTTGAACTGATACACTCCACGCTGGCCTGAAGTTGTAGGCACTCAGGAATCTCTTTATGACTTTATAGCTGCAACTGGAATGCACACCTGAGTCAAACCGGACTCTGAGTGATGGAAGTCTATAAAAGTCACGCAAAGCAGTCTGACGCTGTCTGAGCTTTTACTCACTTCAGGGAAGTACCCTCCCCGTCACAGCTTCTTCTGTGCTGCCTGCGAGGCCAGCATGGAGCAGAAGCTTAGATAAGATTGCTCTTGTCAGTAGAAGCAGAGGCCCATGGGCCAACTCCCTATTCAAGGTCAAGTTCTCCAAGCTGATCCATACATCATGCCCTGGCTTTATCTGCTTCTGCATTGTGCCCTGGATGTCATGCAAGAATGTGGCTCCTTTACTCACTGAGCCAGAAGCTGCCAGATGCTGCTGGTGTGTGCTGAAATCTAATCCATCTGAACAACCAAAGAAAGATGAATTCTAGGGGCTTAGATGCTGCAATTATCACAGCTGACAACAACAGCATTGTGTAACTAGAAATTTAAATAGGCCTACAAAGCAGATTCTGTGCTTTCTATATATAAATTTCACATTTTGACACTTTTGACAGTTGTTAATTACATTTGGCCAAACTTTCATGACAACTGGACCAATAGAAATGCTCCAGAATGACTGGGAATAACATCTTACTGACTTCCATTGAAAGTTAAGAATTTTTGTTTTCTTTCTTCTGTAAAGAAATAAAGAAAAATATTTTAGCATATTTTAACAGTGGCATCTGTCAGGAGGTGGATCTATATATTAGGCAGCGAGTGAACAGCCAGTTCTTGAAGGTGATAAAGGTGTTAAAAGCAAGAAAAATGACCAGCATAAAAATCTCAGATTCTTTTACAAGAACCAAACTGTGACGGCTAGACGACTGGGTCAAAACAACAGGCAGGTCTTGAAGGGGTCTTCTGGTATGCAGTGGTCAGTACCTACCAAAGGTGCTCAAAGAGAGGACAACTGGTGAACTGGCAACAGGGTCATGGGCACCTAAGACTTATTAATGTGATCAATGGACATGTATTGTAAATAGCAACTTTACAAGAGAAGCAAAAAACGTCTTAACTTTTAATGAAAGTCAATGTAAACTAATATTATTCCAGGTAATTTAGAGCATTTCTATTGGTCCATTCATGTACAATTATTTATAGTGTACTTAGAAACTACAGGATTCAAATTATGAGGAAAACTAAAAATGTATATATATATATATATATATATCACTGTAAAATAAATATATGTATATTTTTTTCATACTGATCTACACTAAAATGTACATGGGCTTTCTCATTTGAAGTGGTCATTTTCAGAGATATTTTGGTGACAGTGACTATATATATATGCAAAGGAACAACATGGCCTTTAGATGGCACATAAAACAGTGGCAGTAAGGGATATTTTATGGCAATGACTAAACGCATGCCTGTTTATTCACAGATAAGGAGTTTCTATGACAGATACTGTAAACTTCACAGATAGCAGTGTGTTTCTAACAGATACGTGAACTCCATAGGCCTAAAATGAATATAGGTCAATGTATGGAAACAAAAACTGTTAAGTGGATTAAATCTAAAAATAATACATAAAAAGGACAGAATTAATTCTGTCTCATTTCCACTACATGCTGAATTAGTCATTAAATTAGCTGAACTGTATTTGCTCCTCCTCTCGCTTGACGCATTTTTCTCAGACGCAGGTGGAGGACAGTGAAAGGTGAAAATCACACAACTGAAGAGTTGTTCAGATCTCAGCCCTGACTCACATGTGCCAGGGAGGACCTCCCATAATCATCTGAGAGTGACTTGACCATCATGTGGGGAACTCCCTGTACAGTTTCAAGAGACTATTGCAAATTGTAGCAGCTGTGTTTCGAGAGTAATTGGCATCACATTTCACGCCCATATGAGTCCACCATCATGGAAGGCCAGGCTTTGGGTGTCCCTCCACTTCAGGGTGGCATTAGGGAAGGGTGGGGAGAAAGAGTGGTTGGAAATTTCCACACAAAAATGACAGAGAATGGTTCGATGGGCTACTTCGTGTTTGTTGACTGGTCATCAAGGTGTCATGGCAACCACTTAGGTCTTTAGGATGGACCTGATCTTCCAGTTCTTTCACACACAATAGTAGAAGCTTCACATACGGTGAGTCAACAGGCAATGATGAAGGCCTCAAATTAAGACCTTGGTAATTGCGCTAAATGGCAGGTACCACTGGCGAAAACAGCAGGACCGTTTGTGAAGGATCATGACCTAAAAGCAAACGAAGAAAAGAGACCTAAGGGCAAGAGAAGAGCAAAAAATACCGGCAGACTGTTCAGTAAGCATGGCGGCTCCAAGCTGCAATTACCCTCTGCAAGTCACTGGAACTCCTAAAATGCCTCCTCTGTTCCGACGTGGAGTAAACGACAAATTTATACTTCATTAATGATAATGATACCCTAGCCGTTCTATTTTCAGCCAGTCTTGGTTATTACCCGACATATTTAGCACTGGCAAATGCTAGTGTTTTATTTCCACACCAAAGTTCTGAGGCCAAAAAATGGAGCCTAAGCCACAGACCACACTCTGGCACTACGTAATGCCTGTTAAAAAAAGAGCACAGGCTTAGTAAGCACCAGGCAACCCCCTTTGTTAGTACTGTGGATGAGGTAAGGAATCTGTTCCCTTTACTTAGCCTGGATGAGTTTAGCGTTTTGCGTAACTGGACTGGCCTCTGGGCTTGGAGGTCCAGCATATTCTGACAGTGGAGATTAGGAAAACTACAAGATAATGTCACATTGTCTTAAAGGGGTGTTTCGCATTCCTGGAGTGTCTAACACATGCTCAATCTATGTCAGACTGCTGAGGATACCACTGCCCTAGAGCTGATATGCTGATACATGCAGAGGGGTAAGTGAGTTCGGGGAGAAATTGTCTCGCCCACTGTAACATTAAACGAATACGGCTGTCTAATATGTATGGTTATTATAGAACCCACGTGTAAGGCCTATGTGCACTACGCCCTTCGCAATCAAAAACAAGCACAGTTTATGATCACGTTGCCAGATAAAAGATCTATTTACGTATCTGCTGCCATTCCAGTTACCTCATTTTCACGATGGGAGTCTCCAGTCAGCTGTAATTAAGCACGCTGCCAAAAGACACGAAACAGAAACAAACATTGCTGAACTTTTTCTACTCTGTGACTGACAAGCTGGAGCCATTGGCGTGGCCTGGGTTAGGCCTGATGATCTCTTCACCAGCCCTACCGGCTGTTCGTTTATTCCACTAAATGAATTCTCTCTACCTTGCTCTACCAGACTTTCCAGATCTGCCGGCTGAGACCTGAATTCAGCTTTCTTCCAAGGGCTGTTATCAGGTCCTGTAGAGTGGCAGCTATGTTGCCTTACAATGGTGTTTCACTCCACAAAACACAATCCCAACTCTCTTTGCCGTGATGACACCATTCTCAGGGCAATTTGGGGTTTTCCCTGCCCCCATATATGCAATTCAGTGTCATTAAATGGAACAAGGCTGCTGTGCTCCAGGATTTGTGGATATGAGATTGTGAGCCTGAGCTACACTGTTTGGAAGAAATGTTTAGAATCTAAAAAACATAACTGGGGAATTATAAACTCCAAATTTAAGAATAAACAGATGTGTGTTCTAACAATACACAACTGGAGTATCTGCTTTCCTAAAGGAATTGATGATTTCATGGTTGTGGTGTTAAGTGGCTAACTCTGAACAAAAGACAGACTTTTGTCTAAACTAATAAAAATCTTCATTAATTAAGCATTTTATAATCAACCATATATTCTTGGTTCTAAATCTAATCTATTTGTAACATTTTATAACCTAATAGATGTTTCTGGTTTCATAATCTAATTTCAGAATTGTACAAAATAGTTATTTCTAGTAATATTTCTAAAAATCATTTTTTAGATTTTGTTTTTATGGTCTACCATATATTATTGGTTCTAAAATCTATTTTGTAGCATTTTATAATCTATCAGATGTTTCTAATTTTGGAATTTTACAACATGTCTGATTCTAAAATCTATTTCTAGTTTTTTTTAATAATCTATAATTTACAATTTATATAATCTACCAATCTATACTCCTGGTAATGAAATCTACTTTCAGACATTTTTAATCTACCAGCTAATCCTGATTATAAAATCTACTTTGATATTGCTTGTTGTAATATCTACCTTTTAATGTTTTATAATCTATCATGTATTTCTGGTCCTAAAATGTTTTTAGAATTTTACAGTCTAACAGATATTCTTGGTTTTAAAATCTATTTGTAACATTTTATAACCTCTAATTTTAAAATTGTACAATATTTCTTGTTATTAGTAATATTTGTAAAATCTATTTTTAGTTTTTGTTTTTATAATCTAACAGATATTTCTGGTTATAAAATCTACTTTGTGGCATTTTATAATTTACCTTACATTCTTGGTTCTAAAATCTATTTTGTAGCATTGTATAATCTGCCAGATGTTTCTAATGGTAAATTTCTAAAATCTATTTTTAGTTTTAGTTTTAATATAAAATAATAATTTATATAATCTACAATCTATGTATAATTCTGGTAATAACACCTACGTTCAGGCATTTTATAATCCTACCTTGTTGTAATATCTACTTTTTATGATTTTATAATCTATCACATTGTGGTCCTAACATTTATTTTTATTATTTAGAATTTAAAATCTGTCAAATATTTCTGATTCTAAGCTGATTGGCTGATTCATGTTCAAAGACATTGAAATATGCTCAATAAGCACATATTTAACGGTGTTAAAGTGTTAAAAGATCAATATAATCAGCCATTCGCTGTAGACATACCTAGTGCTGTAAGTGAAAGCTCTCTGGTTAATAAGACTTTACCTGCCATGGTATGCTTTCAGCTGTTACAGTAACTAGGCGAGGTCAGCAGCTCATTCTTTCTTCCTGCTGTGAGGAAGAGCTAGATGGCTAGCTGGCGGTTGTCATCCTCATATTTGTACATATACTATAGTCATGAAAAGTCTGGCTACACCAATTGGTACTGAGTTTAAGGTCACTGTGTGGTTTATGAAATATCTGACTGCTGTGTTGCTTGGCAGCCACAGCCTACTGTTAAAGAACTGCTTATTATTATTATTATTATTATTATTCATAAAATATATAAAATAATTTATTGAGCATTAGTGTCATTTGTCATGTTGTATTTTTTTTATTCTACTGTATATTTATTTAATGTCACAGCCTAAGCACTCCCCTTAACCATGGTAAAGTCACTATAATGCATTGTCTCTTGTGGCTTATTGCTTTAATAACTCCTAGACTGCACATCATTCAGATCTATAAAACTTACTACAGCCCTTATGTCTGTGGAAGCACAGCTTCCAGCACAAGCTGCTATGTGTAAATTCAAAGGTTTGCGTCATTCTAATCACACATTAACCCAGAGGGCCGCTCTCCTGGCCAATATGTTAATGATATACAGTAATATAACCTAAAATTAAAAAGTACGGAGCTGTATCAGACACTGTTAAACCATAAATTCAATCACAATAGTCTACCTGTCAGCTGATGCAACTCAATATTGCTGTCTGAGCCTTAACATTGTGTCCATTACCTACGTACTGAGAGTACTAAGAATCCAGGTCACAGTGGAGGGATGAAATTTTGCACGTGTCTCACATCACGATTAGTGTTTCAGAGACAATCCCATCATTTAATGATGCTAGTAAGTCCGGTGTGTGTGCTATGGTATGTGCAGGGCGTGAGGGGCGAGGCATTGTTCATTTTGAAAGGGCCGTGTAGTCCCTCCTGGCTAATGACCTTAATGGCATGCAAGCCGACTGGTAAACTTAATTATTTGCAATCCTTAATGCCAGTCTTCAATCACGCATGTATTCACACACATGCCCACACCCAGACACACACACACACACACCCTCACAAACAAATACATGCTGCATCCCTAATGCTCCTAGTATCCAAACACACACCTCCATGGTATACAGATCCATGGGAGGAAACCCAAACACTAGGTAAGTCCATTTGCACCAGACCAGCCCAGGAGTACGTGATGAACTCATGGGCCTGCAAACAAGGCCTGGCAATGCAAACACCCCGAGCCTATGAGTGTCTGGGTGTTGCAGCGCTGACGTAAGGATCCGTGTTTGGTAAGTGATGTCATCCCTGTGCTCGGCCCTAACCAAAACAGTCATGTCGTGCAAAGCAAGGCCTAGAGTCAGCAGCTCATGACTAACACCTTCCACATCACACCAGGAAGCTCCTCCAATCACATCCAGCCATGACAATACTGGACAACAATAATAGAAAATGAAAGAAATGCCTTCTACAATCTACAATTTTAGAATTCTGTGTCACAAATGTCTAGTCATTATAGAGAGGTTCTGCCAATAGAATAGGACTTTCTGGAGTAGGTAAACATGAACCTATTAGCACCATGCTTAATGCCAGACGTGGGCAAGAGGGGTATAAAGCCCCCCTGGAATTGAGCTGTGGAGCAGTGGAACTCTGCTCTCTGGAATGATGGTTGGTGCTGCATCCGGTACTTTTGAGAAGAATTGGGGAGTTGGGGGTGAGGTGGGATGATGATCATCCAACATCCTAACCTCTCGAATGCGCTTGTTGTTGAATGCCATCAAATCTTCACAGCAATGCAATCCAAAATCTAGTAGAAAGATATTAGACCTTCTTCCCTGGACAGTAGAGCCAGTTACTGCAGGATAAACAGTGAATGAGCAGGTGTCCCAATACTTTTATAGTGTCCAAACAGTGTGTGATGTACGTTGCACAGTAGAGATTCAATCGTGTACATCAGTGCAGATTGGAGCAATATGCTAATGATTTGCATGACTTGATTACATTCTAAAAGTCTTTCACTATTTAGGTTGGTGAACTGTACAGCATTAGTGTTTTGCATACAACTGGGGCACAGCAATCGTCTTGGATGGGAAGCACCTTGTAAATTTAGTAGATTTTCCGACTGAGCAGGCGTGACTTCCTTTTTCAGCAGAAATACTCAGTCACCCTAAATAAAAAAGTGTGAATTCAAAACTAAGGTCATTTTTACTTTCTCTAGAGATTCATTGTGTTCCATGCTTCTTTCTGTTTGTAATCCTTCTGGGGTTTTTTTTGTTGTATTTTAATCTCAAAATATTTGTATAATTTATGTGTAATATTGTCACACATTAAATCCATTTAAAATGGACAGGGCACACAACACCACAGCTAGCAAAGAGACACAGCATCGGATTTCTACATTAAACTCCTCAACAAGAGGGGTCAGACCCGGCTCTGAGGGGTCAGACCCGGTGCTGTGGGGTCAGAGCCGGCTCTGAGGGCTCTGTTTCTCAAGGGTTTTAACCAAACCTTGCTAAAACAGTTTGAGTTTAACGTGCTAGCATTTGCTGAGTGGACCTGTCCACCATTCAGCCCTGTGTTCACTCCAGTTCAGTTTAACTCTCGTTTTATTGGCTGCCTCGTTAAAAATGACACATGATGGGCGAAGTTATTCAGATGGAGTTGAACTTGTTTAAACTGGATGGAGTGAAAATGCTGGTAAGTGTGTTTGGTTGAATTATGGGTGTATTTAGGAAAGGGCAGTAGCCTCAGCCATTGATTACAATACAACCAGGAGTGGTTTAAGGCTACTATTTACTCTTCCATGTTAATGAATGCAGAAATTAGATAATGATCTATAGGTAATGTAGGTAGGATAGATTTAACTAAAATATAATAAACCTAAGGAAGCTCTTATTCTAGAAGTGGTCCTAGTTTGCTTATAGGCACAGAATGACCACAAAATCACTCCCAAAATCACTCAATTATAGTCTTTAAGTCCCACCACCTTAAGTTCCTCCTCCCCATTTTCCAGTTGTCCCGTGCTTTTGTTTTGTAACTCTGCCTGGGGAAACAGTGAGCGAAAGCATGCCATTGTGCCTTTTCAGGTTCCTCGGAGGAGCTGCCTGCGGCTAAAGCAGAAGCAGTGGCCACGCAGTATGGCCTGCGGTTTAAAGGCTGTGGTCAGGGCACAGACAGTAGGCTCCAGTTCACATCCCTGCACAGAGACAGCTACTGATTTCAGCCCCATCTCCGTTTATTTAAAGATGGACGGCCCTCTGGAAGGCCTCGCTGCAGTCGCCTGGCAACAAGTCTCGGCCGCTCCAAGTCTGAGAGACGGCTTTTAATCTTGAGTTTGTCTTGGAGAGCCTTTTTTGCTGTCGTGATAAATACTTTACCCCTTTCTTGTTTGTTTTCTCTGTAGTGCCTCTTAATGTAAAGTCCGCCCCAAATGAGACATTAGCCAGGCTTGAATTTATGACACCTTCACATGCTCAGTCGGAGAGACCTGTTTCCTGTTGCGAAGTCATAATGACTGTCTTGGAGTGCTTCGCATTTTACACTTTACATGAGGGATCTGCTTATTCGTTAAATGCTACTCTAACACTTGTACTGTGTGGGTGCTTGAGCATCTGCCCAGTGGCGTCCATTCTCAGTTAATGGGTTTTGTCTTTTCTAAGTATGTCAAAATTGCCCATGGTGAATATTCTGTATGCCGTTCTAATGGTAGTGGTCTCCACAATGAGGTTCTGATAGCATTGGTGTCTGAAATGAAGTTCTAGTGGCACTGATGTCCAGAATGAAGCTCTAATAATATTGATATCCAGGGTGAAGCTCTAGTGACATTGATGTACAGAATGAAGTTTTGATGAGGTTCTAAAATGGGGTTCTAGTGACATTGGCATCTGGAATAAGGTTCTAACATATCATCACAGGAGTTACACAGGGATTGCTGCCATGAGTTACATGTACAAAAGTCTTGAGCCATTTCGACAGGATTAGTTGTACATGGGGTGGTGGGGTAATGTAATTATTATTATTACTAGAGTTTCAGTCCCATGTCAGTCCTTTTAATGGACTACACACTCCTGTGTCAGTAAATACTCTGGTGCCTTTTGTCCTTCTGTAAAACGAGCCACAAAAATAACCTCAGGTTATAATAATCTCATGCTAATTGACAAGTGGGTAAATGCTTCTGGGAGCTTACCCTATATTCTATAGCCTACATATCTGCTATGAATATGTAGCCACAAATTTTCATACATCCATTTTTCATTATTACTTCAAGTGGGATATGAGATGAGGTTATCATCCTCTAATACCTTTTCAGTGAGATTCAGACATCCTGTAGTAAAATTACATTACTCCATTACTCCCCATGTTAAACTAGTCCTGTCCGAATAGGGCTTCAGACACCTGAGCTATTAAATATTATTATTGGTAAAAAATAACGGAATATAAAATTATACAAAAAGTAAGAATTTAAAATCTATTTGTTTAGGTATTTCCAAACCTCTCCTGATGGTAGCCCAGGATTATTTGTGGTTATCATCCACTGCCTGGTTTGGTTAATCCGTGCTTAATTACATCAGGTTAGCTGCTGCTGGTGAATGTGAACCATGTGAACCAATCTATGTGATTGCTGGGGGCTTTCTGGAGAAATCTTTTTCTGACTTTACAAGCTAATGAAGGCTGTTTAAGCACACCATCAAAGCTGTGCAATGTTCAAATCAGGAACTAAAAGGAAGCTCCATATGAAGGCTGAATTACTGTTACCAGTCCATACAGTAGGCACTTACTCTATTGAAAGAGGCCTATAGGAAACCCAATGCTTTCCTACAAAGCTCAAAGTGTTCGTATGAATAGTGAGGGTCCACTGATGTGGGCTGGAGACCACCAGGCCCACACAGGCACCTCACACAGGCAACCTAAAGAGAGAACTCCACAGGAAATGGTTTGATGATAGCTCACTAACTAATGACTGATGAACGTTAACTGCAGGACGTTTCGCAACCCCACCCGAGTCGCGGGCCTTCGAGCAGGTCGTGCAGGAAACCACAGAGCAGCAGCACTTTAAAGCACTTGTTTCCACCTGAAATAATGGCTGCCTTTTAGAAATTAGCTGTCTTTAAATGGCACTGAATTTAGACGCTCTGCCCACACAACCATGGCGTGCCATGCGAGGAGGTTGGGGAGGGAAGTGTGCCTGAGTTTTTCGGGTTTTTTTTTTTCCGGACAGCTTAATTTAGCAGTACAAGCCTAAGCATGTCTCTGCGGCTGGAGGCAGTCTCAGTTTTAGCGCCTGGGGAGAGGGTGTCCACACTGAGCTGGAGAATGTCTTGAACCGCAGGTGGCGTACGCACTACTTCTGCTCAAAAAATTAATGCCTCTACATTTGTAACAGGTGGTTAATAGGATTCCAGCCCGAAAAGGGGTGTCAGCAATGTGTTAGCCCGCACAACTACCACAGTCATGCACAAGAGAAGTGTCACATGAGCAGCAGCATGTGATTGTCCTTGAAGCATGTCTGTGTAAACCCCTTTTTCTGCAATGACTGGTTACTGGTTTCCCAGTAACACACCGGTGAAACTGGCTGAAAGTAGGGTTGATCAGCGTACAGAGCAGCCGAATGACCCCAGCTCAGTTTCTCAGAGGTTTCATAGTATTTAGATGATAGAGGGAGTGCTTCATGTGATGCTCACTCTACCATGTAACAACAATCTTTAATTTGTCCAAAGAGCTGACAACCACAGGGCTGACAACCACAGGGCAGCTATGGCCTAAAAGGTTAGAGAAGTGGGCTTGGGACTAGGAGTATGCTGGTTTGATTGACTAGAAGGAGTAAAGTTACAGGGCTTTATCCTGCACCAACATTTACGACTGAGGTGGTCTTGAGCAAGTTACCAAACCCCAAGTAGGTCCCTGGGCGTCAAGGTGGCTGCCCACTGCTTGTGTGTGTGCTCACTGTCACTAGTGTGTGTGTGGGGGTTAAATGCAGAGACTACATTCCAACTAAAAATATATGTCTAAATATTACTGCAGTACGTTAATGTGTTCATACTGAATAGCAGCACTGTGGCGCTCCATGTAGTGTGTTTGGGGCCCTGGGGTTGGGGGTCAATCCTCGCTCTGGTCTCTATCTGTGAGGAGTTTGGTGTGTTCTACCAGTGTCCATGTGTGTTCAGGTTTCCTCCCACCTCCTAAACACCCATTGGTTGGCTATGCTAAATTGGCCATGGATGTGAGTGTGTCAAAAAATGTGTATCTGTGGAATCTTGCTATGGTCTGATGCGCTGTTTAGGAGGTAGGCCTGTATGGCATCTAGTGACTCTGTATAGGCTCTGGACCCAAAATCTGACCAGGCGGAAGTGGGGAAGATAATGGATACATTTTCATACTGACAATTAGAGCGGAATGAATCACATGTAATATATATATATATATATTATATTATATTTTATCTTATATTTTATATTTTAAAATAATAATATTATAAGACATATCCCTTTGTGTTGACACAACCAAAATGGGATGGTGGAAAAAATGGGTTTTGAAATGACAGCAATTTAATGCTTAGCTGGTACTGTTAAGCAATAATTGTGTCAATGGGGAATCAATGAGTAAAGGGAAGAGCCAGGAGCATGTGAATGTGACTCAGGTTGTACAGCCAATCATAATACACCAATTCTGAGCATGGGGGCATGTGTCCTTTCAAACACTATTAATGAGTAATCTGCAGCCACATCATGATTCACTCACCACTCTGTCTGTCAACTCTTCTATGTTGTGACCACAATTACCATTTTCAGTCCTGTTTATCCAGGCTCTAACCACCAGGTTTCCCTTTACCAAAACATTGACGTAATTCTGTAGTTCAAGTGGCGTGTTGTTTAGAATTTAGTAATAGAGAAATGCAAGCAAGCAAATGCAAGGTCATGATCGTGACCATCATAAGATAGTAGATGATGACTGACAGTGAATAAGTAATTGGACACGGGCATGATTCTTTTTGTTTTGCGTCTGTACCTCAAGACCCTGGATTTTTGTAATAAAAGCAAAGTTACTAATATCAACATCATATCAGCTTCAATTTGATGGGGTTTATATGTAACATATACAGCCCTATAAGAATCAGTCCATAAGTAACTGGAAAAAGTGACTCTTCAAGTCATAAAAGTCTTAAAATAAAAGTTTAATGTACTGATGTACATTTGGTTCATTTAAAATATAATAAATACTCTAATTGTGCAAAGTAAACGTTGGTGTCCCACAAGGGTCAGTGCTTTACCCATTATATTTCTCTATTAACATTATATATCTCTATTAAAGCCAGCACTAGGTAGAGTAATGTGCAAGCCTTGTATTAACTAAACCACTGATGACCACTGTCTCAGTGAAACAGTGAACTGTCTAAAAAACAAGGACTGGATAATGTTCTTCTACTTCATTCAGACAAAATGTAAGTACATAGAGTAAACTTGCTAATGGTGCTGTAAATATAGATGTATTTGCAGTCTTACCAGAAAATGTGTGGTTCATTTTTGATACTCATGCATGCATCATAGTCAAAATTAGATTCTTTCATCTATGTGACAAAATATACTGTTAGGAATCTGGTCCATTTATAATCTCGAGGCTGAATTACTAAAACATCCCTCTGGCTGGATGCTCATGTATAAGTAAAAAAATATATCATTATCATCAAGCTCTTACTGGTTCAGTATGCAGCAGCTAGCCAGTGCTCACCAGAGTCCAGAACATTCAACCACATTACTTCAGTTCTCTAATCATTCACTTCGCTGTTAATTCTATAAGTAATTCTTCTCCTGACTTACAAACATCTCAATGGTTTGAACCCACAACATCCAATAGTGATCTCTTTTAATACTAAAACTCATCACATACATTTCACTCAAAATGTGCTGACCAACTGTCAGTTGCTTGAATTAGAAAAAAAACAATGGATGAGGAAAGAGCTTTCTTCCACAAGCCCCCTGACTTGAAACAATCCATTATAGTTAAAGTATCAGAGATACTTTAAATCTTTAAATCTAGATTGATAACTACCTGACTCCTGCTGCCATATTGTTGCACAATGCTGGTGAAAGTTTGTTTGCGACTGGGTGCTGCTGCTCGCCTGTCCCCTGGATCAATTTCTTCCAACAAGACCTGTCTCTGCTATGGTCCTATTTTCTGTTCCTTTTATTCATCTATGTCCCATGTTTCTGCTGTCTGCTTTATCTGCTCTAGCTATTTACCTTTACTCAGCCCTGCTCTTGCTGCTTGCTTCAGTGCTGCACTGTTTGGGATGTGTACTTCAAGGCTGATGCAAGTTATTCACAACAGGAAGAGTATTTCATTCCCACTTCCCACTTCCCACTATCACCCATAGAAATACAAATACAAATGAAACTGAATTGAACAGTACTGGTGTTTATGACCCACTGATCAGTAGACACTGGTTTTCATCCCTGGTAATGCTTTACCAGGGCTTCCATTTCAGAGTCTTGACCTCAGTAAATGAATTGTGGGCTAAGTGGGGTTCAACTAAAATGAGTGATTTGACTAGCCACCTTTTGACCCTGAAAATCTCCAGCAGCATGGCTCAGATCACTGATCTGCTGCAAAGTAAAGTTCCATCCATATCGATTTGAGTAAATTGGTTGTCTAAGCAATTCCACTGATTATAATAATAATATATATTTTGGATAATTGACCTAATGACGTATGTCAAAGTAATTCAGAGTGAGCATATATTCAAAGCTGTAGAGAGTGTAGAGAAACTTTCTGAATGTTTACAGTGATGGTTGTAGGAATCAGACACCTGAAGCGTCTCACCTGAATGTCTCACAAAGAGTTATTACATAAAAAGGTGTACATAAAAAAAGATGTTTCCTGATGCCTGAAACATTGTACATAGATGGCGGAGAGGTACATACAAGAATGCCAATAGGCAAAATATTACCCCTACCCCCCACTAGTTACCATTTTTACTACTCAGAAATTCAGAAGTTCATAGTAAAAACATGGCTATATTTTGACACTGCAGCCACTTGTTCCCATCACCACTAGTGTACAAAAATATAGTTAGAGTTAAAAAATTGGAAATTCACCTTTCTGCACACTTTTCCCATGTTTTTGATATCTACTGTCACATCACCAGTAAATGCAGGTAAACCAGATCAACCAACAGCCCTACGTGTGTCACCTGATTTCACTGATAAGGCACATTCTTTCTTCCCACCATAATTTCCTCCTGCATCTTTTGTCATGTTATTTTTGTAATATCTATATAGGCATGTACTGTTTATCAATCAGTAATCTGATCTTCGTTTCCTTCAGTATACTCCTGGTATGCATCTAGTGGTAAACCCTCTGAAGACAAGCTTGCGTATTCTGCTCTCTTTGTGACAGATATCTAAGCTTACATCCTGGTTTTCAATCTGTTTAACAGTTTTTATTAATGACTGAAGGATTCGCAGTTTTCTCTTCTACTGCACTCTGATAGCGGTTCAGTGTTCAGCCAGGTTGTTTGCCTTAGCGATGTTCACCAGTGTCTGCTCGGATCTTATCAACTTACCAAACTGTTGATTTTGGCAAAACCAAAGTTTTTTTGCTGTTTCTCTGTGACCCGCACTGACCCTTCTATGCTCATCACGTTGAGACACTGTGGGGTCAAAACAGGATCAGCCATAACATCTCACCACACCACATCGCACCACTCACCACTCTTCATCTGAAGTGAAATCTGTCAAAGGGTGGATATTTTAGGCAGTAAGAGAACAGTCAGTTCTTGGCAATGGACACGTAAGGCACATTAATGCTCATGGAGACTCCACCTCACCACTTACAGGACTAAAGAATCTGCTACTAACATATTGGTTGCCAGATACCACAGAACTCCTTCAAAGTTTTTGTGGAGTCCAATCTGGTCCTATATGTCGTGGCAGCACAAGGGGGATCTACTCAATATTTGGCCTTACTGTCATGACAGATCTGTGAATAATTAATGAACTTAAACGATAACTGCACATTTGTGGCACTGACCATGCTAACACCTTTCTACAAAAAGGTCAGACACCTTTTCCATAGAAGCTTGTGTTTAGAAGACTCTCAGGTAATCATCTACTTATCTCATCAGAGGCTTCTGCACAAATGTGTGAAGTCCCTCCAGCTTAAGATGTGAGGTGGGGCCTCCATAAGCATTAAATAAGCCTTAGATGCCCATGACTCTGTCTTGCTGGTCCAACTGTTTTCCTGCCTGATGTTCTGGGGATGTTCTGACCCAGTAGTCTAGTCATCACATCATTTGGCTCTTGTCAAAGTGTCTCAGATTCTTTTGTCTGCCCATTTTTCCTGCTTTTAACACCTTTATCACCTTCAAGAACTGACTGTTCACTCGCTGCCTAATATATGTCTACCCTTATGTCAGGAGCCATTGAAACCAGACCATTAAGGCCAAGTTGATGGTCTTGGTAGTCCAAGTTACCCTTAATGTCATTACTGGCATTTTAAACCCTGTGTGCTGGACAGAGACCAAAATGCAAAATTTGTGGTCACTGTCCACTTACATACAGACTGCACTGTAGGCCAAGTGAGTTGCTTCTCTCCCTCTGGCCAAGCTTAGTATCCTCATATACAGTTTGAGTGCACGTACGGCATACGGGAAAAATAGGACATTGAATTAGTGAGGAAATCTCTTAACCTAAATTTGAACAAAGAAGGATAGCTTAGCCTAACTTAGCATATTCAGAAGCTTGAGACTCATTTGTACTATTTAGAAGGCCCATGTGCATGACCTCCATTAAACTTCCTACATCCTTGAGCGTCCACAAAGATGAAAAAGACAGGGCTTCTCCATAACAAGGCTTCTCCTCTTTCTTTTATTCTGTAATAGATAATTGCTGAGACTCTGTAAAAAGGCCTTCATGTCTTGTGTCGATACCTTCAGAAAAACGCTGAGAAAACTAATCGTAGAGCTGCATTATTCTTGTCCTGTAAACACAAAGATCCATGAAGTGCAAACTGACCAAAATCCCTAGACGTGATTGTCCTCAGGAGACTGCAGAGTAAAACGCATAAGGCTAAATTATGCAATTATGCTAGTTCATAAAGCGGTGTGCTGGGGATGCATGGCTGGAGTCCGACTCTGCAGCAGTGCGTGGGCTGGGAGAGCGAGCAAGCAAGCGAGAGTGAGAGAGAGCCTGCTGAGAGGCAGGCTGGCTGGCTGAAAGCTGCACTCGTCCTTGGTTAGGTCACGGATCCCTCAGGAGTTAATGTGTAACGCTCACGGCTAGCTGTGCTGGCCAACCCCAGTGTGGTGGGGAAAGGGGGATTGGCGGCGGGGGGGACTGAGCCCTTAATCAAATACACTATCTAATCATGCAGTTTCTTGACCTTGTTAAACTTGTACACTCAGCCAAAAGAGACTTTTATGGCCACAGCAGGGGAGTGGAGGTGGTGGGGTTGTAGAAAACAAATACTCGTGCTCACACGTATGCACACACACACACACACACACACACACACACACACTGAGTACTGTGCTGCAGAGCTGAAGGGTGAAAACAGTCTTGGCTAGGAATATGTACACTCATATCCTGTAAGCTGGGCCAAGTCCCCTCCCCCTCAGGCTTTCACCTGATTTTACTTAACAGACGTGCACTCCCCAAACAAACAGGCCTCATGTGAGATGGACACTCGCCCTTGTCTGTCTGCATATATATATATATATATATATATATATATATATACACACACACACACAAGTTTTAATCTCTTCACATTAGGGGTGTAATATGCCTTTATGTAAAGTGCTCTAAATATCTATATATTAGTACATAAGGGATCAATTACCTGGCCAGGCAAGCCCACCACACTAAACCCATAAGAGCCCTTGGGCAAGTTTCCTAACGCTACATTATCTTATTTCTGTACCTTGATTCAAATACACACAGTCATATCAGAATTTTATGACCACCCGGGAAGTCACAGATGCCACGTGACAGACTTTGCTGCATGTATAAATAAGCGAGCACACCAGTCAGTTGTAGAAGAGTGCCTAATAGGATACCGGGCGAAGGCTGGTACCATCTCAGAAACCTCTAGCTTTGTGGGATGTACTAGAGGTGCTGTAGTGAAGGTGGACAGTGAATGGACTTCTCACAAATTGAGTGCCCCCAACAGCATAACGACGGCAAACGACATTCCACAGTGGAGCAGCTAGCCTCTATAATGAACATGTTCCCTAACCTAATACAGTCCATGCCACAATGTATTTCTAGTGTCATCTGAGCCAGGGCTGGTAATTCCCACTATTAGTTAGGTGGTCAAAATATTGTGATATGAATAAGAGCATCAGCCAAATGCTGGAAACGTAAGTAGGAGTGGGAGTAGGAGTTGTAATCTGTGTTTGCTCTGAGTAAAGGCCTTTTAAAGGATCCTTTAAGCAGAGTTTCATTATTCCAGTATGAGTTTCCAGCATACGGTGGCCTGAAAGTCCAAAATACGTTAACAAACCATTTATTCATTAATGTGTTTACACTTTCAGACCACCACATACAGGAGAATCATACTGGAATAATAAAACTGCTTAAAAAAACAATTAAAAAGATCCTTACAAATTTCTCAGTTCGTCATACCCTTTAACAATGTTGAATAATTTAAAAATGCCTGGGCGTTCAAGTTTGTATCATTTCTTGAGACCCAAGTAGAGATCTGCTGCCCTGTGCTCAGTTTACAAACCCAAGCTAAGCCGAATTTCTCAGCATGGTTAACATACTAACTGTACTTGGGGCCTCAGAACCGTTCAGTGGGAGTGACGTAGGGATCCCCTGATTGGCTCCACCTTTGTGCCGCAAAACGATTTCAGTCAGTAAAAATGTGATCGGTGAGGCAGTGTTTAGGACAGGCTACTGGAGCGAACTGCAAAGACCCTTTTGTAGATTTTGCCTGACCTGGTAGCCATGCAGATCTGAAGTTAAGCAGCGCGACAGTGTATTACTAAGGCCATGTGATACAGATCAGACAGAATCAAGGAAAGCAGACAGCAATTGGAGTTTCAGTAACTGAAGGGACACAGTAGAGGCACAGAAGAAGCTTTAAAAAGCTTTAAAAGTTGACAGTTTGTAGCTGTTTAGAACATACTGTATTCATATTCGGTTACATCCATATCATGTACTGGTCTACTTACTTGCCTTTCGGTGGGTCAGCAGATTGGCAGTGCCAAAAGATTGGACAGCTGTACCAGTCCCACTTTTGAACTGATACATGTCTAATTACACAAGCTGTACAACTGTGAATATAACTGTTTATAACAGTGAATATATCACCAGTAATGACACAGTTATTACATGATTGTTAATATGTAATTAAACACTTATTAGCGACCCTTCAGTACCTTATAGACACGTACCAGATCAAATGAGTACTAGAATACAAAGGCCTCTTTTCCACCGCAGGGCCGAACGGTTCTGAGAATGGATAGTAAATGTTCGGGTGGCGTTTCCATATGGACACGGTTCGGTACGGAATGCTTAGCTAACCGTACTTGGGGCCAGTTCAGTGGGATGGCTTAACTATGTAGGGATCCATTGATTGACTCAATATTTGCTGCAAAAAATCCTGGCTCTTTTTATTTCCAGTACAGACAATGGCGGAGACAGTATTTAATAAGTACAAGTAGAGTAGTCCCAGCTTAACTCTCTTCAACTACCCTGATCATTAGTGTGGCGACAAGTAGACTTTAATGCACTGTAATATAATAAAGATAAGCATACTTGAGTCAACAACACGCTACCCCAACGTTAGTACGACATGGTTGCCGGGCTCGTTCAACATCACTACCCTAGCGGCCTGATATGCTATCCAGAAGCTATCATTACCTTCACAAGGCGAACAATTAAAAGTGAACTGCTGGGTTTCTTTCTTAAATGCAGATGTGTAACAGCTGTGCTGGATTATGTTCTTGATTGTGTAACTGTATATAATCTTTTATGCCAGGATTATAGCTATAGCTATCAGTTAGCATAATCATGGCAAACCTCACTGAGTTAGTTTCAAGGTCCTTCAAATGGATTCCAGCTTTATTTGGCTCTACATCTATAAAATGGCCTTACTGGCGTGGTTTGAGACGAGTGTGATTTAAGCATGCAGATTACACAATGCTAACAGATTAATTACAGCCTCAGTCAGCTAGCCTTATGTAGCTACATTAGGCTTGTTGTTGTAGTGCAAGACCTGGGAACGAAAATGTTGCGCCCTGCAGTGGAAAAGACGCCATAGTATATTTTTTATGTATTTTAGTATTTTTATGCATTTACCAGTACTTAGTAAAAAAAACTGTAATCCTGTTGTTTATAATAGGAGCTAAATGTCTTCTGCTGAGATTGATGAACAACAAAGTCATCCACTTAAAATATAGATATTTTGTTTGTCACTTATCTGGAAAAATGAGTGAGGTAAAGGGGAGTAATGAGGTCATGCGTCACTAGTGGCCTGGGGTATCCACTTAAAAGTCATCAGGCTATTAGTCATTAGGCTACTTTAGGGTACAGCCTAAAAATAATCCTCATTTAACCTGCAGGGAAGCCCAAGGGAACTGTACAGGCTTGGTGAGAAACCCCCGTTCGGCCCAGTGCCAAAGCCTAAAGCACAGCACATGCTGGAGGTGGAGGGGCCTTGCCTTGCTTTGCTCGGCTCCCGCAATGGCGGCTGTGAGAAAATTGGAATCCAGCGGAGGGGATGAGACAGTGCAGGCACGCAGACATCGATTTCATGTGAGGAGAATATTACAACCACAAGTTCACCTCAGGGCCTGTCTCAATGCGGCCAGCCAGAGCTGTGTCTTATCCATACCATCCTCACACAGTTTAGAGGGACATAAACTGTTGGCTAGAAACAGACAGAGATGAAGACATGCCATAAATGCCATAAAATACACTATATACTTTTGTCCTGGCGCTCTTATTCTGAAAGAATGGAAATAAAATGGAATGGAAATTAAAAATAGTAAAATAAAAGCCATCAAATATTATTAACCTCTAAACACAAAAATGTGTATTACACACTAAGGTGTATTATACAGTGACTACAGGGACTGCAGGCGGGCCACAGGGAGGGGCCACAGGCTTTTTAAGGGGTTAAGCTCAATAAATACACTGTATTAGGACTGCATGCTATTGATACAACACAATATTGCATACCTACAGTAGTGTACAGTACCTTCCAGGTAAAATAGGCAGAAATTACAAAGAGATTAGCTATAATATAATCCATCTGCATAAGGAAGGGGAAGTCAAAGGAAAGAAAGGAGGGGGGAAAGCAGGAGTTTCCAAAACTCTTAACAATTGTGCAAGACCTAGTAGACCATAAAAACTGGGTCAGATAAACAGCACTTAAAGCTTTCATATTTGACACACAGGAGAAACTCAAACTCTCGCTTCTGCTTCAGTTTCTGCCCATCCTTCCACTGTGAGAAGACAACTCAATGCTGTAGATCTGAAATGCTGAGCAAGAAGCTCTTACGGAGAAAAAGGGCAGAATAACAGATTTGCTGAAGCTGCTAATCTTCTGAGGACAATGGACTGAGCACCTCAGAGTCCAGACTTCAACATTATTGAATGTGCTTGGGATGACTTGGGATAGTAAGAGGCCATTTACACTGATTAGTCTTGGACTGTTTTCATACCCAGTTGATCCCCTGACCAGGCAAGCACACCCCAATACACCAGTAAGAGCCCCTGTGTAGGAGTCCTAATGCTACATACACTATATGTCCAAATGTTTGTGGACACCTCTTCTAATGAATGCATTCAGCTACTTCAAGTTGCACCCATTACTGACACAGATGTACAAATGCACACACACACACACAGCTTGTCTAGTCACTGTAGAGAAGTACTGCAAATAGAATAGGACTCTCTGGAGCAGATAAATATGTACACACCCTCCTCCTAGATTCTCTCTCATTCACTAACTCTACCCTCAGCTCATCTCATTAGCCTTCCTCTCATCAGTCCAGACAGGGTCAGAGGGTAGTGCGGAGGTGTTGACTGGACGCCGCTCTCGTGTCGGGGGCAGGAAGCCTGTAATCAGCCCCACTCCTGCAGTTAGAGCAGATGAAGTGGCTGCGCTCTCCACAGGGCCAAACTGCGCTGAACTACTACAGTTTCCTGAATGGGTCGTGTTTGGCAGCTGTCCCTCCTCTGCTCCACGCCTGCCTTTCAGGCTACAAACTGTTTGTACTGCTTTCCAGTGCATGGTGCGTTGGCTCACGTAGCGTGTCACAGGGAAACATGTTTGACATATTTCATATTTCTCAGACCTCAGTCCACCTCGAATATGAGGGGGGAAAGAATGGAATTAAAAGAGTAGGAAAACTTGAATGTGCTCTTATGTCCCCTTTCCTCAAATGAAGCTGATCAGTCATGCCATGTTTGGTATCTGAAGTCTGGTTCTTTAGTTTTTTTTTATTGGTTTGAGAAAGCTAATGTAGCTACAGTGAAACTTTATTGCCATAAATTAGCATATTCTGCAGGCCCAAATCAGTGCGGTACTGTACTGAGGTGAGGATATAACGACATTGTGTAATTATGTTCACTTTGGAGTTTTTACTTTTTATGGTAGCCACGTTAGCCAGCCTGCACCTACCTCCTACACCCCGGCAACAGTCTATTTTCACGCCCTCCGCCTGCGGCATTTAAACAGCAACAGTGTTTGGGAATATATCTACACCAATGGGCGTGGTGGTCTTGAAATGAGGTGTGTTTAGGTAAATTTCTGGTGCATTACTATCTTGGCAATGGAAAACACAGGAGCTCCGCTGACTGAAAACAAGCTAGGCAGAAGTCAACAGTCAGACGTTCATTGCTATCTTTGCAGTGAATTGTCAACACAGGCGCGTGCCCAACGCACATACACTCCTGCTTGTTTCTTTTACAGTTCTTTAGTAACAATTCAGTTTGACTCATTTCTAAATATATATATATATATATAATTGGTGGTCTTCTCCCTCCCAGAGTTCGTAGACAGGGAGCATCGCTGCACCAGGTAGCTGCGCCATTGAAATAGCAATCCGCCAAAGTCAGACTGCACCCGGATAATTAAGAGACTTAGTACATTTCAAGCCGTACAAGGCATACTTTTGCTCTGGCCAGTATCAAGTAATCAGATATAATGATTTACTTCATGTTTGTTAGGGTGGTCATATTTTCGTTTGCCAAAAAGAGGACACTGGGGACATGTGGGCGTCTATCGTGGTTAGGATGTTGTGGCTGGGGGGCTACAAGTAGTTCTCCACAAGGCAACAAGTCGCTTCGGCCCCATGTTTGTCCAAGGCTGCTTGCACAGTCGCATGTGGGTCAAGCTTTTGACAAGAAAGTGAAATTGCCAAAACTAATAAATTCCTAACGCATTTTTCAAACCAAAAAGAGGACATGTCCGGGAAAAGGGGGACATGTAGTCACTCTAGTGTTGTACTGTTTATGGTTGCCAAGTCATTAGCATTGGCACCAGGCCTCCGGTCTGTCTCCACTCAAACTGCAAATGTCTAGTGTGACCATGGCTTTAGCTTCATTAGCGTCGTAGCTCCAGTACAGATGTACAAAAACAACTTCAGGGACCAGTTAAAACATTTTTTAATTCAGTCAAGTAAACTGGTGTCCTTGGATGGCCTTTTGCTCACGGATGATGACTAAAGACACTTCCAATGCTGTGTAAGATGGAATGATTTATGACTGGAAATTACATATTGTGGTGTGTCTTGTAACTCTGCATGAGCGCGGCTTTGAACTGTTGTCACTTCAAATGGACCTCTTGCTTCACGTCACTCATTGACTGGCCTAAAAGTACGGCGAGCGCAGTCCGCTGCCATATCGTCCCACAGAATGACTGCTTTTAGATGCTACGTACTGTTCCTCAAAGACGCCGCAAATATCTGGTTCTCGTTGAGCATGTCAAGAATTATGACCTACAAGGCCATTGGGGACTTCAAAAGGTTTCGTCGTCTCAAACTAAAGAGTATCCTCTTAAGGTTGCCAGATTGTTATGATGTCACTGGATTCCAAGGCGTGTGTCAGGCATTTTTTTAAAGGCTTTTAGAGCCAAAGGATCTTTTTAGAAAAACAAGCTACAAACTGACAATGAAAGAAGCAGAGAACGAGGGAAAGCGTTTAACCTAATGAGACAGCAGATCATGCTTCAAAACAGCAAGGTCAAGAGGGTACGAAAACCGGCCTGAGGAGCAGAGAAACCTACACAGACCCACTAACCCTGTCGGAGGCCTTGGGGAAAAGTGTAAATCTAACTAAATATGACGTGTAATGATCAAAGAGGCTGAGAGGATCAGGCGAGTGTGGGCTGACGGGAGGTGAGCGAAAGCTCACACGTGCAGCCAGATCAGGATCAGGCTGAGACGTTGTGAGGGAGAGATAAAGGTCTTACGACAGGAGCACACTCCACATGGAACAAATCACTCTCTAACCCTGCAGCTCCCAAACAGCAACCCTCTCCGCCCCACTCTTTCAGCCTAAAGCCAAATCCACATAACCTCATCACCTCATCAGCTGTATTTAACGTAAAAACATCTGGGCACATAGACACTACTATTAAAAATAGTGTATAGGTGTAATAATGAGTTTGAGAAATGAGACAGGTGGCAAAAGGGGTCTTTGAAGGGATGCAAGACCTGCTGCAAGGCTCCTCAAAGAGCCTGATGTCTAAGATGCAGGAATGTGAAGAACATTTTCATTTACTCCAGGCAAATACATCCATCATTATTACAAACAAATGTTCCTGAATTGCTCCTGCCTTGGACATACATACACACCAATCAGCAAACTCCAAAAGACCTCTGAAGGCGTCCTGTGGTATCTGGCACCAAGACCAAGAAGTTGTGAGGTGGAGCCTCCATGGATCGCATCAGTGAGCCCTAGGCACCAATGTCCCTGTTCATGGTTCACTTGTCCTTCCTTAAACCACTTTTGATAGTTACTGAGCACTTTCTACTAGATTTTGGAGCATTGTTGTGAGGATTTGATTGCATTCAGCACCAAGACCATTAATGAGGTCTGGATGTTTGGATGATCACCACCCCAACTCATCCCCAACTCAACCCAAAAGTACTGGATGGAGGTCCACCATCCATCATTTCGACAATAAGTGCAGCGATGGACTCTTTCAGAGTAATAAGACTGAATCACACTGATACATTCAGGGATTACTGAGAACCTTTCTGTGACACCAAACACGTTTCATGAGAAAAGCCTCTAAATCACACACTGTTGTTGGAACTTGCTCGGTTTTGTCTAGGAGACATTTTGCTTAAATAACACATGTTTTTTTTTTGTTGCTGAGTCAGCAGGTAGGAAGGCTTGCATTTCAGCACAAACGTCAGTATCTTCATGAGTGTGCACATCACCTTTTAAACAGCACACCTAAGCACCTACATACAGAGGCCAGAGTGATGTAGATAGGTGAAGGATTCAAAATTTTCACTCTATTCTGGAGGATTGAGCTTCTAGAGCCTTTCATTATCTCTCTCTGAAACATGCACCATAAGGTTTCACTTCTGCACGTATACTATTACTTACCATTTATCAGCCGCCTTCTACCCTGTCAATGGAATGTGTAAACACCACTGGACCTTTGGTGACCAGATACCAATTTGGCAGAGGACTCTGCTGCTGTGATTGTAAAATCACTGTTAGACTGAGAATAGGCGGCCAACCAAAAACATGGAGTCAACAGAGGTCACCATGATTAGCAACTGACCACTGATGAAGGGTTAGAAAGCTATTCATGAAAAAAGTCAACCAATTAGCCAGGGGGTTCTAAAATTGTGGCATGTAAGTGTAGATCTAAAATTCATGCCATTACAAAAAGACGCATTAAAGCAGCGTTATGTGAGAATTGGTATTTCTTGCTTCTGGGCTCCTCCTTCATGCTTTGAGCCAAAAACAAAGGACACGCTTTACACATGCATTTCTGGACAAGCCGTGAGATTCAGAATCATCACTTAAGGTGAAGAAGCATGTGGACTGAGGCAGTAAGGTAATATTACCAGATTTTACACATATATGAATTACGCAGCGATACGCAATTCTCGCGAGCATTGTCCAGCCACCTTCACCAGAGTTAGCGGAGTTAGCACAGTGCAGTTAGCAGTGTGCCAATCCTGGTGTAGGAACAATAGAGAAGCTGGAGCATCACTGATTTTAGCTGCTATTAAGGTAAAAAAGCTACATTATGTAGCTTTAAAGAGTATATGAGGTAAATATGAAAATAACATCTCAAAAAAAGTGGCATCAGACATCTAGAATATTTAGCTAGACGCTTCTTTGAGGGATAGAAGAACCACTTTTCCCAGCCAACATGCTTATGTGGGACTCACAAAGGTGGAACTAGGTAAGTTCCAGATATGCATGGGCTCTGAGTGGGTTTGTACATGGGCCTCATCGTTACAGCCCACAAAAATTTCACATGGGTTCCATCTTGGCCACATGTGCAGTGTACAACCCAGATAGGGCCCATGTTTAACTCCTCCTGGTCCCATCTGTGACCCTGGTGGGACCCTGGTAGACATCTATATGGGCCAACATGAACCCATGGACACACTTTTATGATTCCCAGTTGAGCTAGCCATACAGACCCAACATGGCAGTTATCTGGGTGGTTCCATGAGAATCTATATTTGTAATAGAGATATATGAGAACCAAAAAAAAGGTCTTTACACTATATTATATATCCTTATTACTTATGAAGCCCAAAGTGGTTCTCCTACGGCAGGGCGTAGAGTGGAGCTGTTAGGCCTGAGTGCAGTGCTCTGAGAGCAGTAGTAACTGAGATAAGCTCAGCAGTAAACAGGTCTGGGACAAGGCTCCTAGGGGGCGGGGGCCTTCCACACTGCAACCTTCCCTGGCGGCGCAGCATGTGGGCGTGTGTGTGTGTGTGTGTGTGTGTGTGCGTGTTTGCAATTACAGCGGCTGAAGGCATGTCGTTTTTGTTCACTCTGTGCCACATTTGTTTTTTATGTGTATGGACACAGAGAAAAGGCCGAGCTGATCTGAGCGCCTTGATCGTCAGACAGCACTGCTCTCTCTCTCTCTCTCTCTCGCTCTCTCTAACCAGAATAGCCAGCACTTCAAAGAGTGCCATTAATGACTAACAGCAACGAGAAGCAAGTCCTCTTTCCATACTGTTCAATATTTGTGTTGAGAGAGAGACAAAGAGACAAAGGCAGGGCGAGAAGAGTGAAAAAACAAGAGAGAGAGACATACAAAGAGAGAGAGAGAGGGAGAAACATACACAGAGAGAGAGAGAGAGAGACAGAGAGAGAGAGAGATACAGAGAGAGAGAGATACAGAGAGAGATACAGAGAGAGAAAGACAAAAACAAAGAAGAGAAAATAGAAAAAAAGAAAAAATGATATAAAGCAGAGAGAGAGAGCACAGCTAGAAAGAGAGACAGAAAAGGAGAGAGCGAGACAGAGACAGAGAAAGAGAGAGTGGGAAAGAAAGAGAGAGAGAGGGAGAGAGAGAGCAAAGAGAGAGAGAGAAAGCAGCTAGAAAGAGGGAGTGAGAGATAGGTAGAAAAAAAGAGAGAGTGAGAGAGAGCACAGCTAGGAAGAGAGAGAGAAAATGAGAGAGGTGGATAGGGGGGGAGAGAGAGAGAGACTGATAGAACATGAGACAACAGTGAAAAGATAAGAAGAGAGAGAGACATGAAAAGTAAAAAGGAATAAGAAGCAGAGGGTGGGAAGAAAGAAAATGAGGGACGGAAAAAGTAAGAGACGGAAAAGAAGCAGAGGGAAAAAGAAAGAGAGAGGGTAGAGAGAACAGCTAGAAAGAGAGAGCAGGAAAAGAAAGAAAAGGGAGAGAGAGACATAAAGTGGGACAGAGAGGGAGAGAGAAAGAAAGGCAAAAGAGAGAGAGAGAGAGAGAGAGAGAGAGAGAGAGAGAGAGAGGCAGAGACGAGAAATAAAAGGACATTGAATGATTATATATATATACAGAGAGAGAGAGAGAGAGAGAGAGAGAGTCACATCTGCAGCACAGTCGGCTCTTCTACACCTAATGTCAGACACATCAGCAAACACAAAGGTGGCAGAAAACGAAAGAGATGTTGACTCACCTCTCTCACTCTCTCTCTCTCTCTCTCTCTCTCTCTCACTCTCTCTCTCTCTCTCACTCTCTCTCACTTTCTCACTTTCTCACACAAACCCACAAAGTTGGAACCAACATACACATGATGAACAACTCATACATACACACACACACACACACACACACAGCTGCAAATACACAACCCTTTCCCCCCATCCAGCAAATGTGGAATATACAGGGTTCACTTTGTCGCAGTGTGTGTTTGAGGAAAGTCTGGTGAGAGTATATTTTTTTTAGGACAAAAAGGCCTGACTTTCTAGAAGACCTACAACAAAAACACCAACAGGACCTTTAACCTCAACCCAAAGCCTAAAACTAATCCTCCTCAACCTGATCCTAATGTTAGCCCATGTCCTAATCCTAACCCTAACCCTAGCCCCGAGAGCACTGTTCTGAGTCTACTGAATTTTTCTAGATAGTTTGTAAACAGTTGGAACATCATCTGGAGATCATCTAAAGCCATCTTCAGGTTCCGCTGCTCCACAACTCAATGCTGTGCCCTACTCTAAAGAGTCATATTCTATTGGCAGTACTTCTCTACAGGAACAAGACAAGCTAAGTGTGTGTGTGTGTGTGTGCATTTGCACATCTGTGTCAGCAATGGGATGCAGCTTAAATGAGCTGAATGCGTTTATTAGAAGGGGTAAAGTTCATCACACCCATTTTTTCTGCTTCCAACACAACAACTTCAACATGTCTGTTCACTTGCTGCCTAATAACCCCCCCCCCCCCACCACCACCACTGTAACAACATAATCCAACAGTGGTTTTAATGTTATGGCTAATAAGCGTCTCCAAAATGAAAAGGGAACATGCACTTATCTTCATTTCTATTCTCTTCTCTTTCGATTAATCTGTAAGCTTCCATGTTTGACCTCGCAGTGTACAAAAACAAGTGAAGTGTGTGTGAGTGAGTAAAGAGAGGGCGGGAAAGAGACAGAGAGAGAGAGAGAGAGAGAGAGAGAGAGAGAGAGAGAACGTGAGAGAGGGAAAGAGGGTTTAGAAATGTGAGCTGTTGAGTTTCCTTGGCAGGCAGACCAGAAGCTGACTCAGCATTAGTGATTCACGCTCCACTGGGAGTCTGCGCTGCTCTGCTCCAGAGAAACAGTGCCAGATACAGCTACACTTACACACTACACACAACACAACAGGCTTAAAACAGGCCATTCCCTGAAACACTGCAGCGCAAAATCTGTTAGAAAACATTAACAGACAAGCAGCTCTGAAAGAAAAAGTACAAGTACTGAACAAATCACTCCCACCTTTCATTAAAGAGCATTCCTCCAGTTTCCCTCCCTTTTCCCACTCAAATAAACGGTGAAAAATCTGAAACCATACAAACATGATTCATTTAGAAAAGCTCTGAGAAAACCTGCTCGAAACACTGCTCTTCAGACCAGAGCTTTATCTGTTTACCCTGACCTGCTCCTCAACACCCCTTTACTCGACCCCATCTCCTCACTGCCCCATTACTCCACCCTATCTCCACAACGCCCTTCTTACTCCACAACACCCCTTTACTCGACCCCATCTCCTCACTGCCCCATTACTCCACCCTATCTCCACAACGCCCTTCTTACTCCACAACACCCCTTTACTCCACCCCATCTCCTCACTGCCCCATTACTATATACCATCCCCACACCGGCCCATTATTCCACCCACATCTACTTAACACCACATTACTCTGCCTGATCACCTCAATGCATCCCCATCTCCACAACACCCCATTACTCCAACCACATCTCCACAATGCCCCTCTTACTCCACCCCATCTCCACAACGCCCCCCTCTTACTTCACTCCATCTCCACAATGCCCCTCTTACTCCACCCCATCTCCTTAACACTCCATTATTCCGTTTGATCACCTCAATGCTCCAGTACTCTATACCATCTCCACACCAGCCCATTATTCCACCCGCATCCACAGCGCCCCTCTTATTCCACCCCATCTCCACAACGCCCCGTTACTCCAAGCCATCTGCTCAATTCCACATGACTCCACCCCATTTTCTCAATGCCCTGTTACTCCACCCTTCCCTCCTCAATGGCCCTTAACTCCACTCGATCTCCTCAATGCCCCATTACTCTTTCCCAATTCTACATTGGCCCATTATTCCACCTACATCTCCTCAACGCCCCATAACTCTATGCCATCTGCTCAATGCCCCATGACTCCACCCCATCTTCTCAATGCCCTGTTACTCCATCTTATCACCTCATTACCCAGTGACTCCACCCCATCTCCACAAAATCCTATTCCTCTATCCCATTTTCAGAATGCACCTATTACTTCCCTCCATTTGCTCGGTGCACTCATTACTCAACCGCGTCTTCTCAATGCCCCATTACTCCACCCTCATCTCAATACCCATTACTCCATGTCCTCAAAAACGGTCTTCATACTCATCTATCAGATTTCCAGTGGTTGTTGAAAGAACCGTCCAATGAAAGATTCTTTAAGGAAATGTGGTTCTTCTATGGCATTTGGCACCTTTATGTTTAGGCGTGTACGGACACACTTGCGGACAACATTCAAACAAAGGTCTACAGAGCTGTTAGAGAAATGTACGGAGGGCTTGTGTGTGTGAGGGCCTCAGCCATGGAGCACATTTATCTCTGTCTGGGACAACAGCTCTTCACTCAGGACCTGCGGGCCCTGCAGAGGGAGGACTGCATGTTAAAACACACAGCCTAGGCTGGCACAGAAGTGTGCAGGAGCACGTACTACTAGCTCTCTTTAGCCTGAAGCTACACACACACAACTACACACACACACACACACAAAGGAAGGATAACTACCATCTGGGGATACAACACTGCACCGAAACCACTAAACCAAGAGCTAAATCACACTAAATTATGGGACACAGAAACACACACCATTCACCCGCCTTCTCCCTCCTCCATCTCTCAGTGCACACATACGCACACACACACACACACACACACACACACACACACACACACACACATGTTCTCCAGAGTGTACGAGTGAGTGGCTTGTAAATCATAGGCTGGCTGTGAAGAGAGAGGGATAGAGGGGGAGAATCAAGATAGAGAGAGAAAGATAGAGAAAAGAGAGAGGAGCAACAGCCTAGCAAGAGAGAGAGAGGAAGAGTGAGAGAGAGAGAAAGAAAGAGAGAGAGAGAGAGAGAGAGTGAGAGAGGAAGAGTGAGAGAGAGAGTGAGAGAGGAAGAGTGAGAGAGAGAGAGTTTTGGCTTCATTAAAGTTGGTGGTGAGAATCGATTGTCATTAAGGTGTCAAATGCAGGAGCTGGAGTGTGTGTGTGTGTGTGTAAGGGCAGCATATGTGTTGTCATGTGTTGGCATGATGAGTGTGTGTATGTGTGTGTGGTAAGAACTTCCTTCTCCAGCATGATATTTTATAAGTCAATCTCTCTCTCTCTATCAACCTCACTGGGTCACCTGAAGAACGCCTGAATGGTACCTGTGAGTCTGTTAGATCAAGTCTAGGTAGAGATATGGAGGGCACTGCTGGTGGGGGTGGGGGTGTGTGGGGGGGGGTGTATTGAGGACAAACGGTGTCTCTTGTCTTTCAGCACTCCAGCTCTTGGGGCTTTTACCTCAGCTGGGAGGAAAACCCTTTCTCTGGTCTGTGTGAAGGTGTCTCAGGCACGGCTCCTGGCGGGAGTTCCAAGTGGTCTGAGTTCTTTGGCGCCAACTGCTCTGCCAAAGGCGGCTGATAAACCGATAAACGGACAGCTGACCTCCAGTGGAGGACTGTGCATGGTGCAATAGCCACAAGCAGACAATGGGTGCATCTTGGTCCCGGTCCCGGTACTGGTAAGGGTTGCCCGTTTTGCCCTGAGAGCAAATCCCTTTCTTTTCATTTCCTTTGGTAACAAGTATGTATGTATGCATAATACAAACCATGTGTTGGTAAACATATGTGTTACACTATTACCACCATATGCACAAAAGTATTTGGACACATGCTGATTGATTGTTTCCAAAACCAGTATTAAAGAGTATTAAAAAAACAGCTTGATTAAAAAAGAGTGAATGTTATGGCTATGTTCTCTCTCTCTCTCCTGTTTCTCGCTCTGTCTTTTTCTCTCTCTCGCTCTAACTTGCACAAACAGGGCTGTTTTAGCAGTCACGTCACTCACGTCACTCTGAGGAAGAGCATCCCACTTGTTCATTAAACCTGAAGCCTAAATCTTTAGCATAAATAAAAACCGTGCCCACTCGCTAAAGTCTGACTCCAGGGGTCAGAGCAGGTCAGGTGCTGAAGATTAGAGATTAGAACAGTTCAGTGAGTCAGTCATCGCTTGCTCCTCCTGACACCCCTCCTCCTTCGCAGAACTGCTGTACCCTCGTGCCCCGCCTGCCCTGGAGCTCTGGAGCCCGTTCAAAACCAATACGGCTCCGAGAGCATAAACACAGCTTCAGGCAGATGGTGACGTAGCGGCCCAGCTCATGAGTCTTTTAGAAGTCAAAAACGCCAGAGCTTGCTCCGACAAAACGACCTTATGCAGAGAATCAGAAGACCCAAATATTAAGCAAAAAGTGGTCGACAGATAAAGAGCGAGCGAGGAAGAGCGCACACGCGAGAGAGAGAGAGAGAGAGAGAGAGAGAAGTTCATTGAAAACATTAAAGAGCAGCACAGTAACACAAATAAACCAACCACACAATTAGGGCTAAGCTTTCGGTTTCCTCTCAGTTAAACAAACAGAGAAATCGGCAGCAGAACAGACATAATTACTCAATTCCTTTTCTTCAAAGTTTACACGGAACGTTAAACCTCTTTCCACCTCTTTCTGCCTTCGCTGAGACCTCTTGGATCGAGGCCTCTTCAATAACACGAGAGGGGCCAAAGCAGCAGCAGCCGAGTGAACTAAATCCCCTCTCCCTCGCTCTGAAAAATCACAGACATCCAACCCATGAATGCTGCTTCTCGGAAAAGATCTGCGGTATAGGATGCTCCGAGTCTCGTCTGCTCTGTGTATGGGATGTTTATATGGATGTATATAATTTTTATGATGATGGATTATATGTCTTGGGGTTTATGTGTGTCTCAACACATTTGTATGTACAGAGCAGGCTGTGAAAACGAACTTCCTCTTGGAGGACAATGAAGATCTATCTACCTAGAAACATGGCCAAAACAGTTCCGAGCTCAGTGCTGAGCTTTGGCTCCAGAGTGCAGCAGATTTTTTAATGAACGCTGTAGTCCATTACTGTTGAGCAGACATCATTTTGGCAAGGTGGATCGGAGGGGTTGGTGCCAGAGGGGAACTTTACAGCGGAGTAATGGATAACCATGCATTATGCTGCTAAGTCATCTCAATTCCGTTCCTTTTTCTCTTTGACTTCCTCTTCATCCAGCCAAGCTGTATCTTTTTACGCATAATCAGAGTGCTCGCTTGCCAGAGGAAGTATGGAACATGGCCTAATAGACAGATTGTGGCACTACAGGTTGAAACATAAGATATTATTAATTATTAATGAACCAATATGGATGTTTTGGGCTGATATCTCATAATATTAATGTTCATGTCTACCAATTCAATAGCATGGACTGTATCGGCCTTTGTCAGTCACATGTGTTTGTCTGCAATATTTTGGAGGGACTGTAATTATGAGCAGTGCAGTGAAAGTAACAGCGTACATACTTTTATGATCTTTGGCAGATTTCAAATCCTAGGTCATGCTGCTTTGCCATCAGCAGCAGGAGCCTGAGAAGGCACAATTGGCCATGCTCTCTCTGGGTAGGTAGATGGCACTCTCGCACAGCCGTCCATAGGCTGAAGTGTCAAAACCGGGGATCCGGCAATTTATTTAGCATGGCTACTCCAAAACAATGGATTAGCTACAATAACATTAACTACACAACTGTACAGCTCACACATAAAAGGAAGCAATCAAAGTTGTCCAAGGTGACTAAGGTGTTTATCATAGAGGTTAACTGGTCCACTGTGGCGTGTCGATTGCTCTGTACCACTTGCCAGAGTTGTCGTCCCCCTCTGGGATCAATGGTCCATGGGGCACCACTGTTCTGTCGTCTATTCTTGGTACAATTTCACTACAGCGGCTCTAGAACATCTCACAAAGTTAGTGGTCACCCTTTGCCCAGTACCTTATTATCATGCCATGGGTTAAATCGCACCCTTTGACCATGACAATGATTTTGCACCCTGCTACAACTGAATGGTGTGCTTGCTAATTTATACAAGCAGCAAACCATAAGTCCCAGGCCAAATTCATACCAAACCAGCGGTGGTCATAATATTCTGATGACTTAAACCTAACCCAGAGGTTGCAATGTCAGTTCCACTGCCCCACAGCCCATCCCTCTATCTACCATTGGCATTAGGCACAGTTACTGTAGACTTTTGTGGGGCTGTTCCAGAGGGTCCTGTTATATTGGCAATGCATTTCTATAGCAAGTAAACAAGCTGTGCATGCACATCCAAATGCCAATAATTAGTTAATAATGCACCGTAAAATAGCTGAACTCACTCATTAAAATGAGTGTCCAGATCCTTCTGTATGTACAATGCATGTACATAGTGCCCCAAGTCTAGAGTGGTGCAACTGTCTAACTTGACAGTTGAGATGCAGGGCGAGCCATTTAAAACCGAAAAAGAAACTGAAGGTCAATCAGATCCCAACAAGGTGAAGGTGAGGCAAAAAGCCTCCCACACCCACACCCACACACCACTGAATGGGATCCATTCATTCCTTTATGTCCATGGAGGGCATTAGAGGCTGGTGCACCTCACTGCCACAGAGACATGAGGTCCACGAGAGCTGACCACACCCTCCTTCACCAGCACAACTCACCACACACACACACACACATTAGTGCACATCTGCTCATTTCTTCTCACTCTCTCTACTCATATTCTCTGTATGGGTTGGTATATTCTCTCCTCGTCTCTTTCTTTTGTCAGTGAAATACAGTAAGGTGTGTGGTAGTCTTACTACAGCAGTAATGTAAAATAGCTGCACATGTATTACAGAAGTATAGCAGAATTTTAATCGGTACTCTAAGCACTGATCTCTGGTCCTCCTGGTCTGGGGTTCGCTTCAAGTGGACTCTGGTGTGGTCTGCTGCAGATGCGGAAGCTATCCGCTCGGGGGGCTGTGTGTAGGGTTACCAGATTGGCATGACATGACTCCTTCGACGTATCACCTGCATGGCTATGCCTCCATGGAAATGCCTCCAGACAGCACTGTGCTGGCTGCTCGAGTGTTTTTAACCATTGAAAATAATGAAAATCATTAAACGGATGTGAAAGCAAACCGGAGATAATAAGCCCCTCCCCCAAATAAGCCAGAATCAGTCCTGAGTGGAGACTTGTGTATTCGGTACAGGTGTGAACACATCGTATATGAGTGTTTACATCTGTGTTTGGTGTAGTAATATTCCTTTTATTAAACTGCTTTGTGAGTTTCTCACCATTGGTGGCCTAGAATACACATAGGGTACACAGAGTAAAGTTCAACCTCAGACAGAAATTACAATAGACATCAATATCTGTTTCACTTCGGGCCAGAATACAAAAACAAAACAGAACACCAGACAGCAGCAGTCAGCACCTTACAGAGGCTACAGTGGCCTGCAGTGATTGCAATGGAAGAACATGATTGTAGTCATATGATAGTCCATTACCATGTCAACACAGCCACAAGTGGAGATGCTGCGGGTGATTGAGTTCTATAACTATTCCAACAGAGCCTGACAAAACACATCACTTAATCTCTCTGCATGAGTGCGCGTGCACACACACACACACACACACACACACACCCCTAAGATGTAGCAGTTGGGAATGGGGCAAACTAAAAATACACACCAACAAACAGAAAAAGTGCAGTGTCATGCTCCTACTCGTTCAATCCCTCCTCTGGTGCAACAGAGAGGGGCACAGGGCTCGGGGTATGGCAACACACACACACACATACACACTTTCACACTCACAAAACTATAACTCCAGTAGAATGAGAGAAGAAATGCACTGTCATGCTCCTACACTCCCCCAGAGTTACTCTACTCTGATTCATTCACTGCAGTGGAGAAGGGGGGAGGGGGCCTGTGCTGTACATGCACACACACACACACACACACACACACACACACACACACACACATACATAGAGGCACATGTAAGCACACACATACTGTACGTGCACACATATGCATGCACAAACACCTATGCACAAATGTGCATGCACACAGACACACACACACACACACACACAGACACAGGCAGAAATGTACACACTTAGACAAAGACATGCACAAATGTGCACACTCATGCACACACACACACACCGCCCAGTTGGCGTGTGTTTCTGAAATCTGAATGGTGAATCTCTGAAGGTGTTTTGTGGAGTGCTGCACGGAGGTGTAAACAGGGCAGAGAGAGATAAAGAGAGAGATAGACAGAGAGAGAGAGAGAAGCAAGGGGGGGTTTGACAAAGAGAGAAAAGAGGGCGAGTAACAGACAGAAAAAAGAGAATGAGAGAGAGAGAGCGCGAGGGAGAGAGAAACAGAGAGAGTTGCCAGATCCTGAAGCTCCACCCTCATCTGCCCTGGCCTTTCTGAGGCCTGCAGAAAGCAGAGCACACACTGCCCCCTAATGCCAGCATGGACAGACACGCAGCATTAGACTCCAACAAACAAGCCCAGACAAGTCCTAAGTGGTGCGTGTGTGCGCATGTGTGTGTGTGTGTGTGTGTGTGTGTGTGTCATATAACTCTTGTAGGTTATATGACATCTGTGTATGAAGATTAAGGCTGCAGAGATGGGCTCTACTTTCGAGGCCTTATAATTATACTAACATTACCTGATCCAGGTATTTCCATTAATCCCTGTGCAGTGATCATATTCAAAGTGTGTGTGTGTGTGTGTGTGTGTGTGTGTGCCAAAGCCATGTCTGTGGTACACAGTCTGCTTCTCAATGTGTTTTATTCATTGAGACCATGATTCACCACAAGATACCTACAAATTATGGCACACAGAAGCTGGAGGTTAAGGCCAAGATGCCAAGAGGGTGATGTAGAAATTAGAGGAAAGTGAGAGTAATGTGTCCCCTCGCTGTCCTGCCCGAGAACGTCCTCTTTTTTGTGAATGTTAAAAGCAGTTCAAAATAGCCCGGAGCAAATGCAACGCTGCCTAATAGGCTGTTATATTTTTGGTCTGTTTGTTTTCTTTCTGCTCAGAATGTTCTGATGCGAGAGGACATTGCTGTTGATGACGCATTGGCAGGCGCACTAGCAATATCGCTAGTCAACTTCAAAGTGCGTCTACGTGACAAACTGGAACAGGCAGAGCTTTTTTCCCTCCCTCTCTCTCTCTCTGTGAGGAATATCACAAGTTCCAGATTTAATCTCACAACCTTTCTTTAATGTCTTGATGGAAGCCATGTGTGTTTTTCAATTCAGGCCCATTAACCCTTTCTTTTGCTGGCTGAAGTGAGTGGGATCTAATGGGTTCGAACAGAGAGCTCAATAACAACATCGTCCAACCAAAAACTGACAGAAATCAGATGCTCCGGGATCATCCTCAATTATATTGTAACATAAGCAGCTACCTACTGTTACTGTTACACAGCAGCAGCAGCCAGAAAGCACGGCTCATATGATGTACAACACTGCAAGTTCAGCAACTGTCTGACTGTAATGTGTATATAGGCACTGCACACCCTGGGTATTTCACTGGTTTGTGGAGAAGGAGCTTCAGGTGGTGTCAGGGCAGCACTGTAACCAGATTTCAGTGCCTTGGAGCTACATGAAGGAAAGTGCTGAAAAAAAAAAAATAGCAGTACAGAACATGATGGAATCAGTCTGTTAACATATCGTTTAGGAGAGTAGCGTGTATCCTAATGCTGGGTTGGACAGCCTTGGACAGATATGGCTCAGAATTCACACTAAGTAGGAAGTATTTTCAAAGTCTGAGCTTTGCATATTAGTCAAAGTGGAATTTCACCCTGATTATTTTACACATTTACTGTATTTACTTCAGCATTTTAATCACTTCCTCTCTTGGTGACTGCAATGCGACACTGCTATCAAGTGTAAAAATAACTCATACAACAATGAGAGCTAGCCAGGCCAAAGTACAGCCTCCACACAGTGGGGTTAGTTTTAATGCAGCGTTGCAAATAAGCCTCCCCAGGGAAACAAAGAGAGGAATCAGAAATTAGAAACACACTTTACAGCCACTGCACAGCACTACAATGGAATTCAACCTCCACATTTAGCCTATCCTCACTCTGAATACACTCATTCTAGTGACTAGAGAGCGGTGAGAAGTCATCTCAGTGCCTGGGGAACAACTGGGGTTACGTTGGAGGTTACGTGCCTTGCTTACAGACTCCTGCCAGTCTCAAGAAACAAACCAACGACCTTCAAGTTCCAAGCGAAGTCTCTAACTTTTAGTATAAGGCTGCCCCCGAAACGTCCATATCCCATGTGTAAATTCACAACAGAAGTTTTTTATTCACAGACTGATTAAGTTAAAGTAATTAAAAGAATCAGTTTTATTATACTGATATTAAAAGGTGCTCTGTTGGTGCTCAAAATTGACTTGGTTGTAAAAATCGCCTTATTCAATCAGCACCTAGCAGTTATTTGCAGCATTTGACTGAACAGAAAGTACAGCTCTACACACTTCCGTATTCATACTGCTACTTCGTACTTTGTGCAAGTCACACGATCAACAAACACCACTAACCGAGTTCCATTGGTAGCTATAGATGCTAATGTGATAACAGGGCCTCCACCATGTTTGACAGATGATATGGTATTGCTTCAGATGGTATTGCTTGGGATGTGGTATGCTTCTTGTGAAGTGGAACCCTTCCTCTGCTTCTCCTTGCTTAAATTAATCTTGGTTTCATCTATCCAAAAACTTATGTGTATCACTTTTTAGTGACTGTTAAAAGTAACTTTTCTGCATGCCCCACTCTCCCCTATGAGTTGGTTGTCAAAGCTAGAGTACTAGCTTCCTATGGCATGAATATATGGTTCTAGAAATTCTAGCATAGGATGTTTACACCATATGGGGGTAAACTTTAAAAACACCTCATGTACAAAAATGGTTATTTAAAGAACCACCCACTGAATGGTTCTTTAGAGAGGCAAATGTGTTTTCTCCATGCCATCGCTCCACAGAACCCTTTCTGGCACACATAACAGGGTAATACAGCTCTATGAATGGCAGCCTGTCCTAAAGAAGCTGAAGGCTGGAGTAGAAACGAGGCCTGCACTTTCTCCTCATTGAAGAATGAAACCTCCACCCGTCCGCGGAGGAAGAGAGACCTCCCTTACACTACTGTTTCAGCTCCTCTCCTCCACCCAGCTCACCCTGCCACGCACCGGATAACCGTTCCAGCTGGGCACAATCAAAGAGCCTCAGGCAGATGCAGGAAAGGCAGCGTAGGGCAGGGCTGCGGCTCAGGGACAGAGACGGATGGGGCCATACACCTCCGACGCCTCTTAATGAGCACATTCACCGTCTCAGTCAACAGGCAGTTCTGCTGAGGGCAGTGCTGCTGGGTCAGACGGTGGGTGGGGACATGAGCTACAGACTGGACATCAAGTGATCAAGTGGGTGTATGATTGTGGCACCTACAATAAAAATGTCTCTCTCCGTTTCCCATTAAGGTTTGAATGAAAAATGAAAGGAGGAAGTAGCAACAGAAGTAAAAGTACTCTCTTGATGTAAGTGGGTGTGAAGCCCTATATTAACACTTAACTGGCATTGTAACCAAGACAAGACAACCATATTCACCATTAGTGTTGAACACAGATGGAATTCGGCTTCTGCCTTTAACCCATCCGTGCAGTAAACACACAGGGCTTTGCTCAAGGACACAACAGTGGCAGCTTGCCAAGCCTGGGTATCAAACTCACAACCCTATCATCAATAGCCCGAAGCTCTGACCGCTGAGCCACCACTGCCCAGCACGGTCAACCTTTTTTCATCAAATTGCTGTAGTAAAAACCTGGCAAAAACTTTGTTCCTCTGTCTTCATACGTTTGACCTTCTTCCCCCCGAATAGTAATACTGTCCGAAAACTGAGAAATTAATGGAAGTGTATTATCGTGACATGGCTCTTCAGACTTTTACTTCATGCTACATGGAAAGTTGACATATAAAAGATTATATTTTTATATCAACAATTATATTTTTTGGCAGAAACTATATCTCCATGTTACCTTGAAAAGCATGTGTGACCACTCGGTTGAATTGCCCAGTTAGGGTATACAGAATTGGATGCCAAATTAGCTCAGTATAAACACTGTACAAGATGATATCACCAATTTCCTTGCTAGACTTGCTTGTTTTATTTTCAAATGGGCATATCTTAAAAGCCATTTACTCTTTACCTAATAAGATATGAGCTAGTAGTACTCTGCCATATTCTATATATGCTAAAGCTATCATAGCTGAACCTCACTGCAGTGTGGACTGTGCATTGAATGGCTATAGCTACAGCTATCTAGATATATTGGTATCAACATTCTATTGTACTCTGAGAAATATAACATGTAAACGAGGCTGTAATTAAAAGGGACTGGTTGTCAGGAACAGATTCAGGAACACAATTTTTGCAAATGTATTTCTTAGTGTATCTGTAAAAGGGTTAAGAGCCGTGCTGAACCCATTTGAGACTAAACACACCTTCTGTATGTGTGTGAACCTGATTAAGGTTTAAAATGCCAAATGATCTGTTCTCTGTATATTCTGCTGATCTCCTTATGCATCAAGCCTAGTCACAGCCTTACATTGCCAAACCAAGAGAACAGTGTTCCAGTGCACCAGACTGACCCCATGTGCATAATGAAAAAGCACAGTGTACAGCCTGTATGCACATGCAATGCTTTCAGTAATCCTCGCTAAAGTTTTCATGAGCGTCATGCATAGCTTGTAACATGATCACCCATTGTCCACTGCAAGAGGTTAGCCAAGAGGCCAAGGCCAGATGTTACCATTCTCCTCTCTGCCCTTTCTCTCTCTCGTTCTCTATTTGGCAGGTTTAACCAAACGCCTGGATCACTTCACACAATTGCAAGTGACTGAGCGTAACAATATGAGGGTCATTTTGTGTGAATTTGAGCAGGAACTGCTGCATGCAGAATTCTGGGTTTACACCAGATGCCTGTTCTGTTCAGACGTATTCTACGCCGAAATGGCTTTGAAACTAATTTGAGAAGTTTGCCATCTGTTTTCCAGGCCTCTATAACATTCTGGACATAAACTCTTATGGATCAGATTTAGCTGCCTGTGTCCTTCAGTGACGGTGAGTTCGAGTTAAACTGTCAGTATTACTTCAGCTTGAACCTTCAATGCTATTAATGCCATTTATTCCACTTTTCTCTATTAATACTGTGGTTTCTCAATGTTGTGTTCATGTGCTGTGGCATATACAGACATATATATTTATATTTTATTACATTTTCAAGCACAGAGTTTCATTTTGAGAAATAACAAGACTAGGCAAGATTGTCTTTGGCTGCATGGCAGTGTTACTGTAATAGTAGTGGAGTCCTTGAACCCAGAGTGTTTGAATTTTGTGCTACACTGCATGTCCAAATGTTTGTGGACACCTCTTCTAATGAATGCATTTAGCTGACACAGATGTGCAAATTCACCCATACAGCTGGTCTAGCCCCTGTAGAAAAAGTACCATGAGTAGAATACGACTCTCTGGGGCAGATAAACATAAACACCAGGCATGGGCTAGAGGGGTGTAAAGCCCCCTAGCATTGAGCTGCAGAGTTGTGGAGCTGTGTTCTCTGGAATTATGTCGATCCGTCCAGCTTCTCATTCATTGTTTCTTCCAAAATCGAGGATTTTAAAAAAGAGTGTATCCTGCTTTTGTTGGAGTAACTGTCTCTACTGTCCAGGGAAGGCCCCACCTTATCCCCAACTCCCCAGCTCATCCCAAAAGTATTTGATGGAGCAGCATAATTATTCCAGAGAACACTGCAGTTGCACAGCTCCACAGCTCAATACTGGGGGGCTTTATACCCCTCTAGTCCACGTCTGGCATTAGGCTCAATAGGTTCATGCTTATATGCTCCTGAGAGACTCCTTTTCTATTGGCAGTACTGGGACTAGACAAGCTGTGTGTGTGTGTCTATTTCACTGTGCAGAAGATCCCACTGCCCTGCAAGTCATTATTTTTGACAAGTTCAAGGGCACACATCTAAACTCTCTCACTTTATCAATACAGATATGATAGTCAGTACTTGCACACACAGGATATGCCTTTCTCTTCCACTGTGAGCTCCACATCCCAAAATCCATCTCTGCAGACTCTGGTCTTGAGGAGACTGCGCTTCGCAGCCAGACTGAACAATAAAATCACTCAAGAAAAAACTTGAGTAGTGGAATTTCCAGCCAACTGTGTGCAATTCACAGGGAATTCTACAACTCCTGCTGAGCGAGGCCTGGATTTGTTCAGTCCCGCTGTGGAGAACAGGCTGAACAGACACGAGAGCAGCGTCCATAATAGATGGAGGAGAACATGCGGGAGAGGCCTGGAGATGGAGAGCGGGAAAGGAGCAGCCAGCGGCCATATGCTGCCAGTGACCGATCCATAGTCACAGCCACAGCCAAACTTCGGGCTCCACACACTTACCAGATGGCATGGGCGGCCATATCAGCATGGACGCGCAGTAACCAGACGCCCAGTCTCCAGCCCGGCAGCAGCTGCGCAAACAAAGCATATACAAAAATGTAAGCTATGCAAGTCACCCTGGATGAAGGGGTCCTAGCTAAGTGGAAAAATGCATCAATAATGGAGGACGCAGGATGATGTGAATACTGTGGAGAAAAGTGGCCTTGCTGTGGCCCATGTGAGGTCTGCACCCCCTGCACAAACACAAACTTACTCAAACACTCCATCTTTAAACATCACTTACCCCCTCTCTGACATACTCACACACTAAAAGGTATTTCAGTCATAACAGCAGCCCACTTCACATTAGCTTATCTCCATCTGTAAGCAGAGAGACGAGTTGTCATCTAAACCAGTAACGTTGCTTCTAGGGACACACTGTTCTGCACCACTGTGTCTCTTTCCACAGCTGGCAAGCGACAACAATAGACGTAGTAATTAGGTTGAATTTAGGTCATGATGTCAGGTGACCAAAATTCAACATTGTTGTTATAGTAACCAACATCCTATTGGCGTAAAGTAAAAGGAGCGACTGAAGCTTTTGTGTTTACCTCCCTGATGTTGCAATCAGATTTTAACAGTGTAATTCTTATATTTAAGGCTAACGGTCATTCAGAATAGAGATCATTTACATACACTTTATGGACAGAAGTATTGGGACACCTGCTCATTCGTTGTTTCTCCTGAAATCTAGGGCATTAAAGAGAGTTTATCCTGCTTTTGTTGGAGTAACTGTATCTACTGTCCAGTGAAGAAGTCTTTCTACTAGATTTTGGAGGAGCATTGCTGTGAGGATTTGATTGCATTCAGCGACAAGAATGTGAGTGAGGTCAGGATGCTGGATGACCACCACTCCACCACACCCTACCTCACCTCATCCCTAAACTGCCCAACTCATCACTAAAGTATTAGATGGAGCACCAGCCATCATTCCAAAGAACACAGTTCTTCCACTGCGCCCCAGCTTTAATGCTGGGGGGCTTCATACCCCTCTAGTCCACGTCTGGCATTAGGCAGCTTGGTGCCAATAGGTTGATGTTTATCTGCTCAAGAGAGTCCTATTCTATTGGCAGTACTTCTCAACAGGGACTAGACAAGCTGTGTGTCTGTGTCAGCAATGGATGCATCGTAAAGTAGCTGAATGCTTTCATTAGAAGGGATGTCCACAAACATTTAGACAAATACTGTATATCCGTCTTATAGGCAGATGTAAATAGCTTGCAGATCCAGAAAAGAATGAATTTCTTCAGTATTTTAGTTGTGATTTGATGTATAAAGTGTAAGTGTGTGGGGTTGGGGTGAAAAATGCTCAGATGCTATTTTACAAGCCTCTTTACCACCCTGTTATTTTGTCTCAGAATGTATCCTACTGGTTTACTTTATCAAGGTGGCACACAGTAGCTGCATAGCTTAGCTTAGCATAACCTAGTCTAGCTTTGTAACGTCAACAAATAAAAATATATTTTTGTAACTATTCTCAATGTTTCTGTCTTTGCTGGGTCCTCTCAACACTTTTTGTGTTTAGCAACCTGAAGTCAGCTCAAGCTGAACCCTTTTCTAGTTGACATAGCATTAGCTTTTAGCCTTTTAGCTGCTCCCCCAGCTATCAACACAGTTCCTTTGGTTTTGATTTCAAGTAGTTACTGAATAAAAGGCCATAGCATGTAATGAGCCTTGACTTTTAGATGCTGGTATAGCATAGTGGGTAACATCACTGCCCTTCCCATAGCAGACTATGGATTCAGCTACAAACCCACGCTACACCAATACATCATTGGGCAAGACTCCTAATGCTACATTTTCGGACCTCTGTAGCATGACTCAAATGTATGTCACCCAAATGCCATACATATAAATGTTAATAGCTTTATTATTCAGTTAAGTTTGTGCAAAATGGAGTGAAAACAGACTAAATGTTCAAAATATGTCGGTAAACAAGAACCTGAAGTGACGATGGAGAAAAACAGCCAAACGGGGGAAAAAGATTTCTTATTTCTTCAGACACTTTTGTGAATCCAGTCCCTGATTTAATTATAATTATCAAATCTTTCATGAACAGAGTTGGGTGAGCCAGAGAAGAAAAAAAGACTCTGCTCTGCAGCTGGAAGTCCCTGTAGACGGTCCCTGCCCTTCACAGCACATCAACATGTTTCCCATTTAGCCAGTGCCCGACAGTCAGCGTTCTGCAGAGTAGCAGTCATTCACTCAGAGTTGCTTACGAGCAGAAAAAACACATATCCTTCAAATTACGGCCCATTTTATGGAGGATTCCGCTAAGAGAAAACAACCCGTGACAACAAGATGATCGTTCTTGACACAATCGCTGCACTAACACGCACATTCGCCCGACGACAGTGTTTTGTCCCAGTGTTGACAAGTCGCTTGACTTTCCATGACACAGAACTCGGAGCAGCGCTCTCTGTTTCTGTTTACAAGTTGGACCTGAAAGTCTAAATCCTTGTCAAACAAAATGCTCTTTTTTTTTTCTTCCTTTTTTTAAAGCCCTGGTTTTGCCGAAAATGAATTATGGCATCCACCCTGGCAGGGTATCATGAGGGTATTCTTTTCTGCACCACTTTCCATAACAACACTCAGACCACTTGAGAATGCTGAAGGCCTGGAATTTTTTTTTTGCTTGGCATGGATTCATCAGCAGAAAAAAAGGGGGAAGGGGGAGAGGGAAAAAATTGGAACTCGTCCAAAGACAATATTTGTCAGAGAAGCCTCAATTCAGCCCCGATACTGTTTATTAAATTGGGAGCTGCTGTACTCGCTGCCTTTATGTCATTCTGTAGTGAAAGTGCTTTGAATCAGTTTCAGATTGAATCAGAGATACTTTCTCTTTTTGCTCCCGCTTTCAAGTCTGCGGTAAACAAGAGATCAAAGGAGCGGCGTTTAAATCACTCACAAAGGATGAACGACTGGTAAGTCAGATGACCGTGAGAGAATTTGGGCTTTTTGGTTCGAATTTGACGAGAATGCTGTTGATCTTTTTTAATTTAAAATACACTGAGTTGTCGGCATAGCCTCTGCAGTCTAGTGCTTCAGTGCAAAAAGGCCAAGAGAGGTAATCCTCAGTCCTGTAGTCACTTAGGATTCAACTGTAAAACTACTGCAGGTCTCTAAAGGCAATGAGCACTGGAACTATACAATATATGCTACAGTAGTAGGGCTGGGCGATATGGTAAATATTCAAAGACATTTCCACGATACACATAATATTTTAAAGACTTTGTACACCAGCAGCCTAGTTAATGCGTGTATAACATAAGACCCACCCACTTCCCACACACTGAAACACACTTTTTTATTGAATTCTGTGACTAACCTTAGACCTACCATACCCCACCAAGTCAAAATATGTCTAATCAATTCAGACTGATCTGTAACCATACTACCCCAAGTCAAAATATGTCTAATCATTGCAGACCGATCTCTAACCATACTACCCCAAGTCAAAATATGTCTAATCATTGCAGACAGATCTCTAACCATACTCCACCAAGTCAAAATATGTCTAATCATTGCAGACTGATCTCTAACCATACTCCACCAAGTCAAAATATGTCTAATCATTGCAGACCGATCTCTAACCATACTACCCCAAGTCAAAATATGTCTAATCATTGCAGACCGATCTCTAACCATACTCCCCCAAGTCAAAATATGTCTAATCAATTCAGACCGATCTCTAACCATACTCCACCAAGTCAAAATATGTCTAATCATTGCAGACCAATCTCTAACCATACTCACCCAAGTCAAAATATGTCTAATCAATTCAGACTGATCTCTAACCATACTCCACCAAGTCAAAATATGTCTAATCAATTCAGACCGATCTCTAACCATACTCCACCAAGTCAAAATATGTCTAATCATTGCAGACCGATCTCTAACCATACTCACCCAAGTCAAAATATGTCTAATCAATTCAGACTGATCTCTAACCATACTCCACCAAGTCAAAATATGTCTAATCATTGCAGACCGATCTCTAACCATACTCATTCAAGTCAAAATATGTCTAATCATTGCAGACTGATCTCTAACCATACTCATTCAAGTCAAAATATGTCTAATCATTGCAGACCGATCTCTAACCATACTCCACCAAGTCAAAATATGTCTAATCATTGCAGACCGATCTCTAACCATACTCACCCAAGTCAAAATATGTCTAATCATTGCAGACCGATCTCTAACCATACTACCCCAAGTCAAAATATGTCTAATCATTGCAGACCGATCTCTAACCATACTCACCCAAGTCAAAATATGTCTAATCATTGCAGACCGATCTGTAACCATACTCCACCAAGTCAAAATATGTCTAATCATTGCAGACCGATCTGTAACCATACTCCACCAAGTCAAAATATGTCTAATCATTGCAGACCGATCTGTAACCATACTCCCCCAAGTCAAAATTTGTCTAATCATTGCAGACCGATCTGTAACCATACTCCACCAAGTCAAAATATGTCTAATCATTGCAGACCGATCTCTAACCATACTCACCCAAGTCAAAATATGTCTAATCAATTCAGACTGATCTCTAACCATACTCCACCAAGTCAAAATATGTCTAATCATTGCAGACCGATCTCTAACCATACTCACCCAAGTCAAAATATGTCTAATCATTGCAGACTGATCTCTAACCATACTCCACCAAGTCAAAATATGTCTAATCATTGCAGACCGATCTCTAACCATACTCACCCAAGTCAAAATATGTCTAATCATTGCAGACCGATCTCTAACCATACTCACCCAAGTCAAAATATGTCTAATCATTGCAGACCGATCTCTAACCATACTCCACCAAGTCAAAATATGTCTAATCATTGCAGACCGATCTCTAACCATACTCCACCAAGTCAAAATATGTCTAATCATTGCAGACCGATCTCTAACCATACTCCACCAAGTCAAAATATGTCTAATCAATGCAGACCAATCTCTTACCATCATAAATCATGTCAAAATATGTCTAATCATTGCAGATCAATTTCTAACCATACCCCACCAAGTCAACATAATGCAGAAAGACCTTTAACCATATTATATCAAGGCAAAACAACGCAGACCAATCTCTAACCATATCAAATCAAGTCACAGTTATCAAGGGTTCAGTGTGTTTTTAATATGGAGTCATTTGCAAGCATTTGGACACCTTTGTTTTGAGTGAAATCCTCAATTACTCAATTTCTTTTCTTTAATGTGCCACATCCAAAACCTATAACCTATACACTATACATGTCACACTGTGCATTAGTTCTCTGTAGAGGATGCATACTTATTTTTCCAATTGTGCCCCATAAAAAAAGGACTGTGACCAATAAAACAAAAACCCAGCACAAACCAAACTGTCAATCTAGAGAACCAACATGCGTATTAGTAAGGAGAAGTGAAAGAGCTCTTCAACCACAGAGGCTTTGATTGTGCAGAGAGAGAGACTTGGAGTGGTGTGATTTCAAAACCGTGCCTCTCCACACGGAAACTTGCCGATGCACTTGGCAGCGCCTTTGTCAGTCAGCGTACACGCGCTGGAAAGGGGCCAGGCTAAGCCCCTTGACTTCCAACACCTGCAAAGCTCAGCTGCAGAGAGGCACAGGCAAAGCTTTGCGCTCAAAACTTTATCTAGGTCACCATACTGCACCAACCGCACTTCCCCAAAACAAGCACAATAAGCCAGGAAACACCCCTCCTCTTATAGAAGTCATGCAGCCCACTGCTCTCTGCAGGCTGGCCACATCACATTCATTCGCAAGGAGTCATGGGTGTGACGCTTCAGGTAAATGTGCAGCTGCTACTGTGTGTGTGTGTGTGTGTGTGTGTGTGTGTGTGTGTGTGTGTGTGCATGAGTTAACTTAAAAAGAATGTGTAGGCAGGTTCTGTCTCTGTGTGTGTGTGTGTGTGTGTGTGTGTGTGTTTTCTTTTTATTACATTATTTATATTTAGATGCACACCCCCATCGTGTGTCAGATGGGCGAGGTGTTTGTGGTGTCATGCAAGGCCTAACAACAGTCCCAAATAAGCCTGCAGAGGGTACTAGGTCACCAGGGTACTAGGCCTCAGACTGTAAAAGCAGCCATAGGTTCTGCTCGCTCCTGGTGCTGCAGGCTCTGAACAAAATGCATTAACTAAGAGCACTTACCAACATAAAAATAGGCAGTGTAGCTAAAATGTAATGGAATATTATACCCACCAATAAGCACTGAGTAAACCACAGGCCATGAATGACAGCAGTGCTTGTACTGCCTTAAAGAGCAGCAGCCATCCTGAAGCCTGGTGGTTGATGTAGCTTAGTAGGCAACAACACTGACTTCCTTCTGGCAGAATAGTGTTTGATTCCCTGGCCAGGCAAGCACACCACACTACACCAATAAGGGTCCTTGTGCAAGGCTGCTAACGCTACATTAGCCGACCTGTGTAACAGGATTCAAATCCTTGGCTGCTGTCCATTGAAAAACATGTATCTCCAATTTTCTCCATGATGTGAACCCTTTAGCTGCTTCGGTACACTGTGTACATAATTCTGGATGAACAGACCAATAGAAATGCTCTGATTACTCTTATTTTACTTTGACTTCTATTCAAAGTAAAGAGCATTTTGCCCTCTCCTGTAAAGTCACCATTTTAGAGATGGACATGGTTTTTATTGGTCAGCCACGAAATGTAAAAGCGCCATAAATCCCATAAATGTAAATGTTTTATTATAACAGTAACACCCCGTTCACACATATTTACTGGAAAAGTACTGGGAATTAAACAGGAAACAGGAAATCGTTTACAGTAGTAATGATAGATTGTCTGAAAGGTTTAATGCTTTTAGAAGATCCCTCAAAGAAAGCTATTACACATAGTATATATGGTGGTATTTTTTTTGACGGTTTCAGAAGGTTCTTTGGCACAATATATATATATATATATATATATATATATATATATATATATATATATATATATATATATATATGTATCACACTGTAAAGAATCAGAACATTTCTGTTCAATAAACCATTTTGCATTTTGTACAAATCCATTGTACCAAAACCCATGCTATTCTGCATTCTGCATAGGGCCTAGTACAATTCCCTGAATGGCCTGTGTATTTACAGTTGTAGATCAGGTCATGGTCATGCAGTGACCTCTAGATAATAACTAGCAAAGTATATATATATATATAGTATCTGCAGTGAATCTGTTTAACAGTTTTAGTTTAATTTAGTATTTGAGTGAAAATGCCATAAACATTGTTGTGAAAAGATTCTAGAGAGAAGCAGCATAAATCACCCTGCTCATGTGAACGCTACCACTTACGCTAGAACTTTCAGTTTTTGTGAGGGAAAAAGTATGAGTGTGAGTGTTACAAGATTCAGAAATACATGAGCTGTTGGTCGTTCATGCATCCCAGTAAAACACATTTATAATAAATAAAGAGCAATAAAGTGTAAATAACAATAAAGTGCTGCATGAAGGTACAACGCAAAGTCCTGACACCTGTGGTCCCCCTTTTTCCCCTCGTCAAGAACTATAATGTACTCCACCAGTCACTCTCTGCACCGCTCATGTGCCCCTTCTCTGCCAGTTCTGGTTTTCATGTTTTTGTAATTTGTATCTTTTGCCCCTTGTTTACATTTTGTCTTTGTTTAGCCATTAACTATAGATTAGCCACCGCACAGCTTAGGCCTAGCCTTAAGCTCTTGTTTGTTGTTAGCTGTAGCCATAAGATGCTAGTTGCCAGCCTTTACACTTGTGAGATCTAGATTTATAGCCTTAGCTTTTAGCTTATAGTATAGCGTATAGTAGCTAGTTGCTAGCCTTCATAGCTGAGGCCTAGTTAGCTTTTAGCATACTTTAGCTTTTTTGACTTGTGAACTCTGGGTGGGTGAGGCTTTAACCGACTTTCAGAGTAGGACATCCTACTTGTGGGGAAATTCCAGTTAAAATGTTCTACTTGGAACTCGGAAAATCCGACATCCCAGCTCATATGGCACATCAGTCTTATTCCTACCAGCAATTCTAACAGTATAGTGCATACAAATGTGCTTACAGTTGTGATACACATAGCATCAGGATTGCTGTACTTTTCTTTTACACAGTGTAGAAGGGTGCTTTAGCATTTTTTTATTATTTTAATCATAATTTATTGGCTACATAATACCGTCTACATAATCCGACAGCTTTATCAAAACTTTGTGTTTTCTGTTTAAATCCTGCCACTCTACATTTTGTCTACATTAGCTACTACTACAAAATTAAGCCATAGCTAAAGTACATTTCAAATAAGGGGGAAATGGTGTTAAACAGATTTCGCTCCAGAATATTTAAAGAAACACTTTGTCGCTATCATGCAGAAAACACGTATCTTCAAAATATCCACTTTTTTAAAGAAAGGAATAAACCATGTTAACTTTTAATAGACAACAGTCAAAAAATATTTAATTCCATGTCAATTCTGAGCATTTCCATTGGTTCAGTCGTCATAAATTTTGGACACAATATAAAGAACAACAGCCAGATTCACATTATGTCAAAAAGTGAGCAAACGGCAAAAATTGCCATTATGTTTTTTTTTTTTGGTGTGACAGCGGCAATTTGCATAATGCATAAACCATATTAGCAAACCGTATTAGTGTATTTTTACATCATGCATAACAGCATTCGCCTCATAGCCAAACAACTGTTTTGCCTTTAGGTCTAGAGATCCTCCACACAGCAAGACAGTCAGGCCAGGCGCATATTCCTAAGTGAGCTGCATTTCTGTTTAAAGAGACACAGAGAATATAATTTCACTCGCGTGCACGCTGGCGTTGAACTTGAGCGTTTAATGGCTCCCCGAGTAGTAAACACAGTCCAACACGTGCGAGACGAGGCCGGGGGAGGCGAAACAGGAACAGCGATTTGACCCAGTTCACAGAGTTCACTTCCTGTTTTGTCCAATCACAGCAAGAGCAGTGTGTAAAACGAGACACCAAGACTCTGCTAATGATTATGGCTAGCGCAGTGCGGATGACACAATGCCGTGTAACGAATAGCAATAATACGGCCTGGTTGGACACACGGAGGGAGCGCCCAGGCCCGGGCTCGAGCACACGCACAGCGCCAGGCTCGGTGCGTGCGTGTCAGCCTGACGCTTTTGAAGATCAAAGCTGAGCAAATCGTGGCCCTTTACACTTTCCAGTTTAACGTGGGCCAGTGTTCAGCAACACACGCGAAATGACCTCAGGTGCTCTGCTGGTGAGGAAACAGAATTCAGGCCATTCTTTAAAAAACACCCACTCTGGTGTCTGCATTAGTGGAGTGAAATGTTGTGTAACGTTAATAGAAAATGAATGGAGGGCCCTTTTGGATTTCTTTCCAGCACATTAGCTCTCGGGAAGCAGCTCATTTTAAACTCAAGGGTGTAAAAGTCCACTTACTCTAGAAATCCTGGCCCATTCTCTCAAATATACATTCACATTGCCTAGGTCGCTAATGCGCAGATCACTAATTGCCCTAAAACATATAGGGGCAGTGGTGGCTCAGCGGTTAGAGCACCGGGCTATCGATAACAGGGTTGTGGGTTTGATTCCCAGGCTCGGCAAGCTGCCACTGTTGGGCCCTTGAGCGAGGCCCTTTACCCTCTCTGCTCCCCAAGCGTGTGTGTGTTCACTACCACAGATGGGTTAAATGCAGAGGACACATTTCGCTGTACAGTGACAAATACGTGCACCTTTACCTTTTATAAAATAAACAACTCCCTTGTCTTAGGCCAAGTACCTCAGCTACCGGTCACTTTGATCTAACACTAACTGCTCGGTCCAAATTTCAGTCCGGGTTATTAAAATGTGAATGCATACATAAAGACCAGCACACTCCTTCAGACTTCCCTGCGGTGTTTCTTAAAGGCCTGACCACCTTTAATTCATTTCATGCTTGCTTTGGCACACCTTTATCCCTTTCTCATCTTGTTTAACAGACTGCAAGAGAGCTGTGAAAAAGAAAGGCCCCACTAACTCACTGCATTATCTCCTCTCATTAGTGTAAATGTCATAACAGGGGTGGGATGCTTTAGGGAGGCCTTTGAGATCTCTCTGCCAGCACACGGCGGCTCAGTGTCGGGGGGAATATTTATATCCCTGCTCCTCTGACTCAAAGCGGGTTCAGCTCAGCATGGTCAATTCAGTTAAAACCCAGACAGAATTGGTTCCAAGCAGACTGAGAGCCTTTCTATATGGAAAATAAGGCGGAAAATAAGCCTTTTTTGATTCTGTGCAGGTGCCTCAGTGAACACATGATAATGAGGGAGAGGATCTTTAAACTCTTTAAACTCTCTAAATCTCTGTCTGTATCTATTCTCTGCCCACATGTGAACTGTAGTATGGCGTACTACATTTATTACACATTTAACATGTGCAATAAATGCATTTAACGTTATATTAAATATAACCAAATGTACTCCTCCTAAATATTTTATTTTTTAATATAAGAACACCTGACACTTAGACACATGTGCATAGGATTTCTTGCCCTATGATAATTTGAAATATATATGTTTTCATGAGAGTAGCCATGCCTGGTTCCAATGATAGACAGCAGACAAAATTATAACAGGTCATATTGCTGTTTTAAATAATGATTTATTCAAAATTTAAAACATATTACTAAGTCATTAGAAATGGGAAACAGACGAAATATAACAAATATTTAAACAGTTTGATGTTTGATGCAAATATATAATACAATACACATATAATAATTCCCACAGATGCCAAAAAACAAAATAACACACTCGGCTCTCACCAAAATACAATTTCTTATTGGGTGTTTACTGGGGAAAACGTGTCATGTTATCTTTGTCTCCAGCATATTTTATTTAGAAAATAAATGCTAAAAAACTAAGATAAATAAAGATAAAGATAAATACAATTTCCACTTTTCTTGAAAGAAAGCTGAGCTTTTCTGGGGTCATCTTGCTGCACAGCTTCTTTAAATCCTACAATTTCTGGATCATTATTCTGCTGTAGAAGCCATCCACCTTTCAGCTTCAGCCTTTTCACAGATGGTTTCACTTGTGCATACAGTATTGTCAGTACATATTGTCAAAGCCACTGGCAGCAGCACAACCCCAAAGCATGATTTGTCAGATCTGTAGACAGTTGCTTAGATGAGCTTAGACTTTGATGAGTTTTAGTAAGGTACTTTAAATTATTTGTGAGTCAGAAAATGTATAAAGCTCAGAAAGTTGAATCAGCTGACTGTCCCTAATTACAACTGGGGTCCTGCCTCAGGTCTGAGACCTTGCAATAGTTGCAATAGTCCAATCATTTGCACAGGCTCACACATTTCTTTCTTTTTTATGTTATGAAAGAGTAACTATGCATTAGGATGTGCTGACAATAATGTTATAGGATTGATTGATTGATTGATTGATTGATTGGTTACAAGGACTGGCTAAGGGTGTCCAAACCTTTGAATAAGACTCTATATGTGCAATCACTGCAATAAATACATGGATAGTTAATCAACAAGACAGCATGTGCCACCATCTGGATGCCAGGACAGATAAGATTATTGATGCCTGTGTCTTCGTTAAGCTCAAAAGGCTCTACTACCAATCAGGCTCTAGGAGCGCATCATGGTGCGTGGAAGCACTGATATGTGTACAGCTGCTACCCTGTAGTTCTTTTCAAATGAACAGCAGGTGTAGCTGCTAAAACTCACCAGCACACCATAAATACATAAAGCTTCTTCAGTATTAGCTGTGTCTCGAGTCCAAGTTCAGGTGTGAAAGCTGAATCTCCTTTATGGATGAGGCAGTGTCTTTAATTTATGGTGTGAGTGCTGAGAGACAAGGCCCTGCTGTAGAACACCTGTGTGTGTTTATTAGCTCAGTCTAATGGGAGCTGACACTTCCAGCTTAGCAGCTAACGGCTAAAGCGAGAGAGGCCGCACTGGAGCTTCTGCTGAAGGCCAAAGGGCAAATACAGCATACATATAAACACACGCACAGCGACCAAGAGCCCAACTTTTTCTGGTTTATTTTTTTTTTGTCCAGTTTTTTGTGAATACCTGACACTGGACACTGTATGCTTGTCCATAGTTGTGTCTACTATGACATTTCCTTGTGGGGACATGGCTTCTCTTTCATAGCTCATAGTACATGTAGAGCTGTGCTGTATGGAAAAAATGTATATCACAATATTTAAAGACAGTTTTTTACGATATTCGATATTTATTGCAATCTTTTGTAAATAATACTCTCCCATATTGAGTACTAGGGATGCACCGATCTGGCTTTTTCAGTTCTGATACCGATACATAAACTTTACATATCGGTCGATACCCGGTACCAGTCTGATACCATTGCTGAATTAATAAACCGTATACCTCACCATGTGGGAGAGACTTAAGGATTGACTTGAACATTACTTTATAGAATATAACAAATTAACACATAGATATAAATGTACTAAATTGCCATTTGTCTTTTTTTTTTTTTTTTTTTTGCACATTTAGTGCAGGCTCACACAACAAATTAAATTAAATTAAAGGATCTGATCCATGGATTGGACTAATTATCTGACACCTAAACCAGCTAATTGTGTTAATATCGGAACCGATACCCAATCCTAATATGGGATCGGTGCATCCCTACTGAGTACTGTGATTTTTACTCAAAATATGCTGCACTCCACTGCATTAAATAAGAGTGATACACTCATCAGTACTGAAACATGCAGATAATCAGTGCTCTTTAAGCACTGCTGATATCCACAATATACTCATAAAAGCATATTGTGTACCATAATAGCAAACTTTATCACAATATGATAAAGTATTGTCATATTGCCCAGCTCTAAGTACGTCATTAGTAGAAGAGGTGTTTTATTACAAATGAAGATTTTTAATTTTTTTTATTTTTTAAGTTCTTTTATTGTCTATTTTTTTGCAGAACAGAAACAAACAGAAAAAAAACATCAAAGTCAAAGCACAATTTTCCAGAACTATACACTTCCAGAACTTCACTTACAGCAGGGGTGGGCAACCTGGAGGACCAGATTCCTGCACAGTTTTAACATTACCTGCTCTAGTACCCATAATTCAACTCAACACCTAATTACTAGGTTTAGTAGAGGTCTGTTAGAGCTGAGAAATCAAACAGTGTCGACTCCGGCCCCTGTTCCCCACTCTTCTGACTGTGTACCAAAAAAGTGCAACATCAAGAATGATGTTGTAGCTGAATTAATACAGAGAATACCTTGTTTTTTAAAAGTAAAGATCCATGTTTAAGGTAGAAAAACAGAACATTTCAGTGTAATTTATTCTTAAAGTTATTGTGGCTCCCAAAACACACTAAATATTTAATATTTTATTATATTTATATTATAAATTATATTTTACATTTTATTTTATTTTATTTTAGTTATTACATTTTATTTTAGTTTATAGTGTCTATATTATAAATAGTATACTAAAGTATACCATAAATAAACTAAAAATTTATACTGTATATTGTCACTGCTACCCTGCTAAAAAGTCACAGCTGTAAAAGAGAAGGAAAACCTTTTTATTTTTGGAGCATTTATATTGATACATTCATCATGAAATTTGGAAACACTGTTATGATAAACTGCCAGATTCCCATTACATCAAGAAATGAAAAAAATAATTAAAATGAACATGGGTTTTCTATTCAAAAAAATCTAATGTAATTAAATATGCAAATTATTATGTAATAAATAACGTAATTATGTAATTATTATATTGTGTTACGTATAAGTGTTGTATTGTCATAGCAAAAATGATTACTCATACTCATAGCAAGGGTTAAAAATTCTTAAGTGTCCAACGACAACCCTGAACCATATTTCAACACGTTAAATAGACTGCTTTTCATTTGCCTGGCCTGCAGTGAGTCCAGAATCAATTTGAACTTACAATGGACCCATCAAGTCAGGACAGTTTTATTGAAAAGTTATTGAGTTTATAAAGAAAAAAACAAGCGAAGAAAGGAAAGAGCAGCTGATGGGAAAGCAGTCATGAAAAATCATAAAATGGGCCAAAAGTAAAGAGAGGTTCAAAAAGTAGACGTGTTTTGCCATGGCTGTGTATTTTGACAGCAGTCTGCAGGTCACAAGGGTAGGATTTGGCAGGAGGACTAGATGGGCCACTGCTCACAGATGTCTAGCACGCATGCACACACACACACACACAATTTCCCATAAGGAGGGGGGCATTGCTCCAGCTTAGTATCCCTCAGGACTGCAGCGGAGGAGGTGTGTCCTGACCCTGTTGATGGTTTAAGCGCTCTGGGTGATGCTCGCTCTGCAGAACGGCTGAAGAAGATTAAAACTGGCCTTGAGTTTGGAGTAAGCACGAGCACTTACGGCAGCAGCAACAGCCCCAAAGGTCTGCTTTATCTACACTCCAGATGTGCAGACACACACACACACACACACACACACACCTCGCTAACCAAAACAAACTCTTGTACATCAAGTTTTAAATTAAATCCCATATTTTGTGCAAAAAACCTATTTTGTTCTCCTGAGGGCTCTATAGAAACCCTCAAAACAGCCAAATGTGTGTTTTCCTGGCATCGTGGGGACATGTGGCTCCCATAAAGAATACAAGCGCAGTGCACTCATGCACAAACAAAAACACATACACACACACACTCGCACACACTATCCCTGTCCTGTACAGCCCACAAAATGTGTCACACACAAGGCAGTTCCAAATAACACTTAATGATAATAAGGCGCATCAGACAGGAGACAGGAGCTGTTATTTATGCAGTTAGCAGAGTGTTAAGGGAGCCAACGGTCAACGAATCGTGAGGAACGGTCTCATGCTGCTATGTAAGTAACAAAAGCACCCCCTCGTGGCCTCTGTGGAAAGCATGGAGAAAAGCTTTGGGTAGGCCCGTTTAAGCCAGGCGCAGTTGCAGTAGTAGCAATCAAGGGGAACAGCTACTTTATTTGGCTCTCCTACACTGCAATCAATGTTAGCTCAATTAGGTCTAACTATGTTCTATTGGTACTGATATTAAAGGCCTATTAAGCCTATTTGGGACCCTGTAATGCTGTACTGGAGTTCAGGGTGAAAGCAGATGGATAATGTCCCGGGGTTGTAGAGGTTACCTGTGAGTTCTAATTAGCCTCTGAACTCACAGCTGGGTCCAATGGCAATAAAACCAGCTGTGGCAAGTACTGCAACAGAGGGCCTCCAGACACACGCTTCCTTCTTCTTTCACTCTCAGACATAACAATGCGTTGTATTTATGTGCATCATTTTCACATGAAATCACTGTCAAGCTAAAAACCTTGTCTCTCAAAAATCACAACTTTACAGGAGAAGGAAAAAACCTTCATAACTTATTATGTATAATTAGTTCCAGGTCATTTTAGAAATATTTCTATTGGTCCAGTCATCATGACATTTGGACACAATGTAGAGAACAACTGCCAGATTTACAGATTATACAATATATACAGTTGAAGCCAAACCAAACCAGCTATAACATTAAAAACAGCTACCTTATACTGTGTACTTTCCCTCATGCTGCCAAAACAGCCCTGACCTGTCAGAGTATGGGCTGTGCAAAACACTGCACATAGCCAGCAGTACCCTTTTTTCCAGCCATCAATGTTACAGTAGCTCCTCTGTGGGATTGAACCAAACTAACAGGCCTTTGCTCATCAATGAGCCTTGGGCTTCCCTGACTTCATCCTTCCGTGGAGCACTTTTGGTAGGTACTGACCACTGCATACCAGTAACACCCCATGGGACCTGCCTATTGATTTGGAGACGTTGGTTCTTGTCAAAGTGTCTCAGCTCCCTATGCTTGTCTGTTTGTCCTGCTTTTAACGCAACTGACTTCTGTTCAACTGTTCACTTGCTGCCTAATATGGAGATCCACTCCATTGACAGGTGCCACTGGAACTGGATATCAATCAATGTTCTGCACTTCACCTGTCAGCGGTTCTAATGTTATGGCTGATTAATGGATGGTCTCTGATGTTTGCACAGTACTGTATTACATACTTTTGCCAGTAACTGTGTGTGTGTGTGTGTGTGTGCTATGCTGTGTTCACTTGGAAACTATGTGCACATCTCAATCAAATAATTTCAATGCACAACATAATTCTTCAGAGAGCGTGTACACACACACACACACACACACATAATCCGATCCATAGCTCACACCAAAATGCACAAACACACACCTCTCACTTCCCAGCCTAGTTACAATGTAAACACAAATGGCAGTAACTAGGTAATCACGCCACTCTGTTTAAGCTGCTCCTTTAGCCTGTAGACTAAACAAACAGGCTACTAGCCACATGCAGATAAATAGCCGTGTCAGAAGAAGCTCCTAATGTGACTGGGCCTGCTCAGTGGAACCTGCACCCAGCGGGGATGGCCTGACACAGCTGGAAGCTCTGACTGAGTGGGTGTGTTTGTACAAGTGGCTCGACCTGGCCGCCAGCCGGACATTTTTCTCAATGAAAGAGGTGACTTTAAAAATTACAACCCCCCACCCGCACCCAACACCACCCCCACCTCCTCCACCAGCACCAGCACCAATCCCCCCTCCACTGACTCCAACACAGCTTCTCAAAACCGCAAAATGTTCCAATAGTCCGCTGCCTCACCCGGCAGGAATTCTCCCAAAGAACACACGACGCAGGTGCATCTACTCTCGCCACTGCGCATAACTCATAATGATATTAGGCACCGGAGCCCAACAGCCGAGTAAAGCCTACTTTTATCTCGTGGAAACCTTTGCTTTACCGGTCCAAAATCAGTGTGAGTGATGCAGCATGAACTGCTGGACGATAACACCAGTGAGGCATGGTGTTATTTCACTGACAGAAAGAAGCCATTTCGTTCAGTGGCCTAGTCGCTTTGCGACAGGGTTGTGGAAGGACGACGCTCTGCTTTTGCTGAACTGCCAGCAGAGGAAAGACAAAGAGCCAGAGTCAATAATACGGCACGGGAAAGTTCTGCCTTCATGCTTTGCCTTACAAAGCAGTAAGACAACTCTGACCTAAGACAACTTTTAAAACAGAAACATAAGGCCCTAAAATCTGATGCCAAATTAGAAGTCACTGTACACTCTTGGCACACTTTTGGTTCCATGAAGAACCAGGTTTGTAAGAACCATCACAATCACTTGGTTGATGTATGAAAAAAAACATGGATTTTTATGGAATCAAAAGTGGTCCTTCAGAAGCATCCCTCAAAGAACCATTTAAAGCATCTTTATTATTAAGAGTGTTTCCTCGATGTACCCGAAACACACATATCAACTGAATTCTGTCTTCATCCACCACTAAAAACCTCCAAAACTATTCAAACTATTACAAGAAGTGCAAACATGGTTGAGCACGTCTTCAGATGACGCACCACTCATGGAAATGTCCAGAATAATATCAACACTCATCCTAATCATAAGTTAATAGCTGTGTCCCACAGCCTAAACTGCAGCTGAGGAAGGCCGCATTTCTCGGCCGTTATGTCACTGAAGGCTGTTCCGTTTTGTAGCACCTCTAAATACAGCCGAAAAACACATTATAAGGACACAAGCGGTGCACCCATCAAGGCCATCAGTGACCCACAATCCTTCATCCTCCCTCCCCCAGGTCAAATGACATGATCAGCCCCCTAATTATTAAGTAGGTCCCTTGTGTTGCCACAGCAGAGGCATTTGAGGCATGAAGGCATCCTGTGGTATCTGGCACCAAAACCAAAGTTCTGAGGTGGGGCCTCCAAGACACCAATGAGCCTTTGGTGCCCATGTCCCTGTTGCCGGTTCGCCGGCTGTCCTTCCTTGGAACACTTTTGGTACGTACTGACCACTGCGTACCCCACAAAAAACCCACAAGACCAGCCTAATGTTATGAAGCCATCACAATTTGTCATCATATCCTTGTCACTGTGGCTCAGATCCTCAGGCTTTTAACACACCACCTTCACAAACTGACTCTTCCCTTGACTGATGCCACTGCAGGTGAAGATAATCATAATAAGTTTTTCAGTTCATCTGTCAGTGGTGCTAATGTTACGGCCGATTGGTGTGTATATGGTTATTCAGGGGAGAATAGCAGAAAGCAACTCAAGTTTACATTGAAAACTGAATTCCTGCAGCTGTTGTATGTAAGTATTTAAATAAATATACAAATTAAAAATTACATTTGTAATAAATAAATAAATAAATACAAATAATAAATATAGCAGAAAAAAATTGCAGTGGTTTAGAAATAGAGTTTTACTGAAGTTCATGCAGCTGAATACATAGTTATTACCCATCTCTGCCTGGAGTTTAAGGGGTTAATAATTATTGCTTTAGATGCGTTTTGGTTACTCGGGCAGTAATCGGTGACCTTTCGAGCAAGTGGAGGGAACCTGATGCTCTGGCTTATGTCACAAACACTCCACACCTGCTGGGGCTTCAGTGCAAATCAATCAGCACAGCCGGGTTCAGCTGAGGACACTGGCAGCCTCTCTTAGCGAGCTCTCGTGTGCTGAAAGGCCCGGGTTCAGCTGAGGAAGCTGCAGCGCTCTGCCAGCTCCTCCACCATTAAAGCAAACGCAGACACACAGCGGCCTGCGGGCCGGCCCCCTTTCCTCCACTGCCTGCTGTGTGTTCACTATAATGTTTGGAGCCCTGTGACCCGTTCAGAATTAACCGAAGCCATTGTCATTTTTAGCATTTGTACGGCCATCTGTGAAATGTGACACTGCGATTGACTAAAACACTTACACTCACTTTTTCCCCTTGTCCCTCGTTGGAAACTGGGTCACCTGAGAGATGTGGTGTGATGTATGGGACATAGAGGGGAATGTTATTACTGGTAAATCATGATTTATAAATGGAATAAAAATAAACTTGTCTTGCCGGCAGGCACGAACTGCAGTCCCAACAGGGCTTTTAAACATTTACAGTGAGAGCAGAGCTTTACGAGCCACATTAATACATCTATGCTTTCAACATGAAAAATGCAATCATAAAAAGCAACACAAAATCTCTCAGAGCCGCACAATAAATATATACAGCCATACATAAACGTGTATAAGTTATGTATGTGTGTATGTTCAACAGTGTTTTCATATGCAGTATCTTCTATTTAGTTTAATAAATGGCACTCGTCCAGTATAGGATGGCATGTCCTCCCTGTGCATTTTAATTACACCGAGGGCTCATAAATCTTTCAGCAGATAGTTTTCAAATTACTGAAAGCTTCAACTGCTCCAAGTCCAGCAGGTAAACCGTGAACACTCCTCCACATAATACATCCCGAATAACAATACAAGGAATATGATACAAGAAATTGTATATTTGAATTAATAGCCACAAATGACCTCCAAAACATAGCTCCTCTGTTGCAGCCTACCACTGTAAGCCCAGCCTCTATCCTCCCAGAGCTCCAGATTTTACGAGACAGCTCATGTCCAGCATGGACTGCAGGAGAATAGTGCTCAGTTACTGCAAGACAATATGACTGGACTATTGACTGGCATCATTATCATTATATAATATGTGTAATAATGCCATACTTCATTTTAAGTATTGTGACTTCACTGCAACAGTGGCTAAAGTAACTGTACCTGTCCAAGAAGGCCTTGAGTAGAAGTACAACAGTAGCAGGCCCCCAAAAAGTATTGAGTATCTCTAAGAACTATAGCAGAACATCTTGCAACATCTACAAGATGTTCTGAGTATCTGAGCATCAACAAAGCCAGTGAGGTTTCTTAGACTCTGTTCTTCACGTTTGGATGTAGTCATGGTCTAAAATAAAAAGATAAACCTCAAAAGCGAGAGCCATGACCCGTCACACAGCCACTTCCAAAATACACAAGAAATATGATATAAGAAATCACTTATATTTGACATAATAGCCATAAAACGACCTCCACACAAAGCTCCCCTGTTGTAGCCTACCAATGTAAGCCCAGCCTCTATCCCTCCAGAGCTCTGGATTTTATGAGACAGCTCACATCCAGCAACTGCAGGAGAATGGTCCCCAGTTACTGCAAGACAATATGACCTCGTCCATCCAGCCTATAATCAGAGTTGGCTCAGCTTTCTCAATGAGGGTCAGTTTTCTGATTAAACATTGCGAGTCACTTAGGGGGAGAAATGGGATTTTGATGGACACACCTGGTCAGCTCCCTCTGAGGGAATTAAAAAGGGAAAAAGGGCCTTCTTCTTGGCCGGTCAGGGTCAACATGGACAGAATAGGCAGTGTTGCTAGACTGGGTGTTTATATATATATATATATATATATATATGTATATATTTATATTTATATTTATACACACACTCTTTTTTTAATATCCTTGATTTCAGAAGAAACATTGAATAAGCAGGCGTCTCAATACTTTTGCTTTGCCTGTATCGGAGGAGACGTGTGTTAAGTCCTTACCCGTGTGTTAAGTCCTCACTAGCAATGCTAGTGCTAGGAGAAGTTATGGATGGGTGGGTTAACTGGCAGTACAATAATTGTGTAAAGCAGCATTACCCAAGTCGTTTTAATGTAAAATTACTCCACTACCTCAGTCCACATGCTTCTTCGTCTGTATCTCTTAGCTTGTCAACAAATGCATGTGTGCAGCTGTCGACGAGGAGCTTGAAGCGTGATTTGTATTAACAGCAGTGGATGTAAAAGCAAATTACACTCCCAAACTGTAGGGGGAGCCCATGAGCAAAACAAACAATTCTCGCTTTATTTTCTTTCACTTTTTAAAACTGCTGGTGCATTTTGTCTGCCCCAGTTAACTTACAAACCTCTGAAATGCTACATATTGTGGCAAATGTCATGAAAATGTCTGTACAGGTCATGTTGGTTGTAAAAAATAATGTTTTTGATGTGAAGTGCATTCGGAAAAACTATTCAGCTGGAAGCCATTCAAGCAGTCTGGCAGCCCTGGGAGGAAGTCAGCTCTAAATGATATCACCTCCAGACCCAGCTCGCTCCTTCATGGTCAGTCCAGTCTCTCTCTCAGCCACTCAGCAGACCGTCCCGCCCGGCTCCAAGAAAAACACTCAGCAGGCACAGCTCTCGTCAACCACGAGGCCCATTCGGTAACTTCCACCCTCCACTCCGCCCAGGCAGGCCTTGCACTCTGGATCCAGACACTGCTGTCAGCATCAGTTAGGAGAGGCTGACAGATAAATGGTATCCGAGATCATTAGAAAGATTACAAATCCTTCAACAGCGACACAAGTAAAAGCAATATCAGTGCAATATTGGAGCAAAAATAAGACAGCTGCAATGGCAGGCCATCTAAATATAAATTCAGAGAGATAAATCCGGGCATACATAAAACCTGAAGGCTAAAGGAATTCTTTTGGAGCAATGATGCAGAGATATTAAATGGGGCATGAAATACAGCAGTGTAATGTGCCTGAAAGTGACACATTTTGGGCTGCAGGATAAGATTCACTGACATGTTTGCTAGTTTAGACTTGACAATAAGTCTGGTCGATCACTTCTTGTTTAGCTAAGAAAAGCTTCTACTTTTTAATGGGTGAAACGGAGCAGGCCTTCAAGCTCAAAAGATCACACCGGCATGCAATTTCACGAAGGTAACATGCACAGAACAATCAATGCTTAGAACTTCATCTCCATAGGTGTAAAATCTACACTGTATGTCCAAATATTTGTGGACACCCATTCTACTTTAAGTTGCACTTACTGCTGACACAGATGTGCAAATGCATCTTACCTAATGCCAGGTGTGGGCTAGAGGGCTATAAAGCCCCCCAGCATTGAGTTGTAGAGTAATGGAATGACCATTCTCTAGCCAATCCTTTTAGGATAAGTTGGGGAGTTAGGGAAAGAGATGGGGTGGTGATCGTTCAACATCAAGACCTCACTAATGCTGTTGTCCCTGAATGCAATTAAATTCTCACAGCAAGGCTCCAAATTCTAGTAAAAACAATGAATGGGATGAATGGGCAGGTGTCCCAATACTTTTGTCTATATAGTGTGTACTTCTACTTCATGACTTCATTAAAAAATCTTCTTACATTTTTTTGCATTATCATTACATTATAACTATATATATTATATAAATAGTCCATAAATTAGAATGTTGCATTTCTTTAGCAAATGCTGAGCATTTCAGAGACGTAGTTGTGTTTGAACAGTGACAGTATACACTATAGTTTCTAGGAATAAGTAAGTGGACTGTTTGAAATGACCTGGATTTGTGCACTGATTACTAATCAAATGTTAGGCCTATAAAATTAGGCCTTTAGGCAAACACAATCTCAGTAAAATATTAGCACATAGTGCAGGCTAGAAAAAGTAAGTGAACCTCTGTGGTAATGCCTTCCCCAAGAGCTAACTGGTAAACAGCGTTTCAGTTCAGAGAGTGGGATCCACAGGTGCTTTGCCCCCTATGCTCTGTGACTTATTACACTCTAAGCATAATTAATTAGTAAATACATGCAAAGCAATGCAAACTAACTGAGTTGTTCATAGGTTATAACAGTGGAGGAAAAACAGGAAATACCAGTGCTTCCAAAGAGTTTAGGAGGTTAAATAAAGGCACATAAAGCTGCCTGGTTACTGACAAATCTGTCTCAAGAAATATTGGGAAGAGGGAACCATGCTTAGATCCAAACAACTTTCAAAAGACATATTATAAAGACACATGAAAGTGGAAAAGGAAACTGTATATGTGCATAAACTTGTAGACACCTGCTCATCCAAGTGTTTCCTTTGCAGTCCTGTGCTCCATAAGTTCCATACGTTCCATAAATGCTGAGAATGACACTTATGGGAAGGCTATTACTAATTGTAATTTTGCAATGTTGTTCTTGATATAAACCCAAGCTGCCAAAGCCAGGACCATATAGGCCAATATAAGACTGCCAACTTTTCAAGGAATGACCGTGCTAGCTAAATCAGATCAACAACAAGACGTACATTCTTCCATGATGCAACAGAGCGCCCTGGAAGCCATCTGCAGGTGTTCATCACCTCAATTCAGGTCAATGCTCATAAGTCAAGCATCAGAAAGACACGGGACAAAAATGAAATGGAATGACATGTCTCAAGGTTGCCAAAAACCACACTGAATGATGTTTCATGAGGAGATGAAGCAAAAGTAGAAGCTTCTGAGCGTCATAGCTCTGCTCAGCCTGAAAAAAAACAATTACTGCCTTCAGAAGGAAGACCACCATAACCAAGCTGAACAATGGTGGTGGAACTGTTTTGATTATGGATTGCTGTATCAGGTCCTAGACATCTTACCACCATTGAAGGAAACGTAAATCCTTCTCAATTTACCAGAACTTTAAAGGAGAAATTAAGATCCAGTCACTGTGTTGTAGCTGAACGATATCTGGGCCATGTAGCAAGACTATAAGTCCTAACGAGAAGAGGGGAGGCAGAAGGAGCAGTCTTTTACTGTACTTGACTTTACAATACTTGCATGATAGTTTTCATTAGCAGGGTCTGTCACTGGTGGCCACTTTACACTATCATATTGTCCATGCAGTGATACACAGTGTCTACAGTGAGAGCAAATATCTGAACAATGTCAAGAATGAAGTAACTTTAAGAATGCCAGTTTTTGTAATGCGCTGCCTCTATAGCCTGGGACCCCCGATCCATGCTGCTTTACCATCTGCAGCCGGAGTCTAAGAGAAGTGCTCTCTCTGGGTGGGTAAATGGCTCCTTCTCTTAGGAAACAGACTCCTGTTCTATATTGTTAGGAACAATTCAAGTAAAAAAAATGTTTGAACCTGTTAGAATATGAGTAATTATATGAACAAATAAATGTGATGTCATGTGCTCTCACTTTTTATGCAGTATTTTAAGTTTGTTTACTTCTTAAACTCTCAGGGTTCTTGTCTCATATTCCTGACTCTTTTAATTATTTACCCTGCATATCATTGAATATTAGTTACTGAATAATTAAAGTTGTTTTTAAATAATAAGCCAATCCAATAAGGATGTTGGATGATCACCTCCCCACCTCATCCCCAACTCCCTCACTCATCCCAAAAGTATTGGATGGCGCACCATCCATCATTCCAGAGAACACAGTTCTTCCACTGCTCCACAGCTCAATGCTGGGGGACTTTATACCCCTCTAGCCCACACCTGGCATTAGGCAGCATGGTGCCAATAGGTTCATGTTTATCTGCTCCAGAGAGTCCTATTCTATTGGCAGTACATCTCAACAGGGACTAGACAAGCTGTGTACGTGCGTGCATTTTCACATCTGTGTCAGCAAAGGGGTGTCCATAAACATTTGGACATACAGTGTATGAATCACTCCAAAGAACCTTTCTTTTGAAGAGTGTAGTATTTGGGGTCTACACTCTACAGTGCTCAGAGGTATGAAGGGGTTAAAATGATAAGTGGCCCGGCTCCAGACCCGTCTCCCCCTCTCCCCCTTGCACTTGAATCTTTCTGCCACGCGCTCGTGGTCGGGCCCAGCCAACTTTTTTAGCTTTCTCCCTTTCTCCTCTTTTCTCCTCGCCTCAAACCTGTCAAACCCCATAAGTGAAAACATATTGTACACTCACTATTTTCTTTTGCGCTCTTTCTCCTCTCTCTTTTTTTAATGGGGGCTGATGGATTTTCAATCTACAGCTTTTGTCCGCATGACCTCACCTCTGAGTTTTATTTTTTTTTAATCCAGATGCAGTTTCTGCAGAGAGAAACGGTTTCATTACTGTCGTAATTCATTCTGGAAAACCCTCCTGATGTCTCATCCCTCCAGAGCCTAGCTGGTTAAACTATGGGGGAGCATCCTCTCTCTGTCCTTCTGCTGGAGAAGATCATGCTTTTAATCAAGCTTCGCTTTCAGGGCAGGCCTTCCTGACTGCAGTGGAGGAGCTGACTGGTGCATGGGCACCTGATTCTGTGCAAAAGTGGAAGCACAATGTAACTGGTTTTCCTTACCAGTTAAAATGACCTACAAAGCTTAAGGGAAACTTAAAAGCACTACAGATCAGTATATACATGCACTGTTTGAAGGAGCCCTCACCATTGTCCCAATCTGCACACCAGCAGTGGGTTCATCAGTGTAGTATAATTAGTGCGTGGTTTGGAGGTGCAGGTGCAGGCCACAGAGAAGGTGGAGAAATGGTTGGATGGTCCCTGCTGTGTGCAGCCCAATGAAAATAATCTGTTGCTGCAGTTTAATTTGTGCTCTGTGTTTATTGGGAATGAACAGACGATGGTGAAGTTACTTCACAGTAAAGGTAAACAGGCCTGATGACCATGATTTACTTATTATTTCAGCAGAAAACTATTTTTTATTCAGTGTCAGTAAACCTCTACAGGACTGATCAGGCAGAGTGGGCACAAAAATGTAGGTTGAGTGGAACAAGTCTTGCTGGACTGGGACTTAAAACTGTTTAGCAAACTACAGTGAAATTCAAATCTAAGAAAATAAGTCATTATTTTGATGTACTGAATCAAAAAGTAAGAAAATGGGCAATTTTTTGATATATTGAATTAAAATCTAAGAAAATTAACAATTATTTTGATATACTGAATCACATTGTAAGAAAACAAATCATATTTTTTATACAATTAATCAAAATGTATGAAAATACAAGACAATATAAGAAAATACACCATTTTAAAAATTAAATAAATCAATCAATTAAAATAATATATAATATATATAATAAACATATATTTATTTATTTATTTATTTATATATATAATCAAAATCCTAAGGCTTTAAGACATTATTTATTTCAATTATTCTTATTATATTATTTCAATATTTCCAATAATAATTTTAAGATAATAGGTTTACAAAATTGTTTACAAAATATTTAACCATTATCTCCAGGAAATGAGCCATAATTTCAATATACTTAAAAAAAATCTCATGGAAATAAGACTTTTAATATATATTTATCATAAGCTCAAGACAGTAAGCCATCACTGTGATATAACCATTTAAAATCTCAAAAGACAACTTTTTGTTTATTAAGATATGACGAGCATAGGGGGGAAACATAAGTACAGACAATGGATGAGAATGTTGTAAAATGTATACATACTAGGCATACACGCATATGCATTATAAGTGAAAGAAAATGAAGACATAATTACACAAAAACTAAAAACTAGTTATATAAAAAAGGCAGAAGCTGTTACAAAAGCTTATATTAATATGATCAGTATTACCCGACCACATATCAGTGGTGAAAAGACACTATCTCAAAATACTGAACCAAATAGGCCAGTATTTGGACATACACTGATAGACTGATGTCAGAAACAGACAGGTGAGGTGATTGGTTCTCTATGTGGAGGGGTCTGTTCTGTCTTGTGTTCAGGCTCTGTTTTTTTAATGTTCCAGATTAAACGTGGCGTAATAAAAGTGGGGGTGCACATGCTCCACTTCCACTTACTTCATTGCTCAGGTGCCTTTGGACTGGTGCACAAATGCCCTGAAACCACTGACCTTGACAGATGACTGAAGCAGAGCAAGGCATTTACCGGGGATTCTGGAGATTCAGTCGAGTAAAAACTTTAATGCGAATGCTGCTGAGAAGTGAGCTTACAGAGAGAAGCACATGGCCTGATAGAGCTCTTGCGGCCATGCTAGAGAACATGCACACACTGCAGATTATTTCCACATTAGCTGTGGTCTGCAGTATTTGGTAAACAGATTTTTCCCCCTCTGACCTCTTTCGGCTGGGTGACCTTTTTTTCCATAACCAAACCAGCTTCAGACACAAAAGCCATTACACCTCCATATATATCCAATTGTGATTTTTATTAAAAACAACAACTGTCATTAAAAATTGCTATATTATCACATGCTGAAAGTGTTACAGCTTAACATGCTGACTCGAGCATTTAGTGTAAATAAGACAAGAGCTTTGGGTCAGAGAACATCTGCTTTTGTTATAAACCAGAGACAAGTCGGTGCTTGTTTTCAGCAGGATGCCTACCAGCTTCTCTTCCAGCCTCTGGGGAAATTAACGAGCATAATTTCATCTTCTCTTTCCATTCCACGCTTTTCTATGGCTTCACTTGTGGCTCAGCAAAGAGGCAAGTAACTCGCCATTTAGGCATTCAGCATTTCGCTCAGTGTGAACACAGCACTGAATAGCTGTGTTGTCTGGGAGCGAGCGAGAGACAGAGGTATTAGGCCTTACTAGCGTGCCAGAGTTACCTCAGCTACAGCCGCCCCAGTAAACACTCGCCGCCTGAGTAATTGCTGTTTTATCACCGTTTCTAAAAACAACGGCCTTCCCAGCTCTGCTGAATGGGGGATGCCAGCAGACACACAACAGCCAGCTCAAAGTGAGCGGCTCTTACGCTGGTATGCGCCGGATGGCCCGCTGAGAGATGGGGCGCGTCTGAACGGGGCAGATAGAGAGCTGTGCCAACTGGTGACAGATAGCTTTAGGCACTCTGCAGCACACAGTTCTCTTCACCCTGATATTTATTACACCTTTATTTACATATCAGGAACAACGCACATTAATCAGCCCAGTGTAAATGTACCAGTGTTAGCCAACTGTATATATGAATGAGTGATATTGCAAAAAAAGACAGCATCATGATACTCGTAGAGAGGATACTCGATATATACAGTCAGGTGAATTTAACTGAAGACAAAACTGAAGACAGAAGGACCCATGAACTGAAGGCAGCTGCAGTAAAGGCCTGGCCAAGTGCCTCCACACAGGAAACATAGCTTTTTAGTCAAGTCCATGGGTTCAAGACGTCAGGCAGTTATTGACTACAAAGAGTATTAAAAATTCTCCCTATAATATATAGCTATCTTAATACGTCCAATTACTTTTGAGCCTGAGGGAGTGTACAAAATCTGTACAAAATTATTTAGACTCTCTCTATATCATGCCATAACATTAGTGCTTAATATTGAGTGGGCTTCCGTTGTGCCACCACAATAGATCTGACTGTGGTATCTGGCACCAAGGCGTTAGCAGCAGATCCGTTAAGTCCTCTACGTTGTGAGATCCTCCATGGATCTGCCTGATGTTTTGGAGATGTTCTGACCCAGTCTTCTAGCTATCACAATTTGGGCCTGGTCAAAGTGTCTCAGATTCTTATGCTTGCCTGCTTTATATATATATATATATATATATATATATACCTAACATATACCTAATGTTGGCTAGAACAATTCAAATAAGACTAGAAAAATAGATAAATTAATATTTATCTATATTTTATATAAATAAAACACACCAATGCAGGTAAGGCAGCATGATAGGACCTATAGACATAAGACATTATGTGGAGGGAAAAAGTGAGAAAAAGTAAACATGCACTGTTAATCTGCAGCCTGCCAGACAAATAGGGGTAATGACTGACTGATGGGCCTGATAAAAAGCCTGTGTTTTCTTAAGCATGTTGCATCATATTACAGTTATCTGTGTGCTCTAGAGCGCATGTTTCCACTTAGCCGGCTTACACCTGGCACACAAAGTGCATGCTTGAAAAGGCTTTAGCACTTTGTGGTTATAATCACCAAGCAGTGAACGGGCAAGTCACCAGTTACAGTAAAGAGAAGCAACCAGCTGCTGCATATGAACATTAGAGCTGCACTAATATGGAAAAAATAGAAACTACTGGGGTTCTGATTTTACATGCTGCAATTGCAATAAACTTTACCTTATTTATATCAAAATGCATGAAGGCTGCGATCCATTAAAACACTTACAGAATGCAAAGCATTGTAGGGGTTTCCAGGTGGTGCAACTGTCTATCGTCAGGATATTGAGTGGGTGGATGGGAGGAGTGCTATGCTAGCTAGAGCGGGCATCTGTTAGCTGAGGTTTGTAAAAAAAAAAAAAGCATTTCCACTTCCATTACTGGTGGCATCATGGGAATACGGAGAGCCCTAGCTAGTGGGTAGGAACTGGAAGATGACTCAATTGTTGTAAACGTAAAAAAAAAAAACACACACACACCAAAAAAAATATGGTTTTAGGTCTATTTGCATATTACTTATGGAATAAACTATATGGACAAAAGTATTGGGACACCTGCTCATTCATTATTTCTTCCAAAATTAAGGGTATTACAAAGAGTTTATCCTGTTTTTGAGAGTAACTGTCTCTATGATCCAGGAAAAGAGTTTCTACTAGATTTTGGAGAAGCATTGCTGTGGGGATTTGATAGCATTCAGCAACAAGAGTGTTAGTGAGGTCAAGATGTTGGTTGAACCCCACCCCACCTCATCCCCAACCTCTCAACTCATCCCAAAGTATTGGATGGAGCACTATCCTCATTTCAGATAACACAGGTCCACTGCTCCACAACACCACATTTAGCATTAGGCATGGTGTGCAATGTCAGCAATGAGTGCAACTGAAAGTAGCTGAATGCTTTATTAGAAGGGGTGTCCACAAACATTTGGGCATAGTAGTGTATCAGTCCCAAGACTCTAATCTGCTGATATTAACCTGCCCATAGATGTTAGGATCCAACAGTAGATCTTAGGCTGAGTTCACGCTAATCTGCCACTCTGTATGAGCATGCGCAGCACTTGGCCAGGCCAGGCCAACAAACGCTTCTTGTGAAAACTAAGCTCCAAGCCCCATCTCACCTGCTGTGCTGATGGGGAAAACACACTTCTATCATTTCTCGCTTTATGAGTAACTATAATTATGTCACTCACGGCGCCCTGTATAACACTCGGGTCATTGTAAAGCAATGAGAGTGTTTTCACAGGCTTATCTCGAGAACACATCTCTGGGCGTACACAGTGCAAGTGTGACTTATAGAGTATCAGGGTTTGTTCACTGCCTTTATAAATTACAGTGAGGTCTACAAAGTGTGTGTAAACATGGGAGAATAAGTGATGTAGAGATACACTAAACACACTGGGGTTTCTGCCAAAGCATTTTAGAAGTTTCGTATTTTAGCATTTATGCAAGCACCCTGCACAGCTCTACTACAGCCAGGTAGGTCTACTACAGTATATGTGGGGGATACTATAATAGATGGAAGGCAGCAGTCACCAATAAATACCTGTATCAAAAATACACAAAAGTATTTTGTATCTTTTGATAATAATTATGGGTATTAAAACAAGTGTATTCTTCTTTTGTTGGAGTAACTATCTCTACTGTCCAGGGAAGAAAGCTTTCTACTAGATTTTGGAGAAGGAGCATTGCTGTGCGGATTTGATTGATTTCAGCAACAGGTGCATTAGTGAGGTCAGTATGTTGGATTATCACCTCCCCATGTCCTCATTTTCAACTCCCCATCTAATCTCAAAAGTAGTAGGTGGAGCACCAACCATCATTCCATGGTGCCAATAGGTTTGTTTAGGCATGTTTACCTGCTCCAGAGAGTCCTAGGGGGAGATGAGGAAGGCTTTCCTTCATATGGTGGAGGAGTCAGGCTTTGGTACACTGATCTTCGGAGATCCCAGCAAGTTCAAATCCCAGCCAGGGCTCAGAGCTTTATTGTGAAAAGCCTCCCAGTCTGGGGACGTCATGTAACAGGAGGAGTTCTAACCTGCAGATGAGAATAAACAATAAACAGATGGAGGAGGTGGAGACACATACTATGTAAACCTATAAAACTCTTAAGACTTTGCCCTTTCAGCTCCACACATGCTCCCAGATGGTGAGAAACTGAGGTGAGATATCTCTGGTCTTTCTGACTGAACTATCGGGTGTGTGTTCTGGGGGTTTACTGCTTATCAGCAGATCATCAAAAATAACCGAGCGAGGCGGCAGAAGACTCGACCACACAGCTCCGCAAAGGCCTGACCCGCCCTGTGGGCTTCACTCCACTTGTGTGGCCCTATTTGCGCTTGTCTTTTCTCCTTTTTTCTTCGTTTTATCACCCGGCTGCTCTGCAGACCATGTGCACATGGACAGTATGACAGCACTGACAGTCGGAGATGAGCCACGACTAGAAAAACAATCGGCCGAGTGTTGCGAAGGCAGGACTTTCGCTGCTCTCTCCTCGCTCGTACACACTAACACATGCACACTCTGCCCAAGTCTTCTTTTTTACTTTTCCAGAGCCTTCAGCAACCGAGCTGAACGGCGAGATGGTAAGGATCCAGATAAAACACAGCACCCCCTCCTCTCTTTCTTTCATGTCGTCCATATGCTTTGATTGTGCTGCTCTGAAAGGGGGGAAAATGATTCACGCTGCTGGCGTGCGTGCGTGGCCGAGCTGCAGCTGCACGCTGCACCTGCAGCATGAGCAGAGTGGGAAAAACAAGCTGCCAGGCACATGCGAGGAGAAACAGACCCACCCTCACACACACACACATACGCTTCTCCACCCACCATGGCAGGCCTAGCTGATTTCTGTAAACATGGGAGAGGCTTAAACTCTCTGCAGCTCTGCAATTTCTACATCTCCAGCTTTTGTTTGGTTATTTGAGATGCAGTCAGCAGATGCAGATCTGAAATTCGCAGTCCTGTGCAAAATCGTGAGTCCTGTCCCATCTGCAATGTTTTTGTTTTCAGGTCTAAGGCGAAAGTAAAGTGACTTTCTCTTTTTGTCTCAATAATCTAATTGAGAGTTTTGTTGGCCTACCACATCTTAGATGGTTGTTGGGAACTTTTTAATAATTGTTTTGGAATCTCCTCAGAACTTGTACTTAATGGGGGCTCGGAGTGGCTCAGCCCGGGGTTTGCGAATGTGAATCCCGTGCCATGCCGCTTTACCATAAGCGACTGGAGTCTGAGAGAGCACGAAAAGAGAGAGCACGAATAGCAGCTCTTAAGCGATGTCGGCCAGCACAGGCATCTGTTAGCTGGTGCAGTCGAGCTGGGTCCCGGCTGGCCTGCCCATGCCACGTTGACAGCAGTTTGAAAAGAACAGTGGCTGGCTTTGCATGTATCGGCTGAGTCGTGATAACTGCTTGGAGCATTGGTAGAGCAAGGGGGAACTTCAGACTGGTGGATTAATTGGCAGCACCAAATCAGAAGAAAAAATGACCTTTAATGGGAAAGGTTTTAGTGATTGGTGATAGACTAGGGTTTAATTCCCTGCCCTATTCACCACTTCTTAGGCAAGACTCCAAACACTGCATAAGAACGTCACACATATGCCATAAATGTAAATGTTTTGATTAGAAATAAATATATACAAATAAATGAAGGGTGGTCTCTGCTTTTTTTCTGCACAGTACTGTATTTTGCTTTACAATGTTCATAGTGATTTACCAACATTAAAAATGTAAAGAAATATATAAAAAGCTCTATAACACTGTAAGAACATATACATATCTGATCTCATGATTTTATTACATGATTTAATTACAGAACTTACTTTTTTCATTGAATTCTACATAAAATTATTCCATAAACTCTCACGTTTCACATTTGACAATTTAATTTCATTAAATAGTTTTGGTACCCTTTTTTTCCACCAAATACACACATGTAATTGGTAGAATAACCTAATAAGATTTTTTTTTTGCAATTAATTTGCTAAATTAATTATTATTTTATGATTTACTTTCATCAATTCTAACATCTCAATTTTTTCAATTTGCAGATGAATTTAGACTATGATGCACTAATGCATTTCTACATTTCTACAACCCTACTGTGAAGTCTAATTGTGGTATGCAATTGTACGCTGTACACTAAATAAAGTGATGTCCTGATTTAACCTTATTCAAATGTGTGTTCTCATTTCCACTTGAATTTTATTAACAGAATGATTGACAAATCCCCACAAAGCACTGTATATAGTCTCTGTCAAGTAAAAAGCTTGTATCTCCAAAATGTCAACTTTACAGGAGAATGTAAAAACTGTGTAAAAATAGTCCCATTTTGGAGTATTTCTATTGGTCCATTTATTATTACATTTTGACACAATGTAAAGAACAAGTGCCAGATTTACACTAATTACACTAAATGTTTGTGGACACCCCTTCTAAAAAATTTATTCAGCTACTTTAGATTGCACCCACTGCTGACACAGATGTGCAAATGCACACACACCCATACACAGCTTGTCTAGTACTTGTAGAAAAGTACTGCCAATAGGACTCCCTGGAGCCTAATGCAGTGATGTAAAAAGCCCCCCAGCATTGAGCTGTGGAGCAGTGGGACTGTGTTCTCTGGAAGGATGGATGATGCTCCTTCCGAAACGTTTGGGATAAGCTGGGGAGTCGGAGATGAGGAAATGGGATAGTGATCATCTAACATCTTGACCTCATCATTTTTGCTGTTGTTGCTGAATACAATCAAATCCTGACAACAATGCTCCTCCAAACTCTTGTAGAAAGCCTTCTTCCCTGGACAGTAGAGACAGTTCCAACAAAGGACAGGTGTTCTATATAGTGTATGTCAAAACGAGAACAGCCCAAAAAATAGAGACAGAGAGGAATTAAGACGACAGGCAGCTGGAGGACTCTAGTTGGTTTTATAGGAGCTGGACCAGTCCAGTGTCACGCTGGGCAGGGCCCAGGAGCCTCCGTGACCTTTACGACCTTAGGCAATAAAAGACGTTGTCATGTGACTGATAAAAGCTTTAATTAAAGTGACACTTTACTGCAGAAAGGGGGCGTCAAGCACCTCTAGGCTGAAGATCAGAGGGAATGGAGTTTTATTGTGGGTTTTTAGTGACAGTGGTGGTGGGTGAGTATGTCTGCTTTTCATTATGGGAGAGCTTGTTGGACTGGGCCGTTTAATTAACTCAACTGGAAACTCAAGGCAGTGTCGAATCAAAAGGCCACGCTACAAGAGGCCTTTACTGTGTCTCTAAAGAACTGGCCTTTGCACACCAGCTTTAAATGCTTTCACTGGCATTTGGAGACAGGCTAGACACAGATACCTACAGAGGAGTTTGTACTCGTTGCCAGTGCACACACACATACACACACACACTCACGCACATACACACACACAACCTGTTACCTTCCGTGATGCAATAACACCTACTCACGCTGTGTGTATACAGTCCAATAAAATATCCTCTAGTAAGACTGCAATGCTCTGGCATGCCTAGTTAACAAGCCATGACATGGCCACCATTAGCAGGAGAAAACCGATACACACACACACACACACACACACATTCACATAGACATAGACATATACACACACACATGCATAAATGAATACACACGCAAACAGCTGGGTGAGGAATGTGGGGGAAATACGCTCTCCGAAGTGTTTGGAGCAATGCTCAACTAACTGGCCATTTACAGCCAGGCATGCCAGGGCATTAAAAGCCACTCTCCACACACACCATTACCACAGCCTGACTGAGTGTAGTGAGTAGCTATGGAGGAGCAGCTAGCTTTGGGCTAGTATGGCCTTTCTCAGAAGGAGTATGATGTACCTGATAATGAACCCCCGCTGACAGCGGCTCGGAAAACCTGCCCATGCTTGTCAAGCCTGTCAGAGAAATAAAGAGGGAATCAAGGGAATCATAAATTAAAATTTGCTATGATTCATGAAAAAAAAAGAACTGGAAGCCACCACAATCATAGATTTGTAGCTGACAGTTAACTGTCGTTAATCATTTATATTAATTAACAAATAACTTTTACATTACAAGCTCCGATCGCCCAACCGGCTAATAAAGACGTCACTTTCCAGCTGTCTTTACTAGTAGTTAATAAAGAAAATAAAGATGCCATATTGACAAAAGTATTGGGACACCTGCTCATTCATTGTTTCTTCTGAAATTAAGGATATTAAAAAGGTGTTTATCCTGCTTTTGCTGAAGTAACTGTTTCTACTGTCTAGGGTCCCTGGGTAAGGAGGTTCTGGTGTTCTACTGTTGTTTATACATGTCATATACATATACATTATATATATGTGTGTGTGTGTGTTTGTGTGTGTGTGTGTCATCCGGCAGCAGTACAGTATTTTTGTGTTCATAACGCTGTTGTTCAAGTAAAATTCTTCTCTTCCTCTAGTTAAGTCTAGTCTAGTTTGTGATTCAGTCTATCAGAGCATGATATACAACTCATTTTGCTTGACTATCATCACTGTGGTTGTACTCTAGATCAGTGAATCTGCTGTCGCACCAGAGGTACTAACACAACGATAGCCACCTCCATCATTTAATGAAAATTAAGGTGGACACTAGATTTCAGATTTCCACATATGAATACATGTAAATACTGTTCTATTACAGATATATAATGCTCTGTTTAGACTGAGAATTTGTAATTGTGTGACTTGCATAGTACACTACATAGAGAATAGTGTGTAATTTGGCCTTAAACTTCATTACAGGGCTAGCGTGCTCATGCAAGCGTTCTGTTGTCACACAATCTGTTTAGCCACCTTAAAAACGGCAATGTGATCAGGCAGTTAAGGGATAATTGTGACAGGTCTATCTACAGTTGAAGGCTGGCTGACATAAAGAGCCTGTAGAACAGCGATTGTTTGCATTACGGCTTGACTGAGACATTTTCCAAGAGTTCTATCAAATTGAAGGATCTCTTGACATCTAGTCAGTCAATCTGATGTCTTTGCAACAGTGGTGACAGACGTGAAGCTCTCCTGCCAGCAGGTATTTTCGGGTGGACGTGAGGCCACCCACGCTCCAAACTGGGAGAGGCCTTATCATCTGATGATAGGGTTTTTTTTTTTTTTTGCTGAGGTGGTTTTCACTGCCACTCAACTAAACAGCCAGCTACACACACTCGTCTATGGCTCTCCTGCTGCTGCCGCTACTTCCAAGGACATGTAGGTGAAAGAAGCTTCGGAGGTCAAATGTAATTAATTAAAACTACACTAGACTCATTTTGTACATGTACATTAAAAAAAACAACACTATATGTCCAAATATTTGTGGACACCCCTTCTGGGCTGTTCCTTGTAGAGAAGTACTGGCAATAAAATAGGACTCTCTGGAGCAGATTAACATGAACCTATTAGCACCATGCCTAATGCCAGGCATGGGCTAGAGGCGTATGAAGCCCTCCAGGATTGAGCTGTGGAGCAGTGGAAGAACTGTGTTCTCTGGAATGATGGATGGTGCTCCATCCAATACTTCTGGAGTTAGCTGAGAAGTTTGGGATGAGGTGGGATGGTGATCATCCAACATCGTGACCTTAGTAATGCTCCTCTCGCTGAATGTAATCAAATCCTCACAACAATGCTCTAAAATCTAGTAGAAAGCCTTCTTTCCTGGGAAGTAGAGACAGTTACTCCAACTAAAGCAGGACAAACTAATAATATCCTTGATTTTGGAAAAGAAATAATGAATGAGCAGGTGTCCCAATACTTTTGCCCATATAGTAATAGTATACCAACACAATTTAGGCTTTAAAAACCTACAACTATTCAAAGAAAGCTACTGGGTTAGCTAATATGGCTAATGAACCCAGTGGAACCTTGAGTGTTGAGTATAAATAATCATTATAGTAGCAGTACTCTAAAGCAGAGCTTTTCTCTACTCTCTCCAATCCCCAGTAACTCGCAGTAAACAAGTCCAATTCACATTTTCCTCTCTGCCACTGTCACTCAGTCTCACTCATGAACTCACACTGGGAGGAGAAGAGCACCGGGTCAACGCCATCGTTCTGCAGTGGCTGCAGTACAACAGACTCATTATTCATGGCCTTGACAGTTTTATGGCGCAAACATGTGAGTGAGGGGGATGTTGTAAGTGCCTCAAGGGCATCGGGATGGATCTGCAAAGACGACACACACACCAAGCACTCGGCACACACCACACCCATCCTCCCTCCCTCCTTTACACCGACTGCCCATTTACAGCAAGTTGAGGTTTGGTGAAAAGTGCATATTTGTCCACTTAACCCAAGCAGTCAGTCAGTTTCCTCTATGGTTTAGTCACTACTAAACTTGTGGATGTGACTTCTGGCACTTTAGAACTTTTGTCTTTGTCTATGGACAAAAAACATGCTTTTGCACATTTGACTAAACTTCCATTATTGTGTTAGCTGCATTAGCTGTGCAGCTCCAGTGCAAGAAGCAAACACTGAATACCAAAGACATAAAAGACAAAAAGACATAATCCATTTATAATAGGTATAAAAATTGTGTAAATCTTGTGTGGGGACCCTCTTGTAGACCCACCTTAAACACTCAGAGTGCAGCACAGCAACCAAGTAGCCAATCAGAGTACAGCATTCAGCTAACTAATCAGTGTGCAGGATTCAAGTAGTTAATCAGAGTGCATGAGAGCCAGTCAATCATGCAGCAGTCAACCAGCCAATGAGATGACAGGATTGTAATCAGAATCAACCAATAAACCAACCAGAGAGCAGGACTGGAGTAGCCAAATTGTTTTGAACTGGGATGTTGGAATTTCCGAGTATCAAGTAGGAAATTTCTACTGGAACGCCCCCACAAGTTGGATTTCCTACTCGGAAAGTCGGGAGAGCCTCACTAACCCCAGGTTCAAAATCCAAGATGGCCCCATGTGCAGTGTAGAACCCAGATGGGGCCCATGTTAAGCCTCTCCTGGTCCCATCACTGACCCTGTTGGGACCCTGGTGGGCATTCATAACATGGAGCCCATGGGTAGACCTTTCTGGTTCCCAGTTCCCAACGAAACAGGCGATCAGTATATCCATGACCGTTCTTATTTCTATATTGACAAAAGTAATAGGACACCTGCTCATTCATTGTTTCTTCTGAAATCAAGGGTATTTAAAAAGAGTTCATCCTGATTTTGTTGGAGTAATAATACTTAATACCTTATAGCTGGCGAGTGTCTTCGCTTAGGATGCTGAAAAAAACACTTGAGTGTAACTGAGTCTTTATACCCCTATGGCTCATGCTTGGCATTAGTCACAGTGCCAATAGATTTTTTGTTTATCTGCTCTAGAGAGTCCTACTCTTTTGGCAATACTTTTGTACAGGGGCTAGATAAGCTGGATGTCAGTATCTGTGTCAGCAATAGGTGCAACTTAAACTAGCTGAATGCATTCATTAGAAGTGGTGTCCACAAACATTCAGACATATAAGGTGTGTCCATTAGACTATGAGAATGCATGTGATTGGTCTCAACCCACAAATCAAGAACCTCTGGACTGGTCAAGGCCGGTAACTGCTCAGAAGCTCCAGATGTTGCAGATATTGAAGCCAAACGCTTAAAAAAACCTTTCTTAAGCCCATTTGGCAACCTGTTCACAAAAGACACAACATGGGCTTTCAGTAGACACCCCGTTTCCAGCACAGCCACAAGAAACAAATCACTCCCTTAGTCTCAGTGCAAGTTACATAATGAGACCGATGATGCACCATGTTAGGGCTGGTTCTGCTGTGGAATCAAACAGAGGGAACAGCATGGTGGGACAGCTTATGGATGGCTCTACAGCTGTTGCTCCAGCCTAGGTTTACTTTGGCAAGCTCACTGTAAGCCAAACATCCTCCAGGACTTATGTCCACTGTGCCATCCAAAGCAAGCACAGGCCTGTAAGATGGTCATTGGGCAACCTTAAAACATGTTAAGTAACCTAGTCTAATGAGCAGAGAGATGGCAAAGAAGGAACACACACAAAGGTGTGCAGGAAATACCTGAACTGAAGCAAGGCCGTGAAGTGAAGCGTGAAGCGAAGGCCAAAAATGTTCATCAGGTAAATGTATGGGCATCTAACAGTTCTTATGCAGTGGTTTAATGACAAGGTGGATAACTACATGCAAGGTGTTCAGTAAAAGAGAAGAAATGCCCAGTCTATATATCCATTTTGGATCCAATACAATGACGCCTGGTCCTAGACCACCTGAAAGCTATTACAGACCCCCTGCAGTTTGCGAACAGAGCAGTAAAATGCAGTAAATTTATTTGCCTTCCACTTCACGTTACAACATATCCACAGTCCGGGGATGTACACTAGAGTTCTGTTTGTGGACTTCAGCTCAGCTTTTAACACCACTGTGTCAGACCTCCTAAGGTCAAGCTGTCTAAGCCGTCAGTGCCAGATCCCATCTGCTGATGGATCATGGATTTCCTGACCAACAGGCGGCAGCAGATGGGGCTAGGAAAACCAATGTCACACATCCAGAGCCTCAGTACTGGAGTACCACAAGGCTGTTTGCTCTCGGCCTGTCTTTTCAGCCTCTGCATTTCCAAGGAACCATCTGTGAAGATTCTGAAGTTTGTGGACAACACCACCATGGTCAACCTCATAACCAGAAGTGATGAGTCTGCCTACAGAGAGGAAGTTGAGCAGCTGGTGCCCTGGTGCAGCAGCAACCACCTGCTGCTGAAAGCACAAAAGAATGCAGAGATGGTTGTGGACCTCAAGCTGCCCCCCCCCCCCACCAGTAAATTCACTCAACTTTCTGCTTTCTGGCCACCACCATAACCAGGGACCTGAAGTGGGAGGGTGGGGGGTGATGTTATAAGCCTATTTACAACCATTGTTATTTTACCACTGAATGAAATACACTGTATTATTTTGTGGTGGGCTTGTGGCCCTCCCCCTCTACCATTGTGCAGACATTTGTAGCAGTGGTCAGCCCTTCTTTAAGCAGTGTTTCACCCAGCCAGGGGAGATCCTATGATCAAGAAGGTGGTTCACCCAGGGTGAGGCTCAGCCATTGCACTCCAGTTGTGCTGACCCCTGCGAATTCCCCAAATGTGGGAATCTGAACTGCATAATTTCTGGTAATGGGGGACTACGTTTGCGCTCTCCCCTGATTTTTTTTCTTAGCAATGGTAGCGGGCTATTGATGACAGGGTTGTGGGTTCAATACTCGGCTCGGCAAGCTACCAATGTTGGGCCCTTTACCTCTGCTCCCTGGGCGCTGGAGTTGGCTGCCCACCGCTCTGGATGTGTGTGTGCTCACTGCCCCTATTTCACTAGTGTGTGTGTGTGTGTGTGTGTGTGTGTGTGTTCACTACCACAGATGGGTAAAATGCAGAGGACACATTTTACAGTGACATATATATGCACCTTTACCTTGCTTTTGCTAGTGGGATGGATGTGAGTACATGTTGGTGGGTGTAAATGTAGTCAAGACTATTTGTTTCATTGGATTGCATCTCGCTGCTGTCCAATAAAAAACATGTATCTCCATCTTTCTGTGTAAGTAATTATGAACCAATACATTACTTGGAGTAAACTTATTTTACATTGACTTCAATTCAAAGTGAAGAGCATTTTTGTCATTGTCATTTGTCACAGTTTTGGACATGCATGTTTTTCATTGGACAGTGATGATATATTGCTCCATGCTGCACCACGGTCCTGGAGCAATATGTACTTATAGGCCTACTTGAAATCACATTAAGAGGCAAGTGAATTGCCTCTTAAATTGACAATTTACTTATTTTATCTTCTTTTACTTAATATATCTTTGCTGTTAGACCATAAAAATGGCTTCTTTAGAGAATAAGAAAAAAACTATTTCAGTGGAAGTTAAAAGATTAATGTTAAAAGTAGAGCTGGGCAATATGACAATATTTTATTGTATTGTGATAAGTTTTAATATTGTCATGCACAATATGCTTTTCTAAGCATATCGAGGATCCTGTTTTAGTGCTTTAAAAACATCGGTCCACTGCAAGTTTCATTAGACTGGTAATTAGACTGGTTTATTAGATGAAGAGCAGCAGATGTTGAATATAAATCACTGTTTTTAAGAATATGTCACTGTACTGATGTATTTAGTCTTTAATTACATGTATCGTGATAAATATTGTGCATCATGATAAATATCGTGTATCGTGAAAATGTCTTTAAATATCGTGATATAGTTAGTATTTAATAGTATTCAGCCCTAATTCCAAGTAATTTTGTGTTGGTCCAGTATTCACGAAATTGTCACACAAAGTAAAGAACAACTGCCTGATTTACATTACGCCAAAAACGTCAAAAACAGAGATATATTTATTTTTCATTTTGTAAATAACTGTCAGCAGGCTGTGTACCTATCTAGTCTGTTTACTGTGTACTTACCGAGACAAGCTCCTCGTGTGTGCAACAGGCTCGGAGAAATAAAGGGACTCTTATTCTGTAGTGTCATGGCGCTCCTTTCTGTAAGTGCTTTCCCTATGGTGTATTACTCAGTAACTTCAGGGGCTTCTGTACAAACCGGTGGGGCTTTTCTATTCTAATTGTCTATTATATTATAAATCTCAGCAGGCTTTGTAACTATCTAGCCTGTTAACTGTGTACTTACCAAGACAATAAAGGGACTCTTATTCTGTAGTGTCATGGCGCTCCTTTCTGTAAGTGCTTTCCCTATGGTGTATTACTCAGTAACTTCAGGGGCTTCTGTACAAACCGGTGGGGCTTTTCTATTCTAATTGTCTATTATATTATAAATCTCAGCAGGCTTTGTAACTATCTAGCCTGTTAACTGTGTACTTACCAAGACAATGAAGGGACTCTTATTCTGTAGTGTCATGGCGCTCCTTTCTGTAAGTGCTTTCCCTATGGTGTATTACTCAGTAACTTCAGGGGCTTCTATACAAACCGGTGGGGCTTTTCTATTCTAATTGTCTATTATATTATAAATCTCAGCAGGCTTTGTAACTATCTAGCCTGTTAACTGTGTACTTACCAAGACAATGAAGGGACTCTTATTCTGTAGTGTCATGGCGCTCCTTTCTGTAAGTGCTTTCCCTATGGTGTATTACTCAGTAACTTCAGGGGCTTCTATACAAACCGGTGGGGCTTTTCTATTCTAATTGTCTATTATATTATAAATCTCAGCAGGCTTTGTAACTATCTAGCCTGTTAACTGTGTACTTACCAAGACAATGAAGGGACTCTTATTCTGTAGCGTCATGGCGCTCCTTTCTGTAAGTGCTTTCCCGCGCTTTCTCCACTAGAGGGCGCACGCGGGTGTTTTTGCTGCTGATGACGTGGGCAAGGAGCGGTGGAAGACATGGCGGCGCCCGCTGTGCAGCACAGTAATAATAATAACAGTATGAAGGAAGGCCGTAAAGGTGTGAATGATAGTAAAGCCGAGTCCAAATGTGCAGCAGAGGACGGCGGCGGCTCTGTGGACCATGTGGCGGAACTGGTGGAGCGAGAAATCGGCGGAGACCTGAAGTCTCTGAGGAAAGTTGGTGGGCTTCTGGAGAAGCTGACAGAGGAGAACAGCTTACTGGAGGAGCAGGTAGAGCAGCCCCTACAGCCCGAGACTGACAGGGGGTCTGAGATACCTGGAAGATCAGGTGTTAAAGGCTTAAAGGGGTGTAGGGTGTGTTTACGTGCTGCAGTGATGCTAGCTACAGACATACGGGGGAAACCATTCATTATTTAATTAATATCCATTAAAACCAGTGGATAAATTCCAGCATAGGAAAAAAAAATATGTAGGAACTGTCAGCTAAATTAAATGCAGTCCTAAATTCCCTGACTCTTCAATCCTTAAGCTAGAGAGGGTAAAGGACCTTGCTGCCACTGTTGGGCCCTTGAGCAAGGCCCTTTACCCTCTCTGCTGCCCACCGCTCTGGGTGTGTGTGTGTACTCACTGCCCCTAACACGTGTGTGTGTGTGTGTGTGTGTGTGTGTGTGTGTGAGTGTGTACACTGTACAGTGACAAATACGTGCACCTTTACCTTTACCTTCTCTAAGCAACAGTCCAGATATCTAAAAACTAGAGAAATCAGTGCCCACATGGCAGGAGAAGTGCTGTTAGAAAGAAACCTGAAAGAATGAGAAAATATAAAAAGCTTGGAAATTTGATTAAGCTGTCAGTTCCTAAATTTTTTGTTCCTGTGCTAAAATAGTAAAAAAAAAAACTTTAACCTCTAGTTTTCATGGATAAAAGGTAGACTGGTAGGTAGACACATTCAATACTGATCCACACCCTTTATAACCCATCACTCTGGGGGCATGTTTGGCCTCTGCTCTTGTGTTTTAAGGGGTAAAAGCATTCAGGGTAGGTTTGCCCATTACCCCTGATTATCTCCTTCTCAAGATCCTGGAAGACAAGCGTGCGAGGTATTGCCAGTGTTTGATGAATATCACACTCATAATTCTCCAATGCAGTGCCCTGCAGTCCTGGGGTCCTGCGTTTTTATCATTTGCTCTGCTCTAACACACACTCGCACTCAGAAAGACTGAGTAATTAGCTGATTAGTGTAAGAGACAGGGTCAGAGATAATCAGGGGTAATGGGCAAACCTACCCTGAATGCTTTTACCCCTTAAAACACAAGAGCAGAGGCCAAACATGCCCCCAGAGTGATGGGTTATAAAGGGTGTGGATCAGTATTGAATGTGTCCACCTACCAGTCTACCTTTTATCCATGAAAACTAGTGGTTAAAGTTTTTTTTACTATTTTAGCACAGGAACAAAAATGTAGGAACTGACAGCTTAATCAAATTTCCAAGCTTTTTATATTTTCTCATTCTTCAAACCTCGAACACGGGCTCCTCTAAGCAACAGTCCAAAGATATCAGTGTCCACATGGCAGAGGAAGGCTATAAGAAGGTTGTCAAGTGTTTTGTTTGGAGAAAAAGGCTGGAACTGCATATCATGAAAAGAACACCTTGCCAACTGTGAAGCATGGGGGTGGATCTATGGTGTATTGAGGGTTGTACTGCTGCCAGTGGCATTTGCAGTATTGCGCTGGTGAAGGGTAAACTGGATTTCATAAATGATCAAAAATGCTGGATGCACATGTCAAACCATGTGTGATTATGCATAGATACCCAAGTGCATAGCATGATAACATGCTTTTGGGATGGGATGTGTTTGCAGGTGTTACTTGATGGTTTTAATATCTTGAGAAATTTACAAACTACATGACTATCATGATATTTAGATATTTTTCTGCAGACTGATCTGTTGAAGCAGACAAAATGCACCAGTGGAGATGCATATAAAAATGCAATGAAAACTCATTATCCTACTGTCAATCCCTAATATATTGCTGCTGTCCAGTGAAAATCTCTGTTTTGTCTGTTTTTTAGTTTTCTCCATAGTTTGTACCCCATAGCTACTTCTGTACACTGTGTAATTAATAATGCATGAATGGGCCAATAGAAATGCTTCATATTACGTATATAAACTCCCAATTCTTCCATTCAGAGTTAAGAACAGATTTGCCTTCTATGAAGTCACTATGTTGGAGATACATGTTTTTCACTGGACAGCAACGATCATTTCTTAGTTATCTTTGAATATACAGCTTTAGTAGGCTTTAGTAGTAACCAAGCAGGCCAACACATATAGCAAGTAGTTTTACTTTATTAAAAAATATAATAAATAAAATAAATATAAATATATAACAATAGGTTAGTTTTCACTAAACAACATGAGCAGTGTGTGTTCTAATTCTCAGCATTACATAACACTGCTGACTGGCCTTTCTGTCCATATAGGTGTTGACTGTATCCAGCTCGGTGCCTTTGCGTGTAGCCGCTGCACTGTCCGCCGCAGAGGAGTCCCGGACCAAGCTGGAGGTCCTGCTCCAGAAGGAGAGGCTCCTGTCCAACACGCTGCAGCAGCATCTGCAGGGAGCTCAGAGCTGGGCTGACAGCCTGGGACAAACCCTTGGACAACTGGACACTCTGGAAAGGCACATGAAGTACCTCCAGTGCTTGGCTCGTATTGAGGAGCTCAGGTGAGCAAGCTAGCCTGAAAGCTTAACACTGTTAAGCACTGTTGAATATGCACCCATATTCCTACACTTGTGTGGATGTGCTGTGTTGTATCAAATCCCATGCTTTTCTACTCTGCCCTACTTTTGTGCTGCTCAATAAAAGTGAGTAATAGATTCACTCTGAAACCTGAAATCTCATACCATGCTTTTTTAAATGCTCATCAAAACTTAAATATAAGCATCAATATTCATTTATTTAAATATCTCCACTGTTGATTTTACAAGTTGGGATAATTCTGTAAAGAGAGAGATGGAATAATAGATGGCTCCATGGATGGATGGACTGATCGATCCATGGATGAATGGAATGGATGGAATGATGGTTCCATGGATGTATGGATTGAATGGATAGATGGATGGATGGATGGATGGATGGATGGGTGATTGGATACATGGATGAATGGATTGAATGAGCATTTCCTGGATGAATGGATAGATGGATGGATGGATGGATGGGTGATTGGATATATGGATGGATGGATGGGTGACTGGATATATGGATGAATGGATGGGTGACTGGATATATGGATGAATGGGTAAATGGATATATGGATGAATGGGTGAATGGATATATGGATGGATGGGTGAATGGACATATGGATGGATGGATGGGTGAATGGACATATGGATGGATGGATGGGTGACTGGATATATGGATGGATGGATGGGTAAATGGATATATGGATGAATGGGTGAATAGATATATGGATGGATGGGTGAATGGATATATGGATGGATGGATGAATGGATATATGGATGGATGGGTGAATGGACATATGGATGGATGGGTGAACGAATGAGTAAATGGATATATAGATGGATGGGTGAATGGATATATGGATGGATGGATCCATTGAATTTGTATTTGAATGAGAAAAAAAAATGTCCTAGTGTTGTTGTTTTTTTTTTTTCTGGGAGTCTGATGAGAGGAAGCCCCCTGGACCTTGAGTATTCAGTATAAATAAATGTTTCCAATGATGGATGTATTGATGAATGTGTCCTTGGATGGATTGATGAATGGATGGATCCATTGATTAGCATGAGAAGTTCTGAGAGACTGGAGAGAGGATGTGCTACGGACCCTGATAGCACTGAATAGAAAAGATTAGCAGATGTTCAATTCAGCAAGTGGTTTAATAGACCTTGTATTTTTAAATAGCACAGGCAAGTAATCTTTGTCATTCCACTCTGTGTTCTGGACAGTGACAGTATTCAGCAGTTCCTGATGACTAACAGTGTATGGGAGGCAATCGGGGCAGTGGGCAATATGGCTACCCTGGACATGGGCCTTAAAGAGTCGGGCTGCTTACATCTACAAGCATTCCTTCGAGAAACATTGCACTTCTGGCACAAGATCCTGAAAGACAAGCTTGCGAGGTATTGCCAGTGTTTTTTAATTATCACACTCATAATTCTCCAAAGCAGTGTTCTGCAGTCCTGGTTCCCCTGTGCTCTGCATTTTAGCAATTTCTCAGTTAGCACACACTCTTTAGCTCAGGACTAACTGAGCAATTAGCTGATTAGTGTAAGAGACAGGGTCAGAGATAATCAGGAGTAAAGGGCAAACCTACCCTGAATGCTTTTACTCCTTAAAACACAAAAGCAGAATTATGTTCTTTAATGATTATTAATAAAAGTGGTAGTTTAGACAAGTGAACAACCGTCTGACTAATGATAGATGAGCCTTTTTAATACAATCTTAGTTATTGTAGATTAGAGTTAGCTAGAGTTCATTGCTCCTGAATGTAAAAGAGGGGACAAATGTTCCCTTAAAATAGTAGTTTCATACTCTGGCTATAGCAGAGAAAACAGGGCAGCTGTACAAGGCAGTGGTGCTTCAGAACCAGGATTGGGAACCACCGGTCTGATGAAGTTTTAACCATTTGCTGCTTCCAATCTCAGTGACTTTGAGGAGGTGCTGACGCAGCTACACTGGCCGATAGTCTCTCCCCCTACCCATTCTCTCTCTCCGCCAGCCAACGCTCAGGAGCTCAGCAACCAGCTGGAGCTTCTGGTTTCTCAGCTCCTCTCCCTGCAGATGTCGTATCCTCACACTAATCATTGTGGCATTGTTGGCAGTTCACACATAGTGCATGTGTATTAGCTATGTGGTTCTTTGTTTTAAGTGGACAATCGAACACAGTGTATTAATGTATCATGTGATTTTACCCTTACATTACATTAGGGGAAAGTCACACACACAAACACACACAGTCATAAAAGAAACCCAACGTATTGCACTTGACTCCTGTCCCAGTGATGATCTTATATCAGAAAAGAGGGAAGTGCCCACTCGCCCAGGCTTGCCACAGACCCCGCCGCTCTCACTGCCCATTCAGATCATGCTGCTGCCCCTCAGTAAGAGGTTCAGGTATCACTTCACTGGGAACCGCCAGACCAACTCACTAAACAAGGTTAGATTATGCACACTTTTGACACTTTTGAATTACTTAAATTGTATTTGTAAGAAATTTAATTATGTCAACAGTAGTAAAATCAGTGTAATGCAGCTCTTTAATCCTTAACTCATTAACTTGAATTTCTCTATCATAACTAACTGACTTAAATTTTGTTTAATATTATTATTAAATAATTTGCAGAATTTTCAGACCAGTCTTAGTCTTAAATCTTTTGTATTTATTGTTTACTTATATTTAATATTTATCATCATGTTGTAAGACCAATAATGATAGTAAGTCTTGCATTTCTCTGTCCTTTATAGCCAGAGTGGTACCTGACACAGGTGCTTGTGTGGATGGGGCATAACTCCGCCTTCATGGAGGAGAAGATTCAGCCCATTCTCGATCGGGCTGGGGCCAATGTCAATGCAAAGGTGAGATAAGTCTCATATATATATATATATATATCTGTGTGTGTGTGTGTGTGTGTGTGTGTTTACTAATATGTTTTTTTATAATTTTTTTGTTTGTTTATAGTATATTTTAGAGATACATGTATATTATTCTCCTTCGGCCTATTAGGTGGAGCTGTGCAGAGGGCTCCTTACTTTGGCTCAAGAGAAACTGGCCCATGATGCCCCTCGGCTGTTATATGACGACGCCCTCTTTTGCCACTTGGTGGACGAGGTGCTGCAGTTTGAGAAGGAGCTGCGCACAACACATGCCTACCCCAGCACTTACCCTGGCGCCCTGCACATTCTGCTGGAGGAAGCTGTCTTCCAGAAGTGGCTCAGCGTGGAGAGAAAGAGTGAGAATATTTTTATCCAGTGCCATCAAGTCCATTCAGACTCCTGGCAGCCAGCTCTGGTCTTTTTGGGGTCTCTAACTGGGTCTTAAATGCCTTGTTCATGATTTCTCTAATTAAGACCATCCACTGTTGCCGGCCATCATCTATCTTTACATTCAACCTTTCCGTAATTATTCTGGTAAATTGGTTCTTCTCATATTATATCAAAAATGAAGTGGCTTCAGTTTGATCTTCTACTTTTTTGTGTGCTGTCCATATTTTGGTTAATTTGTTTTATTTACTGGGTTTCACATTCATAAAGAACCGGCAGATAACTGTGGATTCAGCTAGTTAATGTTGAGACCCATTGAAACATGTTACTCCATCAAAAGCAGGATAAACTCTCTTTAATACCATTGATTCTAGAAAAAAACGATAAATGAGCAGGTGTCCGAATATTTTTGTCCATATAGTGTATTTAAATAGAAATTAATAGTATGTTATTTATCATTTAAGACCGATATTTGTTGTCAAAATCCTTGAAACACCATAAAATTAATAATTGAATAAAAAATATCAACAACAAAAAATCTAAAAAAAAAAGAAGATTAAAACATTTAATGTTTATTCTATTATTATTATTTATATACAGTAAAATAACAGTAGTATTGTACACGGCTGATGTGATTACAAAACAAGAATCGTGGGTGTGTTGTATCATTTTTAGTGGCAGTGGAGAAGGTGGATGCCATGCTGTCTGCAGAAGGTGCCTGGAGCTCTCAGTACAAAGACATCACTGACATGGATGAGCTGAAAGCACCAGACTGTGCAGAGACCTTTATGACTCTACTGCTGGTCATCACAGGTTTGTTTTTTTTTTTCTGGACTGCTTTTGAAAAGTGAGCGCTTAAGTGCTCAGTAAAAAAAAAAGCCTGATCGCATTATGGCTTTATTATATTTATTACAGCTGTGTCTTATGCAGGTATTCTCCTCTGCTTCTCTCTGTCATTCACTCTCTCAGATCGGTACCGTTCCTTACCATGTCCTCAAGCTCAGCTCAACTTCCTGGCTCTACAGAGAGAACTGGTGGATGACTTCCGCATCCGTCTCACCCAGGTGATGAAGGAGGAGTCCCGTCAGCCGCTGGGAGCCCGCTACTGCGCCATCCTGAATGCTGCCAACTACATATCAACAGTGCTCAGTGACTGGGGCGACAATGTGGTTAGTCCCATACAATGGTTCTTCATCTATCCCTCTGCCTCTCTGACTGTTCACCTATCAATTACCCATCCATCTCGATTTTGGTGTAAAATCCCATAAAATCCCCCAAAATATTGTCAGTTGTGGTCAGAAGGCGTATCATGGACATGAACGTCATGGCAACATTGGTCTTTCCATTATTCCATTAAACTTTTACTGGGCTATAATGGGTGATGACATCTCTAAAATCAACACAGGGTCTTTGACCATGTAAATGCAGCACACCTAATATTTGATTAAATGTTCATTATAAAGCTGCACCTTGACCAGACGCTTTTGGTAGCCATCAGCCAGCTTCTAGCAAAATAGTGGTTGAATATTTGACTACTTGTTGACCGATTGGTAGATTTCTGTCCACATCATTTCAGTAGGTTTTGACATCAGGACTTTGGGAAGTCCATTCCAAACTCTTACTGTTGGACTGCTTCAACCCACCTTTAATGTGTGTTTGTCGCTGTCCTGTTGGAACATCCAATTTTTTCCAAGTTACAACCATCTGACTGATGACCTTGTGGTCAGCTGCAAACTTTATTTGAGCTTGAAGATGTAAATTTTGAAGCAGAGGCTTCTTTCTTTGACTGCATCTTCTCAGTCCATGGTGATGCATATGTCTCTTGACACTGGTGGTCCAGAATTTGTCAGTTCATGGCAAGCAGACATGTGCCTTGATGGTTCTTGGATTGTTCCTGACCATCCGAATCAGTTTTTTTTTTTTTTTTTTTTTTTTTTTTTTTACCACTGAGGTGACCGTTTGAGTGAGTGAGTGTGTGTAAACATTCAACCACATGTACATCCTTCTTTATTCACATGATGATCTCTCCCAATTGCTCTCTTTCTCTCTCTCTCAGTTTTTCCTGCAGCTGCAGCAAGCAGCAGTGTCTGTGGGCGAAGAAGTGCTAGGGCCTCTGGGGGTTACGGAGAGTGGACGGCTGGCATCGCTGGAGGGCTCTTTGTTTGAAGGACTGCTGGCACTGCTCGAGAGGCTGAGAGGGGATATGCTGGGCCGACTGCTGGACGCAGTAATGAGGGACGTGAAGGAAAAGGCCCACCCTTATAGCAGAGACAGGTAAGGCTGTGAAATAGTAACACTTAAACCTTATTGTTTACAGTTATTACAGCAAAAACAACAATAAGTCTAGAACAAGCCTTTAACATTAATACATTAATGCAATATCAGAAGTCCCACTCTGACTATGCTCTGTATTGCAGGTGGATCTCCTTGCCATCGCAGTGTGACCAGGCCACTATGTCATTGTCCAGCTCAGCGTGTCCCATGCTGCTGTGCCTGAGGGATCATCTGCTTCAGCTGCAGCAGCTGCTTTGCCTTCCCCTGTTCCAGATGTTCTGGCAGGGTCTTGCTGAGCGACTAGACCTCTTCCTGTACCAAGATGTTAGTTTCCCACTTCCACATCTCAGCATGACGGCAGTTTTATACATCATCAACAACAGATGAACAGAAGTTGCCCTCAATCTTAAATTCTTCAGGAACTATTAGTTGTTTACAGATGTCTGTGTATATCAGTTCTGCAATGTGTCTTTATTGCATAACTTGTGATTTCTTCTAACAGAATGGCCATTGTTTCTTCATGCTTACAGGTGATCCTGTATAACCATTTCAATGAGGGTGGTGCTGCACAGCTCCAGTTTGACATGACCAGAAACCTCTTCCCATTGTTTGGACACTACTGCAAGAGACCAGAGAACTTCTTCAAACAGTGAGTAAAGTGATCAGCCAGAATGCAGCATGAGTGGACAGTTGTAAGTTGACCTTCTTAATACTAATACTGGGTAGGGCTTCCAATTGCTCTCAAAATAGCCTCAAATTATAGTTGCATTGGTTTTACAACATTCATATAGGTTTTGAGGTCCATGTTGACAGGGTTGCATCACTAAAGATTTTTCAGGTGCATTTTTGCATCCCAATTTTGTCATGGGAGTATGGGTAAATTGTGGCCATGATGGTCAGCAACAATTCTTATATAGGATGTGGCATTCCAGCAATGATTAATTGGTATTAAAGGGCCAATAAAGCATTCCCCACAGCATTGCACCACCTCCACCAACCTGGACTGTTGGCACTAAGCAGATTGGGTCCATGGATTCATGCTGTTGATGCCAAATTCTGAACCTGTCATCTGTGTGCTTTAGTAGAAATCAAGATTCATAAGACTATGCTATGTTTTTCTGTTCAGTTTTGGTGAGCCTGTGCACCACTGCAGCCTCAGCTTTTTGTTCTTGACTGACGGAAGTGGAACTCAACATAGTCTTGTGGAGTTGTAGCATGTTGAGCATTCTAAGTTGCCTTTCTGCTCAGTACAGTTGTACATTGGTTTTTAGACTTGCAGTAGCTTCTGCAATGACCTCTCATCAATTGCACCATTCTAAGAAAACTCTAGAGACTGTTTTGCATGAAATTCCCAGGAGAATAGCAGTTCTAGAAACACTGAAACCAGCCCACCTGGCACCGGCAATCATGCTATGCTTGATAAATCATTGGAAACCACTGGAAATCACATTTTCTCCCAATTCTGGTGGGTGAAGTGAGCATTATTTACAGCTGCTGTAACATATGCATGATGTCATTTATTGCACTGCTGCCATATGGTTGGCTGATTAGAGTAGGTGTGCTCTGTAAGTTTATTACTGTGCTGTCAGGTTTCTTATGTAAGTATTTGTACACTTTTGCTTTTCACTGAACGGAATTGAATATAATGGTCTACATGACCAGTGATTTTGCTCACAATCTTCTTCTCTCTGACAGCGTGAAGGAAGCCTGCATCATCCTGAATCTGAAGGTTGGGCCGGCTCTGCTGCTGTGCGATGTGCTGAAGCAGGCAGAGGAAGGGCTAGAGGAGGGCGAGGTGTCCGTCAGGCCGCAGCAGCCCACTCCCGAATCAGCACTTAACGAGCTGGGTGTGTACAAGCTGTCCCCCAGTGACGTGCAGATCCTCCTAAACCTCCGCTCTGCCTGGCTCAACCACTGAGGGAAGCGTCCCACGTTACTAAAAGCAACATCACTAACCTTACACACTGAAACATCCAGCTAGGTGTGACCAATGACCTTTCTACACTTCCAGGCCACACATGGTTTGGACAAAGCATTAAAATCCAGTGCTTACAAGAGCTACAGAATGAAATAGAGTACTATCAAATTTTAACCATCAGAGTCAGGATGTACTGAGACTGCTGTTTTAAGCGGTCTGAATCAGCCATCTGTATAATTATGTAATGTTAAGTCTTTGTGTTTGGCGAGGAGTGAAATAAATTCACAATAAGTGTGAATACTTTTGGTTAATTTCCTTCCTGAAGGTTTGGTAATTTTGTTGGAACATACCTACGGACCAGGGGTCATCGTCAGAGCAGGACATCATCAAGCTCTCCAAGACACTGACACTCCAAGGCCACGGGGGCAGCTTAACGCTTAGACAAGCAGGTTGGGACGGGAAGGTCACAGATTTGATCCCCTGGACCAGCAAGAATTTAGTGGTAGGGGGAGAGAAGGAACAGTGCTTTCTTCTGTCTTAACATTCACAATTGGGTACCCTTGAGCACCTAACCCCCAAATTGGTCCCCAGGCGGCTTGAGAGGTGGCTTCCCGCCAATCAAGGGTATGTATGCTCACTGCCAGGAATGGGTTAAATGCAGAGGCTGCGCTGCTGTGCAAAGGTCATACAGGATGATCTTAATCTTAAGCCTAATCTTAAGTGAATACCCGGGGAGGATCAGATCTTTTCTGAAGTTTTATTTGGAGTGTTAGGGCTAGTATTGATGTGTCAAAGAAGAAGAGAGATCAGCCAGTCAATCAGGACCTTGTCCTCCAGGATGGCTCCTGTTGTGGGGTCGAAGCAGCGCTCCAAGTCACACAATGTCTGAACACTGGGCTCAAAGGGTACCTGAAGCAGAGGGACACAAACACTCCTTAGACCAGTGGTCCCCAACCCTGTTTCAGAAGGACCCCCTGCCCTGCACATTTCAATGTTTCCTGCTCTGATACACCACCTTCAGCTCAGTATGGGCTTGTTAATTAGCTGATCGGTGTAAACAGTAAAATATGCAGGCAGGGGGTCCTCCAGGCCTTCAAGGCTGCATCAGATGAAACACCCACAGATACACATACATAAAATGCTCTGATAATGATGTTTGTGTGAATGTGATGGCATGTGAAAGGTGCTGATGCTGCCTACCTCCGTGACGGGATGTGATTTTAACTCCGGCTTTAGCAGATTCCTTATCTCGGTACAAATATGCTTGGTCTTCTCCAGCAGCATCTAATAGCAACCACATGCACGTGTTATTCACTGCCAACAAACAAGTGACCAATGTTGCTTTTCCTTCTGATTCTGATTGCTTTTCCTTCTGATTCTGATTCTGCCAGCACAACAGCAGCTCTGCACATTATTTACCGGGCTCTAATTTCCGATTTGGCTCAGAAAGGGCTTAGTAACAACCTGATGACCTGAATTAGCTGGGAAAACCAGGGTAAACACTAAACTATACCTCACCAAATTTCTTTTTAATACATAGGTAGAGTGGTCTTGTAAATCAATGTTCTTGCAAACAGCATTTGTTCTGGGTCGTATGAGTGAAGACACACAGCACAGACCTGTTTCAGTGGGCTGAAGGTGTCGAATTTATCCAAGCTTTTGCTGCTGTTTTGAATCTCTTTTGTGGAGCTGAAGGAGGAGGTGGTGCTGGGAGTGGGTGAAGGAGACCAGGTCAAATCCCCTTTGGCCTCCATACATGCTGAGATTAGCTGGTCATGAAGAGTTTTCAACCTGCCAGCAGAGAGAGAGAGAGGACTGAAAAGTAGGCAACAGACTGGAATAAAACTGAAAACTTGTTCCAGCAAACAACTAGGAAACAATAACTGAACTGTGTTCACTAGAGTGAAGCTGATTTCACAGTTCTCATGAGCACTGTCCTGCCCTCTATCCCAAGTCAGTGGAGCATCAACATGATTTTGAAGCTGTTATTGTAAGGTAAAAATGCTAGATAGTGTTGCTTTAATATAATGTTGCCACTACAGCTACGACAATATAGCCTTTTTGATGAGATATTGGCTAATACTAACCTGTGTTCGGAGATTAGCCGCTGTCCAGCCTCTAACTCAGTGACAGCCACTGTGTTGGGATGCATGGCAGACAGTGGAGCTTTATTCAGTCCAAAGATGAGCACAATCTGTGAACGAAGAGAACAAGATCTCACCTCATGTCTTTAAACTTGTCATAATTCTCCCAGTTTGCAGTACTGAGAGCTACAGTGGGTGGATCAGGCAGAAAAACTTAAAAGTGCTTAATACTGTGTTGGGCGTCAATCTGTTGAGTTCCAGTGTGGGTCGATACCACTGGATGCACAGCTGCTGTTTGTCCACTGTGGCCCACGAGTACAGGTCTGACACTGGCTGCTCGGGCTGACTCTCGGACAGCTTCACATCAGGGGCCAACTGCTCACAAACACACAGCAGCAAAGAAATATACCTCCGTTTTAATGAAGACTTAAATCTGAAGAGATCATCCTGAGCTTCGTAGCTACTGAGTAACCACCCTGGGGGCAGCAGGAAGATCAAATACAGCACAGTGATCTGCATAGCATGTGTTAAACTACCTGTATAGACTGAGGGTCCAGGATGAGGGGAGCTGGAGGCTCCGGTACAGCACACTGCTCTCTGTAGGCTTCTAAGTGACAGCTGAAGAAAGTGTGTAGCTGAGCAAGTTTCAGAGACAGACTGGGGTCACCAGCTGCAGACTTCACACCCTCCACACTCTGCTCTGTCACTGGGCAAAACACACAACATGACCACACCATATGCACAGTGAATTATTATTGTACACACTTAAAAGTATAGGTTCTTAAAGTAACCAGTGTTGGTTCCCTTAGAAATGCAATGTTTTTTTAAGAACTTTAAAAGGTTCTTCACACTCACAAATCTCCATTATATCTCTAATATTATGGTTCTTTATGGAGCAAAAAATGGTTCTTCTGTGGCACTGCTCAAAGGACCAATAAAATACAAGCCATTAAATGCTAAAAATCAAACCACACCCTAAGGTAATAATGTTCATAGGAAATTCAGAAGCATGTAAACTGCAAATTTCTGTATAAATGCATCTTTAATTCATAAATCATGACAGAGGAGATGATGTGAAGAACACTGCCGTGTACTACCTGGCCGTATGGCTGTGCGCCTCAGGTTGAGCAGATGCGTGTGGTAGCGGGACAGGTGCACCCAGGTGAGCTGGTCATGATTCCTGCTGCTCGGATCACTATCTGTGTCTGGAGTAGGACTGTGACAGGATTGGACAGGATCCTTTGTACCCCCTGACATTCAATAGCACACATGCACACAGGGTTGTTTAGAGGACTTGTCAGGACAAGGTCACACAAAGTACACACATTGTTTAATATCTATGAAAATATTACAATAAATGCAAATAAACATTAATGTAGTAAAAAGGTGCACCGGCAGCACACCTGAATTACTCTAAGCTTCAACTCTCAGTAAGCAAAAAGAAATGGCTTTACTCTTTTAAGAAAGTGAAATGTAAGAGTCATTCCATGTAAACAGGGCCTTTTTAGTCTACAACATTTGGTGCTTTGTTTAAGAAACAGAAATGGAGAGATTTTTTAAAGCTGAAATATGAATTCTATAATTAACTTTTGTGCTGGGTTTGTTTTATTGTGGTGTTTTTTATAAAGGGTTTAAAGTATAAATATGTATAATTTAAAGTATAAAATAAATATTTAAATATATATACAGAAATACATGTGAGCAATCTGATCTAGCAAGGTTAAACATTAATATATATTTAGTAACTTTCAAGATGAATGTCTCTGGACAAAAAAAATATATTTCTTTTTTTATTATTTTTTATTTTTTTATTTTTTGTCCAGAGACATTCATCTTGAAAGTTACTAAATATATATTAATGTTTAACCTTGCTAGATCAGATTGCTCACATGTATTTCTGTTTCTACATAGTAATTTAACATTGCCCTGTTTGGTGAAGCAAAAACAAAGCAAACGAGAAACTAAAGAATTACAAACTAGAAAACAAAATCAACAAAACAAACAGACCATGAACAGACATGAACACATACATACACACAAGACGAGAAAAGGAACACTGAAACAAAGGGAATACTTAAACACAGACCAATAAGAAACACCTGAGATTAATAAGAGGAACAGAAGGAGGAACAGGTGGGAAAACTAATGACAAGGTGGGGACAAGACAAGGTGCTGAGGAGCACAGGGGGGAAACCAAATCAAAACAAAGTGACAGAAAACCACAAATAAAAAAACATGAAGTGTAATTATTTAATGGAGTCTTTGAATTTTGCTTACCACCCATCAATGTCAACAACATTTTTAGCCATAAATATAATGTTTTGTCACATTACATGACGTGACTAGTGACATCATTTAAATCCCCAGAGAGGCAGAGCTCCAAAGCTGATAAGTTTTATTTTTATCAATTAATTAGTTGTTGTCTCTCTCTATGACTGGGTCCATCGGGCATAACGTCCACCCAGTGACATAAAGAAATCATATCATGTTTAATCATATAACTGTTTAAAAACTGATGTCAAAAGGTCTAAGCTTAATTACAGGGAGCCTGGCAGCCAGCTTAGCCTGAAATGTTCAATCCTGTCAAGTTCTTTTCTGTGTTTTTCTGTGATTATTAATATTATTAATGAATAATTAACAATAATAAGTAATTATTATTATTATTTGTTAATTGGTTAATTATTGATACTTATTAAAATATACAGTATTAATTAACAGTATTATTTTGCATAAAAATATGCTTAGTGAGTGAGTTCCACATGATTTATATTACACAAAATATATTTACAAATAAATTAAATTGCTTTTAGTTGATTAAGTTTTCTAACTTTACCACATGGATGGAGTAAATCATTGGCAGCAAAGTCAGGAAGAGCTCTGATTGATGTAAGAGGAAGATGACCTCCCATGGAATTAGCAAAGCTACACAATTTGCTGCAACTGGTAATAGCCTCCACTGTCTGTAAAATACAATAACAAATAATATACAAATGAGCCACCAAACACTGACATTACTACAATGATTTTGTCTATAGGTATTATAATATCTGTGTATGTGTGTGTGTGTGTATCTCACCTTTGTTGCAGCTCTCAGACAAACCCAGAAGAGAAGTATTTGACTCTGACCCACAGTTGAGTTTTTGATCAGAGTAGACCTCACACGCTTTAAAGCTTGAGGCTAGAGAAAGTAAACAGAGTTATATAAACAATGATATCACTAATGAGCTGCCACATCATTATGTCCTTCTGTCTCATCATTACCTTGTTGTGTGAACTAGGAGGTGTTGAGGGTGGTGTTGGCTTGGCAAGAGCAGTCGTACCCTTTTGCCACTGCTGCAGGTACATTAGAGCCATCTCCATATAACACCTGTGAATTAACCTGAAACACACCCATACACAGATACACACACAAATATGAAACTACACACTGTATACCATGCTGTCTATATGTCCGAAAGTATGCAGACACCCCTTATTATTTGTAAATTCAGCTACTGCAAAGTACTGTCACAGCAGGTGCGGAATTGTGCACACAGAGCTTAGTATAATCTCCATAGTAAAGCATTGCCAACTGAATGGGACGCTCTGAAATAGCTGCACAAAGCATAAGGTGGCTAGAGTGGTATAAAGCCCCCCAAGCATTGAGCTGTGGAGCGGTGGGACTGCATTCTTTGCAGTGATTGAGCTCCGTCCAATATCTCTGGGATGAGCTAGCATGGAGTTTGTGATCCAAATCTAATCAATCAATGTCAGATCTTGACCTCATTGATGTTCTTGTGGCTGAATGTAAATAAACCTTAACAGCAGCTGTGTAAACACTTACCATAAAAGTAGAGTCTGCTACATGCAGGACAGGGGCATAATTTGGTAATTTGGGGTGATATAGTAGATGGGCAGGTGTCTACAAAGTTTTGGACATACATTGTGAGGACCTAATAGAGCTTACCTCAATCAGTGGGATTTGTTTTATAACACTACATTATATTCTAACCTCTACAATGACATGATTTGCATACTCATTTAATTAGAAAAATATATACATTTATATTTTGTTTATTTTAAAAGTATTAACCAATGTAAGCTCTGTCCAGTAAGGGAGTGCAGCGCCCACCCACATCCTACTAAATTCCACCTATGCTCACACTCATTACTCACTGCAGATTGTGGCTGTGAGAACGAGTGAGTGTGATGCTCTCCAGAAAGGTCTTCACTGCAGCCTGGTGCTGGAATGCATCCAGTGACATCAGGACTCGTTCCACCATTCCTGCAGAAACACAGACGACAACCCAGCATAAATGCTCACCAGCTACAGAGCAAAGAGAAGGACAGCTCTCCACTCCACAGGCTTTGTTCCAACCCTGCTCACCTTTGCAGTACAAGGTCTCAGCCTCCAGTTGCTGGTCCCTGCAGGCAGAGGTTTGGGAGATGATGAGGGCAGACTGCAGCACCTCCTGAGCAGAGATCCAGGGCTTTGAATGGTCTTTACTCTCCTCTAAGGAACTGTTCATGGCCTCCAGTGCCAAAATGTGACCTGGAGGAGCAATTACAATCAATTCATCATGGTGGATGTCAGACATAACATACAGTGATCAATGTAAAGAATGAATAAAAGACATGTACAACATTTTCTCTTTAATTTACATTGAATTATTGATATTTGATATGGCTGATATTTGTATTACAATCCATTGAAAAGTTTAATTAATGCAAGACGGCTTAGTGGGCTGCCTAGAAGAGGCAATTTTAGCTTGCTGACTGGAGATTGACAGACTAATGAACCTTGTTGAACCTTATAGAAGAGACATTTCGTAAACTGACAGTCTGGGCACTATATTTTGCCACAGAGCAAGCATATGTGCTGTTGAGGAGATATAATATATGCTGGCCTCGTACAGTATTGTTACTGAGGTGTTGGCAGTGCTACTGCGCCAGCCACGTCCAGCATCACTACTGTGTCATTAGCACTGCTATCGCAGTGTAAGCAATGCATATTGCAGTGTTAGAATTGCTATTGTGCCTCGCCCAGCATCACTACCACAGTGTTACTTACAAGCAATTTGTAAACTCCTGGGCCCTTCACATCTAAAAAATAGTACCTTTGTGGTCTACGTCTTAAGGATCTAAGGGCAAGGCTTGAGTCTTTGACTAGGCAGGGTCACATGAAATGGTATATGAAGCATGAAGCAAGAGATCATATCATGCAAGAGATCAAGTCAGAGAACTTTTATTTCAAAATAAATAAAAAGCAGTTAATTTGGGTCCCAAACTCCCTGTTGTTAAATTGCCCCTGATGTTTCTACACAGTCGGTGGTGGTCCAGCAAAACTAGGCTTGCCTGGATTTTCTTGTTTAGATATTTTCCTGTTTTTTATTTTCTGCTTACCCAAGCGCATGGTTGTCCTGGCCAGTAGAGGGAGCTGTGTGTGGTATATATTCCTTAAACCTAGAGTGGAGTGCAGCTCTAGCCCTCCCCCTGCTTTTAGCACTATACTCTCCCCCAGAGTACACAGCTTTAAAAAGAAAGAGATAAATATTAACGTCTCTGTATTCACACAAGAATAACATCTAGCCAATTGCAACAACATCTAATATGTGAACGTAATTCTGAGCAATAGATCCATAGTGTGCTAATGTAACAGTGTCAGAGTGGACAGTGAGTACTGACCTGCTGCTGCAGTAGTTTCTGAGTGAGCAGATAGAGCGACTGACTGCCCGAGCGTCTAAGTTCACTCAGCAGCAAAGTAGCCTTAGCAAGGGCCAGACCAGACCGTAGAGAAAGAGAATTACGGCCAGAGAGCAGATTTACTACTTCCTAAAATACATGCACAGATAGTAGATTAAAAGTAGATAATGTACAACATTTATAATGTAATCAATAAAAATTGAATCATCATCATTAACCCCTTAAACCTTAGGCTTATTATTCAATTATCAATCTTACAACTAAACGTTTTTGAATTAAAGCATTTAGTTACAAGACCCTCCAGACTGGTCCTTAAAGTTAAAGGGGTTAATCTGAACAGAAATGTTAATGGTTGCCTGCAGAACGGAGGCGCTCTCCTCAGGAGGTTTTCCACAATGAGTGTTTAGCGTAGCTTCCTCCAGAAGCAGCAGGGCCTGGGTGTCAGGGTCTCCCCAGGCTTCAGCCTCAGCAAGGCCCTCTTTTAGCAGCCTGCCTGCCTGCACACTGCTGTCCACACCTACATGTACACACACAAACACATAGACACACACACAGCTAATGCTATATTACAACTCACAACAAAATATACACTACACTAATGCTCTTGTTTCTGAATGCAATCAAATTCTCACAGCAATGCTCAAAAATGTATGAGAAAGTCTTATCTGGACAGCAGAGACAGTTACTCCAACAAAAGCATGATAAACTCTTTTTTATACTCTTGATTTTAGTAGAAACAATGAATGAGCAGGTGTCCCAATAGTTTTGCCCATACAGTGTATCAAAGGCTAGCAGTCCCAGTCGCGGACAGTGACAGTGTTTTGTGTCAAATCAGGTCAAGGACATTCACCTGACAGCCATTATTATGGGTTTGAGTCTCAGAACAGGAAATGTGGGTAGTTCTCAATAAATACAGCCCTGAAAACTGCAGCATTCTTATGTATCTATTTAATTAATACATATCCATTTAATTAAAAAAGATTCAGAGCCTCAGAATTGGAGAGGAGCCAACAATGAACATAAAAGACTATCACAACCATATTGTGCTGGTTTGTATTTCAGAACGCCTTGCAAACCTGGGATGACAGCAGTCCCAGGGACATGAGCTGTGAAGCTCTGGACCACAGTCAGTCTGCAACGCAGCCAGAAGGAGCGACCCATGCGCTCTATGGCCTCCACACCAGCTGGCATGTCCCTCAGCTGCTGGTCAGCAGCAGGGTCTGACTCTTGCAGGCCTGTCTGTACATAAATGACAACAGACTCAAAAAAAACCTTCCATGAAATGTTTACTATGGCAACATTGTCTATAACAACATAAACATAATGCTCTAAGCAATGCACACAATGCACAACTAGTAGTAAACATCTGTGAAAATACAATATATATATATATATATATATATATATATATATATATATATATATATATATATATATATTTCTTGGATAGTGATCTTATGCATCTCAAATTACTTGTAAATATGTAGGAAGCTGCTAAATCTGTGAAGGCTAGACAGACATTATTTGGTGCAAGATGTCCCTAATGGCAGAATGGTAACGTACCTGCAGTTGAGGTGGATTCTTGCTTTGCAACAGAGGAGACTCCTGTAGTAGCCTCAGGGCAGACACAGCCAGGTCGGCACTACAGGAGAGGAAAGGGGTACTTTAAAGCACTTTACAGTCAGGATAATTTAGTTTGTTCTCATTAGGAAGGTTTTCTATGTTTCACTGGTGGTTCACTTTTGTAATAAGAATGAATTCCGCCCTGCGGACGCCCAGGCGCCGCCTTAGGGTGCACTCCATCCAATTAGTACACACTGTATCGTATGAGTAACTTACTCTTCGGTTATGGGATGTAACCACTGGGAAGAGGCCTACTCCTTTGGATAGGCTGCAAGGGTGTTTGTACTATGAAAGGCATTATGAAGTAGCGCAGGTGCACTGCGGAACCATGCTATTATGGTCTACATATCAGAATATAAGGATATAATGCATCCATGTTCACTTATATTAAATGTATGCTTTATAATGTATTGGCAATATGTTGAAACACGTCTATTATAGCTGTTTTAAGTCAATTAATGAATTATATAACTAGGTTTTCTTGAGGGTGCTGTTATCAACCACTGGAATTAAGGGTCAAGGGAAGACTTGGTGCTTGGTGGGAGCGGTTGGCCCCCGCCCTTGTCCACGCAGAGTTCCTCATTTTGTTAAAGATATAAGGGACAGGTTTCCCCCTTTTCTGGTGAGAGTCGGCTGCTTGGAGCTCTGTGGTTTACTGAGACAGCTGTCACTTACCAGGATCGATAAAGGGACCTTTTTATACGAAACCTCTGGTGTGGAACCTGAGTTATTTGACGATCCTCCCTTTGATTCAAAATTTCACAAAACACTTTTAGTACACATACACAAACAGAGTGAACCCTATTTTTACCTATAGGCAGCTTTGCCCTGCTGCAGGCTGAGGCTGGACAGCAGCAGTCTGGTTTCCACAGCCAGCTCCAGCTCCTCAGGGTCTGTATGGGTGTTCTGAAGAGCAAGGAGCTGAGAGCTCAACTGGGTGGAGGCCTCTCTCATCACTAAAGCCTGCAGTGGAACATAAGTCAAACATAAGTCAAAGTAAATACAGATGTTAACCATGTAAGTAACCATGTAAATGATGTACTGAGTGTTGTTAGAGTTATGATTGATATGGTTATGGTTATGATTGAGTCTGTAATGATTCCAGCATGTCTAGCTTGTCTATATAAAATATGCCTTTTAATAGAATAAAAGCTTGTAATATATTATATTAGGCACCTTGACTTGGCCCAGAGTGAGCTTGTCCTTCTGTGAGCCTAGCTGCAGGCCTTTAGGGACCCAGCTCTCTGTGGTGGGGCTGCTGCAGGGAGTTTCCTCCTTGCTGGGGTTTGGTGGGCCAGGAGCGCTCGTCACACTGCATCTCTCCATAGACTCCAACATCTCTGTGTGATTGCACACATGCATATGTATTGGCTGGCTGTAATCTTCACCATACCCTTCATCAGTCTTTTAAATTGATCATGTTTGTTGTTTCAGATCTACTCAGTTCTGATGTTTGCTTAAAAAAACAGTTCCTTTCTTTACAGGAATCAGGGTGCAGTACCTGGTGAAACTGGCTCATGCAGGTCATGAATTGTGCTGCACAAGGCTGTGATGAGTTGAATTCTAACCAGAAGGAGTCGGCGGGTCAAATTGGTACCATACAGCGACATGACATCTTCACTGGGTCTCTTGTTCACTACTTCCTCCAGAGTCTGGGGAGGAGAAAATAAGCATGTTCCACAGCAAAAGCAAATGGTTCCCAGGTTAATAATAAAAAACATCACAAAAGATTCTTACCTGGAGATTTGAAGGATCCATTAGAGGCCTACAGTTTCTAAATATCTTCTGTGCCTGAAAACACAGCATACAGTTAAATCAGAGGATACATTATTCAAGCTGTTATGAGGAACGTATTTTCTGGTGGTAAAGCAGTGGGTTGACATTACGGCCCAAAGACATGTTCAGGGCTGCTTCTTTAACAAGGGACAAAAGCACTGAATTAAATGAGGAACCAGGACTCTTGAAAGAATTAAGGCTCTCCAGCCAGTTCAAAAGGAACTCTGAAAGGGGTCAGAGGCCACAGACTAGAGAGACTTGTCTTTTAGCCTATTAGTAAGTAAGTCAGAATAGTCTACACTGCAGTTTAGTCTTTGCTGTTGTTTGGTCTCGCTTTGTGTCACTAGGGTTCTCCTTGGTTTCCCAGCCAAGGTGTCTCGGCACATCCCGAGGCTGCTCCAATGTGGGAATGGAGAATGCGGGCATGTCCCATTGTGTACAGGTCCTCTGCCTAGGAGCCGAGTGAGTCCCAAGAGAATGCTGGTTTGTCTTTCTGGGGTTGAGTTTGGCTTTCCAAGCGGACTGCATTTGCCCAACCCCCAGGTCGATGTCACAATGTGTATATATACAAACATACTGAAGATGGCATTACCTTTAACACCTTTATAGTCTCTAAACAAGTTCAATGAGCAACCCTGTAAATAGACATACTTCTTCATGAGACAAAAAGATGTCTTGTTCAACAGTGTTATACCCCTGTCTCTCCTCCTCTACTGTAGCTGCTGTGAAGCAGAGGGGCGTCTTCCCCCGAAGTCAGAATGTGTATCTCTCTTACTGCCTCAGCAAACAAGCACAGCTCTGTCAACACCTTCACCTGCACACAAAACCAGAGGACATATTGTACAAGCAGACTGTTCCAATAACACCTTCCACACAGTTTGCCTAGCCAGGAGGCTAGTTTTAAAATAATCAATAATGAAAAAAAGAGATGCACTGCGCTGGCACACTCTTACACACCTTCAGTATTCTGCAGCCTACAGTGAGGTGTGGGTCTCGACACACCTTGCTGGCTATATATTGGTAAAGAGCAAGCAGAGGAAGAGCCTGAAACCAGACAGAGAAACAGAATACATGAACAAACTGGATTTCTGTGTAAAATACCAAATAATACTAATTCATTAATCAAATGTGATATCGATTTGTTTTATTAAATAATTATTTTAGGATATTGTCACCATTATGCAAATATTTGTTTTTCCATTTTTGCTGTTTTGTTCATTTTTGGTCAATTTGGTCAGTTGCCCTGTGTTCTGTTATTTTTTTGCAGATTTTTCACTCATTTTCTCCCTAATTTGAGCCACCAATTACCCAACCTCAACCAATCAGATAAATGTTGAATTTATGTTATTAAAATGGATTTTGTGAGAAAATTAGATTTGGGCCACTTAATCTGTGTGAACAAAGCCAAAGTCACTTCAGAGTACATTTCCAAGTGCATTTTTTTTATTTCTTAAGTGTCACTGTATATGTGTGTGTGTGTGTGTGTGTGTGTGTGTGTGGCTCTAGTACTGTGAGGTGATGTCCTGAGGTGTACAGCCAGTGACACAAGAAACTCAGACTGGCCACAGCACTGGCAGCAATGCCCCACTCCTGCTCTGAAAAGACATCCAAACCAGGGATCAGCTCTGTCTTCAGTGAGTAAGAAGAGTACTCCAGATCGTTACCAGGATGAGGGAGCGAAGCCTTCAGAAGACACTATACAACACACATACATACAGTCACATACATACATCACAGTAGTTGCAGAATAAATTACAGTAGTAACTGAATAATAGGCCTTAATATAAATAACTGAATAATAACCCCAGGGTTCAACAGGATGCAATATATAATTCCTACAAGATTCCTTCCTAGCTCAGATCATATGTCAAAGCTGAGAATATCTTGTTTCCTTGCTTGTTTTCCTTTTACCTTGAAGAGTCATTTACCTTGAAGAGTTTGGCAGCAAAGAGACAGCATTTTGTACGTTGGCTGATGTCAGATATCAAGATGTACCTGTAGACAGTAGCAAAGCAACAGTATGATCATATTACTAAGTTGCAACTGACACGAAAGCTTATGAAACCATCATATCGTTGTCAGATTTAATTTAACATACTGAGCAATCTTGGCAGACAGCAATGCTCCCTGCAGACAGCCCCATATCCCAGCATGCCTAATGGGCTCTTGAGAGGAGCTGCTGGCCCAAGAATCTCCATCCCATGATTCCAGTGCTCCAGTGCACTGCAGGGCACAGTCCAGAGCCTTGCTCCAGTGCGAATGAGCGGCCCTACATCACACATATAGGGCATTATCGGTAATGGGTTCATTAATGGGATATATGAGAATTTAAAGCAACAACTACATAAAAATACATACTTTTGATTTCCATTGTAGAAATGCAGATTTCCAAGATCATGTAGGGCTTGAACCTGGAGTGCACTGTATTTATTTGCTTGAAGGTATTCTGCATTAGCGAAAAAGAGGAATAGTTTGTCGCTGGCTTAGCAATTATGAAATACCTTCAACCAAAGAAAGTATGAAATGGGTCTGTGTAGGGTATTCTCACTGATAGAGCTGGTGTAGGAAGAGAGGACAGTCTGGATGTGGGAAGGAGGCAGCGGGGAGCTGAACACAGAACCCACAGAGCTGAAGTCTTCATTGGTCAGGTCTGGAGGACTGATGAATGGTGCAGTGGTGGCTGCTATGCTAAACTCCACTTTTCCCTGTGAGTCACTGTGGAACTCCTTCCAGAATGGCACATCCATTGCTAGAGAAACATCACATTAAAGATCTTACAATGTGGAGACAGTAAATAGGCACCATGAGGCACCATAAAATTCACAGGAGGAGCCCAAAATGTTACCAAGCAAGTGTCTTAACATAACATAACATAACATAGCCATATAACTATAAATATATACAAGCACTGCTACCTAAACATGGATGCTGTCAAACCTCTGATTTTAAGACTGTGTGAGGGACTCTGAATGGGAGTCTGGTGAACACAGTACACAGAACAGTGTGAGGGACTCACAGTGCTGTGTGTCAGCCAGCAGAAGCAGGAGCAGTGTGCGGCTGTGCTGAAAAGCACGCAGTGTGTGACGTCTTTCAGCCATCGTTTCTCTGAAACAGCGCAGTGTGTCTTCAACGTCCAGTGGCACACACACAACACACATGGCTCTTTTCACCTCTGTGCAGAATGATAATGAACATTACTGACACATATACACGCACACACACAGTAACAGCACACTCTGAATGAAAGCCTTTCACATATTACAGACACTATTATGCTGTTAGCATGTCAGGTCACGCCATACCTGCCAGCTCTAGAGGCTCTGGGCTTGCGCTGCTTGCTGCACCTTTATGCTGGATCTGTGTGCTGGAGGACCACTGTAGGAACAGCTGCTTGCCTGCATAGTTTCTACAGGTGATCTATGGACCAATGACAAACACACAGCACAAATTCAGTGTATATTGAATGGACAGCAATTTACCACTATGTGTTACCCCCTTTAAGCCTCCAAAACGGGCCCACATTTTAGTTCCTGACTTTTATAACAGCATACTTTGTATGTTGAAGGCCCTTTACCCTCTCTGCTCCCCGGGCGCTGGAGTTGGCTGCCCACCGCTCTGGGTGTGTGTGTGTACTCACTGCCCCTAACTCACTAGTGTGTGTGAGTGTGTGTTCACTACCACAGATGGGTTAAATGCAGAGGACCCATTTCGCTGTACAGTGCACACTGTACAGTGACAAATACGTGCACCTTTACCTTTACCTTTAATGATAAGAATAGTATTTAAACAGTTCACCACTTTATGTTCACCTTCTCTCCAGTGGCTGTTTCTGTGTGGATGAAGTGAGGTTGAGGGACTGGGGGACCTCCAAAGTAGTTGATTCTTTCCAGCAGTCTCCTCTGAGCATGTACCAATACAGGGGTTATCATATGAGTGTAGTGCTCCCTGAAATACAGCCAACAAGAAGGGCAGCTTATAATACCAAAATAATGAGACTTATTTAAAACTTCTATTTTGACAAATAAACAGAAAGGATTTTACTGCTACCTCTACCACTACAAACTCACCGTGTATAGGAGTTGTAGAGGAAAGCAAGGTGGGCAAGAGTTTCCCACTTGCCCTGGTGGTAGAGGAGCTCCAGGGTGTGTAACACCAAGTTCTTCAGCCAGCGCAGGTCCCTCAGCACCCCATCACCCAGTGACCTGGCCTCCATGTCTTCCTCATCTTCCTCATCGTACACTTTCCATTTCTATACACAGATGAACAGGTGACAGTAGTGAGACGTTGTGGCATGGACTGCATTAGATGACTTGAAGGTGTTCATTATAGAGGTACTCTGTACCATTTGCAGGAGTCTACTTTTCTCTCAAGCATAAATGGCTAAGGGAAACCACTTTCGTTGAGAGGCACTCAATATGCGAGAAGGCCATTCTCTGTACACCTTTATTACGGTGGCCCTAGAGCATTCAATGTAGTTAACGGTTTCCGAGATGCTACCACCCTTCGCCTGGTACCCTGTTACGACTTTAGGGCTTTAGTCAAATGGATGGACTCATATATTGATTGCCTCCCAACGGGCCGTTGATGCTAGAAGGGAATTTCGGCTCTGGTGAATGGTACAGAGCAATCGATGTGCCAGTGTGGACCAGTTAACATACATCTACCTTCACCTAATACAGTTCATGCCATATGTCTTGCTAGTGTGATTTGAGCCAAGGCTGGTTATTCCCACTATTACGTAGGTGGTCATAATACGTTAATATGACTGTGTGTGTGTGTAAATATATATTGATAGATACACACACACATGGAAAAATATTTACATTACAAATATTACACAAGAGATTTCTGGCTATCTTGCATAGCTCTACCTGTAGCCTCGCCATCATGTCCATGAGCAGGTCTGAAGCCAGTACCAGCAGGGGTGTGAACACTGTGTAGAACTGGTCCAGAGTCAGGTTGCTGGGGGATTCAGACATTTGGCCACACTCTACCAGCAATACTATGGTGCTTAACTGGTCCCACAAAATCCCACACACCCACTGCAAAGACATCCAAAGGCCTGCACGATGGGCCAGCACCTGCACGTAAGTCCATAAAACAGGATTTTTTAATGAACTTCTTTTGACTGTGTGCAGGCATTCGTATTTGCCTTGAGTCTGAACAACATGCATGTATGTGCATACCATGGCTCTCCGGAGGTGTACTGAGGCCTTGCAGAGAGTGTCCAGTGGTTGAGAGACCTTGCGTGGTGTCGGGGTGACTGCCACTGTCGGCTCACTGACAGCTGAGTCATTAGTCAGGTGTGTGCGTGGTGTGTCCACCTCACTGTCCACTTCATCCTCCCCAGATTCCTCCCCAGCGATGTTTGGTGCTGCTTACATTTATATTACATATATTACAGGCAAAGACAAAGGAGCTTGTGTATCAACTGATGACATCTATAATTTAGCAATTCTTCAGGTCAAGGATTTCAATATTTTAATTATTTCTATGTTGTTAGATACTGGAAACACCTACTAGAGACTTTAGAGCCAGAACACTGGCTAACACATGGGACTCATATTTTTTGTTATTCATGAAGAGTTTTAAGAGACTGATCTGCTCTAGAAAAAGATCTGTCTTAAAGCCAGTTCACCCTACTGTATGAAAGTTAGACTGTGTTGTTTTACCCACCCTGGCTGGTGTCTTTGGCTTTGTGAATGGGTTTAGGCTGAGGCATGGCTTTAGGGGTTGGCAAGCTTAGTTCAGGAGGTCTGATGTGTTGAGGAACATTCTTCCATTTCACAAGTGTTCCAGTATGTGCCAAGGAGAAGAAGAGTAGAGGCATTTTGTTGTAGCTATAGATCAAAAATACAAAAAAGAACAATCTTTAAAATGATGCCATTTGAGAAGATGATTCACTGCAGGTGAAGTCTGATAAGAACAAAAACAGGATGTTCCTACAATCAAATATCAAAGTCTGCAGCAAAAATAAATGGTTCAGTTAAAGTACAACAAGCTTTGAGAATACATTATATGTCCAAATGTTTGTGAACACCACTTCTAATGAATGCATTCAGCTATGCACCCATTGACTCAGATGAGCTAATTCACACACACAGCTTGCCAATTCTCTGAAGATAAGTATTGCCAATCTACAGCATAAGATTTGTTTTATCTGGAGCAGGAAAAAAGGAAAAACTCCCTCAGATCGAGAGGAAAAAACCTCAAGAGGAACCAAGACTCAAAAAGGAAACCATACTGCTCTGGTTGACACTGGATATTAGAACAAATAAATAACAAATAATGTGACATCAAGCCATAAATGATGAAAATGTGGCAGCCATTTAAGATGTTGCTGAATGCAATCATATCCACACAGCAAGGCTAGTTAAATCTAGTAAAAAGCCTTCCCTGCCCAGCACAGAACAGAATAAGTTAAAAGTTATATATATCCTTGATTTTAGGAGAAACAATGAATGAGCAGGTGTCCCAATACTTTTGTCCATATAGTGTATTAAAAATCTCTATTTGTAATTATACAGTGTATAGCATGAGTGTAAGTTTAAAAATGAATCCTGTGGTATAGTGTTACTGCTACTGTACCACTGCTGGGGAGCTGTTCTAGATTGGGTCTGCAGGCTCTTCCTCAGTAGACCCAGATGGGCCTGGGCCAGGACGAGGTTGATGTGGCAGCGCCATAGCAACTCCTCCGAGCACACCTGCCTCATCCTCCTCTGTCGCTTTCTTATCAAAGAAGCCAGATGCTTCCGTAGGGTTTCCATCGCCTTGCCCTCTTTTCCACGCCACAGGCTGCATCAATATAAAAAGAGAAAACTTTAAATACAGGCTGTAAAAAAACACAAACAAATAAAACATAAACAGTACAAAATGACACAATTTCACCCTTCATCCCCAAATGTAGTCAATCATCAAAGACTAAAATTAAAAAAGCATAATAAAAAAAAATAAAAATAAACTTAAAGAATGAACCCTTCTGTGAAATGTCCACATTTGGGCTGAAGCGAAAATTGTGTACATCTCTGAATTTGATCACTTCAAAGCTTACTTCTCAAAGGGTTGGGTTCCTTGTCCAGATAACTTTTGCAACTCTTTCTTTTTTTTATCACTCCGAACATTGCTGACCTTCTGTTTTTTGGTAAAAACATAACCAGCAGAAGCGTTACAGCAGGATGCAGGTGTATGTACTACATGTCTTCATTACTGTGCATGTAAGTGGTCTTAATGGTCTTACTTTATTGCTATACTCTATAACAGATGATGTGAACTTCTTCAGATCTTTCCTCATTTGCTCTTGAGGCTTCTTCGGGGCTGGCAAGCCTTCATCTCGCCTGGTCATAAAACACACATTTAAGGCACATACTTACATGATCACATTGTGCACCTACAAACTGGCATAAACACAAAAACACACACAAACCTGTTTAGCCAACTGAAGATCTCCTGTCCCCACTGTGGCAACAGCTCCAGCTGATCTTCCTGCAAGGCCTTTTGCATAAGGAGCCCAGCAAACTTCATGAAGCAAGAATTCCATTTAAACTTCATCACTGTTGGAGTTCACAAAATATATATGCGTACACAAATTACAGTCTTTACAGCGTATGAGTGAGTGCAGTCCAGTCTCTGGTGTATTTAGCTGTTCAGCATACCATCTTTGAAGGCACTTCTGAGAGAGCTCTGACTAATGACCATGTGAAGAACCACAGGGTCTTCATTTCCAGTGAGCTCAGGACCATGTGAATCTGCTGCTTGAAGAAAAAATAAAAGACACTGATACTAGAGACCTGATTTAACACACAATAATAATTTATTGATCATAACAATGTTTAAATGTTTATGTGAAAATAGGGCAAATCTGTCCCTAAGATGTCAGAATGACCCCTAAGCCTGAGGGTCATTCTGTCAAGAAACAGACCAAACACAGACATTCACAGATGAGAATGTAAAGACTCTTCACACTGAATTGCATGTATTCATAGAACTATGTTCATACATGGAACCTGACATAGTATTATACTGTTGTAGCTCATCTGCCTCAGGGTTGCCTTGACACTCACTAGATGAGTTTTCATTATTACACCATTCTGAGTAGCTCTAAAGACTGTTGTGTTGAAAATCCCTGGAGATCAGCGGCTATAGAAATACTCAAACCCACCTAATTGGCACCAACAATCATGTCATGCTCATTTGCCCCCCATTCTGATGGTTGACGTGAACACTACCTGAAGCTGCTGCTCCAAATATGCATGATTTTATGCCTTGTATGGCTTGTATGCTTACATGTGATTGGCAAAGTACATGATTGCATGAATAAGTAGGTGAACAGGTCTCCTGGATAATATGCTCAGAGAGTGTGTGTGTACGCCTGATTGGAGACAGAATGTCTCTCTCTGACAGCTTGCTTTATACCTGCTGTACTTCCTGCTTCTTTGTTCTTTAAGATGCTACATTCCAAAGCCTTCAGTTCCTCCTCATAAGCCTTCTTCTGGAGTTTCTTTACCTGAGATAAACATCAATACAAACATTACCAATTCACTACAAAAAGTGTTTTATATACACTGTACAATATATGTCCAAATGTTTGTGGACATCCATTCTAATTAATGCATTCAGCTACATTGCTGACACAGATGTGCAAATGTGCACACACACAGCTTGTCTAGTCCATGTAGGAGGCATTGCCAGCAAAACATGAGTCTCAGGAGCAGATAAACATGAACCTATTGGCACCATGCTGCCTAATGCCAGATATGGGCTAGAGGGGCATAAAGCCCCCCAGCATTGATCTGTGGAGCAGTGGAACTATGTTTTCTGGAATGATGGTGCCCCATCCAATCCTTTTGGGATGAGCTGAGTTGGGGATGAGATGGGGTGGTAAACATCCAACATACTGACCTCACTAACACTCATGTGTCTGAATACAATCAAATCCTTACAGTAATACTTCAAAATCTAATAAAAAAAAAGAGTCCAGATAGTGTAGGCTGATAAAAATACTACCTGGAAATTGGAAAAGAATACTCACCCCATTCTGTTCTAGCAGTAGAGGCCTGCCAGAGGGCTGCTGGGGGCCTTCAGTGATCTCCTGTAGGAGTTTCCTACCCTTTTCGATCACTGAAGATGCCATTTGGTACTTCTTCAAGGTCCCCAAACCCTGCATTCAAAACAGGGTGATGTTAAAGACACAGACTGTCTGTGTAAAGAATTTCAGGCATGCAATCCCAGCCTTTGTGAGTTTTGCAATGGATTTCATTTGCAATAGCATACAATACGGAGTACAAAAAGGAGTTTGTGCATGCTGGTTATGTAGTCTCACCTTAGCTACGTAATGTGTGATACAGGCCACCATATGCTGCAATGATTCAGCAGTTGCAGCAGGCCGCTTCTGCTTAAGGACTGCTGGATTCTCCTGCAGCACGTTCAGACACTTCAGCAACACCTAAAACAAGCAGAAGAACCATGTGGGGTCCATTAATACTGATTAATATTACAGGTAAAGCTTTTGACCTATACACAGCTGTGGTTCTTCTATGGAAAGTCTAGACAAGGAGATGAGGAGCACTAGGCCATGTAAGGGATGCATTTCTCTAAGAAGAACAACCAAACCTGTTCACAGAGAAGCATAGTAGAAAGCAGGGATTCATTAACTCAAAAACAGACACCTGAATCACAGCATCTGAAGGAATCTGATAGTAGATTAGAGGTGCCAGGAGGTCGTAGCAGTTCACTACAGCCTGCAGGACGGCGCTACCGTCATTGAGATGCAGAGCCAGATCTATGGCCACCAGCATCCTCTCACACTGTGCAAGTCTGGCCATCTGAAAAGGAAGTGATCAGAACTTCATCATGAACATAAATGACAAAGATTAAAGCTGCTCTACAAATATTCTGTCCATTAACACTTAGACAATAATTAAAGAACATCTAGGCAAGTTTTTTATGCAGCTTTAAATACTTTTAAATACTTTTAGGTTTCTTATTTTATTACTAACCTGTCCCCAGATTAACAAGCTTCCATCACAGTGAGAGTCACAACATAGTGCCCTCTCTTGGACATGGATGTCGTTCTGTATGAAGATGGTCGAGATAAAATACTGCTGCAGAAGTGGAGAGGAAAGCTGCAGGATCTCTGGGCGCAGCCTTTAGGAAAGAAAATACAAGTCTGGCATATTTTTTTAACCTATAAGAACAAAATAAAAAAGCTAAAGTTCTTAAAGAATCAATAAACTTTTTTAACCTTGTCTGCACAAGCCCCACATGACCCTTCCCATTTATTGGCTCCAGAGAGCCTCCAGGGTCTGAGGCTGAGCTCATGGTAAAGTGGCTCCAAAGCTCACTGCAAGCTTTCTTGGCTAGTGCATACTGGCCAGTTTGGTAAGCCACCTGAAACAGAGAGATTAACGGATTGTGGGTCTTGATATTGTTTGTCAAAGCAAGTGCACTTTGTATCTAAAGATTGACTTTAGGCACTTACCTGAGCCAGGTGAGCCCAAGTTGTCAAAAGAGGCAGGGGCAAGGAGGCAAGCAGGGGTTTGGTGGCTTTTCCAATGGTTTTGCCAACTAGGTTACCCTGAGCATCGTATGCAGCCACAGCAAAGATGTACTTCTGATTTGGCTCCAGCCCACTTACACAGAACAGACGTTCACCTCTGGAAGGAATCTGATTGAGTAAAAAAATAGCTTTGTTTCTTCTTTCTTGGAAATAAATGCATGATTTCCCAACTCTGGAGTGGTGTAACTGTCTAACTGCTAACAACCCCCATAGTCTCCAACCTACAGTGCACTGAGAATTCAGAGGGAAAAAAATGAGGTAAATAATGAAAGGCTTACTGTATCGCCAGTGCCAGGCAGGTGGCTGTCTCCAATACGCACATTCAAATTGTGACCATCTACTTCTTTGCCGTAAATACGATACCAGCAAACCTGCAACAAGAATGAAGTACAAACAGAAATGTTTATTTTAGCCAAAGACTACCAACGTTTTACCACAGCTGAAAAATATTAGTCTGATAAATATGAGTCCACAAGTGTTCACAACATTTAAGGTAAAAGCACAACAAAATGGAAACAATGGCAATGTTCACACAGTGGGAATAGTGGCCCAAATCTGATGTTTCACAAAATCTTTTTAATGTGATATCCTACGCTCGTCTAAACAGTTCATGCTCCTAAACTGATACGCTAAAAATGTGCTAAAGATTTTCATCTTCGCCAGCATCACAAGGAGTTCCAGTGGCGTTTGAGTTATTCAGCCACAGTCACTTCTTTGGTTTGCATTCTTGATTTCTTTAAACATGTTTTTAAAGCTTTTTATTCTTCCTTTGACGATGCAGCAGCAAATGTCTGCGGCCGCGCTTGACCATTTCTTTAGGAATGGTTGTGGAGTGGCTGAGATATGTACTTTCTAATTTATTTATGCCACATGTTGGAAATGCATTGGATTTTAACACCACAAGTGTCCAAAACTGGAATTGAAAATTCAGTTTTAGATTCAGTGTTTTTGTTTTTGTGTTGTTTGTTTACATTGCCTCTCAAATAACACGTCGATGTCACACTATCGGATTTGGGCCACTTTTGAACATAGGATATTTCCGTAGAACAGCTCTCTTGTTGGACTACTGTGTGGTGAGAATTATGAGCACCTTCTCCTCCAGGGCGTATGGTGCTGGGGTGAAGGTCATATACCAGTTGCTGCATGATAGTAGGACAGGGGGTGGAGGAGGAGTACATCCATTTTCAAGTTCTGATCTCATCTCTAAAGAACCAGAAGCACTAGCAAGTCTCCTCTCCTCTAGCTCTGCTTTCTCCAACAATGCAGCAGCCTCCTGAAAGGGACGAAGTCAGGATGTAATGTCAGGATTACTTTTCTAGAATTAAATATGTGTTTAACTCTAGAGAACTATTACTTTAATGAAAAACAAAGCTAAATATAGTTCATAGATTTCCACAGTGACCTCAATCAACTTTTTGGTGCCTCTGTTGGTAGAGTCCTTCTTGTAAGAAAGTAAGGCCTTCTGCAAGAGGAATAGAGCTTTGGAGATTTTGTTCTTCTTGATATTCTCCAGCAGGACACTCTCTGTTTACAAATAAACCACAACATAGCTCAAACTGCACAATATATACATGTGTGATTTGGAGGGTACAGTCATTCCTTACAGGTGTGAAGTAACAGCAAAAGCCAAGTGACCTCACCTGCTTTAGCTTTGACTGAACATTCCTTGTGGCTCTGTCTTTGAGCAGTCTGTGCCACTGACCTCTTTCCACCCCTAGCATTCTCTTCATCTAAAGAGAAGACACAGAGTAGTTAACTGACATACAGTACACAATGCAGTTTTACAAAGGGTCTAACACTTGGGCGAAGGTTTCTCACCTGGGAAGGTATCTAGGAGTTTGAGAGAAACTCTGTGATGGGAAGCCAGCAGTTCTACATGTAGGTCCATGGAGACCGCACTGACAGATGAAGTTCTGGTGCTTTCTGGCTGTGGACATTCAGATGATCTCCTATGTGCTCCACCAAACTTCTGAAGAAAAGAAATATCTTAAGAACTTAATTGAAAATTGCATTATTCACACCAGAAATATCTAGACCTGATGATATTTTATTCAGATAGGATTCTTCAGTATAAATAAACCATCAATTTTTAAAATTTAAGGTGGTGATTCAGAATTATTTAATAATATACTGAACACACACGTGACTGGAGGAAGTACTTATACAGAAGTAAAAAAATAAGCACATACTTTATTGAATAATGAATATAACATTAACCCCCTAGATTCTATGAACGCAACAGTGTGTCAAATTTGATGATTTTCACTGTTTCTATTAATATCTTAATAGCAATAATACAGCACAGAAATACAGTTCAAACTTTTCATGTCAGCATCAGCGTCTTTCGATTGCATCACACTGCCAGATTGTACATGACTCATATCCAGAGTTATGAGGCTATGAAGATGGGTTGAGAAACTCGTCTCTGCTTCTGTCAATGTCAAACTGGTGGATTTTTGTGTCCGTCATCTGCCCAATAGAGACTATTTTTTTCATGTATTGCACTGCTTTTGTGAAACTAAGGCTCTGGTAAACCCGTTTAAAGCCCCAAAACTATTCATCCACATAAGTAAAGGAATGTTTTCACAAGAAATATGAAGAATTTCTAAAATCTGTCAGGTTTAGGGTCAGAGTATCTCTAGGTTACACTGGGTCTCATTACGGAGAGAGCTGATATTGTTCTGAACATTTTTATATAAAACATGTGGATCTTATCTTACGAAAGTGCCTTTAAACACGAATTTAAGAAGATATGCAAAATTCAGCCTAAATATACCTAACAGAGATAAACAGACTCAGTAGACTGTGTACAGCACTACCTGCAGGAACACAGTGTCAGAGATGGCTGAGACATCACAAGGGAGAAATGCAGCCCTGCCTCTGGATACACACTCCAGACCTCTCTCCAATATACTACATGCCATCTCCAGCTGCTCTGCATGGGACCCCTGGGGTTAAGCACAGACAACCTCTGATTATGAATTATACTTTAAACTTCAAGAACAGTTCAATTATTCTGCATTTAACACACGTAAACCTCTGAAAAACTGCAGATTTATTATTAAGACTCATTATTTAGAAACCACTATAAATTATTTGGTACCATTAAAGGTGTGGATGCATGTTTCTCAGCAGTGGTGGGCTGCAGACTGTTGTGTTCAGTTGAGGCTACAGAGACAAAAGGTAAGAAGTAAAATATAGTAATTCTACAAAATACTCAGGCATGGGGATTAGAAGTAATGGAATGATTCAGGCTAATAACATGGACTTAATCATGTCTGTTAAACCAGCTTTCATATACCTGTTTTTGTGCCAGGCTGTGGAGGGGAGTCCGCACTGCCCTCTAGCACCATGGCCAGCCTGAGAGTCATCTCAGCCACCATCACTGGGTCTGTTTCAGCCAGCTGGCATACATAAGCCACCTCACACAGTAGGAACAGAATCTCTACCCACTATAGCACAATGAACATTAACTGGGGTTATTAACTAGGCAATACAACATCAATGAGACATCAGAATACAGCCACTCATACCATACAATGCATCAGACAAACCATATTCATTTTTAGTATAAGTGAAGATGGAAACATTGAGTGTTTTAAGCACAATTTCGTCAAACACAACCAAGGGAATATCGAACTTAAATTCAATAAGAATAACCTTGTCTTGGTTCTCTGTCCTGCCCAGGTAATGTACTGAGTCATGGTGTCTTGCTTGAGCTTTCTTAAACACAGTCTTACATTTGGCCCAGAGGAACAGCACAATATCCACCACAATGTCCCAATCTAGCTGAATGCCCTGTACACAAAAACAAACAGGCAACCACACACCTGCACAGTCAGCAATATTTCAGTGCAGTGCTTAAAAACATCTAACAACTATATATGTGGCAGAGAGCTGACCTGGGCTGCCTCGCAGACACACACATGTAGAGTCTGGGCCAGATTCAGGAGCTCATCTGTCATGGCTATCTGGTCCACACTCTTGTTTTCATCTGTGAGTAAAAAAAAAACGACAGAAATAAAGGTGGGGGGGATAAATGATGCAACACAATGGAGAACAGCTGCTACCATCTCTCATACGGGAAGATGGTTGTTCATCTAATTTACACAATTTCACCCGTATCTCAAGACAAACATACAGGCAAACTGTATGAGCCACCCATAAAGGACACACCTTACACAGCATTTAAAGTGAAAGAGCAATATTACAGGATTTTATAGAAATATGACCCGGGTTACATAATTGTTAAGAAGTTCTCGCGTGAGAGGTTTAATGCAGCTCCAGCAAAGTTACATATACAGCAATAAAGGCGCTATCTTCATTATTACAAGTCAAGGGAGCATCATAATAATTTTGAGGCTTTAATGTTAGGGTACAAATGTGAGCTGTATAATACTAGCTAGATCTTCTCCTATCACACAATGCTACTAACATGAGGATGAATGCTAGCTCGTAAAGCTAGAACTACATCTACAACTGCTGTAAACATAACGTTATAGCACAGCTCAGTGCGTATAAAGGAGAGCGCTAACTGTTAATTCTCTTGAACATCCAGCAATGAATTAGCAACATTAGCCATGTAGCTCCAGAATCTAATTCTGGGCACCCAACAGGTCTTGGTGATCTATCCCAACTGGGTTACAGTGGTTGTTGTAAAATACTGTTTTAATGGGAAAGTAGGGTGTGTGTACCAGCCAGAGCCTCAGTCATGACATCCTTGGTGCATAGCTTGACTTTGTGAGTGGATATGAGGTGCGCCAAGGATTCCAGCAGGGTAAGGTCTAACTCAGCTTTCCGGAAGCAACGTACCTCTAGGTTCTGCCAGAAAGAAGCAGAAAAGGTCTCTGAATGCAATGAATATGACAGATGTTCCTTTTGGTCCACAGATTGATTTTTGTTAACAGTTGACTTACAGACAAAAGTGTCACAAGGCTTTTTGACAGACTGCAAAACGTGTCCCACTGTTCGTATGTGAACAGCAGCTTCACAAACTTCACAGCAGCATCCACAGAGATCTGGTTCTCCCCTATGCAACATAAATCAGTAGGTTTTATACAGCATATTCATAATAAAGTAAGCACAAGCCACAGATCCAATAAAAAAAAACAGGAAACTTACCAGCTTTTGCCATTTCCATGATTGTGAAAGTAGGAGTGATGGCGTTCAAGGAGGGAGGTAAGCTGTCATTACGGACTCTATCTGAGGAGCCTCCATTCCCTAAAGTCAAGCAGCAAGAACTACATAAAGCAGATGACTACATAGACAAGAATATTAAAGTAGGGTTCCAAAACACAAACCCCTCGTTACCAACATGAATGCACATCTGAGTAATAAAGTGATAAGTTCAGATGCACTGAAGCTGCCCTGGCTGCTTGTGGAGGCCCAACACCTTACTATGACACTTCATGTTGGTGTTCCCTTAATGCTGTATGTCACATATAAGTGCCTGGCAATAAGGATTGTACTTATCTAGATGTGTGTATGTCTATATACACTATAGTCCCTTTTACGTAATATCCATAGTTAAGATACACCTTCCTTGTGCATGCAGTTCACATTATACTCTATATAGAGTAAATTCTAACATATAATGTGGATTATATGGATATGTTTACAAAGCCCCCCCTAACATTTTAAGGTATATGAACATCTATTAACAAGTTAAGCCAAAGCAGACAGTAGATAGAGAGACGTACCAGACAGTATGCTAAGGCCAGCTGACATAAGTTCAATCACCACTTCCTCAGGCTTATCAGAAATGCCTGTGTGTAGGGGTCTGCGGGAACTGTCCCAAAGAGCTTCCAGCACTGCCAGGAACTGAGCAGCATTTCCCTCAAATAGCTCCATCAGGATCCGCTCGGTCAGCGTCCGCGGCCATGGAATCTTAAGGTGTAAGCGTTCATAGCTTTACATAATACATTTGTAATCAAAATGATTTACCCCCCCCCCTTGCATTTACAATATTTCAGCTGTTTGCAGTAAACCAATCAAACAAGAACAATTTAAATAGCCAATATAATATAACGTGAATCCAAATTCAACAAAATGCCACGTTTCAGAATTATTCAACCCCTTTATGACAAGCCTCTTTGGTACTTACTACAGCACCCTTTTGCCATTATGACCTGCTGCAAATGTGATGCATAGCCAGACACCAGCCCTTCTGGTAGTGTTCCTCAGGAATCTTAGCCCATTCCTCATGGGCAATGGTCTCCATTCACTAAAATTCAACAGAATCCCAAATAAGAATACTCTGCCTACAATGAAGCATGGTGGTGGTTCAGTGATGTTCTGGAGCTGCTTTGCTTCCTCTGGCACTGGAAACCTGCAGTGTGTGGAGGGCAACATGGATTCAATCCAGTAGCAGGAAATTCTAGAAGTAAATGTCATGCCTTCTGTGAGGAAGCTGAAACTTGGGTGTCACTGGACCTTCCAACAGGACAATTATCCCAAGCATACCTCAAAGTCTACAAAAATGTGGTTTCAGAAGACGTCCTGGAAGATTCTGGAGTGGCTATCATAGTTGCCTACCTTGAATCCCAAAGAAAATCTTTGGTGGGATTTGAAGAAGGTTGTTGCAGCAGCAAACCCAAGACCACTGCACATGAGGAATGGGCTAAGATACCTCATGAACACTGCCAGAAGCTGGCATCTGGCTATGCATCATGTTTGCAGCAGAAGATGCTCTACTAAGTACTAAAGATGCTCATCATGCAGGGTTGAATAATTCTGAGACTGCAGTCGTCATTAAAGTGGCATTTTGTGTTGAATGTGGAGAAAGCACTTGTTCTATTGGTTGTGTTAAGCTATTTAAATTATTCTTGTTTGATTAGTTTATTGCAAACAGATGAAAGTTTGGACATTTTGCTAAGTAATCTGATTTGCAGTGAAGGTTCAATCATTCTGATTCCAACTGTACATACAGGGAAATCTAAGATGCCAGATAAAACAACACTCACATTGTGACCTTCTTTGATACTGCTCTTCTGTTCAGCCCTGAAAGGTCCTTTGGGTTTCCTCCGAGATTCATACACTGATCGTTTAAACACCATCACTGCAAGCTGAACCCAACAGAGAGGCAGTATAATAAAAAGCATAGGGAAACTTCAGTATAGCATGGTAGTAAGAGGCAGAATGTAAAACACTGTCTTTGTTTAAACTGAAGGTTTTTGCAGGAGCTTTTCTGCCCATGTCACATGCACAACCTCTGAAAGAGGACCCGGCACCATTTGCTGGTCATCTGAGCAACCGTGGCACAGCTAATGATGCTGATTCAAACAGAATGGCTACTGCGAACATGGAGATATCAAAATGTCAACTCAGTCCTTGTTTAATCATTCAGCCACTGTCAAACCAAAGAATCATTAGATTAGAATTAGTGCTCATATGTCCTTTGCTAAAACCAGGAAGAAATATGTGCATTTAAATGTTTTTAAAAAAACAAAATGCAATTATTAGGCTATTAATTCTGACAAGTGGCAAAAATTCTGCCCTCTGAACTACTTCACCGACTGAATGAATGAATAAAGGCAAACTTGCAATGATCAGATTCATCCTCTCTAAAAGGAGACACAATGCATGTTTTAAAAGTACTCTTCCGCATGCTGGGTGCACTTACACATGCTCACCAGAGAGGTCTCAGAATCCCCAAATTCCCAACACCTACACTCCATTGCTTTATCAGGTTGGAGGTTTCACACATACTTTTATAGTGGCTTCTTTGAAGGCTCGCTGAGTTTCAGCAGATGATGGTGAGACGCTCAAGTCCTCCAGCTCTGCCAATTTACTTATTTTACCAAGAGCTCGTCTAGCAAACACCTGTTAAGAAGAAGATACAACTGAGACAAAATCCTAAAGCACATCTGTGTTTGTAAGTATCAATTATATACTCTTAATTTGATGAAATGTTAATGTTGTGTTACAGGAATGGAGGAATGCCAGATATCCAGACCTTAAATCATATGTCATTGTGTGAGGAACTATGTCACAACATTAATAATAACTCTATGCTTCGAGTAAAGACCTTAGTGTCTTTTAAATATTTTTTTTACAAAGTGTAAATGAGGTTTCAAGCTCCTGACCTCTGCCTGAACTGCAGCCTGGCCATCATAATAACATTCACACACAGCACAGTAGAGCGTGGCCCTCCAGGGCAGGAACCTGGGCGTCAGCAGTGGAACAGACAGCTCCAGACACACGCAAGCCCATAGTAGGTACTCTAGAGCCTGACAAGCAAAAAAGCACCATGAATGAACATCGTCTGAGCAAGCACAATCCTGCATGGCGTGCTGATTTGCTGTCACTGAAAACACTGATGTTTGGGTACCTTTGCAGCATGGCTCACTGACATCAGGAACCTGCATATGTTGTATATGTGCAGTGAGCCTGAGGGGATAACAAAAGCACTCTCACAGCCAGATCATGCAATGTTATATCATTTTATTTCAGAGAGAAATGCAGTTGCAGTTGCCTTACCATTGTACAACAACCAGCACAGGCCCTCGTGGGGCAGAATGGCTTGCATCATGATGCGCAAAAACGTCAGAATGGCGAGCAGCTTCTGCACCCCTGTCTGATGTAGATGGCTGTAGCTCTCTCGCGCCAGGTGAAAATCACACAGACACGTTCCCTGCAAAGCACGAAACTAAAACACACACACACACACACACACACATATATATATATACACACAGTTCATTATTCAGTCATCCGCCATCAATTAGGCCTGGCATGCTGAGTGGTGCACTCTGTGATAAGTGGATATGACAGTGGCAATTGAACTGCAGCATTTTGGGAAGGTTAAAACTATTCTATCCACTTCTTCCTGGTTAGGGTCACAGCGGGTACCTGGAATCATTGAGCACAAGACAGAAGTACCCTCTGAACTGTCCATCGCAGGGCACCTCAAAAACCTCTACCTAGGGGCACTGTTATTGTTGCCAATTCACGTACCATGGTACAATGTACTATGGCTTCCTATAGCTGCTGCCCAAAGACCAGCCCCTCTGTACTTGATGGCAGTGGTCAAAAGCCGATCAGTACCAAGAGCCATTTGAGCCTTAAGTACGGCTCGGCATGACTCGTCATCCCTAAAGATCCATGGAAGACAAGCATCCAGACTTTTTTCTGTCCTGGCAGTGGTAGAACGAACTGCCTCTGGGTGTTCAAACTGGAAGCTCAAAGCAGAGTCGCTCGTTTCCAAGAGTATTTGGGCGAAATGTAGTGCAGAGTATTATGGTCTCCATACTGGTTTTTATATTAAGTATTATCTAAGCTAAGCTATCTATGCATCCTCATCTTTACTAATACAGAAGCACTTTTGTAAGTTGCTCTGGATAAGAGCGTCTGCTAAATGCCTTAAATGTAAATGGCATCTTTAGGAAATGGGTGAAAACCAAAGAAAGCTTCTTACAGACAGTGACTGGTGCAAGGAGTGGCTTTTCTGGTCAATTTTAATATTATTCAGTAAAATAGGCACTACTTTTGTTAACAAAATAAATTCAAAGATAAAAAAGCTTTTACTGCATATATTTTACAACTGCAGAAATATTTTGTGGTCATGTTTATGCATCCCTTTTTTACAAATACATCAGAAATAGTCAATTTTACTGGTCCATTAGTATATTTTACTAAAAACAATATTTGATATAACCCTCTGACAGGGGTGAAATAGTGTTTAATTTGGTTAGAATTCTTTATTAATTTCTTAATTATTCACATTACAGATCTTGTAGAATTTTGTAGAAAATGTAACCCTTATTTGGTTTCATTTGGTTGGTATATTCTATTTGGTTGCATTTGTTCCATATATTGAATATATTAATGGACCTGACAAACACAAAGTTCACTTTTAAGCTTTTACCAAAAGTATTCTAGCTAAAGTTACTCCTTCAGAGCCAGTATCAGACTAACGTCATATCATCTCACCCTCTGGAATAAGACAAGTGGTTGAAATTGGGCTACTTAACTTAATTCAAATTCTTTATGAAACAAGTATTCGCTTTACATATTTTTATCTTTCAACCAGTCCAAAGAAGCCTTTAACCAGGTAAAGAACCATTTAGTATTTAGTAAGTAAGTAAGTCACTTTATATATATTTGTAGACTTTTACGTTTAAAAACCTGGTGGGTGAATCTGGTTACTTTGGAGCAGTTCAGATTTTTGTGTTATAGTTATCAGATATGATTCAGGTCAGTCTCAAGATAAGGTCTCTTACCGTTAGCTTTGCTCCTTCAGTATCAAAACCCTCTGGAAAGAAAGACTGCTTGAACTGCTCCACATCCTTGATGCTCTCCAAGCCAGCAGCACAGAATCTGTGCAGATAGCGGCTGTAGCCCTGCCACTGTGCCAGTCTGTAGAACTACACACACACACACACACACACACACACACACACACACACACACAATGAAATGATTATAATACAGACTGTTGAAAGCAACTACTGGTAGATTACTAGTTAGTAATCTTTTGTTTATGTCAAATAAGAAATACAGTACCGGTCAAAAGTTTCAGAACACCCCCAATTTCCTTGGCTTTTATTGACATTTAAGTCATTACAATCAAGATGCCTCATGGTACACAGGTAAGCCAACAAGTGAAGGTCCAGAGCTTTTTAGAGGATCAAGTATTCTAACGTAATAACCTTGTAAATCGTTCCTTTACAGAAATTACAGACAAAGCCAGTGTGGTGAGTGTGGCGAGTACAGGACTCTGAAGAGAAAACTGAAGAGACCTGGAAGGAAGCGGGAGGTCTGACGGACCCAAATCCACAACAGCATCAGAACCCAATCCAAGTCAGCAGTGTTGTGCTGGGATAGACGGCTTACATGACAGCTTAACTCTGAACCTAGTCCCAGCTTTAACTGTGAGGAGAGGACCTGGAGCTGCAGGTTTGACGGCTGCAACAGATTGCTAAGATGGTCAGATCAGAAAAGCAGCCTTGCCTGGGCCATGCAGCACTGCCAGCAGGCTACTGAAAATACTGAGGGTGTTCTCAAACTTTTGGCTGGTGGTGTAGTTTAAGGTCACCTGTCTTAAAAAGATGGGAGGACTTACTTTACTCTCATACAGGAAATCTGCAGTCTGCAGCAGGCACTCCTCAAAATAAGGAGAGGGAAGACGTGGCTGGTATTTTTTCCATATATCGAACAGTTTCATGGACCTGCCAAACATAAAGTTAATTGCTTATATTATTTTTAAGTCATAATATCTGCCCAAAATGTTAGTTAGCTAGCTATAGCACTATAGCACTATAGCCAGCAGTATTATCTCACCCTCTGCAGTAAGACGAGTGCTTGAAGATGGGCGACTCTCGAACTTTCTTCATGAGTAATTTGAGCTCTTTTAGGTCTTTCTCTAAGGAAGATATAACCGGGTTGTATTGGTTAATTTCTCCATAATACGAAGCTGGTAACGGCTCCATCGTAGAGCTGCTCCCTGTGTTAGCAGCCTTGTAGACATGTTTGGGTGCGTTGCCATAGAGACGACTCGCCCAGCCGCCTTGCAGCCTAGCAGCCTTGCAGCCTTGCAGCCTTGCAGCCTAGCAGCTTGCAACCTTGCAGCCTTGCAGCATTGCAGCCTTGCAGCCTTGCAGCATAGAAGCATAGCAGCCTTGCAGCATAGCAGCCTTGCAGCCTTGCAGCCTTGCAGCATAGCAGCATTGCAGCCTTGCAGCCTAGCAGCCTTGCAGCCTAGCAGCCTTGCAGCTTTGCAGCCTTGCAGCCTTGCAGCATAGCAGCATTGCAGCCTTGCAGCTTTGCAGCCTTGCAGACAAGCAGCCTTGCAGCCTAGCAGCCTTGCAGCCTTGCAGCATAGCAGCCTTGCAGCATTGCAGCCTTGCAGCCAAGCAGCCTAGCAGCCTTGCAGCCTTGCAGCCTTGCAGCATAGCAGCTTTGCAGCCTTGCAGCATAGCGGCCTTGCAGCCTTGCAGCATAGCAGCCTTGCAGCCTAGCAGCCTTGCAGCCTTGCAGCATTGCAGCCTTGCAGCATAGCAGCCTTGCAGCCTAGCAGCCTTGCAGCCTTGCAGCATTGCAGCCTTGCAGCCTAGCAGCCTTGCAGCCTTGCAGCATTGCAGCCTTGCAGCCTTAGCAGCCTTGCAGCCTAGCAGCCTTGCAGCTGTAACGCGAGGCCTGCTTCACCTGCAGGCCTAACTCTACCAAAACAGCACGACAAACCCACTCAGACACACAGGAAAAGGGGGCACAGAACTGAACCACCGAAGATTTACTAAATTATAGCTTTATAACACTCAGTGCTTCAGAGTTTGAGGTGTGTGTGGGGTGAATATCGCTGTAGGTCAGTGAGGTTCCCAGCAAACACATCACAGCATTGTCACAAGGTTGTCCCAACCTCATTATTTACATTATCATCTTCTCCAGAGCGACTTACAAAGTGCTTTGCTATTTACCCAAGACAAACCTCAGCTAGTTAGAATAGACCAATAATTCAAAGGATACCTCTAAGCTTTAGACTCTACTAAACACAAGACGATAAAAAGGTGACCATAGTACTCTAATCGTCCAAGTACTCTCAGAAGAGGTGGGTCTTCAGTCAGCGTTTGAAGACAGCGAGCGACTCGGCCATTCGGACACCCAGGGGAAGCTCGTTCCACCACTTTGGTGCAGGACAGAAAAAAGCCTGGACGCTTGTCTTCCGCATTATGACGACCTTCGGGCAATTCAGCAAAATTGCATGTAGTTCCATGCATGCAAAATGCCTGTTCTGACGAGCGTGCCTTCACATGAGATCCTGGCTGTAGTAATTTTCTCGTGTAAAGGAGTACAATCATAATGTTTGCTGGGCTGAAGCAGCTTTATCTTCCTCTCTGTGTAGAGGTCAAATAGAAAGGTCATGGGTAAATTCATTACATTTATGGCATTTAGCTGATGCTCTTATCCAGAGCGACTTACAAGGTTACTGGTATTACAGCGATGCAACCAATGCAGTGTTAGGAGTCTTGCCCAAGGACTCTTATTGGTGTAGTGCAGCATAGTCACCCAGACCGGGAATCGAACCCCAGTCTCCCACAAGGTGTGGTAGTTCACTGGCAGGTAGTGGTGTTGTCTGTTGCGCCACACCAACCACCAACCTTTGAGATTATCATTAAAATCTCAGATTAGCTGGTTGAAAATATAATTTCCATAATCTCCATTCTCAAACTGAGGTTATCATCTACAGAAGTTCCTAAAGTACCCTCAAACACCTGACAGCTTCCATCAGTTGGTCATTAAAAGCATGTGTGGGTAGGAGCTCCTTGCTGTCATGTCAGCGGTTTGCTTAATTAGAGGAAATCTAGACCTGCACCTACTTGCTTTTAAGATATTTGCGCTCTGAAGAAGCTTCAAGAAAAGGTTTTTAGAAGAAAATGGTTCCTTGAAGGTTCCTCAAAGCCGTAAACCTGAAGAAGAAGTTCCTCCACAGTTTTAAAGTTCCTCAGTGATCTCATGTACTAGGGTTCCCTGGTCCTAGTCCTAAATATAGACCAGGCTGCACATGTGTGATCCTGAGATGGATCAGGTGTGAGTGTGAAAGTAGTGGAAACATCAAAAATCATCAGAGCATCTTCAGGATGGGGACAGGAGGGTGTAAAGGCGCTGGCGCCCTCTAGTGGACTGTTGATGGAGGACAGCAGACGCTCTTCCTGGATGAAGCCAGGGCGTGGTTTAATCCCCCTGAGGCACACACCTGTAACCGAAAACGATTAAAGGACGCTGCTGTAAGTGACTTCACGAATCTACTCTGTAATTTTGAGCAAAACTAAATAATAATAATTTAAAATGTTTAATTATTCCCAGTGTGTAATAGAAATGATTGTTTTACAGGGCGGCGTCCGGTTTAATCTACAACTCAGGTAAGCATTTTCACCTGAATCTAAACCGCTCCTGTCCTTTGTCATCGAGTCAAAGCGAAAACATGGCTGATGTCAGATTATGAGAGACTGGCCCAGATATAAATATCTTATTTAAGCAGCAGGACTTTTAATATTACATACATGCTGTTTATTGGGCACTGAGCATAGGGGTGTGCTTCTTTTAGTGTTTTATTAACTGATCATCTACGCAGATTAAAGGAAACAAACCAATATCCAAAAAAAAAAAATAAATAATAATAAAAATAATAATAATAATATTTTAAAGGGCCCTTATTTAGCATTAACCCATCCATATTTACTGGTTGTGATCATATCTTGAGCTTAAGTCCATTTTTCTTCTAGTGTGCGAGTCAAAAAAAGTGGAAATATATAGCCTCCCCCTAGTGCACTCGTATTTTTTCTAGGGAACTCCGCAGGGAACACTTTTCTAGGGAACACAGCCCTTACGAGGCTGTGTTCGAAACGGACCCCTACTCCCTTTTTAGTGTTGCACTAAATAGTAGTGTACTGCATGGTCTCATAAACAACGATAAAACGTAGCAAGCAAGCGATGAATCCGCACCATGATTAATTCGTCCACCAGGTGCATAAACAGCCCAGTTATTGTAGTTTGAGGGCGGCGGGTTTATTAGAAAACACAGGCGTTGTTTTGACGAGAAAGCACTAGCACTAGCTAGCTAGCACACTACACTAGGTACGCGTCGCTGGCTATTTTGCAGGCTAGTAGCTGCTGTAGTGGCCTAATGTGATGGCTAGAAATCATTGTCGAGTTGAGTGTGAGAGATTGTAGTGCCCTCAGAATCTGACACCAAGTGAAAGTAGTGCCCTTAAAAGGCAGCTACGGATCTATTTAGATTACAGCCCGAGTTTCTCGTTACTACGCAACAGGAGCAGCAGCAGGGGCTCTGACTGTAGCACTACAGTTAAAACAACCACCCTAATGTGCCCACTGCTGCTTATTATACTAATAATGCAGGTTAATTTAGTCCTGGACCAAGAATTAAACATGGCTACACGTCGTGTTTTAGGGGGACGTGTCCCAAATAGCTAGCTAGTAAACTAAACAGTTCACCCTACCTAGTTCAACACTAATAAGGGAGTAGGGAACCAGTTTCATGCCATGTTTTCCAACTGTATTGATTTTGTCTGCTCGGAGCAGTTTGACTGATTTGAATGAGTATTTGCATCAGAACCTCTCATGAGACTCACATGAACAAAGGCTCGAGGGCCGAGGGTCCTTTTTCGGTGTGGTAAAAGCACCTAGGAGTAAAACTGACCAGCCTGTTTCTAGCTCTAGCGCCTCTTACACTTGTTCCACACCTGGCCTTTCACCCTCGTACCTTTAGACTACAGTCAGCTGATTGTAAATCAGGCCTGTCTGAAGCTGATTCTGTTTTCATGGCGTATCATTCAGAGCTGTGTGCAGGGAAAGGAGGAAGTGCTGGTCAGAGGTGTGGAGTAACCCGTTCCAGTCACTCCAGTCCTGTAATGTTGGTGGATCTGGACTCTTTTTACTCGTTCACCTTCGCTTTCCTTATATATTGAAGAAGGTGAAGGTGAACTTGACCTTATAGCAACCCGCTTTTATCTGACTCGCACCCACAGCCTGTTAGAGTTGCACCGATCTGATACTGGGTGTCAGTATCGATAATGCCGATAATGCTGTCAATAAATCCAGTATATATACAGGAGGCTGGAAGAGAATGAATCAGATCCGATTCAGTCACAAATGATGCCAGAAAAGCAGAGAATGACTTGTGATGACCGTAATCTTGGGTATTACGCTAGTAAAAGGGTAAGGCCAAGTGGTTCTAGTCTATGGTGGTAAATATGTCCCCTTTATTGTGGTGTCCGACGACTGTCAAAGAGTCAAATGACCTACATTTTGGTACTGTTTAATCCTTTTTTACCAAGAGGAGTACTGTAAGTGATTGAATAGTCTAAGCATGGCATATCAATGCATACAAACTAATAGAAAAACCTTGTATCTTCTATTCATGTCCAAATATTTGTGGACACTCTGATCTAATGAATGCATTTCGCTACAGAGATGTGCAAATGAACACACACACAGCTTAGTGTGTTTAGTCCCTGTGAATAAGCAGGGAGTAGGGGCCTGTTTCGAACACAGCCTCGTTAGGGCACTGTGGTCCACACTCAGCTGACATAGCTAGTGACCTACGGTGTTCACTAGAAATCACAAGTGCACTAGGAGATGCTGCAGTTTCCTGTCCTTGGATTCGGGGGGGGGGGGGGGTAGTTGGGGAGTTTGGGATGAGGTGGGGTGAAGTGGGGTGGTGATCATCCAACATCCTGACCTCACTAACGCTCTTGTTTGATTGCTAAATGCAATCAAATCCTCACAGCAATGCTCCTCCAAAATAAGGGATAAACGTTTATTATTTTATTTTTATACCCTTGATTTCGAAAGAAATGATGAATAAGTAGGTGTCTAAATATTTTTGTCCATATAGTGTATGTCAAATAACGTCAAACAGAAATTTTGTGTGACAGTGATGAAATATTATATTAAATATTTCATCTTAAAGCTGATTAGTCTAAAGGAAATACTGTTGGTGTTGTAGTTGTATGGCACGGAGTTTGGGATATATAGTCTGTGTTTGGGACGCTCTCCTCACCTCTAGTGAGAATAATAGTTCTAGGAACAAAACTGGACTGTGTGTTGGATGAGGTCATCTTTTCACACTCCAATAAGAACACACACAGACACACCCAGTCACATGACTCTGTGTTTACATGGCAGTAGTAGTTCGTTGAAAGCTATAAAAAAAAAAAAAAAGCAAAGGGCACAGTACCAGTCAACAACGCTCTTAATGGGACACAGTCTGTTAATGCAGACTCTACAGAAATGCCGCTGGATAGATGAAGGATTAAGCACTGGGTTTGCAGATGTATAATATGTGCACTGCTGTATGACTAATTTTATTAATAATATCATAAAATGTTCTCTCGACTCAGATTGCGAAATGGTGGAGCAAACACACGAAGCAAGCAGTGCCATTTCCCCCCAGGCTGGACCTAGCGAGGTGGAAAATCACACACTCTCTGACATCGACATGAGGTACAAAGTTTCATTTCTCTAATCCATAGAAACTGAAGAGGAGTTCCCTATGCAGCACGTTCTTTGTTTAAATGTAAGAATAGAGCTGTTTTTCTTCAGTACATGGAAGTGACTGTACTCCACTGTGAACCCCCTGTGAATGTTGTCTCTTCACTGAAAAGCAAATCAGGCTTAGCTACAACTGAGCTGTTCAAGCTGATAATGGCATTTTGGACTTTTGCACCCAGTTTACATCTGGTCACTTCATCTGTGCTGAGTTTCAGGATCATGTCTGATCACATAAAAATACAAGCCCAATCATTTCCTTCTGATTTGGACCCGGTTTTCTACCCAATTGAACCTCCCCCACCCCCCCCGTCCCTACCATTGGCAATGCCCCCATGCCAGTCAGAGCATAGTTCATCACTCTGCTCTGACTGGCATGGGGGCAAAATAACAGGGTGGTAAATGGGCTTGTAAAACTGCAGCTGAGCTCTTCTCACCCCACCCACATACTTACAGTTTACAAATTAAAGAACAACAAAAAAAAATCTGACAAATGACAACTGTCTGGCATCTTTATCACAAAGTACTTTACATCTGCAACATTGCAGACTGAAATCTAAAACAAGCTTTTGTGTTTATTAAATGTCGTAGTGGAAGAGCCGCTCAGCTCGTCGGCCGGCAGCTGGCTCAGATCGGGGACGAACTGAATAGCAGGTGGAGCGAGAAACTTCCAAACCAGTGGCCACCACATCAGCACTGGCAGAGATATGCTAATGTGTGGAACTTTGGAGCTTTCAATGGGCAAGTATCTTCTCCAGCAGTTCCATCATGTCAGCACACCCTCCTCCGTCACCCAGCAGGTCAGAGAGTGTAACTACAATGACTTTTAAAGAAGAAGAAGAAGAAGAAAAGAAATGGGGTCTGAAACTATTGGTGCTTGGACCCCTAATCAAGTGAATGTGCCAGTAGAACTAGATATATACAACAATCAGCCATAACATTAGCACCATACCATTAGGTGAAGTAAAAAACATTGATTATCTCCATCTACAGGGGCTGCATCTGTCAAGGGGTGGGATCTACATATTAGGCAGCAAGTGAACGGTCAACCCTTGAAGGTGATGAAGGTGAAGAATAATGGGCAAGCATAAGAACCTGAGACACTTTGAGAAGAACATCTGGGTCAAAACATCTCCACCAGAACATCAGGTCTTATGGGTGTTTTCTGGTATCCAGTAGTCAGGACCTACCTAAAGTGCTCCAAGATGCACCGGTGATGGGGTCATTGGCATGTAAGGCTCACTGAGGCACACAACTTACAGGACTTAAAGGATCTGTAAGATGCTAACGTTGGTCTTGGTGCCAGATACCTCATTACGCCTTCAGAGGTCTTGTGGGGTTCATGCCTTAATTAGTCAGATCTGTTGTTGTGGCAGAAGGGCGACCTACTCACTACTATTAGGCAGGTGGTACTAATGTTCTGGCTAGCCTGCTGGTGCCTCCAAACTCCTGGCCTGTTTTTATGGCTGTGTGTTTATGGAGACAGGAAGTGAGCAATCTCTAAAGCTGTTCTACAACACTGTTACAGCAGGATCGTTGGACGTCTCCGGTGGTCCAAGGTCAGGCCAATGTTGAAGGCCTTCTGGGTGGTTCCTCAGCTACACACTCAAGCCTGCCAGACAGCTATGAAGTGGATGAGCTGGGTAAGAGAAAGTCAATCTTTTTCCAGCATTCAGAATTAATGAAAAGCCTGATCTTGGATTGATTGATTGATTGATTATTTATTATGTTTACACAGGTCTGCAACTCGCACTTTCCTGATTGGTCCTACAAAACCAAGTGTTTTCTGGCTTCAGCTGTCCTGCTGGTCGCTGTGGCTGCCTTTACTGCAACCTGGAAACCATCTGAGAGTTAGACAAGAGTCAAGAGCAGGTCTTCGGCTCAGTAAAAATCAAAGATTTTTTTATATTAATAATTTTTTAATGATTCTTTTCTAACTGACTGTAACCGAAGTGCTGGTTCACACAGAAGTTTTTGTAAGTTGTTTGATACTGTTGCTGGTTTACAGAAGGGTCTGTTGCTGGTTAATTGGGCCGTGTTTTCTTACCTCTTCCTCGATGGGTATTTCTGCCCTACTTAAGGAAGCTGGACTTTCAATTTAAACTTGTAAAATGCAAGTAAACAATAAACATATCTATACTGTAAAGTGTCTGTGGATTGTCCCAGGAACAAAAACGAGGAGGTTAAAATCAGTATTTGTCATACTGTCATCACACAACAGTTAGGCCACGCCTGCTGATTGATTGAGACGTGTTCTCTTATTTCGCCATAGCAGCTTATTTTCCCCCCCAAATACAGTACACTCACTATACTGATTTCAGTGGCATCTTACTGTATTATATTCTGTATCCTATAGATTCTCATTTTTCACATTTCATACAAACAAATCACAACCAGGAAAACTCATCCTTCACCTAAATGGATACGACACACACCTCATTTTAGGATGGGGGGGGCCGTGCTTGTTGCCACAGGCGCACTGTGTCAGCATTGGGTGCAACGTGGTGCTAAATGCATTTATTAGTAGGGGTGTCAGCTGATTTTTTTTCTTTAATTTTACGGCATTTGTAACCCAACAGAAATAAATGGCATATTTCTCTGAAATGATAATTCATGTAGATGTAGTTCATCAATTTTAAAACGGCAGCATAGACAAATATGTATAAGCAACATATCAGCTTATCAATTTAAATATTGGTGCATCCCTAGTAAAGCTACTTCTGACGTTGACTGTGAGGATTTGAACGTATTCAGCATCAACAGCGTTAGTAAGGTCAGGATGTTGGACGATCACCATCCCACCTCATCTCCAACTCCCCAAATCGGTACTTCGGAAAGTATTGAATAAAGCACCATAATTCCAGAGAACACAGTTCCACTGCTCCACAGCTGGGGGGCTTTACATTTACATCTACATTTACATTTATGGCATTTATCTGATGCCCTTATCCAGAGCGACTTACAAGGTTACTTGCCTTACAGAGACGTAGTGTTAGGAGTCTTGCCCAAGGACTCTTATTGGTGTAGCACAGCATAGTCACCCAGCCCAGAAATCGAACCCCAGTATCCCAGGTGGTGTGGTAGCTCACTGGCAGGTAGTGGTGTTATCGGTTGTGCCACACCAACTACACTTTATACCCCTCAAGCTCCCACCTGGCATTAGGCAAGGTGCCAACAGGTTCATGCTTATCTCCAGAGAGTCCTATTCTACTGGCAGTATTTCTCCACAGGGACTAGACGAGATGTACGTCCGTGTGTATTTTCACGTCTATGAAAGCAGTGGGTGAAACTTGAATGAAGATGAATGCATTCATTGGAAGGGGTGTCCACAAACATTTGGACATGTTCAAAATACACTAGAACTTGCTTTATTAAACTATGGCAGTTACTTAACTAAATACCACCACAAGTTAAAGAACAACCATGACTCCAACCATTTATTTATGGAAGTTTTGTGGGCATGGACAGGCGTGATATTAACTCAACACTGCAAAGTCTCTGTAAAGAGTTCTGTAGCTGCAACGAAAAAACAGAAGGTAGATGGGGTTTCTCAGCCCTGGTACTGGTCCTGGTCCCAACACACCTGATGTAGCTAATCAGCTCAATAACCAGCCCTTTTAGAGTTGCAGGGGGTGTGTTAAAGCAGGGAGACCTCTAAAATGTCCAGGGCAGGGTACCTCCAGGACCAGGGTTAAGTATAGCCATACTCATGCTTAGCAAAGCACAGCATCATCCATCTTTCATTCATCCTGTGGCAGTGTAACGTCAACGTGAGTGTAGTTCTTAAAGGCTTTCATGTTGCATTTCTGGAGGGTAGCGCCCAGCTGTTTCCCAGGTCCCACCTCATACGTGTGGGGGAAGTCCTGACCCTGAGTCCTCTCGTAGATCTCGTGCAACGTCTGTTCCCACTTCACCGGCAACACCAGCTGCTTGGTCAGCTGCTGCCTCACGTGATTATCATGCATGTAGCGCTTTCCATCTACGTTGGAGTGGACGGCGATATGGGGCCGGCGCACCTCCAGCTTCCGCAGCACATCTCTGAGAGGCTCCATGGCCGGCTCCATCAGACTTGTGTGGAAGGCTCCGCTCACCGACAGCTGCCGTGTCCGTGCGAAGTGAAGCTGGCGAGAGTTCTTCTGGAGGAAGTCCAGTGCCTAGAGAAGACAGAAGGACAGTTAATAGCTTCATAGAGACAGTGTGACAGGACCAGTACTTAAACACTTAAGATCTAGTCCACAAGTGTGCTCCACAGAAAGATGCACTGCATGGACAAAAGTATTGGGACACATGATCAGTTATTGTTTCTTCTAAATTCGAGGGTATAAAAAATTGTTTACCCTGCTTTTGTTGGCGTAACTGTCTAAGCTGTCTAAGGAAGCCTTTCTACTAGATTCTGAAGCATTGCTGTGAGGATTGGATTGTATTCAGCTGGTTTTAATCCATATCAAAATATTGGTTAACATGAGTTTGTAATAGTCTAAAACGCGTGTTCAGTATCTTATATAGATCCATGCCTCCTTGCATTAAAATTCTTCAAAAGGCAATTCCTGGACAAAAAAAACCCCTACAAAGCACTTGTTTCTTCACAGTTCTTACCTCTCGATGTCCAGCGATGACCCTTCCATCTGGAAAGAGGTAGTTTGCAACAGAGCAGACAGGGTTCTGGATTCCCAGAGACAGGCAGTGCTCTCTAGCTTGAAGGCAGGCGTATTTGTAGTTGGCTTGAGGTCTTCCGATCACAGATAACATTCCACTTCGAGTTTGATCAGAGGCTTTCTGCATGGCCTCTGCCCTAACTTTCACTGCAAAAAGGGCTAAGAGCCAAGATCAAATCCATCATTAGACTGAAGTTACAGCAAAGAACAACTCAGATGGTAAGGATGAAGGCCTTGTACTGAATGTACTGAGCCTGAATACTCGTAAGGAGCGGACTCATCTTACCTTCAGTAAAGTCCATCGCGCCAGAAAACACCAGAGCAGCGAACTCCCCAACACTGAAGCCAGCAGCA